>NC_048263.2:24334010-24959010 GCF_005286985.2 Setaria viridis | reverse complement strand
GTCCCTTTCCCTGTCGTGCCTATGGAGCTGTCCGTGAGGCTGTGTGCTAGGGGCTAAATGACCTTGTCTGATTGGACCTTGGGGATGTTAACCTCACCCCAAATTACTACCATTGAAGAGCTTTCGAGGTGGCAAATCAACCGGGCAATAGCTCCAAATTGCGGCGTTAAATTACTGCGGGGATCGGAATTTCCCCCCGGAAACGACAGCAAATAGTGGCGTTGCCGCGAGCATCAGCCGCATACTTTTCGGGATTAAGACCGCATTTAATTTTGAAAACAACTTAGCCACGCACGTTCAAAAAAAAAACTGCAGGGGACGCTGTCGCTACTCGCTAGATAGGTCAGGATCATTTGTTTAATGGGACGCTAAAGGATTATAATCTACTGGCCGTGAGAACGTTGGAGTTCAGAGGCAGGAACTGCAAATAATGACACTGCATGACAGGTGAATTAGGGAAGGTGAATAAGGGGAGGCATTGGTGGCGTACGTTGATGACGCCCTTGACGCCGGCCTCCTCCATGGCCTCGCGAGACGCCGCCTGGTACACGTCCTCGTCGTCCTCCCACCCGCCCTGCCAAGAACAGAGCAAGTTGTGAGCGGCCGGGCGCCTTGGCCTGAAGCGAATCGATCAATGGTTGTGGGCGCTGGCTGCGGGCGGCGGCGGCCACGTACCTTGGGGAAGACCATGTCGGCCCGGTTAGGCGTGGAGATCATGAGCACCTCCACCTCCGCCGGGTCGCCGCCGGGGCTGCTGCACGGGTTGCCCTCGTCGCCCTTCTTCACCCGGTACGGCACGCACCTGACCGATGCCACCGATGCCAAAATGGTAATTCAGCGACAACAGAGCAAGAAAGAAATGATGGGCGCGCGAAACAGATCAAAGGACGAGTTCGTTGCATTCCCCCAGCATGTTGGAATTCAAATTCAGTGACAATCCTGAATAATCGTAGAAAGGCAGAGGCACTGACCCGGCGACGAGGCGGAACTCGTTGTCGTAGCGCTGCTTGAGGCGGCCCTTCCTCGCCGCCGCCACCGCGTCGGACGACATGGCCGCTGCGCAGTCGCAGGCAACGCCGGACATGTCAGAGATTGTTGGCGCACGCCAGAAAGCCCACGAGAAAGGGAGGACCAGAGCACGGCAGGAGAAGAAGAGGACAAAGGCCGCAGCGACAGGAAGGAAAGGGAGCCACCACTCACCTTTGCCTTATAAATAGCGAGCGATCAACAGGGACAGGACAAGCGGGGAGGAGGAAGGCGACGCTGTTGCCGGTGGCAGCAAGCCCGCGACGCGAGGCCGGGCGGGGGCGGGGGCGGGTGGTGATGGCGGCAATGACGCCACGATCTTATCCCCACCCGAGAAAAGGGAAAAGCCGCGAGGCGCAAGCTGCTGACGCGAGGGGGAAGAGACAAGGTGCACAGGGGGTGCGAGGCGATTGGCTGGCCAGGCTTGAAGAAGAGGAGGAGGGGCTGTGGCGATGCGCGCCTATAAATGGCGCGCTCCGGGTTCGCGCCCGATTTATGGGCGCCAGGAGGAGGCGGGGGGGGGGGGGGTCAGCGTGAGCCGGCTGCCTTCGCCGTCGCCGCTGTCATTGCCTTCGCCACCACCGACCGCCCGCGACCGTCTCCCAGCCCGACACCGTAAATGGGGCAGCCGAAATTGCGCACCGTTTTTCACCTTTTTTTGTTCTCTGTGTACAGATTCAGGTTTTATTTGGGAACACAATAATCCAGTTCAATCTTCACGTGTTGCCAAAAATCAAGAGAGAACTTACTCTTGTTCATTCTATAATATAAGGGATTCCAGATTTGTACTAAAGTCAAACTATTCTAAATGTGAACCAAATTTATAGGTTGAGCAATAATATACATGATATGAGTGAACATAATAATTATATATAATATGAAATATATGTTTATAGTTTCCTTCTTTAATATGATAGATGATAAACTCGGTTAAAACGTAAAACAATTTGACTTAAAGCAAACTCATAATCCCTTGTATTTCCAGATGAAGTATTTTCCACTCCAATCCATATCCATAGAGAATGATTTTATGCAAAGAGTACATGAAATGGGAACAGACATATCAAGTCCAGATATCTCTTTCCCTTTCCTTTTTTTCCCTAATTATTATAGGGGAATCCTCTCTGACAAAATCAGATATAGGAGATGAGTGCCGCACCAAATCCCATTTCTCCTGTCCTTTCATCCCTTCTACTCGCTGTTCCAAAATGTCAAGCAGTGCTGTGCTTCCGATTGGTGGAGCGGTCAAGCAGTGTCACCGAGGGGGTGTTTGGATACCCATGCTAAAGTTTAGCACTTGTCACATTGGATATTTGGATGCAAATTAGGAGTATTAAACATAAACTAATTACAAACCTAATTGCACAGATGGAGTCTAATTAGCGAGACGAATCTATTAAGCCTAATTAGTCCATGATTTGACAATGTAGTGCTACAGTAACCATTTGCTAATGATGGATTAATTAGGTTTAATAGATTCATCTCGTGAATTAGCACAGAGGTTCTGCAATTAGTTTTATAAGTAGCTCATGTTTAGTCCTCCTAATTAGCATCTGAACATCCGATGTGATACTGCTAAAGTTTAGCACCTAGTACTCAAACACTCTCTTATGGACGAGCCGTTGGTGTGCGGTGCACGATTGACATGGAGTCTGGCTTTCTTTGGGGGAAAGGAAAGAATAAAGGGGTTTGAGAAAAAAAAAATATAGTTATGTTTTTGTACATGTGAACAGAGATATGTACACAACTTATACGCAGGCCCTCAAGTCTCTGAGTTGCCTTAAGTTGTGTACATGCATATGTTCTTTTATATCATGTGAAATATATATGTTATATATGTACATTGGCTAACTTGGCTAGATTAATAATGTACATCTTAGCTTAGATAGTGAGATAGAGTTTGCTGTATCTTTCGTAACAGCTCATGTGCATTGAGAAGTGATCAGCATCGCGTGTTCTCCATCTCTTGTTCACTTTCATTTTGAACATAGGTAGATCATGTGCCTGGCCACCCGGGTACCTACGCGCGTGGGCATATCAGAATGTCGACCACGGCAAGCAATGAGGAGACCAGTGTCACCAATTCTTCAGCCACATGATCACCTGCAGTTTTGTGCCTCCATCCCAAATTATAATTTGCTATGCACCTAAATATATGCTATGTTTAGATACGTAGCAAAAGTTATGTACTTAGAAAAGTTAAAACAAATAGTAATTTGGGACGGAAGGATTACATGCCGATTTTTCCAAACAAAATTTGTGGCTTTCATCATCAGATCGTTCTCTCTCTAAAAAAAGGCATAAAACAATGACTGTCCTGAATCGCAACAAAGATGGACATCATCGAAAAATACTCACCGTGATAGAGACAGCAACGAGGCACGTGGTGGCTTGCGACCTGATCAAATCTTTTGTGAAACATAATGATTTTTCTCCGTTGCCTAGTCACTTTTGTATATGCCTATCGGACACAGATAGATAGTGATTAGTGATGACCATGTACACGCCACATAGATAGGTGATGTTACATCTCTCAAGCAAAATTTATTTAAACTTCAAAAAGATTGTATCAAATTGGGTTCGAATTTGGTTCAATACCAAGTTAACAAGATTTCGACAAGTTTGCAAACCCGCACCATACACGAGTGGCATGCGTGCTTACTTAGATGCGTTATTTGTGGGCATTATTGCAGGATGATACAATGGCGTGCAATGGTAATGCTGAATAATATGGAGAAGGGCCATATTTTAAGCTGGAGTGCTGACTGGCCAAGCTGATTTCTGCTTACGAGAGGAAGGCCGGACAATTGGAAGAGTTCAGGAGCGGAGACGAATGCCAAAAGGGTTGGACTGCATAGTCCAAACCTAGATTTCTTGGATATACTACTATATCTCACCTGATGTTGAAATGTGTGTCCTGCTTACCCGATTACCACTAGGAGCATCCATCCGACTCAGCTAGCTTCAGAGAGCTGAACAGAACGGCTGATAGATACTCTAGAGTCTAGACACTACGCAGGAATAGGAATATAGGATAGGATAGGATAGCAGCAGAATTTATCAAATTATTGGTGAACGGCAATATGAAATGAGTCCTTTGATTGATGCTATTTTTATTTGAGCCGGACCTAATAATGGTAAAAATACTAATTTTACTCCGCTGCTGCAAACCTGTTCAGTTTTATCCACTCACCTTTCCAATAAAATCAATTAAGACTATAATAAGTCTTTTAACGGCTCTAGCCTCCTAGGAGGTACATACCACAAAAAAGGTACATAATTTTGTGGTTCCTCCTGATACCTCCCAAGGACCAAAATCAGCCTAAGATACAGGTTAGGATTGGTTGTACTCAGAACAATAATCGACCGGTTAGGATTGGTTGTACTCAGAACAATAATCAGTTTTCCTTATCAAACGTAAGTCTTGAAGCTTATTTTTAGATAAAGGATATCATTCCGGCCTTTTCCAAGGCACACATCCATTTTGATTTAATTACTACATATTTTATTATGTCCCAATGGATAAAGGAGCACATAGTTCATAGCTATTCTCTCCTGCCCAAATTACTATTCATTTTGACTTTTCTATATACAATATATATATATAGAAAAGCTAAAATGAATAGTAATTTGGGACCGAGGGAGTACATACCAAGTTTTCCAAAAGATTAATTGTCATTGTCAAGATTGTGATAAATAAATTAAAGCAATATCCTCATATATTGTAGGTTAAGCATTCTTGAAGTTGAAGGTTCTACATGAGATAAATAATGACACTCTTAAAAAGGTTGACGGAAAACAAAAGATGTTTATGGATGAACAGTAGAGGCAACGGAAAACAGAAGCATGCTCTATCTCAAAATATAAGGAAAGCTTTCCTAGTCACAAACTAGACTAAACTAAACTAAGAGTAAAGTCCATTTTTCACCATTGGTTTTGACCATGAAACTAAAAAATTAGGAACTAACAAAACCATTCATATTTGACCATCGGGTTGTTTTATTTTAGTTGGTGGTTTCAATGACGTGGATAGCACGTGGCAGCACCAGGACCCACATGTCAGCTCCATCTTCCTCCTCCTTCCTCCCCCTCTCTCCCTCACCCAAATCCACCACCCGGACCACCCAATTCGCCAGTAGCCGGCCATCTATCTGCATCGTCCTTTCCTTTCTCTCAATCTGCCTCCGGCGCCGCCCCCCCTCAATTATCCCGCGCTCACAAGTTGCCGCCGCCCATCCCCTGCACGACCATGGCCATCGGCGTAGAAGCGGATGGCCCCCACCCCGGCTCGCCCAGCCGCACCTCCACAGCCCCCTCGGAAGGCTACTGTCACCGTACCGCCGCTGCCGCAAAGGAGAGCATGTGCACGTGAAGCAAGTGGTGGTGTTGGGGATTAAGGTGCAGCTTGAATCGATGGGGAGAGAGAGAGGGGGGTAGTGGCTGGTGCTTAGTTTGGCCTGGAACCTAGCTGCAGTTGCCCAGTTGCTTTGCTCAGATCGATGGGAGAAGGGAAAGAGATTGGATAAAGGAGAGGTTGTGGATTTGGTGCTCGCTCCCTGCTGCTAGCTTGCTTGTTTGACGAGAGGAGAAGGCAAAGGCGGTAGGCAGGAGGTGGCGCTGAGATCTGGTGGGTACGTGGGTTCTACTGCCACATATCATCCACGTTATTAAAATCACCAACTAACCGATGGTTAAATATGAATGGTTTTGTTAGAAGATTCCTGGTTTTTGAGTTTCATGGTAAAAACCAAATGCCAGCGATCGATGGTAAAAAATAGACTTTACTCCTAAACTAAATGCAGGTAGAATAATTTGTGAGGTATAAATAAGTAAAATCTGGTAAAATGTAGTAGTATGATGCAGAAGGTACTCATAAGAACAAAAAGAGAAATTTTGCTGACAGATTTAGTAATTTAAAGTTTATACTTTGATATCATATATATACACGTAGATTTAGGGATCAGAGACAAGTTACAACTCTGTTTTGCTTTTACATTTCCATGTCATCATTGACAAGTGGCAACAATAAGAGTAAATGCGAATCACACCTATGCTCTATTTTATGGCTTCTTAAAATAGTAATAAGAAACTTCGTCTGAGGATCACGAACGTGTTGGTAATATAATTGGTGAGTTAAAAATTAATAAACTTGTACTTGGATTCTTATTATTAGCTTGTTATTCAACACAATTTGACAGGAATCTCATCCTCGCCTGATCAGTTGAGGGAATCTTCTCATGATTGAAATGTAGGTGATAGTTGGTTTCCAAGAAGTGTACATCCTGAGAAAAAAACACACCGAAACTATGCCCAATGCAAACCAAGTATTCTAGCTATTTTACTATACAATTAATACTAAGTATGACATTGTAAGGCCTAATTGAAACAATTGAAATGTATTGACATAAATCACTAAAAAGCAAGTTCGTACCAAAATATGAAGAATCGAACAAAAAGAATCTTATATAGCAGCTTAGAAATATGATCAATCGTTCAATCATGATTCACTGAGAAGGAAACAATATGTTAGGTCAAACTCTTCTTCACTTTTCATTTTAAAATAACTGAATCAACATAAATGATGTGCTATAGTCGATCAGTAGGCACCAGCACAACCTTTTTCAATTCAACTGATATCCATTTTGAGAAAAAAAAAATGGAAGCGGTCATGATTGCTTTAGGTGCCAACCAAGGTAGTTCAAATTTGTTTTAAGTTCACTGAAAAAAGGGCATATGTAGAATCTTTTTGCTGTCCCGTATTACACATAATGTATTGATTAATGCATGTAATAGATCTAGCTAGAAAGTGTGTTATGTGCTTTTATCATTTCCTAGCTACCTGCACTATTCATTTTTATTGTATTTCTTGAGAAGAAAAACAGTGTTGTACCTTCAACTAGTTCATTCTTGATTCTGTAGATAATATATATGTTGCAGTACACTAACTAGGCTTTGATTTTTCTTTAAATGTATTATATATTAGTTCGTTCGAGATCTTAGGTTTTGGCTCCAAGTGGTCCAGCACTTTTCATTTGATACCATATTGCCCATGTCTTCAGGTAGATGTATGCACTGACATGGCGCTGCACAATCAGAAGTCTTCTCTGACGAACTTCCGACTGTCACATGGGTAGCTATTCATTAAATCTTCAGCGGCTCATCACATGCATCGTTCCTCAAATTCCCATGTTGACGCCAAACCACCATCACCACAATAAATCAAAATTCTTTAGTCATAAACGCTTTCCATGCATGAAGCCTACTGTTTTCCATTCTGTTTCAAACAAAGATTAAGAAATTAAGATAGCTAGGAGTAGGCAATGCTTCATCTAGCTTAATCAAGTCTCTGATTTTCATATATATTGCTTGGCTTCACTAGTGTATTACTCCAACACCTAATGAGCTCCTGATTCAGAAGAAGGAAAAAAACCTTTCTTCATGAAACTTCTCAAGAAAGGAGTCTTAAAGGCATGCATCAGTTTAATTTCAGCCGCGGGAGTAGCAGCAAAGGTTCACAACACACAGCATGAACGTATACCCGGCATTACATAGGCACATGCATGGAAGGAAGTAGTCCCTAATCGAGGTGCAATATAACCAGTCTACATCACTACAGATTTTGACAACTCAATAAATATATAGCAAATAGATCCAAAGCATGCATGGACAACCAGTGAACTATTTGGCTGTCTCACTTGCATCATCTTGTTTTCTTCTTTGTTTTTACCCTTCAACTGCCAAATATGTAGCAATAGTTTCGAAAGCGATGTTGCAATTAAATTACAGTAAGTAAAGCACATTGAGACATAATTACTTAATTACTATACCCGATCAACAGGCATATATATGGCCTTAGGACGGAGCTCCTGTCAGCACTTACATCAATTAGACAAATTAGAGCTCCTTCATGGCTTCATCTGCTCGAGCTATCCTTGATCAGGTTATTAGTTTGCTGTGCATTGATTCATTGCGATAATGGCTGATTTACTCTTTTTTTCTTCTTCTTTTCCCTTTTTGAAACAAACGAGCAAGAGGGTTGCCTATTGCTGCTAAAAAGCAAAGACTTTTGCTACTTCTCGTGATCTCGACCCAACTCTCAACCCAATCGCTAATGCAATCCTACCACTGCGTTTTTTCTGCACGGCCGAGAACATGTAGAGCTGGAGAGAGAAGGGAAGCAAATTACTCTCTCCATCCTAGATTATAAGTATTTCTAGTTTTGACTAAGTCAAACCATCTTTGATTTAACTAAACTTATAGAGAAAAGAATAACAACACCCATGACATCAAATTAGCATTATTGGTACCTCAGTTGGCTTATTCATTGGGTTCGAGTCCTTAACTCAACACGTGTGCTCTTATTATATTTTTTTGGATTTAGTTCATAAATTAACGAATGTATTCTTTCGGTGGGCGACATGCTTCGATAGCGAGGCACACATGGTGACTTAAACAATCTCAAGATTTGCTAGCGCTTATATGAGTAGATTTGCGTGCTTGTATTCATATGTTAAGTGTACGTGCATATATGTGAGCATTTGCGTATGTAGAAAAAAAAAGATCATATTGGATTCACTATGAAATGCATATTTATAGTGTACTTCTTTAGATGTGACCGATGTTAATGCTCTTTTGTATAAACTTGATTAAGATAGTTTAACTTGGAAAAATCCAGAAATCCTTATAGTATGCAAAAAAAAGACTTGGGATAGTTGGATTTTGTCAATGTCCGTATAACGGGCACTATGTGAATTTTGTAACTAGACGGGGAGTCGCCACCTATCAATTTCCTGGGAATTGTGGTGTGTGCCACCTATCCGGACCGAAAACAACGAGGCCGTACGGTCCTGCAGCAGTGCGGGCAGGGGGCCACCTAGCTATGTGAATTTTGTAGCTATGGATGTGATCACTGATTGCATAAGCATTACTGCATTAGAATTGAGGATGGGCAGCAGGCACTGCTGCAATGCGAGCAGGGGGCCGTCGGTCCTGCCCATCTTCATGCCGACATGCCGCCATCACACGTCAAGGCCGGCAAAAGTCCGTCGTCAATTCCGTGCAGTCGATCGCCGTCGCCTCCTCAGTTCTCCATCGCGCCACACAAGTCTCTTCAGCCTCCCTACATGCTTTCCATCTGGAAATTCTAGACAAACCCATCGATACGACCCCGTAGCCCACGGAGCGTGCGCGCGAAAGCAAGGACCTCACCTAGCCTCGCTGAGCAAGAAGTTGGAATAGTACGTCATTGAGTTTGGATTCCTTGCCATGTGCCTCGGAGCCTATAAAAGCAAGTTTTTTTCTTGCTTTCCTGAACGAGCCATTTTAGCTCTCCTCCGCCGGCAAGGTTAGCCTTGCTGGGCGAGGCGAGGCCAGCCAAGCAAGCAAGGGAACCAAGGTGCCCTTAATCGCCAATTCAGAACGTGAGGCGTCGATCCCAGGCCAGCAGGGGGGCCGTGCGCGCGATTTGGTCGTCGTATGCACGTACAGGTCGCTGGGACCTGCTGCGGCGTATGCCCAGGGCGATCGGAGGAAGCTTCCGCGCCGCCAGCCGGCGCGACGTTCAAAAGCGTGTGATTTCAGTACACCACCAGTGCTTCGCTTCACGACCGACGACGACGACACCAGTCCCGGTCGATCGTGCAGTACACGTTCCGAGGACGATGGATGATGTGTCCGTCCAGCCGTCGCATGCACGTCACATCCATGCAACGATAGTTCATGGGCCGAGACGGCGACCCGTCGATCGGCGTGCCCGCCAGACACGCTGCCTGCCGACGTAGCCACCGGCTACCAGCGGTAGGAGCCAAATCGACCGGCCGGCTCACCACGTACGGCCCGCCTCCGCTCGTCATTTCCTTCTCGCCGGTGTCCTTCTCCACCGCCGCCGTCCACACCCCTCCACCGTGCGATGCTGCCACCCGGGCAGGCCGTTGGTGCCTCGCTGGCCTATCGTACGCGGTACGTGGTCTCCTCCACTGCACACGAGGATCGGGCGAGCGCAGACACTGCATGAAATTGAAGACTAGCTAGCCGAGTGTTCTTGTTCTTCTACAATTTTATCTGGCCAAAGGATTTATAGTCTACTTTCGATATTTCGCGGGAGTGAAAAAGAATTTGCAACAAACAATCCGTAACTGGCTTTTTTTTTAAAAAACTTTAGCTAGTTGAGAAAAAAATATTGAAGACTAAAAAATCTCCGGTCATTTGAAAAACACTCGGGAAAATCGTATAAATCTTGCAGTAAGAGCAACGACGAGTAAGTGAGCTGCTGAGTGAGAACTGAGAAGAGCTGGCTAGCCCATTTGGTAGATAGGAAATCCCCCCGTACTTGTTTTGTTGTTGTCCTTATCTTTTGAGAATGAGAGTTAAGGCCTTAAAAAAAAGAATGAGACTTAAGGCCCAGCTATACTTAACTTGGGCCGTTTCCTGCAGCCCAATATATTGGGTTATTGAGCTGCTCCACAACGATGATATTTCCCGGTTTCATTTTTTTTTTGAAAAGTCCCG
Source organism: Setaria viridis (assembly GCF_005286985.2). Taxonomy (NCBI): domain Eukaryota; kingdom Viridiplantae; phylum Streptophyta; class Magnoliopsida; order Poales; family Poaceae; genus Setaria; species Setaria viridis. Next base: position 24,948,477 of record NC_048263.2, on the reverse strand, counting down.
ATTTCATTTTGTATTGTGCAGAGTAGTTACAGTATGCTCCTAATTGCTATTTGCTAGATGAACCATAACTCTGATACTTCTTGCTTGCCTGAAGCTGCCATGTCAGCGTGACATAGTAGCCCCGGCAAAGCAAATTTGGCGACTTCCATGTACCCTGATGAGTTCGATGACTACCCAAACTTTAGCAAGGAAATCGATCTTTTTTTCTAAACGTGTGAGCAACAGGCACTATATTAATACCTCAGAACAAGCAGGTTGAGCGCGGGTCGCGGCTAGCAGATGCTGCCGCGGCGACGGCGGCTAACGCTGGCGCCGGGACTGCTTCGATCCATTCGAAGGGATGAACGGGAGGGGGCGCCAGCCGCCAGGGAAGGAAGAGTACACGGAGGAGGATTGTCAGATGGCGAGAAGGGCCCTGTCAGCGGCAGTGGAAGTAGCTGCCGCTGCTTCAGGGCGGCCTGCAACTCGCCATGGAGTGGAACCACTGGCATCAAGGTTTTGGGCAACCGGTGATTCGGACTACGAGTCATCAGATGAAGAGGCGAGTGATGTGGTTCAGGTTAGGGACCAATCGACGCCGGAGTTCATCGCTGAGGCGAGAAGGGCCGGGTTCTCGATGGAAGACCTTGTGCGGGCAGAGAACGAGCTGACGACCGCATCTACCAAGACATCACAAGGTACGACATCTACACCTTTAGCAACTAGGATCCTGGACTCCATGGTTCAACGAAGGAGAGCAGGGCGTCCATGGCAAGGACCGCTGCCTCCTCCAAGGGTGTCACCAGTACGTACTCTTGGAGATGAGTTGAACAAGGCTATCCGTTCTAAGAAATTATCTCCCTGGCGTGGAGAAACGGCAAAGGGCTTATCGCCGGTGATCGCCGGAGATGCCCAAACGCATGTCGATCGCCGGGAAGCAGATGTGGCCAATGTTCAAAATTCAAAATTAGTAATCCGGCATTCCGGCCACATGTTTTCCGGTAACGGATGCGGCATCTAAGGACGGAGCACTACGTGATCCAAAATCACCGTCATCAACGACAGGTGTGGGCCCTCCTGGGAAGGTGCTCATTGGGCCGGGACGCTGGTTTCGGCCAACGCCGGGCCTGGTGGCTTTGTTCTCCAGGACGGGTACGAGAAGAACCTAGCTGGGGTCGACAGGAGTCTCCAACGAAAAACAAATCACAATCATACGCAGAGGTCGTTCGCTCGGGTGGCGGCGCACTCAACGTGAAAACCGTGATGGCGAAGGAGATGCTGACCGGAGGTGCTGCGCGTGTGGGGGCGTCCCAAGCTGCTCCCCCGGTGGCGGACAAGGTCACCTGGGTGGGAGAGGACAGGGCCACAACAACTTCAACCCTGGTTTTTCCAACCACGTTTCAATCCCGGCTATGATGGAGATAGCTAGAGGCAGCCATGGAGGTAGAGGCCATCTACATCATGGTAGCCGCGGCCGCCGTGGAGGGAACAGAGGCCGTGGTGGCTACGGCAATGATCGTGGTGGCTACAACTACGGTCATGATGGCTATAATTACCATGGCACCTACGATAACTTCTTCCACCATGGGAGGGGTTCTGGCCGGGAAAGCTACTATTCTGGTTGTGGCCAAGAGTATGCTAGAGGCGGCTATGGACGTGGACCAGCGCATGGAGGAAGGGGCCGTGGTGACCATAGCAGTGCACAGGAGCAGCAAGCTTTCGCCGAGAACTCTGACAAGATGGAAACCGATGAACCTGTTGCTCATCCGACAACAGGGGCTGAAGCTGATATGTTGACAAAGGAAGCTGCTGATGGCAAGGATGGAGTACACAAAGGCAAAGACGTGCAACGGGAGAGTGAATCATCAGCCCAAGGGGCTGCAAGAGCTTTTTTTAGATTAAGGATAAAATCCTACCTACTATATCCACATGGTGGATATATCCACCCAAAGATTACAAAGAGTTCTTAGACTCTAGTCCTCAATAATGAGGAGCTCAAAACACAAGGAAGAAAACTCTAAAACAAAGAAAATAATTAGAAGACTAAGCTTCATTGTTCTTCTTTGTCCTTGCGTTGTCTTCGTGCATCGCCAAGCCATCACATCTTTCATCTACTTAGAAACTTGATGCCAGACTTGGAATACTTGTCTTCTATTGCTCGCACAACAGACTCCATCTTAGGTAATGAAGGTCGGGCCAAAGGACTTCCAAGGCGACGCCTCCAAGAAGGACACGACATCGAAGATGCCGTCGCCGCCCATCCGGCAAGGCGAAGTAAAGTTTTCACCTAGAAGACCATTGACCTTGCAGAGAGCATCACAACAAACGCCTCAATGGAGGAAAACAATGCCCAATCGACGCCGTCGTTGCTGACACTGACACCAATTGGGTAAAGCTTTTGCCCGTAGCTCCTGCACGACCACATCATCACCCCAACAAGAAATCTACGGCGTTCTTGTGGCCAAACCTGCCGAGCAGCCCCGCATAGTGGAGCTGACACCACCAGGAGGGACCGAAGATGCAAAGGCTGCCGACCGTTGCCCCCCACTCGCTGATAGGAAGCCGGGGCGAGAGGAGCGTCGGCCTCTGGTGAGGACCCGGCCGCCAGGATGGAGACGACGAGCCCAAGCACGAGGTCCACCATAGGCTGGAGAACCGGTCAGAGAAGGACGAGGAAGTGTCACTGCTGCAGGTTGAAGTTGACCAGTAGCCATGGCGCCCAAATTCGGCCGACACCACCACCCCTAACGCCGGTAGACCACCGCCGCCCTCCAGAACACCAACGGCCATCACCGGCCGCCGCCGCTGCCATGGGATGGGGGCGGCATCTCGAGTGGAGAAAAGAGCCCTGCTACCGCCTTCATCGCGCCCGTTCCACCGACGCTCTTAGGCGGCGGCGAGGGCATGAGGGTGGGAGAGAGGGGGCCTGGCCATCGGTGGCTAGGGTTCCACCCGAGCCGCCCCCAGAGGTCGACACGGGGGATGCGAGGGACGCAACGCTGAGGACTACCGATGCTGGAGATGGCCATGGGAACCAGGGGCGGCATCTCGGGTGGAGAGAAGAGCCCTGCACCGCATTTATCGCGCCCGCGCAGGCTTCTGCCGGCGGCGAGGGCACGAGGGTGGGGGAGAGGGACCCAACCAGCGGCGGCTAGGGTTCCACCCGTGTCGCCCTGAGGGGGCGACATGGGGGACCGGACTCGTCGGGAAGGCAAGAAGATCAGGAGGGAAAAAATAAACCATACTGTTACCGTTGCTTAACTAAAGGTCATATTAACACTGAATGTAGCACTCAAATTAGCTGCGACTTATGTGATACACATGTCACAAAGGCCTGCCCGCAAGCAAAAGCGGCAAAGCAAACAGCTATGTTGTGTGGTTATGCGGTAGATTGTTTGGGTTTCTATTACAGTCCGTTTAATGGAAAATTGAAAGTGCAATCGGAATCAAAAGCTGCTGTGGTGAAGGTTATCGAAGGTTCCATGACTGCGCATAACATAGAAGTGGAGCTGGAGAGACTTCTACCAGGTAGCAGTAAATGAGTTGTAGAGGAAAAAGGAAAGAATACCTTCACAACCACATTTCCATCGCGTTCTGAGCTTACGCGGATGGTGTTGTGGGGTAGTGTGGAAACAAAAATAGTGAAAGCAAAGATGGAAGTACATGAGAACAAAGAAACAGATGTGTACAAGTATGAGATCCCAAAGTGTTGGGTGCAATTCCGAGGATTACCTCAGGAATTGAGAGAAGAAGTTCCTATCATCTGGGCAGTTCGCTCTATTTTGGGAGTGACTAAGATGGTGGACATGCGATTCACAAAACAGTATGATGTCGCGAGATTACGTGTAGCAGTACTTAAACCTGATCTAATCCCAGACTTTGTAGAGGTGGTAATCGGGGAATATGTATATGAGCTACAGTTTAGAGTTGAAAAAGACTGTACGGCCAACAACCCAGTACCTATTAACATGGACACAGACCCTGAAAATGAAGGTAACAGTGATGGTGAAACTGACAAAGACAAACTGAATGAAGAAAACAATAAAGATGAGAAAGGTGGCATGGAAGCTTTGGGGTCTGGAAAGGGCACCAATGGCGAAATACTTACACCTAGCGCTAATAATTCAGATCAAAACAAAGGCAAACAGAAACCGGTGGTGGTCCTTAGTCCTAGTACTGATGGTAGCAATACTTGGACAGCCACACCTATGCAAACTTTGATGGAGAAGGAAGCGACCAATGCAGCTGAACCGTTGCACGTCAATGCCAATGTGAAAATTACACCAACTCGAACCAGCAAGAAAAATGCAACAGCCAATGATCAAGATTCTGTGGAGAGGGCAGCAAAGCTTAATGCAAGGAAAAATCTAGAAGAGCCTCAGACAAAAGGTATTGACCTCACAAATATTTCTTTTAATTCATTTCACAATGATATTATTGCCAAAAATATTTCGAGTGTTGGGGTATGCATGCGTTCAGATGGTGTGCAGGCTAGTAGTTCTGTTAATTTACTGAAGTCCTTAGAGTCAGGCAGGTTACAAGGTTCTATAGTGTCTAATTTAGATTTTTCTAGTAATACTGGCATACAATCTGAAAATGAAGAAGAGCTTGATCTCCTTGCATTAAATAATCTATGTGGTGATTTAATCGAGGGAACGAGTGATGAGGACGGTGATCTTAATCTACCGGCCTCACCAAGTTTTAAGTATCTAAGCTCTACAAAGAACAAAAAAGCAAAAACTAAAGCTAGTAGAGGCAGGAAATCGGTTTAGATCTTGTGTGTATTCTATAAACATGAAAGATGTCTTTTGGAATTGTAATGGCCTAGGTGATCACAGGAAACATAAATTCTTAAATGATCTTACCAAAGAAAAGGGATTAGATTTTATTGCTTTATCAGAGACTGGGAGGAGTAAGTTTTCAGATTCTTTTCTTAGGAACCTTTGTGCTGGGAAAGATTCTTGTGGCATGTTAAACCTCCTGTAGGCGGATCTGGTGGCATGCTTGTAGGGGTGAACCTTCTGACCTTTCACATTGGCAAGATAGAGGAAGGGGAATATTTTGTTAAATTTAAAGTTAGAAATAAAGAGAATGATTTTAAGTGGAATCTAGTGTCAGTTTATGAGGCTGCACAACAAGAATTTAAGGAAGCATTTCTTACTGAGCTGGTCCAAATGTGCACGAAGGAAACCAAATAGGTGGTGACTTCAACATCATTAGAGGACCACATGAGAAAAATAATACCAATTATAATGACAGATGGCCATTCTTGTTTAACGCTATCATTGATGCGTTTAACTATAGAGAACTAGCTTTATTAGGTCACCAATATACATGGGCAAATAATCTACAAAATCCTACGTATGAGAAGTTAGATAGAATTTTAGTATGTACTGATTGGGAATCCACCTTTCCGCTTACCACAGTGCAAGCATTAACACGTGAAAATCTGACCATACTCCTTTGTTCCTAAACACGGGAGATCCATCTATGCAAAATATGACACCTAGTTTCAAATTTGAACTGGGATGGTTGATACGTGATGGACTCTTTGATATGGTCTGAGACATTTGGCAAGGCGTTAATGAGGGCCACACCCCCTACAAAAATGGCAAGCTAAGATTAGAAGGCTAAGACAATATTTAAGGGGTGGGCTAAAAATACTAGTGGTGTATATAAAAAGGAAAAACAGTTATTGAATAAATTGGATGAGTTAGATAAAAAAAAGCAGAACATAATCAGCTGGACCCAAATGAGGTTACCTTGAAACACGTTCTTAATGAGAGGCTAGCTGAACTTATAAGAGAGGAAGAACTGAAATAGTATCAAAGGGCTAAAGTTAAGAATCTATTGGAAGGTGATGCAAATACAAAATACTTCCAATTAGTGGCTAACAGAAAACATAGGTAAATGTGTATTTACCAACTCCAACAAGATGGGGCAAAGATATGCGGTGACAAAGAGCTCAAAAAGTTTATTACAAAATTCTATAAAACTCTTTTTGGCCCACCATATTCAAACCACATGTCTATGGATGAATCACTTATTAGTGATATCCCCCAAGTTACCGAGGAGGAAAATGCTTTATTGATTGAAAGGTTTATAGAGGCTGAGGTAAGAGAGGCAGTTTTCCAGATGGAGCAAAACAAAGCACCAGGTCCCGATGGATTTCCTCCAAAATTTTATTAAGTTTTCTGAGATATAATTAAGACGGACTTGATGGCTCGATTCGAGGAATTTCACAAGGGCTCATTACCATTACACAGCCTAAATTTCGGGACAATAATTCTACTACCAAAGAGTAGTGAAGCGAAACAAATTCAGTAGTATAGACCAATCTGTCTACTAAATGTTAGCTTTAAAATTTTAACGAAAGTAGCCACAAACCGAATTTCTAAAGTAGCCCAAAGGATCATTAGACCCTCACAAACAACCTTCTTGCTGGGGAGAAATATTATGGAGAGGGATATTATCTTTCATGAAACTTTGCATCAGTTGCATACGAAGAAACAAAATGGAATTGTGTTCAAAATAGATTTTGAGAAAGCTTAAGATAAGGTGAAATGGGATTTTCTACAAAAAACCCTTAGAATGAAAGGTTTCTCACCAACATGGTGTAATTGGATTCAAGCATTCATCAAAGGTGGAATTGTTGGAATTAAAATTAATGACCAGATGGGTTCTTTCTTTCAAACAAAGAAGGGACTCAGACAAGGTGATCCATTGTCTCCCTTACTATTTAATATAGTGGCAAACATGTTTGCGATAATCATTGCGAGGGCTAAAAGTGAAGGACAGATAAAAGGGGTAGATCCACACTTAGTAGAAGATGGTATCTCAATCTTGCAGTATGCAGATGATACTGTGATTTTTATAGACCATGATATTGAACAAGCAAAGAACATTAATCTGTTATTATGCATGTTTGAATAGTTATCTCGTCTTAAAATAAACTTTCATAAGAGCGAAATCTTCTGCTTTGGACAAGCAAGAGAGCATGAGTCTACATACTCACACTTGTTTGGTTGTAAACTTGGCTCCTATCCTTTTCGATATCTGGGTATACCAATGCACTTTAGAAAATTGAGTAATAAGGACCGGAGGATAATTGAAGATAGAATTGAAAAAAGATAGAGTGGATTGAAAGGCAAAATGCTATCGGCCGAGGGGAGATTAGTGCTGATTAATTCTATTTTATCAAGCTTACAGATGTTTATGCCTTCATTTTTCGAGGTCCCGAGGGGAGTCCTCAAAAAAATTGAGCATTTCAGGTTGAGGTTTTTTTTGGCAATATGACCAACATAGGAAAAACTACAGACTATTAAACTGGGATGTATTATGCCAACCAAAGGACCAGGGAGGATTGGGGATCATGAACCTAGATATTCAAAATAAATGTTTATTGAGCAAGTGGCTTTTTAAACTGTGCAATGAGGATGGAATTTGGCAAGAACTCCTAAGGAATAAATACCTCAGGAATAAACCACTCGGCCAAGTGTATAAGAAACCTAGGGAACAAAGTTTTGGATGGGTCTGATGGGAGTGAAAGAGGATTTTCTTAAATTGGGAGGTTTGTAGTGCAGGTAGGAGCTCAAACTAGATTTTGGAAAGATACGTGGTTCGGAAACTGGACGTTAAAATCCTAGTCGCCTAATTTGTACAATATAGTTTGAAAGAAACACGCCACTATGGCTGAGGTCTTCAATGCAACACCACTCAATATATCTTTCAGGAGATCGTTAGTGGGCACTAAGCTATTAGAATGGTACAACCTGGTGGGTAGAATTGTGGATGTCAACCTTATTGATGGGAGAGATGCTTTTGTTTGGTCCCTTCATAAAAATGGTTCTTTTTCGGTGCATTCTATGTACAAGCGTCTCATCAGTACTATAGTTAGATTCACGTAGGAAATTTGGCAAATGAGATTACCACTAAAGATTAAGGGTGTGTTTGGTTGGTTGTATCATTTGATTCATGTATGAGATGATTAAAAATAATAATGATCCTTTTATTTGGTTGGGTGAATTGGACCAACTCATCCAGGATGAGGCCATCCCACTTAATACATTATTCTACTAATTAGAGTGAACCATATGGTACAAGTAAATTGGTTGAACCATCCCATCCAGGATCATCCATGCATGCATCATGTGGTGCATGCAACCAAACACACCCTAAGATCTTCATGTGGTACTTAAAGAAAGGGGTTATTTTAACAAAAGATAACCTAGCTAGGAGAAATTGGAATGGAGACAAATACTACAGTTTCGGTAGTTCTTGGGAATCCATTAAACATCTCTTCTTTCATTGTCACTATGCCAAATTTCTATAGCGTGTCATACATATAGTATTTGATATTTCTCCACCAACAAGTATCAATGACTTGTTCTCTCAATAGGTTATGATGAGGACATCACCTGCTCGGATACAACCACATTAGCAACTTTTGATTCAAAGGTGAAATAATTCTTTATCATGATTGTATTTGATACATTTGTGAATTGATGCTGCACCATGATGTGTGTTCATTGTCATTTTCAGAAATACATACATGGATAAAAAATAGTGTTAAACACACATGGAAAGCATGGAGGATAAAAGAAATTGATTGGGGCCAAGTCCAAGTATTCTCAATGTCCTCCACTAGGCCACCACGTCACTTTTGGTCCAAGGAAAGAAAGAGATCAAATCTAACACGTTTTGGGGCAGGAGTTGGACTGCAGCACTGCGCCAACTTGTGACGACCGCCACGACTTCATCTGGACTCCATTTTGGACATTCAAGTACTTGATGGAAACCTTATAAAGTCTACTTTCATAAGGATTCAAACTCATGTCCATATCTATTTTGAGGCGGCCGTAATCGTTTATTTACTACAAAGATCTTTTTCTATCCATAGTGCTGCGTCACCTGATTTTGGCCCGATGGACCGTGTATCAAGTGGGGCCTAATAGAGGCGCCTCCTAGGGTTGTGGGACGACCCCCATCACATCCTGGTTATCCTCTACCCTCTCATATACCACCATAGCTACCACAAACAGTTTAGATTTTGTTTTGTTGAAAGTTTAGCCATTGCTACTTCCTTGTAGACGCGTGTGTCGACTAGACCATCCATTCTACTTGATTCAGAACCCAAACTTTGTGATTTCAGATTGGTTTTTATCTCCATAATTGCAATTGAGTTGCTTGTTCTACTTGTTCTTTCTTATTCCTCGATTTCTTGTAGGAATTACCCTAGTGGTTTGGTGGATCGTGCTTCACAAGATCGCAGCGACCATTGGAGGTGGTGTATCGGTTGCTAAGTCGCAGCATCCCTGGATGGTTGTAGTCAAACCGTGAACGTCGTCTCCATTCCCATCAAGTTATCCCCCTTCTCTTGTTGAAAGATCAGGATTCAACCCCGCGGGTTCACATCAGTTGGTAATCAGAGCAAGGTTGATCGGTGAGAGACTTCCAATTCTTTGTTGTTTTTAATCCCCTATAGTCCAGAAAAAGCTAAAAAAATAGTAGATTAATTCTCTATAATCCTAAAAACCCTTGGAACATGGTACTATTACTGCTTAGTTAGGGTTATTGAATTAATGGTTGCATCGTCGTGTCAAGTTGCTGGTCTTAGCGTCTAGTCGTTTAGGGTTTTGAGTTCTAGTCACGTTTGTGTCACCATCGCAGGTTTGAGTTTATTTATTTCTCTCCACGAATTAGAGTGGATTTCTAAATTCCTTTGTTTTGTTTACCACCATTACCCTAACCACGTCCTTGGAGGTTTCATCCATGTCCATACTTCCATCTACAAAAAGGAAATCTAACAAGTTCAAAATAGAATTCGATTCGGAGTCATATTTTATCCTAAAAAGAAAAGAACCATATTTCCTTTGTTAGGAGTCCGAATAGAGAGTTTAACTACAATCTGGAAACCTTAACTTGTGCTCTTTCCAATGGATCTGATCTTGGTCCCAAATTCATTGAGAGCGATTGCCGTGGGAGATTTGCACATGTGCTGGTTTTGCATAACAACCACTTGTTTGACTTTTCTGCTGAATCACCCTTCCCATGGAAATATTTAATTGTTGTAACTACCTTGTTATCTCTTGTTGCAAAATTTCAGTTTTGTGCTACTTGAAAGAAAAAAAGAAAAGAAAAAAAAGAAAGAAAAGAAAGATAGAAAGAAAGAAAGAAAGAAAGAAAAGAAAGAGAAAGCAGAAGAGCATGGTTTTTCTTTTGGTGCTATTCCTCTCCTGGTGATCCTTCATTGCTGCAGTTCAGTGACTTCGTTTGTGTCCAGGCTCTCATCTCTAGTATGTTCTAGCCTAGGACTTGCACAATAACGTCGTTGAGCATTTGTTCAATTTGCTTGCAACTAATGTGGTTCTAGTACTTCCTTATAAATTATTTTCAGCCCACCTACAGCTCCACATATTCAACAACAGCTTGATAGGGATTGTTGCTTCAACACTAGTACACTTTTTTCCACGGTTGCAGACTTGTTGGTTGGCGTCACCTCCTGTTTGGCTTGGTAAGAACTTGTAAGGGCTTGTTTTAAAAAAGTTAAGTTTGAGAGAATTACAACCAACACATCCTTGTAGTTGACAGGAGGATTGAGGGATATGGGTACCCCATGGGTCCCTACCGACTAGGATACTGTCGGACTTGACAAGTGGGCCCACCCGACCAGGGTGTGCGAGCTAAGGACACGAAGATACTTGGAGTATACGTCAAGGCAACAAAACAGTTCAAATCTAACCGGATATCGTGGAACGCGTATTGTAGTCCGACTTAGATTACCTTCCATGTAACTACTGAGTAGATCAGATTCAAACCGACTTGTAACCCTAGGTCGTCAGCCCATATAAGGCGGCCAAGGGAGCCTCCCGAGGGCATCTGAGCATTTGAGCAATACAATCCACCAAAATACACGACGTAGGGTATTACTCTCCGGAGGTCCGAACCTGTCTAAAACCTTCATGTCCCTTGTGTTCTCACAATCACCTTTGAGTTCTTGGTTTCACAATCGCCCTCACCTACAAATCAATCACTAGGGTAACCCCCTGGTGGACTGTCGGACTTATAAATCCGATAGTTGGAGCGCCAGGTAGGGGTGGTTGTGAGATCCTTTTAATGACCTCAATGGCATCCCATCCCAGCGTTGTTTTTCCTGAGAGCATGAAGGACTACATCTCCAACCCGATCCAGATTCGCTTTGGGACCATGCCGGCAGATTTCGATTTGACCGCTTCTTTCGTTGACTCGGCATCCAGCACTAGCTCAGCTTCCATCGGATTTGCTCTGATGGAACAAGTTCTCCATCTAAGGATCGTCACGCCGCTTGCCCAGCAGGTCGGCGATCTCTCTCTCTCTCTGAGAGGGTCCCAGATCTACTTGCTGTCGCCCGCCCACCCATGCCCTCCGACCTGATCGCGGGGCTAGACCGCATCAACAGCACTATTGTTGAGTGCATAGATATGTCTGAGGTGGTGCTATGTTCAACAAGGTCGGTGTAGGGTCCGTCCCGCGTCCCCTTTGGTCTACGGAACTCGGTTGCCGTGTACTCCGCCAAACTCGACCAGGCTTTCCAGATCCAATTTGGAGATCCACCGAACTCGCCCAATTTCCGAATTGTGGTGAATTTCATGTGCCCCGCATCGTTCTGATGCCAAATCCCTATGTAAGCGATGATGAGAGCAACTCCTCCACGCTAGATCGTGAAGCCTTCCTAGTCTCCGTCGATGAGCCACCCTAGGATGGCAAAACTTCTTCTCAAGAAGGTGGCCAAAACGCTAGAAACCAGAACCGCGCAGCACAAAGCCAACAGGAGCAAGCCAACGCCCAGCAGCAACCTGCTGCCAATGTGGAGGCAGCAGGCGACCAGCGCCAACCGCCGTGCAACAATCGTGACAACGCCGACCAAGGGCGGTGCCTGGGACAGACGTAGGCGCCCTGCATGCACCCACAATCTACTAGCCGACCTCAAGGAGGCTAGCCACAGCGTCTTCACTGCACCCCAGGCCAACATGGGGGTTGTGTACGCCGACCTGGAGAATCTCCCAGACTCAGACCAAGTCTGGCGGATTCGGGCGCAACTCCAAGTCACCAATGCCCAGATCGAGGAACAGGCCAACAACCGACCTGCACACTCTCAGTCCACAGCCACCCGACACTCCCGAAGCCGATCAGAGCATAGTAGATCCGAGCACCACCGAGGCGACTGTGTAGGAGGTCGGATGGAGCCAATTCGCAAACAAGAGGTGGAGCAGAATGCCAACCCACCCGCCAATGACAACATCAACAACAACCGTTAGTGCGACAACAACGACAATCGCCGTCCCGGGAGGAGAGGCGATGATGAGGACCGCAGCTGACTAGGTCAGCAACGTGATCTCCGTGATGAGCTGCGTGACCTCCGTAATCGCCGCGACCTCCACCCCGATCTCAACAACCACCACAACGAACGTGACGAGAATGAGCTCCGCCACCGTGCTGAGTACGATCGTGACTACGATGCTCCTGGACTTAATCATGACACTGAATGCTAGGATCGTCATTCCCAGAAGGATGACATGCACCGCCGCGCCGACTACGATCGCGTGTACAGCGCCCCTGAAGATGCTTACAACCCGCCTAGGCACGACAATAGCAGACGCCCCAGGACTCCACCCGTCGAGTACTACCTCAACAACGACGATGACATGGCGATCGATGGCTTCGTCGCCTTCACTCCATGCCTCAAGGCTGTCGATTGGCCGACCACATTCAAGCCGGCCATCAATGAAAAGTATGATGGTCGCTTCGACCCCACCATCTAGCTCAAGACGTATAGCACCACGGTGAAAGCCGCCAATGGCACCTACGACCAGATGGCCGCCTATTTCCCAGTGGTGATGGGTCTCGCTCCGCTCCTGTGGCTGCAGAATCTCCCTCTGAACAGCATCGACAGCTGGGTCAGCTCGCTAGAACTTTCACTTAGAATTACGAGGCTACCTATAATAGACCTGGCAACATGGAGAAACTCAGCCAAGTCTGCTAGAGGTCGGGCAAAACTATCCTGGAGTAAGCCGATCACTTCTTCGAGAACCGCAACAGGCTGGCTGGCGTTCAAGACCGTGACATCATTATGTTCTTCCGCTCCAACCTGATGAATCGCACCATGTTTAGCAAGATGTATGAGGCTACCCCCAAGACGGTCGGGCAGATGATGGAAGTTGTCAACAAGCAAGCAGACATATAGGAGGTGGCAAAAGTATAGATCCAGAACGTTAAGCACCGGCCGGGCGATGACTACGAGCCGATCCATGACGAACCCCAAGCACAACCGGAGTCCCGACTTTAAAAAAGGGCCCCCGAGGTCCTTGCTGCTGAGGCCGATCCTGCTCGGCTGACCTCCTTCCTCCGGGAAGAGTTTGACGAAACCCTCAACGCTCTGTTCCCCTTCCACAAGGATGCACGTCATAATCTTCGGGACTGCATAGTCCTCAAAAAAGAGCTCGGCGCCCCGGTGGAGTACAAGTGACCCCGCCGCAACAACTACTGTCGAGATAACAATAGGCGCGACTACCGTCGAGACAACAACAGGCGCGACTACTGCTGTCGTGATGACCACAATGACCGCGACGATCGCCACCGCGGCGCCCGCTGCAACGACGACCACGACCGCCACCGTGACGGTCGTGACGGCTGCGACGATCGTGACAACCGTGACAGCCAAAACCGAGAGGAACGCCGCGACCCGCCACACCAAGATGCCCAGCAGCCCGGTGTTGACCAGAATGGGGAGTTCCAGTGACCAGAGCGGCAGGTCAACATCATCGTGTGCGGCCCAGAGCTTTCTGCAGCAACCGCAAGCAGAAGCTGCGTGAGCGAGAGGTGCACTTCGTTTCCATACAACCAGTCCAGTATCTGCGCTGGTAGAAGCAAACCATAACTTTCTCCAGGCAAGATCATTGGATCCATATCCCAGATCCCAGGTCTTACCCATTGGTGGTCTGCCCCACTATAGATCGGGCCCTACTCCCCAAGGTGCTGATTGATGGTGGCAGCGGCCTCAACATCATTTTCATCAAGACCTTGAAGTGCATGGACTTCGACTTCAAGCGGCTCTACCCCTGCTGTGGCGGAACCGCCCAAATTAACCTGACTAAAATGCACTTAAGTCGCCTGACACGTGATCATGCATTTTAAACAAGTCAACTTAGTCGTCCGTCGGATTTCATCCGATAAACCACTTACTCAGGATCGAGAAGCATTGCTCACACGAAGATGAGTGGGCACAGAGGTTACAACATTCTCATCACATTAACATAGTTCAACAATTTATTACATCAGAGTTTTCGAAATTCAGACAGAGTTTTGCAAGGTTGTAAACAACGAAGAAGTAAAACAGACGGAAGCTAAAAGTTGATACATAATACCATGGCGAAGCCGACCATGATATCAATGATCCCTATCCCCGCCGTCCGAGGAGGGATCCCACTCGATTGTCCAACTCGGAGGGAGCTGGGTAGGCCAAGTGGCGCTAGCAGCCAAACTATCGACATTACCTGAAAAGTTATGCCACAAGCAAGGCTGAGCAACTAATACTCAGCAAGACTAACCCGACAGGTGATAACTACTTCACCGACTCCTAGACATGCAAGGCTTTTTGGCGGTGGGTTTGTTTTTGCCAAAAGCGACTAAAGTTGGTCCTTACTTTCAATATTTTAGCTCAGATTCTAAGTTCATTAACTGGTCTAAATTAGCAACTTATACTAAGCAAGCATAGTTTCCAAACAATTAAAGAACAGGCATCAAGATTAATATCATCATCATGTTCCATCTTTACTGTGAGAGGCAGACGAATCGATTCGAGTTTATTAACCATGCATGGCGAACCTAATCCCACGACATCCGCGCACCATTAAGGGTCGCTTCACTTGTCAGCCATCCCCATCGATCCCTAGGCATATGTCAGGTCCAAACTTCCTTTGGCATGCAATACTCCATAGTCCCAGCCTCTGCCGTACTATGACCACACTTGCACCCATATGATGCACCATGGGAATGATGTTCCAAGGACAGCAGGAATATAAGCCACACCCCAGTTCAATCAGGTATTAGGCTTCCCCATCCCATACTAGGTATGAGATTAGTACTTTTAAACACTTAATCATGAACACCGACACGTTTCAACCTTAGCAAGTTCATTACTAGACAAATGGGGCAAACCACCACATTGGAACCATTCCCAATCCTGTCCATCATCCTTATAGTTGTAGTATGAGTAAACAAACAACTCCTATAACTCACGAGTGACATGCAATCACTCGACTTTTACCGAGTCCTATTTAGCACAGCAACTACTCGACTTTAGCAACTAGTGTTCAGATCAATGGTACTAAGTTCATGCATCTATGGTTTCAATCAACTCTTATAAACGTAAATGCACAATCATAAGCATCAACATATTGCATAATTTAAAAATAGGGAAGCATGCACCGGGGCTTGCCTTCAGGTTTAGAAAAAGCTAGTTGGTCTTTGGAGTCTTGATCTGACTCGAGCTCAGCTTCCGCGTGATGTAGCTCTGCGGAGGGTTCCTCTTCCGGCGTAGGATGGAGCTCGTAGATCCCGATGGCAATATTAGCTTCTCCACGACATTATATGCAGAAAGTTCAAATTTTCTATGCTTTCATATGAAGGATGCAAGACATGAATTTTTGTTGAAGTGTAAGTTGCATTTTGACCAGATTCACCTAAACAAGGTTCTAAACTTTCATTATCTTCATGAAGTAAGGTGTGTTGTGGTTCAAAACTCGGGGTTGATTTTGATGGTGATTGTGTATATATAAGGTTCTTACAACTTAGAGCTTCACAAGGAAGGTGGGGGTCACTTTTAGGATTGTTCGGGGTTCATTTGGAAAGTCATTTATTTCTAAATATTTTTATGTACCTCTTCCAAAAATTACCAATTAAGCATACTAGGACTTACGTTTTCTTTATTCATTTAAACCGGTTCATCTTCCAAAATTTCTTTCCATATTCAAGCAGTAACATATGACATTGAGAATTTAGCAGTATCTCACTCATGTCATCAATGAGTTGCTGTAAAAATTTGGGATCCATTGGATCAGTACAAAAATAATTAAAATTATTTTATTACCCAAAGGTAGCACGTACTTCACTATTTTTATCTCAAAACATATAGCGATTCTAAGGGTCAAACTTTAACTGCGGGTTGAAGGCATGTTGCAGAGACTTTTGTGAATTGTTCATGATTTTTAGTGAAGGACAACCATTTCCCTTATTTATCTTCTATTTATCTTTCTTCCAATAGAAGGGCATGTCTCAACAAGTTACATTTAGTGTTTCATATTTTTCCTAGGAACTACTCTTCAAAACCATGGTACTCCAAGTGGTTTCACATTTTTCTCTACTCTGGATTAAAACTTATGCAAAAAGAAAGATTTAACCTTAGATTTCAAAGATAAAGTTAAAACAGGGATTTAAAGTTCGACACCAGGGTGTTAACTATTTTTCTAAGATTTTGTTCAATAAAACAAACACTTTAGAGGTGGATTTGTCATATTTACATTTTGCTGTGATTTACCATGATTTAAAAGGCCTAAGCAAGAAATAAAACTATAGAGTATTATTTCCGATAGTAACATGGGCAAGGTTATTTTTCCATGAAACTATGTACTTCAGTGAGTCCAACAAAATTTATTTGACATTTTTCTGAGCTTCCTACATTTTTCAGTGCATTTCCAAAGTTCATTTATTTTTCTGCCGAATTAGAACAACAAAACCAAAATGACTTTACAGCCAGGCCCTGGAGTTTTCAAAACATCACACATATGCCCTTGGTTCTAACAAAAAGATCCCTGTGGTGTTTTCCCAATCACACCCGTGCCCTCATGGCGGGTGCGGCGGCGGGAATGAAATTCCGGCGAGCCTAGGGGCTAAACGATGCGAACAACGGGTAGGAAACGTGTGGGTGCTCACCGTGAGGGGATTCAGTGAAGGTTGGGGTGGCAGAGAAGGCGTGTGGATGGTGAACGGCGGTGGGGACGAAACACGGGTGGCGGTGGAGGATTCTCTGGTGTTTCGGCGCCGGTGGTGCTTCGGGCGGCCAACGGAGGGGGCTGTGAGCTGTGCGTGGTGGTGGTGGAGCTTGCACAGAGCAGGGGGCTCCACGGAGGGGTGGTGCAGCGGCACTTAGAGCAACGGGGGCGGCGGAACTTTGTGAGAGCGGGGAGCTGCGCAGGCGGCGCATTGACTCCTTTTATAGGGCCGGGGAGGTGCGAAGGTCGAGGGCGGAGCCAATGCTGGAGGCGGACATGGCTGGAGGCGAGCGGGGGAGATTGCCTAGCGGCGCTCACTGGCGAAGGGAAGATGCGGGCGCGTGTAAAGATCTTCCGGCGATTGGACAGGAGAGATAGAAGGTATGCGAGATCCTCTTTGTCTGGCGGAGCGATTGGGCAAGCTGGGTGTCATCCTGTAGCCGTTGAGTAGCGGATTGGGGAGGCAGAGCTTGGCCAACGTGTGGCAAAGGCGTTGCGGAGGGAAGCGGCAAAGGCGTGGCACGGCATTGGGAAAAGGAGATGCTTGGGCGGGGAGAGGATAGGGTCGCACGGTCATTGGGCAAGGCGGCGCGTCGATCCGTCTCATCCTGGCGTGGATAGGCCACGGCGGCTCGCCGGTGGGGGATGTCCATGCGGCGGCAGCGAGCTAGGCAGGCACGCATCGTGCGCGCTCTGGCGCGGGGGCGACATGAGGCAGGCCAAAGGGCTGAAGTTTAGGACGAGCTTAAGCTAGATTTTTGAACTAAATTTCAACTTGTGCCTTTCTAGGATTTGTAGCCCTTAAACCAAAGTTTAAAACTTACAAAAGGTGTTACTTCCAAAACAGAACAGATTTGAAGTTATGAGGTTCCAAAATTTGTTAGAACGCTGGTCATCCAGACTAGGCAGATTTCCAAGTTTGCTGATTTTCAAAGTTTTGGCTGTTTTTGACCCAAAATTTGAATAGTTTTCCGATTGAATTAGGCCAAGGTGTTATTGACAAAGTGTTTTTACAGATTGGGTACTAAAACTCTTATAAAGGGTTTTTCTTAAGTTTACTGTAAGTTTTGTGAGTAATTTGCTTGCCAAGATACAAACTTTGAACTGCTCTCAGACTTGGCATAAGTTTTGAGGTTTTGGCTGGGTTGACCATTTTGGTCGACTTTGACCTGACTTTTGAAGGGTTTTTGTGCAGATTTTGGCCAAACTCTAGTAATCAAAGTTGTCAAAGACTTGTAGCACTAAAAATTTTAGATAAGGTTTGACTTGATCTCACATTATAAAATTTGAGAAAAGGGGCTGCAAAGTTGGGGAAATTCACTGTTTTCAACACTTCGAGTTTTTGAAGTGAGTTTCAAAAGTTATTGATTTTAATTCTAATTTTTGAACCTTTTCCACTCCAAACTAGCAAAAGTGCTAATAAGGAAAGTTGTTAGAAATGTAAAACTCTACAACTTTTAGTTTGGCAAAACTTTAAGTTTTTATACAAAATTTCAAGTTTTGAATTAACTCCAAACTTAAGCTCTTAAGGGCAAAAAGGACTTTTCACGAGCTAGATTAGTGTCTAAGCTTCCAATTTCAGCTTAACTAAGTTTAGCTTAAGTAGAGTTGTTACACCTGCGAAAAACCCTTGTACGGCATCGTTCC
Organism: Setaria viridis; assembly: GCF_005286985.2. Taxonomy (NCBI): domain Eukaryota; kingdom Viridiplantae; phylum Streptophyta; class Magnoliopsida; order Poales; family Poaceae; genus Setaria; species Setaria viridis. The sequence goes on along the minus strand of NC_048263.2, from coordinate 24,929,824 downwards.
CGGCAAAGGGTCCTACCCGATTGGCCGAGTTGTTCTACCGATCACCTTTGGCACACAGGCCAACTACCGCACGGAGTACCTCACATTTGAGGTGGCAAACTTCAAGACTTCCTACCATGCCATCCTTGGTAGGCCCATGCTGGCAAGGTTTATGGTGATCCTGCACCACACCTACCTCGTCCTCAAGATGCCAGTGCCAAACGGAGTTCTCTCCATCTACGGTGACGTTGAGATGTCATACAAGTGCGACACCGAGGCAGTTCAGCTTGCGAAAGCTCTAGAGTACTCGGCCAAGGCCATCGCCATGGTGGCGGAGGCCTAGAAGATGGACAAGAACCAGCTCACAATCCCTGAGATGGAGCCGATGCCCATGGCGCTGCAGCCCGACCCCAAGGTCAAGAAGATCTGCCTCGGTCTAGAAGACCCGACCAAGACGGCCCTCATATGGGCCGACCTCTCGAAGAAATAGGAACCCACGCTCATCAGTTTCCTCTAGAAAAACTCGAACATATTCATGTGGAAGCCATCTGATATGCCCGGTGTCCCCAGGGAGCTGGCTGAGCACTCCTTGGACTTGAGCAAGGTTGCATGGCCGATCAAGCAAAAACTCCGCCGCTTTGCCCAAGATCGCAAGGAGGCCATTAGGGTAGAATAAATAAGCTCTTAGCCATCGGATTCATCTGTGAATGTAAGCATCCCAACTGGTTAGCAAATCCAGTCCTTGTAAGAAAGAAAACCGGTGAATGGAGAATGCGTATCGATTACATAGACGTGAACACACACTGCCCTAAGGACCCCTTCCCTCTTCTGCGCATCGACCAAGTCATAGACTCTACGGCGGGGAGCATCCTGCTCTGCTTCCTCGACTGCTACTCGGGCTATCACCAGATCGCCCTTGATCCTGCCAACCAAGACAAGACAACATTCAGGATGATACGGAGATTGTGTTTCTTATTTTCTACTAATCATGGTAGGTGATACGGACATTTTTGAGCTGTTGAAACTAGACCCTCATATTCAGGATGTCATTCAACACTTGCCATTATATGATGTTAAGTTTGATCCTAAAGCTTACATTGATTGGGAGCTAAAAGTAGATAATGAATTTGATGAGCATGACCTGTTCGAGAATCAAAAGATTTATATTGCCTCTAATTTTTTGACTGAATATGCTTTGCTAGAATGGAAATACATTTGTAGGCATAACAAAGTTCTAGAATCTTGGGAAGACTTCAAATTTCTTTTTAGATATGATTCATTCCTGCATATTATGCTGATTATCTGTTTGCAAAATTAGACAACTTGAAGCAAGGTAGTAGGACTGTGAAAGAATACCATCATGTCTTTAAGATTTGTGCCATGTTTGGTGGTTTAGATGAGTGCAAGAAAGATACAATGAGTAGGTTTATGAGGGGGCTCAATTCTGAATTTTAAACCATGCTGATTTCTAAAACTGATAATCACCTCTCTATCTTATTTTTGTTTGGTCTTAAAGCTGAAAATCAGATTTTATTATCTAGGAATACTTGCCAGAACAATGTGACCCATGGTAATCATTTTTCCTCCACTACACATCCTAATCAAGAGCACAAAATAGTGGAATTTGCTGCTGATTTGCCTATGTTGCAACGTAATTTGCTTGCTGTACCTTGTGACAACGAAGAGTTGTGTGATATGTCTTCTCTGATTTCATCACCACAACAAGAGATAGAGCAATCTCTTGTTCCTCTTGTTGTCTGTGACATTTTGCAGGAGGATGGGAATAATTCCATTAAGTGCATTGAGCAAATTGAGCAACTACACCCATTGCTAAGCTGCAAAAGAATGATTGTGCAACACCTACCACGTCTGAGGAGACTGAGCAAAGCAACACATTCGATGCAGAACACACTCCTTGTGAGTATGCCTTGCCACAAACAGAACACTTTTCTCGTAATGACAAGGAGTTGTTTGAAAATATTTCTTGTATATCACAAACACAACTCAAGCATGAACATGTTAAATCTGTTTTGAATGATGTACGTGTCGTTTCTAGACATGTTCATTGTCTTGCTAGCAAGAATGAAGAGCTGAAACTCATGTCCTGTTTTAACACAGGTTATATTGAATTTGAAATTCTTTGTAATCTAAATTGTCTAAAAGAGAAACTTAAATTCGATTCTGGTTTGTCAAGTTTTAATCACTGTTCGCTTCATGCAATTGGCAAATATGATAGCAAAGGAGAATATTTGGTGCATAAAGTTTATATTTGCTCTAATCTGAAATATCATTTTGGACTACAATACCATGATCAAATAAGGAGCTGCATTAACACTAATAATATCTTACAAAGTTTTCCTAGTTTTTCCCATATGCAACAGGGTAAGCCCGGAGAAGGGAAGCATTGCTGGTTGTAGCCGTGCAGCATAGCCGTCGTTGTGTGTTTCAACATCAAAGCACACACCTTTGAATGCCATTGGAGCAAGTCGAGGACGACTTGCAGTCAAGAATGGGAGAATGATGAGGACATCACCTGCTCGGATACAATCACATTAGCAACTTTTAATTCAAAGGTGAAATAATTCTTTATCATGATTGTATTTGATACATTTGATGAATTGATGCTGCACCATGATGTATGTTCATTGTCATTTTCAGAAATACATACATGTATCAAAAAGAGTATTAAACACACATGGAAGGCATAGAGGACCAAAGAAGTTGATTGGGGACCAAGTGCAAATATTCCCAACGTCCTCCAACAGGTCACCACGTCACTTTTGGCCCAAGGAAAGAAAGAGATCAAATCCAACATGTTTTGGACTGGATTCGGACTGCAGCACTACATCAACTTGTGACGGCCACCACGACTTCATCTGGACTCCGTTTTGGACATTCAAGTACTTGATAAAAACTTTATCAAGTCTACTTTCATATGGATTTTGACTCATCCATATCTACTATGAGGCGGCCGCAATCGTTGATTTACTACAGAGACCTTTTTCTGTCCATAGTGTTGCGTTACCTGATTTTGGCCTGATGGGCCGTGGAGCAAGTGGGACCTAATAGGGGTGCGTCCTAGGATTATGGGACAACCCCCACCACGTCCTGGTCGTTCTCTACCCTCTCATATACCACCATAGCTGCCACAAACAGTTCTGGTTTTGTTTTGTTGAAAGTTTAGCCATTGCTATTCCTTGTAGACGCATGTGTTGAACCATCCATTCTACTCGATTCAGAACCCCAACTTGTGATTTTAGATTGGTTTTTATCTTCATATTTGCAATTGAGTTGCTTATTCTACTTGTTCCTCGATTGCTTGCAGGAACTACCGTAGTGGTTTGGTTGATCGTGCTACACAAGATCGCGACGACCATTGGAGGTGGTGTATTGGTTGCTAAGGCGCAACGTCCTTGGATGATTGTAGTCGAGCCGTGAACATCATCTCCATCCCCAAATCGAGTTATCCCCCTTCTCTTATCGAAAGATCGGGATTCAACCCCACAGGTTTACATTAGGTTAAACATGGGGTATAAACCAAATCTATATTATTGACAGGGACTGCAACTATATGTTGGGCGATATGGTTGACTAGGAATGAGGTGGTTTTTGACAAATGTAGATCAAAATTTTTTTTGCAGGTACTATTTAGGGAGACGTACTGGCTTCGATTTTGGGCCAAGTTGCAGCGAAATGAAAGCGACTAGGAAATCTTCATTTCGACATGTAGGTCCATAGATATGGCATCGCTACGTTTCCAGTTCAAATGGATGGTCCTTTAGATTAAGAATTGGTTTTTGAGTCATTTGCTTTTGATCAAAATAGGGTGCAGCAATATGTTATTACATGTAATAATTTTGAACTGATCCTCAAGCTGAAGCCAGAACTTTATCCATTATCTAAAAAAGGGTTGAGTGACTTTTCTGTAAACAATCGGGATTGTTCCATTGTTTTTTCTAAAAATTCCCCGTCACTATGTTTATTAATACATCTCGAACATTTTTAGAAAAGACACTTCATTAATATCAAACAATGACAACCAGTACCAACATGCACTTTATGTGTCTCGAATTTTTTTAGAAAAGGCACTGCAAACAATAGCGAACAACAACAGCATCTCGATCTGGATTTTGGGACAATGCATGCTACCAAGTTTGTCCTAGTGTCCATGCTGAACTAAGAAGATGCAATCTGGTAAAAAAAAGACGCACATGTATTTCAGCTTGACATTATAACGATAATGCCACGAGTTATTCCATATAAAAAAGAATACAAATAACAAAGTAAAAGGAAAACATAAAAAAAATAAAGCTGACGAGAGTGGGATTTGAACCCACGCCCTTTCGGACCAGAACCTTAATCTGGCGCCTTAGACCAACTCGGCCATCTCGTCGCTATGTACATGGTGCTAAAACATTTTATTTATTTTAATTTCAATCTAGAGGTCACACGCCCCTCGTGATTTCCTAGCCCGTCCATCACCCGTATCGTGTGTGCGCGTGCGCAGAAAAGCAACGCCAGCCCACACCAAAAACGCGATCCCACCATGACACGCCACACCGCCAAGCTAAGCCCCTCTCCTCTCCTGCTATATAAACCCTCCGAACAACACGTAACAGCCCACACAAACCCACACCGATCAAGCTCATCGTCACTCGACGACGCAGGCACACGGCGATCATGGTCACAGCGATGGCCAGCGGCACTACTCGTGCCAGCGCCGGTTCCCTCCTCGTGCTCCTCTTCGTGGCGCTAGCCGGCGCCGCTGACCTCGCGTCCGCCGCCGCCGGCGGGGCGAGCGCCACCACCACCAGCGACGACGGCAGCAGCAACAAGAACGACGCGGCGGCGCTTCTGACGCCGAGGCCGCCGTCCCCGGGGGAGCTGAACGGCTTCATGCAGTGCCTTATGGGGTGCTTCACGCAGGTGTTCGGCTGCTCGTTCGGGTGCATGGGCAAGGGCCCAGACCTGCCGCTCTGTATCATCAGCTGCGACCAGAAGAGCGTCGTCTGCATGATCCGCTGCGGCCTCTCGCCGACGCCGTCGCCGTCGCCGCCCAAGCCCTCGCCGCCGGGGCCCAAGCCCCCGTCGCCCAAGCCACCCAAGCCGCCCACGCCCAAGCCACCGACGCCCACGCCCACGCCCACGCCCCCCGGCCCGCCCTACACCCCGCCGTACGCCGTCACCGGACGCAAGACCGCGGCATCTGCCTAGCTAAATATGCCGACGCCCTACCAAGTCACAACCGATTCATCGTACAAGTAAATTCACTCCATGGCATTATATATATATATATATATATATATATATATATATATTATAATAAGCATTAAGGGAAAAGAATACTGATCTCATGCTAACAAGAGATCTAGCTTATTATTAACTCGATCGTTTATGCAGCTGGAATGTGCTACAGTGTTAGTAATCCCAGAGTGCAGGCGTTATTGAAGGGTCAGGACTAATGATCCGTATGTAAAATGAGTAGATTATTATATACAAAAACATGATCAATGTACTTTGATCTTTCAATATTCAAATGTAACACCCTATCTGTAAGTATGAAAATTTATGCAAGAATGTATGTTGTTAACTTGTTATCTGCAATCATGAACGCACATCGCTCTCCGATCCATCTCTCCAAACTTGGAAGTTGACCTTCTGTTAAGAAGGCTTACTGCACAAAATCAGGCCAAGGAAAATAGTTAGTTCCATTTTCAGCGGCCATTGCCGTCATCTTGCACCTATGTCGTCGCCGGTACAAAGCCATGCCAACAGTTTTCCAAATGCCCAGATTACCTCGTCGAAGGGTGAATGTGCCGTGACCAGTCAATGAGTCAAGGCTGCATTTCAGTGTAGAGAACAGCAGAAACTTCAGAGGTGAAGCGATTCTTCAGCAAGAAATGGATTAATGGAACCTCACATTGCATTTGCTCTCCCTGAACTTTAAGCTGCAGGAGCAAGGGTCAGGGTCAGGCACTTCCGTCATGGCACAACCGTCCTGACCGGAACAACATACCGAACTGTAACTTAATTAAACAGCAATCTGTTGTTCATACCGAACATACAAGCTCCAATCACTTGCAGAGGTATCTACTACAGAGTATACACAATCTGGAATCTGTAACATACACAAATTTGCCAACATCTCAGGCGAACCAACCTTCACACAAGAACACACGCATTCCATTTCTTTAATCATTTCATTTGTACAATTACACAGTTACAATCCGGTCCACAGAATCAGCATTCAGATTTCAGTGGCACGAAAGGACTATAACACACTTGGTAATTGGTAAATATATACCAACTGATTCTATGGAACTCCGCCGCCGCTCCACGTAGAAGTCAGAATTTCACAGTATAATTAGCAGGGAAGGACTTAGTCTTGCAGTGGAGCTTCCCTGCTACCAAGACTTCAGATCTCCGACAGGCCCAGCGGTCCAGTTGAGGTGCTTCTCTCCTGGTTGCAAGTATACTCTCTGCGTGTGTGGCAGCTTGCGAGCAAGGCCATTTAGGATCTGATGGAACGCGTCCCTAGGTTGGGCTGGCTGTGGGAATAACATGGCCTTCTTCATAGATGGATTGGCAAGCAATCTTTGCTTCCTCAGAATGTCTTCTACTGGAATGGAGGTGAGGATTGAATCTAGCTTTGGAACATCCTCCTCATCGACAAAAACACCAATCTCCTCCCATGGGATCGCATCAGCAAATGGTAAAACGATGTCATCAGCTATGATGACTGGAATGCAGCCGAAAACCACGGCCTCCACCAACCTTGGGCTCCATGGTGCCCATCCCAATGGGCACAAGCAGAAGACAGCGCGTTGCATATCTTCATAGTAAGTGGCAGGGTGATCAGTGGAGATATCAAAGAGAGGATTGTTCTTAAAGTTCTCCCACAGTGAAGCTCGGGTACCTCTGCATAACATCACAACAAAATGAGTAATTGGGATCCATACATCATGTTTTGAGTGTATAGCATAGAAAATTCTACACACACTCTTACCTAGCGTAGTACCCACCCTCAGGGTCATTGCCGTTGTCATAGAACAGTCCCCTGAAGTAAACAAAGATTGAACGGGGAGTGTCAGGTGTAATCAAGTGAGCCTGCATTTTCTGCGGAGGTGCATATGGTGGTATAATGATGGAACCCTCCTTTAGGCAGACATGGTTCTTCTGTCCAAATGTTTGGACCAATGTAGCACGACGGAGCATTGGAAGAATTCCACGTTCAATAGCCTTTTCTTCCTATAAAGACAGATAAAACCTCAGAGTTACGGCCCTAAAGTCAGGAACTTTCCTGAAAAGCGACCAACAGAACTCCTAGTTCATGGAGAACTGAAATACTCCCTCCGTTTGGAATTAGTAGGCGTAAGGATTTTGAAAAGTCAAACTTCATAAATTTTGACCGACAGTTAGTCAAACTATATGATGCTTACTGTATAGAAGTTATATGAATAGATTTGTGTTTCAAAGACCCTTTGATACAACATTGGATTGATTGCAATTGATGAATACTGTAATAGAAATTGATAGTCAAAGTATACATCTAAAGACCTTGTTAAATCCTAATACACCTACAAAAAAAATGAACGGATGAAGTAGTGGGGCAGTGGGCAGTGATGAGGTACAGCAAGTAGAAGTGAAAATATCATGTCCTCACCTGATAGTGAAAGCATGCACCAAAATCATGCGGAACAACAAAGAAGTGGTCAGCTCCATCAGTTTTATTCCAGAAAGGCCACTTGTGTGAAATAAATTGGATTGCACTTCTCATCATTCTTGGGGACTTGAATGGCAGTGGAAGTCAAGCTGGAGTAAGATCACAAGTAGTGTAAACTGGTGCGTAGAACCAATCAGCCTCTTCTGGTTTGAGTGTTCGCACCGCACTAGAGAGCAAGAAACGATGCATGAATATCTCAGCTGCAAACATGTGATTGAGGCATCGTGGATCCTTGGTGACAATCCTCTTGTTGTACTTGCTTGGCAAGTCATAGACGAAAACCTTCAACCTTCCAACAGGGTTGTCTTCTAGAACATCACCAGCACTTCCTGCAGGTTAATACTCTTGGCTTAGTAACAGCTAATGAATAGAAGAATATTCTCCATATGAACCAAGTACACATAAAGCTAACGAACAAATCCTAAAGTAAGCCAATCATACAGCTATGCTAAGCCGAACATGGTACTCAAGTATATCTAGCATGTTAAAGATGGGGAAAAGTATCAGCACAACATAGGTTTAGAAAGTCCAAATTTCTGACAAGTCACTGGAGCATGACTGATTTATCCCAAATTCATGGTGCCGTGCATCTTTTTTAAAATGTTTTGCCTTGGCTGATCCGGTCATTTCTTTTAGATACATTCAGAATGTATAGGCTAACTGTCTGTCCTACAACTGCTCCTTAATTGCAGGCACATAATAGCACAGGCATCACTAGGCTTAGTTTCAATGTCTCAAGTCATGGTAGTTGCAGCAGACATTGTCAATGGCATTACTCTGCACAGCCGCGCAGGACGGTATGGTTGGCTAAACTACCAACCATCAACCTTGTAGCACTTGGAAAAGGAGAAGCAAAAAGCTTTCTGATGGTAACTCCATATTTTTCACCAATGATTTATTCAAGACTATATGCCTAAAAAAAATATACCAGACTTGATCCATGGACACAAACTTTGATCGGAGCATCCCTTCGTTAAAAAGGGGGTCAATGCAGTTCAAAGATCGAATTTTGCACACTATCAGGAACCTCTAGCAAGTGAGTATCTGTAATAAGGTTCTAGGAAGCAGGTCAAATAAACCACCAGTCGATGATGGATCTATGAGATGCTACAGAGGATGATTTCAACTAAGCAATTACAGAACGATGGCAATAGTTGAGCAAAGAGTCATTAATAATATTATCGTATCAAAATCCTAACCTAATAAAAACACCAATCTCGACTCGAAGGAAGGACGCAAAAGGTTTGAACTTTTATATTTTTTCTCGAACACATAGCGTATCAATAATTATATTAAGAAGAAAACTTTTATATGAATCCACTGCTACTGAATTCAAACAGTCAATGCATCAAATCACAAAGCTGGCATCGCTCACGATTCCAATAGACAAACCTGAATTAGTACTACCACTAATCACAATCGCAAGCAATCGATGAGACAAATAACCAGAAATTCCTCCAAGAAAACGAGGAAGACAGGAGCATCAGACAGGGCAAGAAAGGGGATCACCTGCGATGCGCTCGATGTTCCGATGAGCCACCCCGCCGGCCACCTCTGCTCCCGCGGCTGCGGAGGCCGCCGGCGACGAGAGGAGGAGACAGGAGAGGGAAGAGACGGCAAGGAGGACCTTCGCCCTCGCCGCCGTCATAGTCACCAGTCACCACCTCCACCAACGAACTAGGCGACGAGATTCAGCCGAGATGGTGGGAGGTAAGAGTGAGAGCGGGATCGCGCGGAAGCTACCTGAAGAAATGAGTGTGTGATCAGAGAGGAGTTTGAAGGAGAAGTGAGAGATTAATCTGCTGCTGTATGTGACAAGGGGACAAGGAGCCAAACAGGGAGGGGTTTTGTTGCTTGTGAGGACAAGCTTGCAGAGAGGAGGGAGGGGAATTTGGAAATCGGGAATGGGTCACTCAAGGGCAAGAAAGCAGGGAAACACCATTGACCAGGATGAGTAGTAATCAAGGCTCTGTTTTTTGATATGAACATATTTTATATTTTTGAGTCTTGGTGTGGAGAAGGTAAAAACAATTGGTACTGTACTTTGGTAGGTGAGCACCTTGATTTGTGATGAGTTTGTTTCTGGTGGTTGGTCCTGGAAGTTCCAGTGAAGGGCTTTTGCCATATTGTGTGGCTTAAGCCTTCTTAGCCTCACTACCTATCCCAATGGCATTCTGAGATAACTGATAAGCTCTCAATGATCAGGTTCATATAAACCTTTCATTGATCAGAAAAAAAAAACTAAATCAGCAGTGTTAGGTGAGTGCACAACATGATCCCAATTCCCAACCAAGCTGATCAACTATCAGGGAACCTACCAAGTACCAACAGATGCGTTCGTGTCGTGTCCTGTCCTGTCAGCAAGCGCCCATCAATCTGCTTCCAGCATGTACTTCGATATACAAGTACCGTACATTGGTTCTTGGTTAGCGTCGCCCTCTCGCAGTCGCAGTCGCTCAACAAAGTCCAAATAAAGGCAACACACGAAAGAGACTTGTCCCGCGTGGGCGGTGGGCGGATATCGGCTCTCACTAGTGTAGCAGTGGTGGCAACTTCACTCTCCGTTGGCAATAAAGGATATGGTAGATTATAGAGGATCAAGGTATGCGCCCCACTCGTGGCCCTCTATGCTCCATGCCTCCATCTGTAACGCACGAATTCAGTACAACTCTTGCGGGAATTGCACCGGTTATACTGGTAAAATTCTAGAACGAAATGGCAAGTCATGGTTGCAATCTTGCAGAGCTTCAGAGACCAAACGACATGCGCACTCGGTCTCTTTGGCAAATGCCTACCGGTGCAGTCAGGTGAGTCGTGCGCGCGCATGGGCACAACGATGTGTGCGTGTGGCGCGCACGTCCGGAGTGTTTCGCTAGTCCACAACAGGGGCAAAGGAGAAAAGGACCATGGCTACTGGCCTAAGTACAGTACAACACCCACTATTTATAAAACGATGCTACCATCTGTGAGTGCCTCTTAACACATCACTATAAACAACAAAGCAAGCTAACAGGACTTCATGGTCAGATAAGTTGCAGAGCTCCACAAATGTGCTTTCATAGTCAGGGAGCACTCTGATCTCGCATTGGATCACTCAGATAAGTTGTTATTTCGGGGGCGTGCAAGTAGCATTTGCATCGTCACATATCTAACGCCTGGTAAAGCTTCAATAATCTGTGGAGATGTTTGAAAGCGGATAAAAAAGAGAGCTGTGAAGACTTGTACTACTCTAGAAGTTGAAACATAACATCAAGCAGCTCCATCGCAAAGCTTCAAGGATTTACAGCCATTATAACATATTTTCACATGATTATTCACCATAATTCCAGAAACCATGATAGCTACAAGACGTTCCTTTTGGACCCCAAGTAATACCGCAAGAGTTACTAACATAGGCGAAACCCAATAAAATAGACTACAACAGCTAAAGGTATTACATGATCAAGACCCTTCCTCTTGAGATCAGGAAACAGCGCCCAAAAACTTAACAATTAACAGCATCCTTTAAGTAGCAGCAGGTTATTCATTACTGTCAGGTGCTAGCAACAACACTGCACTCCGATAGACAACAGTCCACCAAAGGTATACCCCAGGCAACAAAAAAGGTAATTGTCGATCAAACACAAAATGACAGCGCCATAGGGCCAACACTACAGCCCAGTAGTCTCAGCCGATGAGGAGCTTGTTCTCTTCCAAGAAGCTGTACGTCGGCACCTCCAGGTTGAAGGGTGCTGGGCCCTTGCGGATCCTACCAGAGATGTCATAGTGCGAGCCATGGCATGGGCAGAACCAGCCACCAAAGTCTCCTGCATTGGGGAGTGGGATGCAACCCAGGTGGGTGCAGACACCGATGACGACCAGCCACTCGGGGTTCTTGACACGCTCCGCATCCTGCTGCGGGTGGCGAAGGGACGCAACATCGACACTGTTGGCCAGCTTGATGTCATCCTCTGTCCTTCGCCTGATGAAGACTGGCTTGCCTCGCCACTTAACAGTCACTGTGGTGCCTGGCTCAATGCTTGAGAGGTCAACCTCAAGGGAGGCAAGCGCGAGGACGTCCTTACTTGCTGACATGCTCAGGACGAATTTCAAGATGAGCAGACGCAACAGGGAAGCATAAATGAATCTCCCACCACTCAGCACAAAGTATGCAAATGCACGCTTGCTGGGGTCCCCAGGGGGATAGCGCTCATGGTTATACTCATCATAGACAATTTTTGCACTGGGATTCTTCACAGCTGCCACAGTTGCTGGGAGCTCAGCTAAGCCTACATCCTGGTTTCTTGGAACAAGAGTTTCAGCCGAAAACCCTGTAAATAAGAGCCATTAGCTCGCATAGAAATAGAATAACAGAAGCACCGCCAAGATAGCATTAGCGCTATAATGTCAGAATAAGATGGCATCTTAACAACATTAGAAAGTCGAACATGAAAAACTATAAATGGGAGATTGAACTAGTCACTAGTCAGCAGGCCACTTATGCATAGCAGCAGAGTAGGCCACTGCTAGATGATGCATTTGAACAGTACAACAGCAAAATACAAAAGAATATGGAGCCATTGCGGGGTTAACTATGTCTTCTAGTGGCAAGTATTCAATGTTTATTGTTGCCAATTCTGTATTCTTATCACTACTCACTAGCTACATGCTATATGCTTATAAGTATGGGACTGACTTCAGTTTCTTTTTGTTGTACCTCAGGTCAATCTAGCATTCCAAACAAGGAACAATGTGCCATGCCTTCTACCTAGGTTACCGTTAGCATCCAAAGACAATATCGTCTCTTTGCAGTAAGTCACAACTCACAAGTTAGGCTACTCAGGACCATTGTCCAGATCACACAACTAATAGAACTCTACTCAGGTTGGAACTATCAATTCCATCATATAGACAAAAGAATATTTAAGTATCTAAACCAAAAACAACAATTTATAAGAAAGCTAACATGTTTTTGATGGTTAAAGATCTATACCAGCTAGTGGAGAGAATCAAATAACAGCAAACAAGAACCATCTAACATGCAGTAGTATAGCAATGGGATAATTTGAAACAACACTGGGAAAATTTAAGTGCACACGTGTTTACCAACAAATCAGCCATGATATAGCAGTAATAATCCAAGTAGATAATCGTACATGAGTAAGTATGAAATTTTAATTAATTTACAGAAATTAACCAGTTAATAAAGAAAGAACATGTTTGCCTTGATGGCAGATTTGAGCGTCATGGTACTTCTGGCCTTAAAACAGTTACTTCATAACACAATTCTGACATGACAACTAGGTATTATTCATACTAAATTAGAATACTAGATATCACTAGCAACTTTTCAGACAGAATTCATCTGAAAATGTTAGCTAAAAATTATACTGAACATTTCAGTAGAAGAAACTAAAGCACTCAAAGAACATTTAACAAACATAAATTTTCTTCAACTATTTTTGAGATGCCAGGGAACCTCAGTTTGCATGACAGATATAACCAAATAAAACAGTAGCATTAGAGATTAGCTTAAGAGATCCAAATTAAGATTGGAATTATCACCATGTCATACCACAAGAAAAACGCTCATTGGCTACAGTTTTGTTATTATTTGGAATCCACTACCACATCAATATTTCAATATGCTGCCGTGTATCCTCTATCCACATGAAAAAATCTAAGAGTAGTTCGGACAAAATGAGGATTTGCATGTCAAGGTATAAAGATAAGAGCACTAACATCATTACTAGAATTAAGAGTAACTAGAGAACAACAATTGGCTTGCAGAAACCAATTGCAAAATTCTGGCACATATTACCTAACAGTCACGTTTCATAATCCAGACTGAGCAATCCAAACACCATGTCCTCCATTCCATGTACAATCCAGTCCCACCAGACATTACGAGGAAAAGAAACAAAGCAAACTGGTTCACGCTAAATGATCGAACCGCAAGAACCCTCATCCATAGGCCCAACGATCCTAATCAGGGAGTTTTAGTGCGCGATCTAATATCACATCAGGCATGCGGGGATGAAATACACAGATCAACGAGCACCGAAGAGCACCGAAGCAAACCCAACCCCGAGATCAGATACCATGAATCGAACAGGCGCAGGTGCCGCGAGCTCGGAAACCCTAGGAGCAGGGGGCCGGATAGGATCCCGCTCGAATCTAGCCGTCAATCCACGGGAGCGCAGATCGGAGCGAGGGTGAGAAGGACGACCGCAGCACATACCTCTTGCGGCGGTAAAGAAGGGGGAGTCGATGGCGAATCGCGCCCTGCTGTCGCGCGTGTCGTCGTCGTCGCGGCCGGGGAGGGCGCCGGCTTGGGGACCCCGGGTGCCGGCTGCCGCGGCGGCGGCGGGGCGCCTGGAGAGGGCGGACGAGAGGCGCCTGCCCGCGACCCTGAGCATGGTGGATGGACGGTTGGGCTGGCTGGGTTCGCTCGCCGCCGGCTCCGGCCTCCGGGGGGATCGGGTGCTCCGGTTTGGTGGGGGAGATTGATTCGAGGCAGGGGGAGGAGACGCGGAGGCCGCGTGTGGTGTTGCCGGGGAGGAGGAAAAGGAAGCGAGACAGAGGGAGGACGGAAGCGGGCGCACGCCGCACGGAAGCTGGCCCAGTAGTAGTTTCTGGGCCTTGGGCTGCGTACGTCGGGCAGAACAGTTAGTTTCTTTTCCTTTTCCGGTCACGAGAAAAGGGAGTATTTTATCTTTCGGGAAAAAAAAGAAAAGGGGTATTTTGTGCGCGTACTTAGTGTTATAAATCGGATCTCCGATCCAGTTACCCGATTCCCATCAAGAACAAGACGTGAAGAAGTAGGTAGATCTTGTTTCTCTCTCCCTAATACACATGATCACCATAGAAGGAACACGAGAGATAAGTATGTGAGGGAGTTATGCATCTTCTCATTAGTCATATGGTATTACACATATAGCTCCTGTATATAGATGTAGCCTTCAAGGCACATCTAGTAGCCTACACACTACATGATATTAAGTATGAGCCCACTCATATCCATAGTGGGGAATTTTTCCCTTGGGCGAATACCACGACCAACGCATGCCTCGTTAAAACTCCCAAAAACCCATTTGGAAAAAATGGAGAAAGAGTACATTGTTCTCGCTTAATGCATTTGCACATTGTTGCCTTGTTAAAAATCTTATGTGAGAAACTTCATAAAAACTCACTGAGGAAAAAAGTACAACATTTATCTTCAAAACAACGTTCTCTAAAATCATGAAAAGGGCTAACGTTTGGAAAGAACTCCCCTAAGCCATGCAAAATGTATCCTGGAATACTTTCTGCGGGAAGTATATATATGCATATAGACATAACAAATCATTTCATGATGCGGACCATATCTTTCTCCTGGAACTCATGATGTAAGGATATGGAGTACCATAATTATTTAAGCCCATATTCAATTGTAGGTGTCAAATAACAATTAGAATCCCGGGTGTAATGGTGATCAATGTCTACTCGCCTGATGATAACTTCCAATAAATATTGGCAAGGATAGTTTAATGTGAGACTACAGAATTCTCACAACATTTAGTCTTAATGACATTTGTCTTATCGTTCTTCTAGAACGTGTCCAGTAGAGAATATTGGGAGTAATTTGGTTTATTGTATCATGCATACCTATAATTTATAGATGATTTGTGCAATGCAAGTAACTAGGGCTTTTAAGCGTTACACAAATTGTAACGACACACATCATCTACGGGTGATTAGTAAAGCACCAAGCTTTTACATTATTGCAAACTTCTCCGAGAATTTGACACTACACTACAAGAAATATGTTGATCTATGATAAAAATTTTATGACACATTTGTTCTTGTTATAGATCTATAATGTTTCTAGCTGAAAACATCATAAAGTTTGACATCCGAGCAAATTTAGTGACAAAGCTACATAACGTCATAAAAGTTGCCACTGTAGTAAAAAAAAATCATCACTCGCTGTTACATGGTGGTTTTGTGATGATATAAGCTCCGCAAAAATATCATAAACCAACGAGGGTCCCACATGTAACTTTAAGCTGATAAATAGGGTAGGAAAATAAAATAGAAAACGTACTCCTCCCGTGGGTCGAACCTGTTACCGATCAAATGGGAAGTTTTTACCGCGACAGGGTCCCACATGTAAGGTAAGTTTCAGGTGAGTGTGGTATTTGGCGGTAGAAAAGCCCGCGCTACAGCTAAAAAATAGTTTACCTGCTGCCTCGCTCCCGCGATTGGGAAAAAAGAATAAAGAGAAGGCGGCCAGGATAGAGCACTCTGGCGGAATCTTCACCTTTAGGGTAAAGAGTATAACGAAATAATTGATTAATCAATCTATAGTACGGAATCATGCCCTTGGTGGTGCCATGCTTAATTGGTCCATAAGCTGCATCATACAAGAAGGCCATCTCCCCATCCTCAATAACATTCTCATCATGAATCTTATGCCTATGAAGATCATCCCCAGCATATCTAAGGATACCAGCAAAATCTGTATATGTGACTGATAATGGCTTCCTTGGAGTGACCAATGCATGACCTTGGTGGCCCTATCAATATAGAGTGTGGCATAAAATTGGGCCACCACCTCTTCATTCCAATCGTGATTGTACTCCATGATAGAAAGAAGGTGTTCGTTGTTGTAGGCTGTGTACACTTGCTCAATGACTGGCAAAGCAATCTCATTGAAGTATGGCCAGTCAATGGACTTCATGTCCGTAGTAAGATGATACTTGGAGAGGATAACTGACTTATACCAATTCGCATGGAAGCGCAACTAAAAACGGACATCCCCGTAGAATTCCTTCTCATATTGTGATGGATCATCATATCTCAACACACGAACATCATATCTCCCCTTCATGTAATCCACTGGACGCACTGAGTAAAGCCAGGTCTCTCTCGACAAGTTGGCTTTTTCATCCTTAGAATGACGGTTTTGAGAGCATCCAAGTTGATTGGTTCACTGTCTTCCAAATGAGCTCCTGGAGTGGATGCACTCTTCATACGAGGACGACGAGCTTGGCTAGAAGCTCTTGCTGCACTAGGCTTCCCCCTTCCTCTAGCATGGGTAGGCACTTTGGGGACAGCTTTCCTTTAGACCCTCCTCTATGAAATAGGCATATCATCTGACTAAGTGGAGGGGTCAGACTGAATCTCTGGTGTATCCTCCTACATCTTGCTCCTCCTCTCATGAACCATCTGACAGGATAAGCAAAGAAAATGAGAGATGGATCAGAGATGACACACACGGATTAAGAGACAGGAACTGCAGAAGCTTATCGGAACTTCCGACACCGTGTTGGAACTTCCGATCGTCGGAAGTTCCAACAAAGCCTGAGTTCGTCCAAAATCTCGGAACCTGAGATTTATCCATCCAATTCACAAGATATCACAAGTCACAAGATATCACAGGAAAGAGTTCTAAGATGAACCTAGAGTCTATCCCTAAAAGGAAAACCTCTAACTCCTAGGGTATTGAGAGATCGGACGATGGGATTTTTAAATGATTTACCTTGATGATTTCATGCGCGGATCAGAGGATTCAAAGGGTGGATGGAGGTTCTGAGGAGTGGAGAATCCAAATATAGCAATCCCTTCAACTTTCCACGGTCCAAACTCGAGATCTCCGCGAGTGGTGGAGAGAAAGAGAGAGAGGGGTGCCGGTTTGAAGAAGTAGATGTTAGGGTTTGAGGGGCCATCGCTCCGGGGTATTTAAACCCCAGGGTACCCGTCGAAAGTTCCGATGGGAGATGAGATCCTCCAGAGAACCCTTGTCGAGACTTCTCAGAAACTTCCGGTGGGTGTCGGAAGTTCCGATACTGTGTTGGAAGTTCCGACAGATGCAAAACAGCTCCAGAAAGATAGATTTTGAGATGGATATTGATTGAGATTCTAGATAGATGGCTTATGGACATATAAGATATCTTGACCCTAAAGTGATCAGTCAACAAACAACATTACATAACAAGGATCACTTGAGTCAAGATTTGATCCGAGGATCAAAATCCAAGTTTTGAAATAATACTCAACACAAGTAAATCCATTTTTCCTATCTAAGCAACATACAAATATATGCAATAAGTTAGCCAAGTTACGAGAATCCAAGATATTTAGCTCATTCCTCAAAGCACAAAACCTTTGCTCATCTAGAGGCTTAGTAAAGATATCGGCAAGTTGCCTCTCGGTGCTTACATGACGTAAAGCAATATCTCCCTTAGCCTTATGATCCCTCAAGAAGTGATGTCTAATATCTATGTGCTTTGTTCTTGAGTGTTGCACCGGATTGTTAGCTAGCTTGATGGCACTCTTGTTGTCACACAAGAGTGGGATCTTACTAAACTCACAACCAAAGTCACTCAACGTTTGCTTCATCCACAAAAGTTGGGCACAACACGCACTGGCTGCCACATATTCGGCTTCGGCGGTGGATAAAGTAATCGAATTTTTCTTCTTAGAACTCCATGACACCAAGGATCTACCAAGAAATTGGCAAGTCCCGGTGGTACTCTTTCGATCTACTTTGCAACCAGCATAATACGAATCGGAGTAGCCAAGTAAATCAAAAGTGGAGCCTTTGGGATACCACAAGCCAAGGTTAAGAGTGTATACTAAATATCTAAAGATTCTCTTAACATGCATTAAATGACATTCCTTAGAATTGGTTTGAAATCTTGCACACATGCACACACTAAGCATTATATCGGGCCTAGATGCACAAAGGTAAAGTAGAGAGCCAATCATGGAGCGATATACCTTTTGATCGACCAGCTTTCCTTCTTCATTGAGATCAAGGTGTCCATTTAACGCCGTGGGTGTCTTGATAGGTTTGGCGTCAGCCATATCAAACTTCTTAAGCATGTCTCTTGTGTGTTTGAGATATGAACGTCCCTTCCTTCATTTGCTTGATTTGAAATCCAAGGAAGAATTTCAATTCACTCATCATGGACATTTCAAACCTCTTGGTGAGGTTACGACATTATTCACAAAACTTTTCATTAGTCGAACCAAATATAATGTCATTGACATATATTTGGCAAACAAATATATCCTTGTCAACTTTGTGAATAAAGAGAGTAGAATCGGCTGTGCCCATCACAAAGTCATTTTTGAGAAGAAAATCCTTAAGGCATTCATACCATTCTCTAGGTGCTTGCTTAAGCCCATAGAGCGCCTTATGGAGCTTGCACACATGGTTTGGATACTTTGGGTCTTCAAAGCCCGACGGTTGTTCAACATACACCAACTCGGATAGGGGGCCATTCAAAAATGCACTCTTCACATCCATTTGATAAAGCTTGAAACCATGATGAGGAGCATAGGCAAGTAAAATACGAATTGACTCAAGCCTAGCTACGGGTGCATAGGTTTCACCAAAATCCAAACCTTCAATTTGGATGAAACCTTTTGCAACTAACCTTGCCTTGTTCCTTGTAACCACACCATGTTCATCTTGCTTGTTGCGGAAGACCCAGTTGGTGCCGATCACATTTTGTTTTGGTCTCTCAATCAACTCCCATACCTTATTTCTTGTGAAGTTGTTTAGTTCTTCTTGCATGGCCATCACCCAATCTGGATCATTAAGTGCTTCTTCTACCTTAAAGGGCTCCAAAGAGGAAACAAACGAGTAACATCCACAAAAGGTTGCTAAACGTGAACGATTAGTTACCCCTCTTTGGATACTTCCAATGATGTTGTCGACGGGATGATCACGTTGAACACTTTGATGAACACTAGGAAAAAGAATTTGTGATTGTCGTTGAATAGGTCCAACATCATCATCATCTTCAACTTGTGGATCATCTTCTTGAGTTTGACCACCTTGTTCTCCCCCTTGATCAATGCTATGACCTTGGTCGTCACCATGATCTTGACTTTGATCTTGGCTTTGTTGAGAGCTTGGCGGTTCAACTCTTGTTGATGATGATGGATCATTATTGTCATTTTCTTCCGGAGGTTGAGCTTCAACTTCACGCGGTTTCACTTCACCCAAACTCATCCTCATGATTGATTGGCTTGGTGGTTCTTTATCATCGACAAGGTCTTTATCAACTTGCTCTACTTGAGAGTCGTTGGATTCATCAAAAGTTACATCTACCGTGATCTCAACACAACTGGTGGTTTTGTTGAAAACACGATAGGCATGTTCGTTAGTACCATAACCAAGTAGAAAACCTTCATCAATCTTTGGTGCAAACTTTGAGCTTTTGGGTTTCTTGTTTAGAATAAAATATTTGCTCCCAAAAGCTCTAAAGTTGCACACCTTAGGCTTGTTACCAATGATTATCTCATAGGGTGCCTTGCCCAAGTACTTGTGGAGGTAGAGGCGGTTGATGGCATGACAAGCGGTGTTGATTGCTTCGACCCAAAAGATATCCGGGGTCTTGTACTCGTTAAGCATGGTTCTTGCGGCTTCAATCAAAGTTTGATTCTTCCTCTCCACAATGCCATTTTGTTGAGGTGTATATGGAGCAGAGAACTCATGCATGCTTGATCCCCTCTTCATCAGAAAACTCTTCTACATTGGTGTTGTTGAATTTCGAGCCATTGTCACTTCTTATTTTCTTGATCTTCAACTCATATTCATTTTGAGCTCTTCTAATAAATTTCTTGACTATTCCTTGGGCTTCACTTTTATCTTGCAAAAAGAATACCCAAGTGAAAGGGAAAAAATCATCAATAATAACAAGACCGTATTTGTTACCGCCAATGCTAACGTAAGCAATGGGTCCAAATAAATCTATGTGTAGAAGCTTCAATGGTCTTGACGTAGTCATGGTGTTCTTGGCGGGGTGTGGAGCACCAACTTGTTTTCCAGCTTAACATGTGCTACATATCCTATCTTTCTCAAAAAAACAATATTTGTTAGTCCTAGGATGTGATCGCCTTTTTGAAGTTTGGCCAAGTTTCTTATCCCAACATGGGCTAGCCGGCGATGCCAAAGCCAACCCAAGTTAGTTTTTGCCACAAATAAGTCTTGGGCTCAACTCTATTAGTTGTGAAATCAACAAGATAGAGTTTGCCTTTCAAGCGACCCATAAAAACAATAAAGGAATCCTCCCTTTTAAAGACGGTCACACCCTCATTATTAAAGAGACAATTGTAGCACTTCTCACAAAGTTGTGAGACGGATAACAAATTGTATCTCAAAGATTCAACTAAATAGACATTAGAGAGAGAGTTGTCATTTGAGATAGCAATGTTACCCATTCTATTGTCACCATAGACAATGCTATTGTCACCAAAGATCAGATCCCCTTTGCTATTGTCACCATAGACAATGCTTTCTTTAGGTGTGTCATAGTGCTCTAGGGATGAAAACATGTCCTTCTCCCCAGTCATATGATTTGAACATCCACTATCGAGTAACCATGAGGTTCCACCGGAGAAGTAGGTACCCAAAAAGATTTGGGTCCTTGTTGGTTAGACGGATAAACCTTTGGAACCCACACATTCGTAAAGATAGCCTTTTTTGTGTAGGCACCAACATATTTGACTACTATTTTACCATTGTGGTCCATTATAACTATGTAGTCAGTGGTGTAGTTTGATGAGGGCTCATGTGCAACCACCTTGTCTTTTGACCTAGTCATAGATTTCTCCATGACATTTACCTTGGTGGTTGCATAGGTCATTGGCTTGACTTGAGTTGAGTTGGTCTTTGTCTTGCCATGTGGCATGTCCATCAAGTCATCAAGGTTTGCACCCTTATTGAACTTGATGACTTTATTACCATTCACCACCTTCCGATCACTTACCTTGCTCCCCTTGTAGTGTCCAAGCCCGTCCATGTACCTAGGATGCTTCCTGTCCTTATACTTGATCTTAGGCTCGGGTTTGGTGTTGCCTTCATACCCTTGTGTCACTAACATGTTCAATCTCTTTATTTGAGCATCCCTTGCTTTGATTGATTCCTCTAACTTAGCAATGTTAGTGACACAAGCATTTACATCAATTTTATAGCATCTTGAGCAACCTTCACTAGTGGAGGCATTGGAGTCAAGCTTTGCCTTGGAATTGGCCTTGGAGCTTTCCCAAAGAACACTATAGTTAACTTTAAGGTCTTTGTATTTGACTATCAAGCATGAGAAGTTTTCTCGAAATTCACTATGAGTGGCCTTTAGAGAAGCTAGAGATTCATTTGCCAAAATAAGCTCCTTTGACATCCTCTCATGTGAACCATTAGCTAGAGATAAGTTAATAGCTAGTTTTTCACCCGTAGCTTTTTCTTCAGCTAGAGCCTTCTCTAAGGCAAGGTTTCTCTCATTTTCAAGGATGAGCAAACCTCTTGCCTATTAAGAGACTCCTTATTTTTCTCCAATTTCTCCAAAAGCTTTTTAATTTCTTTATAGCCTTTCTTACCAAATTCTTTTATCATATTTGCTTTAAGCTTTTCTTCCTCGTCATATAATTCATTTTGGGCATTACTAGATATAGAGGAGGAGATGGATGAGGAGGATGTTATGTTTGGTACCTTGGTCCCCTTTACCATGAGGCAAAAAGGAGTGTCATCTTCATCATCGGAGGTGTTGTTGAAGAGCCTAGTTGGTGTAGCAGGCTTGAGTATGGCTAGAGTTGCCATACACTCCTTGTTGGATTCTTTATCACTAGAATTTCACTCTTGACCAACATAAGCTTGACCTTGGTATTTCTTCTTGTAGTCCTTGCTCATGTCCTTGAACCTCTTCTCCTTCATTTCTTTCTTTTTCTTGTGAGGGCAATCAGCAATGAAGTGACCAACTTCCTTGCACTTATAGCATCTTCTTTGTGATGTCTTCTTTCTATCATCACCATTTTTCTTGAACGCCTTCTTCTTCAAAAATTTCTTGTAGTTTCTTATGGCAAATGCGGTCTCCTCATCGGTGCTTCCTTCTTCCTTTGAGTCTTCCTTCTTTGATTTGAGAGCTTTGGGACTTGACTCAATCATGGCACTAGAGCTAGCATTGAGGGCTAAACTCTTGTTCATCCTCATACTAAGAGATTTTGCCACATCTCTATCAACCAATTCTTGATGCAATATTTCAACAAGAAGTTGGTTGCACTACAAGGTTTTGTCACTAGCGTCACGGCACGAAATCATTGCAATAGGGGTCGTTTCTTTGCAATAGCGAGCTATTGCGATGATTTTGTGTTGTTGCCTTAAAAATCATGTCGTTGCGTAAACTTGCATTGTAATAGGGTATTACAACGACACAAGAAGCCATGGGCATAAGGGTGAGTTGTTGCAACGATGTGTGTCGTAGTAATAAGTGGATATTACAACGCCCATTGTCGTTACAATTTTATTAATTGCAACGACAAGCGTCGTGGCTATAGTGGCTATTGCAACGACATTGCGCTATTGGAAACAAGCGTTAATGCAACGCAAGAACGTTGTTGCAATACGAGACTTATGCTGTTGCAATATGCTAACATGATGTCTCAACGAAATACTAGTCGTGGCTATATGCGTCAACCATATCCCAACGAAATATGGCGTTGCAACATGCTTAAAGGGTATTGCAATGAAATATGGGTCATCGTTATATGCTCAACAGATATCGCAACGACGAGAAAGCATTGTAATATGCTTACAAGGTATCACAACAAGGTACGTGCCGTCGTTATATGCTTCAACCATATCACAACGAAATATGTCGTGGTTATATGCGTACAGGATATTGCAACACAATACGGGTCATGGTTATACGCTCAATGGATATCGCAACGACGAGAAAGCGTTGTAATATGCTTACAAGGTATCACAATGAGGTACGTGCCGTCATTATATGCATCAACCATATCGCAACGAAATATGTTGTGGTTATATGCGTATAGGGTAGTGCAACACAATACAGGTCGTGGTTATATGCACAATGGATATCGCAACGTAAAATATGTCATCGCCATATTTTTTAATACAACGGAAGATCCAAAACAAAAATTGATGCCACACATATATCATTAATTGAATCAATCCATCATTCACGCACACCATTCATGATAAAATAGAATATTCGACATATGAAAATACTCTT
Source organism: Setaria viridis (assembly GCF_005286985.2). NCBI lineage: Eukaryota > Viridiplantae > Streptophyta > Magnoliopsida > Poales > Poaceae > Setaria > Setaria viridis. The sequence continues at coordinate 24,906,118 of NC_048263.2, read as the reverse complement.
GTCCATTCATCCACATGACTCCCAATAATAAAGTATGTAGAACACCTATGAATGGAAAACAGAATATGGTAATGGATGCCTCTGCTTTATTTTGGTAACAAGAGAGGCATGCACCTACTATATCAAACTAGATGCAGTTCGTATGAATTAAGTAATTTTATGTATGGGAGCTCTATCTTGTCTGGTTTAGCATTTGAAAAAGTTCATGGTTCATGGTATATATAATATCTTAATGTTTTTCAGAAATCAAATGCACATTAGTTCACAAAGTAAACTTTGCAACTCCAAATTACACAAAGAAAATATCTTCGGCTTCTCCAGGTATATTGACTGGAGCAACAACTCCATCACCAATGTAGGTGTCATCAGAATCATCTTCGTCTTCTGATATGTCCGCACGATCCGGTTCAGGCGTGGGTACCACCTTTTGAAGTACAGATGCATCACCAGTTAACCCTTGCACGTCTGGCCTAATCCAGTTTGTCAAAGCCTCCTGCTGGTCCTCAACATTAATTTGTTCCACTCCTGTGATAACCGAGTCCACATTGGTATCACCAACACTGTCCTCAACTTCCAGCATGGCAAACAGGGTCCTAGGTTTCATTTTGAGGACACTACACCATTTAGTACCTTTCTTCCCGCCTTTCACATAACACACTTGCTCCACTTGTGTTGCCAGGATGTATGGATCATCTGAGTAGCAAAACTGAGTGGTATTAATATCGATAATCCCAAATTTATCTTTACTGTACCCTTTGGATTTGCTCTTAGTTGGTGCAGGAACATCATACCAGTCACACTCGAACAATGTGACTTCATGGTGGTTAGGAAAATCAAGGATGATGATTTTTTTAATCACTCCATACCATTCCATGCCATCATTTCCCTTGACGACAACACCACTATTCTGTGTTGATAGATTTTTCTCTACATCTGATGTCCGAAAGAAAAACCCATTGATGGAACACTTGTTCCTCACACTAACTATTTGTTCTAGACCATGAGACAGAGAATAAATCATTTCATCTGCTTTTCCCTCTGCATGTAGGTTCCTAATCTACACTTAGAAATGTTTGGAAAATATGTTACGAACAAATATATTCAAGTGTGATGAATAATATTGAACAGAAATATATATGATTCACTTTACGCTCGAATCAATGTACAAATTCAGCCTTGTGCCTTCTATCAACATTATGCGAGTTGGTGTTCCTCAATTCGTCCATGTGCTCACTAATGAAACAATAAACTTATGTCAGTTAGATAGTGAACACAAAATAAAAAAATACATAGAATTACATGTAGCTTACTTTATCCATGGAGTAGCCTCATCACAGTTGGATATTATGTAGTGCCTCATCCTGCGCAACTCATCAGGAGAAGGTATCTCCATATTGTGCCTATGACTACTTTTTTTTTCTAGTGAAGTCCATGCTCGCAAATACACTTAGACCAGCAGGTGGTTCACTAACAGTGCTCCTTTCTTGACGCTCTGGCCGATTCAGCTTTGTACTAACACCTTCAAAGAACCGAGAACAGAATGTAAGGTACTCCTCCGAGATGTACCCCTCTGCTATTGAACCCTCTGGGCACGCTTTGTTCCTCACATAGCCTTTGAGGGTACGTAGGTACCTCTCAACTAGATGATCCATCTATAGGAAACAGGTCCCCCGAGTTCAGCCTCCCAAACAATATGAACTGGTAAGTGCATCATAATATCAAAAAATGCTAGAGGGAATATCATCTCAAGCTGACAAAGGGTCTCTCCAATCGATTTGGTAAGTTCTTTTCTCTCAGTTTCCTCAAGCTTCTTTGAACATACCGAACTAAAAAACCTGCTGAGCTCGATCAATGGGATCACTACTTCTTCAGGCAATATTTGGCGCACCACCAAGGGTAAAAGTTTTTGTAATATAACATGGTAGTCATGACTTTTAAGTCCAGCAACCTTAAAACCATTGACATCAACACAAATATTGATATTTGAGGCACAAGCATCGGGCATCTTAATACCTTGAAGAAAATTGCACAGAATTTCCTTCTGATCATCACCTAACTTGTACAACGCTGGTGGCAAAGTGTATTTTCCTTTATTGTCGAACAATAGATGTTGATCCTGCCTTATACCCAATTCTTGTATATTGAGTCTAGCCTTCTCACCGTCCTTACTTTTACCAGCCAAATGAAGCATAGTCCCTAGCAAGCTCTCACATATATTCTTCTCAATATGCATCACATCAAGATTATGGCGTATAAGCAGATAATCCCAGTAAGGAAGGTCAAAGAAAATACTCTTCTTCCTCCAATTGTGCCATCTATTATCTTCATCGCGCTGCTTCCTCTTCCTCGAAGTAGTCGCTCCAAAAGTGACTTGCTCGAAACTCTTGTACTGCTCCACTACTTGTGCACCACTGAGGGGCACTGGAGTCTCCCTCATTTCTACCTTGTTATTGAAGCTGACCTTGTTCCTCTGCCACCTGTGGTTCGTAGGCAAGAAACGACGATGGCCCATGTAGCAATGCTTTGAACCATATTTTAACCATAAGTAATCAGTATCCTTGTGACAATAAGGACATGCAAACCTGCCTTTTGTGCTGCAACCAGACAACATCGCATATGCAGGAAAATCATTAATTGTCCAAAGTAGCATTGCACACAGAGTAAAATTTTCCTTTTTATCCGCATCCCAAGTATCAATTCCATTGCCCCATAGCTCTTTAAGCTCATCGATCAGAGGCTGCAAATATACATCAATGTTAATTCCTGGAGATTTAGGTCCAGGAATTAGCATCGACATCATCCAATAGGATTGTTTGAAGCACAATCAAGGAGGCTGGTTATAAAGAATTGAAGCCATCCGATGCAAGTCCCACCCTAACATTACGTGGATCACTTGCAAATGCACTATACTTGGCATCTACGTGCCTCCATGCCTTTGAGTTAGCTGGGTGTCGCACTTTCCCATCTTCAACCAATTCTTCCTTGTGCCAACGCAAATGCGCCGATGTGGTCTCATTCATATATAATCTCTGCAGTCGAGGAATAAGTGGAAAATACATCAATATCTTATGAGGTAAGAGCTTCTTCTTTACTCCACCAGTGCCATCACCACCACACTCTAAATATGTATCTTTCCACCTACTCTCCCCACATTTTGGACATGCGTTCAGCTTCTCGTACTCTTCTCCACGGAATAACACACAGTCATTAACACAAGCATGAATCTTTTGGTAGTCCAAGCGAAGGTCTCGAACTACCTTTCAAACTTTGTCCAGGGTATCTGGGACACAATGGTCCTTGGAAAGCACATGGCAGAATAATAACAGTACTTGCTCTAGAGCATTGTTGCTAATACTGAACATGCACTTAATCTGATATAGCCTCACAATAAAAGATATTTGGGTAGCCTCCTTGCAACCTGGGTATAGTTCTTTCCTAGCTTCTTCCATTAAGTTGAAAATTTTTCTTGCTGACTCATTTGGCTCCTCAATATTACCACCTCTAATTTCACCATGTATGGCACCACTAATTAGCAATGAAAGCAGTTTAGTGGATGAGACGCCATCATCATGATCACCTTCTTCACCTTCACAAACGTCCCGATCATCACAACAATACGTTTAGCAGATCTGCCAGTATGATGTTGTTTTTTGTAATACGGATCAAACCCTCTAGTATTCAAGTGCAACTCAACAACTTCTTTATTTTGATATGCCATGCGACGACATCCTCTACATGGATAGGGCGCAGTCTGTCCTGGAAAGGTGCCATCAAAGGTATCTTCAATGAATTTAGCAACTCTGTTTTGCCACGCAGCATCTGTATGTGATAATTCCATCCAACTATGATCCTCATGATCATGTGCCATATTGCAAAAAACCCAACTAATAATTTAAGCACATGTTTGTACTACTATACAACTCCTGAATAACCTGCATAAAATATAGGTTCCTCCATCGGTATTATTACTATCAACAAGTATTATAAAAATTGAATGACTATATATACTAATTGAAGAACTCAAATTTATCAGCATGCACATTAATTGCGATAGGTCTGGATCAATTTTATACCTTGCATTGAGAGGATGGAATCAGACAACGCCCGTGTCGTCCCGCGTCGAGAGATCGTGGAGGACTAACAAGGGGACTCTTCCTTGGCACTCGGCAACTCGCGCGCTAGGGAAGACGACGGCAGGCAGGCAATTGCACGACGAAGGCAGCATCACGCGAAAAAGGTGAGGAGTCGTGCGAAGAAGGAGGGGATACGACGAGATTGTGGAGGACTAACAAGGGGACTCTTCCTTGGTACTAGGCAACTCGCGCGCTAGGGAATGAAGATGACGACAAGTGACGATCGCGCGACGAAGGCAGCATCACGTGAAGAAGGGGAGGAGTCGTGCGAAGGAGGAGGGGATGCGATGCTAGAAGATAGATCAGGATTAGGCCTCTCAGCTTGTGAAAGAAAGGCCTACCATATGTGTGGGCCAAAATAAAGGCCCACCAACATAACTAAGCTGGCGTCACCCACAAACTCATCTATTGCAACTATACGTTCCCCTATATTGCAATGACTATATATTATTGCAATAGCACCTTCTGTCTAGCAACGATTCGAGTGTTTGTTGTTATAACCAAGATTTCTTTTGCAACAATACCATTTTCATTGCTATATCTAATACTAGTTGCAACAATTCATATTAGCGTTGCACTATCTAAGACTCAATTGCAACATTTTCTATTTTCGTTGCTATAACCAAGATTTCTTTTGCAACAACACCATTTTCATTGTAATAACTAAGATTTCTTTTGCAACAACACCGTGTTTGTTGCTATATCTAAGACTCTTTTGCAACGCACAATAGTACTTATCACAACGTGTTATAATCGTTGCAACGATAGTTTTGTGGAGTTGCTGGGAGAGAGCTTTCTGGACTCCCTCTCTATACCCCGTACCTGTGGCAGGTACCTTGTTTGTTATTGAGGAGCAGGTGGCGTACACTACGTTGCAGGTGCTTTGGCTCATACTAGTTGGTAGATTGCTCGCTCTCAGCCACTTAAGGATCGAGTCAGTTTACCACCACTCACAACAGCTACTTTTCGTACTTACCGCTCACTTATGTTATGGGCGGGGTTCAGTTCGAGACTAGTAGTGGATAGTGCTCTGCCTGTAGGCGGATTGGAGGATCGTATAAGGAGTTTGAGGCGTCGGCCTGCTCTGACCAGACTGCACCCCGGCGTGGGTAGCTTTCATAGCTTTGAGGTCCTCACTGGTGATGGCATGCCCAACAGCTGAGGATGGTTCCAAACTTGAGGAAACAGGAGAGAGCTTTGCACTTACTAGGGCTCCGACTGTTAGGTGGGGGTTGGACGGCTGGCTATCGTTCAGGCTCCATCTGTGCGGGTACAGTTGTACAACCTCTACAGAGTATATAAAGCTATAGCTATAGTCCGTGTCCACTGGTTATGGACAGTGCTGTTGACTACCACTACTTCTAACTAGACTTTTCTTGTGCTTCTACTGAAGTACTGGGACGGGCGACCAGAGAGGGGGGTGAATGGGAGCCGATTCAAATTTCTTTAATGAACCTCAGCTAAAGTCCCAACCAATCCACAAACCTCTCTTTTAGCAATATCAAGTCCCCTTAGCTATGCAAGAGCTAATGGATCTAGAAATGATGCTAGGAACCAAATTTGAGACTAGCAGAAGTAAGAAAGAACCCAAACAAGCATCGGAAGAAGAGATTCAAAAACCAACACAAAAGTACAGAAACTCCACAAAACTCTTCAGAATATTCCGCAACTTCCGGAAAATCCACAGAAACCATCGGAGAAACCGCACCTACAGAATTTCTAGAAAATTCTTCGAAATATTCCGCACCTACGGAATTTTCCGGAAAATTCTTCGGAAAATTCCGCACCTTCGGAATTTTCTAGAATATTCTTGGAATATTCCGCAACTCCAATCCATCTATGCGGGTACAGTTGTACAACCTCTACAGAGTATATAAAGCTATAGCTATAGTCCATGTCCACTGGTTATGGACAGTGCTGTTGACTACCACTACTTCTAACTAGACTTTTCTTGTGCTTCTACCGAAGTACTGGGACGGGTGACCAGAGGGGGGTGAATGGGAGCCGATTCAAATTTCTTCAATGAACCTCAGCTAAAGTCCCAACCAATCCACAAACCTCTCTTCTAGCAATATCAAGTCCCCTTAGCTATGCAAGAGCTAATGGATCTAGAAATGATGCTAGGAACCAAATTTGAGACTAGCAGAAGTAAGAAAGAACCCAAACAAGCATCGGAAGAAGAGATTCAAAAACCAACACAAAAGTACAGAAACTCCACAAAACTCTTCGGAATATTCCGCAACTTCCGGAAAATCCGTAGAAACCATCGGAGAAACCGCACCTACAGAATTTCTGGAAAATTCTTCGAAATATTCCGCACCTATGGAATTTTTCGGAAAATTCTTCGGAAAATTCCACACCTTCGGAATTTTCTGGAATATTCTTGGAATAAGAATATTCCGCAACTCCAAAAACACAGCCTGCGTGAAGCAGTCGGAAAAATCCGAAACTCAATCAAACGACCTCCAAAAATTACGAAATTTAAACCATAGATTTACAACAACATACCAAGACTATTCCCAAAGGATCACTTCAAAAATCCCATGGATTTACCACCAGATTCATGATTTTTGAAGAAGCTAGGAAAAGAGAAGAACTTAAGAATAAGCTCAAAGATCCAATCTTGAAATACCAATCAGACGTGGTCCAAATCCAACAAGATCGTAGCCATAGCTGCAAATACATGTGGGGAATCTTTACCCAAAAGATCTTCCCAAGAAGATACGATTTCACCCTTGATTTTGCAGATTTGTCCAAGAACACAAGAGGGGATTTTCGGGAAATCTCAAAATCCGAGGTGCTCGTGCATGGATTTGCTAGGGGATCATCCTAAATGTTCTTGCACATGTCCTAGCACTGATTTGCTCCAAGGAAAACACCCAAATCGCTGCCATTCGTGAAGAATAAAAAATCCCTAAAAATACCTCCAAAAATAACAAAAAAGATAAATTTCAGATTCAAAGAGGATGGAACAAGATGGCACGAAATAGATCTTTGGATTACTTCACCATTTTCGGTTACAAGCCAATCCTAAGCACAAACAAAGCTAGGATGATAAAAAGATCAACACAAATATCCCTCACCTCTCTCCCCTCTCTCTCCAAAAGCTCTCACAAAACCAAAATGAGAAGCCTACCACCAAAAACCCCCAAAGAGATGGCTGCCCCAACAGCCCTCCCACAAATATATATGCATTCGAAAAAACACCAGAATGCCTTTACATGAAGCAGACAACTCAAATACCCCCTAGGGGTAAAATCGTCCAACTTTTTCCTTGTATATCGGACGGACCCGGTGCCTTCACGGCTTAGCTTCGCCTCGCGCAAGCTTCGCAATGGTGCCATACGTCCTCCGACTCGATGCCGTCCGACCACACCGGACTCGCCCCCCTCAGTCCAAGCCTACTCGTGTCCACCCTTCACAGCCCTAGTACATCGGCATGAACCTTTCGCTTGACTTTCACCTCATGCCATCGACCGCCATGTCGCATCCTACACCTGCACATCACAAGCCAAGATACACAACACACAACATATGGTTTACACAAACACCACAACACAACGCACACAACACATCCGGTTAGCCGTTAGCATAATCCCGCACATATGAAATATTGAATCAACCGGTAAAGCCTCAAATCATCTAGTCAATCACTCATCACAAATAGACCAAGGCACATCCCAACTTGGTCTCTCATCTACCTTCCCTCTTTTTGAGATAGGCCAACACTTGTCGTTGAGATGTGAGGGGAGGGAGCCCTCACATCACCTAGTGGGTTTGGGTGCTGGACCCTTGGGTGAAGGATCCGGTGATTTGTGTAGACTTCCTTGTTTGAGGCATTGACCTTGAAGATGATGTTGCAATGTTGCTTCCTTGATTGCCGCCGCTACCACTGCATAAACCTCTACAGCCATATATAGGTTTTACCCATGCATATAGTATAATTCTCCCGTTTCCTTGGCTTTGCTGCTTTTGGGAGTTGACATGGCCTACCCGCTTCCTGGGTAGATGGTGGCTTTTCAGGGTCAGAGCCCGACTACGACTTCGACAACGATGGATGGGAGGACAAGGGACCGTTCTTCGCTCGAGTTGCCTATGAAGATGGAGTTCTCCATAGCTTCTATTTCCGCTGTGTAGATATTTTACCTTTCTTAATTCAGTCCTGATGGACTTGTACCAGCATGTGCTGCTGAGATGTACTCGTACTCATGTTATCTATGGTATTTGTACTCTATTTCTCTCTCTGTTTTTGTGTTGGTATGGATTTGTACTATCTGAGATAGAGATTCGCACGTGATAGCCTTCCTGGGACTGTCACCAAGGTGTGTAGGCTTGAATTCTCATAAATGGGGATTCGGGTCCGTTTCAACTCTGGTCTTGCTCAGCAGCTGAGTGAGCTCACCGTGCGTACTAGCGACATGGAGGAGTTGCTGAACCAGCACATCCAGTCCACTTAGAATTGACTAAAAGTGATTCTCTTTGATTCTCTAGCATAAACTCTTAAAATCAGGATGGAGAATCACTTCATAAACTATAGCCTATCAACTTCTAACACCAATTGGAATGCAAATCTAAGGGTACAACGAAATTAGAATCTAGTATCATCAACCAAGATCTCCAAATCTTGAAATCCCCTTCCCTAGGACGATAGGGGAAAGTAGCGACACAAAACAGGGGACTGACCTGATCGGAGCTCCTCGTCGTCCTCCCTTCACTGCTAGGCCTGCTAGGATTCACCATTCCTACCGTGGGTAGTTGCAGATCTGCGCACCGACGCTAGTTCTAGTCTTTGCCATAGCCAACAGAAGCACAGTGCCAGCGAATCTCTTGCAGTAGTGTACGCCGTGTTGATAAATGAGAAATATACCCCAGGCTTGGGCCTACAACTAGCATGTGGACCACACTTATTAGAACCAAAATATATAAAATGTGTCCTTTCGAAAAAAACATACATAGTTCATGTCTTAGTGATAATGCTGTCTCAGCACATTCAAGAGGTCAAAGGTTCGAGCCTTGGTATCGACACTATTTCCTTTTTTATTTTCCTTTCCTTTTTTCATCTCAGACTAACATAACTTACCACAACTTCTGCCACCAACTCACCTGAAACTTACATGTGGGACCCGGTTGTGGTAAAGACTTCCCATTTGATCGGTAACAGGTTTGACCCACGGGAGGAGGACATTTTCCTTTTTATTTTACTACCCTATTTATCAGCTTAAACTTACATGTGGGATCCTGGTTGGTTTATGACATATTCGCGGACCTTATATCGTCAGAAAACCACCATTTAATAGCGAGTGACGATTTCTTTTTAGCTACAGTGACACATTTTGTGACGTTCCGTAACTTTATCACTAAATTTGCTCGGATGTCAAACTTTATGATGTTTTCATCCAGAAATGTCATAGATCTATGATGAGAACAAATGTGTCATAAAATTTTCATCATAGATTAACACATTTCTTGTAGTGTACCTACCAAGCTCGATATAAGCCTTCGACTTATTTATATGAGTAGAATAGGTTGATAATGTTCTAGCACATGCTTTGAGAGACTTGATGAGCTGAGAGTTTCCATTGAGTTATTGCAAGAATTTTGTTGCTGATGTTGATCTAGCTCCTTTTTGAAAATTGTGCTCCATTGAAGAAAAGTTCTGGAGTTGATTTAAATTTGATAGCACTATTCTAAATTCTTTGTGGCTTGTTCATCATTGAAAAATGTCTGTCCTCCAAAATGATAAGCTACCTGCAACTTGAATATTAATTGAACATCTAAATGGAGTGCCATGTCTTGCTATGTATGATTAAGTGCAGAGTTAACACTGAAGGGCAATGCTAATTTCTATTGAAGACTTGCTCGAGGACGAGCAAGGTTTAAGCATGGGGGGATTGTTGACGCTCGTTATTGACACCTTTTTACCCCTATTTATCTTCAATATTGGCATATAAATGATATCATAACTATCGATCATACTCAATAATCGGGCCATTTTCGCATAGGCATTGTATTTTGGAGGACATTCTATTTTTGCCGGAAATTGGACTAAATTGGAGAATAATTGGATGACGCTCGGGACAAACGACGATCCAGAGAAAAATGATGGCCAGAGGCCTCGAAAAGGGCCTAGGCCAGTCGACCTATGGAGCTCAGGCTGATCGGCCTAGGGTCCCCAGGACCCATTCATGCTCATCTTCAGCAAGGACTCCTCCAAGAATACTTAGGGGCTAGGTTTCACAAGATATGGCTAGTTGACTTTGGGATCAAGATGAAAGCAAGCAGCACTTTGGAAAGATATCAATACCAATCCTTATCTTGAGACTTGGAGACGAAGTTGGACGTGAGGGGGCAAAAGGAAGGGCCAGGCCGATCAACTTGGACTCCACCTAGGCCGATCGGCCTAGGCCTTTCCTTCTCCCGTTCAGCTTCCCTTTTGGACGACAACCTCTCCAGGGTATAAATACCCCCTTTCTCCATCGGCACGAGGGGTGGAATTCAGATTCAAAGCAGAAGGAGCCGAGGGACTCGAGGGACAACCATCTATAGAGAGCTGAGGACCATGCAGTTGTCTGGAGGCTAGCTTAGGCTAGGCTCTGGCCAGCGTGATCACCCTGCAAGGAAGATCTATGCCGGAGTTCTGGAGCTAGGATTAACAACTCACAGGTGTGGCCTCGGTTGAGATCTTGTGATGAATAATCATTCATGGTGAAGTAATAGATCGGTTTTGATTCAATAGTGATCCATATGCCTCCTTTAATTTTGTGATTTCTCATGTTATGAGTTTGTTTATTCCAATCTATTTACGTAGTAGATTGCATAGGGTGTTCTTGTAGTCATGGTGACTAGAAGTGCATGCCTGATCTATCATAACAGCTAGACGTGTGCTTTATGTTCATACCCTTAGACTTCCTGTGTTGATAGGTAGGATCGTGATAGGGTCTAATACCATGTAAGGTGGGGGGTTTCGGGAGTCAGACCGGTGGTGGTGGTTTAAAGATGCTTTGTATGAGAACCATGTGTTTGCTTGCCATCTAGCTAGAACTACAATATATGCTTAGTCTAGGTTTTGCTCTAGATGAGTTACCTCTTGTTCATATATGCTCATGCTTCTTATCTACCCATATCTATTCACAATCATCTTGCAACTAGAATCATGTTTCCTGAAGCTTGGTTAGTGTAGATCGTGTGACCTTGTTTCCACGGATCGATAAACCTTGTGGGAAATGTTACAACTGATCAGTGCACTTGCGGTTCAAACTGGCACGCTAACAGCCGTCAACAGGAACTGCACGGAGAAGAGCATCCATGTATTGACTCCCCACTTATTGGTTTTTCTTACTACCACTACTGTGGAACATTATTTTGTGACTTTGATGATGATAACGTAAGGCAGCAACGATGTGGTTATATAGGCATAGTAGCATGTAGGTGAATGCTATTTTTTTGTTCTTGTGGTCTAATGGAAGGAGATTTCATGTGTTTCTTTATCGCAGTTGTGGCCATATGAAAAGCATCATGTATGAGATATATTTTCAACAGTAGGATGCTACATGCTGATGGATCATTTGCGTACCACGCCGGCTCAAGATATATGGGCTGTGCCATGCCGCCATCCATGCTGAGATCCTAGGCACATGAAACACGATCCTCGCCTCGCATTCATGTCATGCTACATAACCTAAAGTTTACCATGCCATGCCACGGGTCATCTCCGAAATAGACTCGATGCATGCAAGTGTCGGCTCTAGCTATATATATAATCGAGATTAACCGGATTAAATATCATATTTTTCATGCGTTCTAGGGATAGAAGGCCTGCCAATCTTAGGTTACAACGGTTTGGAGAAGATGCAACACTAGATCCAAACAAGAAGATATAATATATATGTCGGATTCAAACACATGCTAGCAGGGCCGATTGAATAAGAAGAGCCAACGTGCTCCCCCTCACCTGCTTAGCCGCCTACCATCACCGGTAGTCATCCTATACGTGACCATGACCGCCACATATTGTATTCAACAACCTGCATATTCTTTCATGCAAAAGCTAAATATATCAAGATTGATTTTCACTTTATAAGAGATTGATTTTCACTTTATAAGAGAAAAGGATAGTAGGAAAGCAATTGCTAATTCAGTTTATATCAACTAAGGATCAGCTGGCAGATGGCTTTACAAAATCTCTTACTAGTTCGAGAGTTTGAAAAGTTCAAAAGTAATCTCAACCTTAGAGTTAGAAACCTAGTTAAGATTGAAGGAGGTTGTTAAAGGTACACATATTTCGTGTGTAACACGTCAAATGAACGTGATGTTTCTGTGGATATTTATGTACAGGGTTGAACCAAGATTTGGGTTGAATCTTTGTATTATACTCGCTCCGTTTATTTTTATAAGACGTCATGTGACATGGCACAGTCTGTTGGGATACGAGGTAGGCTACACTAGCGCAAATCAAAATTTTCTACCGCGTATAACCAGGAAGAACTGCCGTATAAGGATCACGGGATTACCACTCGACGCACTACTGGTGCGGAAGATGTAGATATGCGTCGGTGCAGTGAAGACAATCACGTAGTCGTACGTAGTCGATCACGTGCAGCAGCTCCTGAGCAGCTCGTCCACGTGCACAGCAAGATCGCCTCCGGTACCGCGGCTCGTCGTCGGCTCGTCGTGGCTCGTCGGCGGCTCGTCCAAGTGCTGCAGGCGCAACACCTCCAAGGTATCCACACGTGCAGGGAGGAAGCGTCGCAAGCCGGATTGCTAGATCCGCGAGTTGCAACAGGCGAGGGCGTGGGAGGCACGGCAAGTGTGTTCAGCCAAAAGGTGTCAACCCTAGGGCGCCCCCACCCCTCTATTTATAGAGGTTCCTGATGGGCCTCTGGATCCGAGGCCCATTAGTACTCCTAAACCTAATCCAACTCGGATCAGATCCGAATTGGGCTTCCAGCCCCTTAAGTGTGTGACCCTATGGGTTCGGATACGTATAGACATGGCTCGAGTACTCCTACTCGGCCCAATAGTCGGTAGCGGCCTCTAGCAAGACGTGCCAACTCCTATACGCACACGAAGATCATATCAGACGAACCATCACAACATAATATACATGCCATTCCCTTTGCCTCACGATATTTGGTCTAGCTTCAAGCCGACCGCTCTTTCTCGATCCTGTGATTCGGAATCCCTTTGTAGGTTAACTCTTAACCGTACGTAGCATGGCCATGCATTTCCGGATCCGATCACTCGAGGGGCCCAGAGATATCACTCTCAATCAGAGAGGGGCAAATCCCTTCTTGATTGACCATGTCTCATAGCATGCTTCTTGACAAACCCGAAAGCTACCTTTATAACTACCCTGTTACGGCGTAGCGTTTGATAGCCCCTAAGTAGGTCGATCCACATCTAGAATACATGCGACAATCTCAGGTCTAAGGACAAAGCGTATATGTTGTTTAAAGAGAGGACTACTTCTCGTGTTGGGTCAGTCCTAACACATGTCTCCACATGTGTCCACATTATTAGTTCAACATCTCCATGTCCATGACTTGTGAAACATAGTCATCAACTAATATATGTGCTAGTCTAATATTCATGTGTGTCCTCACATGAACTCCGACTAGGGACAACTTTAGAATAACCATACAAGTAAAGAGTTTCACAGACAATTCACATAATTGCAAATCAATTCAAGTAGCCTTTAATGGATATTCAATGAACACAATATACAAATCATGGATACAAGTGGAATATCATCATCTCTATGATTGCCTCTAGGGCATACCTCCAACAGTCTCCCACTTGCACTAGAGTCAATCTAGAAGGTACCTAATACCCATAGCTCTTACATGCGCATCATGCTTAGCCTGCGGGAGTGGTTTTGTCAACGGATCAGAAATGTTCAGATCCGTGTGTATTTTGCATATCTTGATCTCACCCCGGTTAACAAAGTCTCGAATGAGATGAAATCGCCGCATTACGTGTTTGTTCTTCTGGTGGTTCCTTGGCTCCTTTGCTTGCGCAATTGCCCCATTATTATCACAGTAGAGATTCAATGGGCTGGACGCATCCGGGAACACACCAAGCTCAATGAGGAAATTCCTTATCCAAACACCTTCCTTCGCGGCTTCCGAAGCCGCGATGTACTCGGCTTCTGTCGTAGAATCGGCCACCGTCTCCTGCTTGGAACTCTTCCAACTAACAGCACCACCATTTAGCGTGAACACAAATCCTGATTGTGACTTTGAATCATCTCTGTCGGTTTGGAAACTAGCATCGGTGTAACCTGTTACAACGAGCTCCTCCTGACCTCCATAGACGAGGAACATATCTTTAGTCCTTCTCAAGTACTTAAGAATGTTTTTCACCGCTGTCCAGTGACTCTCACCTGGATCAGATTGGTGTCTGCTTGTCATGCTTAGCGCATATGAAACATCTGGGCGAGTACTTATCATTGCATACATGATAGATCCAATAGCCGAGGCATATGGCACTCTACTCATGCGATCCCGCTCATCAGCAGTCGAAGGACACTGAGTCTTGCTGAGATGTATGCCATGTGACATAGGCAAGAACCCTTTCTTTGCCTCTTCCATGCTGAACCGCTTCAACACTTTGTCAATATAAGTATCTTGGCTCAAACCTATAAGCCTTCTCGATCTATCTCTATAGATCTTAATGCCCAGAATATATGCCGCTTCCCCTAAGTCCTTCATCGAAAAACTATTTTTCAGTGAAGTCTTTACGGACTCAAGCATAGGAATGTTATTTCCAATCAGTAATATGTCATCCACATATAAGATTAGAAATACTACAGAGCTCCCACTAACCTTCTTGTAAACACAAGACTCTTCTTCGTTCTTGGTGAAGTCAAACCCTTTGACTACTTCATCAAAACGAATGTTCCAACTCCTAGATGCTTGCTTCAATCCATAAATGGATCTCTGAAGCTTGCATACCTTTCCAGCATTTTTCGGATCGACAAAACCCTCGGGCTGTATCATATACACGTCCTCAGCTAGGTTTCCATTCAGGAAAGCTGTCTTGACATCCATCTGCCATATCTCATAATCGAAATATGCAGCTATAGCTAGAATAATCCGAATGGACTTAAGCATCACTACGGGCGAGAAGGTCTCGTCGTAGTCAACTCCTTGAACTTGTCGAAAACCTTTTGCGACAAGTCGTGCTTTATAGATGTGAACATTTCCATCCATGTCCTTTTTCTTCTTATAGATCCACTTGCACTCTATGGCTTTAACACCATCAGGCGGGTCAACCAAGTTCCAAACTTGATTGTCTCCCATGGACTCTATTTCGGATTGCATGGCACTCTGCCATTTTTCGGAGTCTGGGTCCATCATTGCTTCTGCATATGTCGCAGGCTCATCATTGTCCAACAATAATATTTCTCGCATTTCGCGGAGCCTTGCTGACCTTCGTGGTTGTGGCGGTGCTTCTCTTGCCATGGGTATCTCAACTTGTTCTGCTACGTTAGCATCACTCATTGATTCTTGCCCGATTGGCTCATCTTGAACTTCTTCAAGATGCACTGTCTTTCCACTCTTTTCTCCTTTGAGAAACTCTTTCTCTAGGAAAACCCCGTTCCGAGCGACAAACACTTTGCCTTCTGATCGGTTGTAGAAATAATATCCCAAAGTTTCCTTTGGATATCCCACGAAAATGCACTTATCCGACTTGGGTGTGATCTTGTCCGACTGAAGTCGCTTGACAAACACTTCACATCCCCAAATCTTTAGAAAAGACAGACTAGGAACCTTTCCAGTCCATATCTCATATGGTGTCTTAACTACGGATTTAGATGGTACCCTATTTAGTGTGAAAGTTGCTGTTTCTAGAGCGTATCCCCAAAATGACAACGGTAGGTCCGACTGGCTCATCATTGATCGAACCATGTCTAACAAAGTTCGATTACGTCGCTCGGACACACCGTTTCTCTGAGGTGTTCCAGGCGGCGTAAGTTGTGGAACAATTCCGCAACTCTTTAGATGATTGCTAAACTCGTGGCTCAAATACTCGCCTCCACGATCAGATCGTAAGGCCTTAATTTTCTTGCCACGCTGATTTTCAACTTCATTCTGAAATTCCTTGAACTTTTCAAAGGTTTCAGACTTGTGCCTCATCAAGTAGACATAGCCATATCTACTAAAATCATCAGTGAAAGTTATGAAGTATTGGAATCCTCCTCTAGCCGTCGTGCTCATTGGTCCGCATACATCACTATGTACGAGTTCCAACAAGTCTACTGCTCTCTCAGGAAATCCTGTGAAAGGCGTCTTGGTCATCTTGCCTAGCAAGCAAGCCTCGCATGTCTCGTATGATTCAAAATCAAACGAAGTTAGAAGTCCATCAGAATGGAGCTTCTTCATGCGCTTTTCACTTATATGACCCAAACGACAATGCCACAAGTAGGTAGGACTCAAATCATTAGGCCGAGGCCTTTTAGCACTTACATTACAGATAGGTGAACCATCAAGATTTAAAACAAATAATCCATTCACAATGGGTGCAAAAGCCATAAACATATTATTCTTAGAGATCACACAACCATTGTTTTCACTCGCAAATGAATAACCATCCTTCATCAAACATGAAGGAGATAAAATGTTTCGACTTAAACTAGGAACAAAATAACAATTATTCAACTCCATAATAAATCCTGACGGGAGGTGGAGTTGCATCGTCCCGACGGTCAAAGCAGCAACTCTTGCATTATTGCCCACGCGGAAATCAACTTCTCCTCTTTCCACGCTTCTACTTCTTATCATTCCCTGCATCGAATTGCAAATATGAGCAACCGATCCGGTATCAAATACCCAAGAATTAATAACTGTATCAGCGAGAAATATGTTGTCTATAACATAAACAACAAGCGTACCTGAGGTAGAAGTACTCTTACTTCCGCCGTTCTTCAACGAAGCTAGGTACTGCTTGCAGTTTCTCTTCCAGTGACCAAGTTCATGACAGTAAAAGCACTCTTTATCTGGAGCAGGTCCAGGTCCAGCTTTAACCTTGGGCGGTGGGTTTGGCTTGGACGTTCCAGCCTTGCCCTTCTTCTTCCAAGAATTGCCCTTCTTCTTAAAGCTGGGCTTGTTCTGTATCGCCATCACATGGCTGGTACTAGCGCTTTTCTTTATGTCAGCCTCTGCTGTTTTAAGCATGCCACACAGCTCATTCAGACCCTTCTCCGTCCCATGCATATGGTAGTTCGAGATGAAGTTCCCATAGCTAGGAGGAAGAGACGAAAGAATGAAATCAGTGGCCAACTCTTGGCCCAGTGGGAAGCCTAGCTTCTCCAACCGTTGAGTGTAACCAACCATCTTGATTACGTGTGGTCCTACTGCTGCGCCTTCTGCTAGCTTGCTCTCAACAAAGGCCTTAGATACATTGAACCTTTCAGTCCTGGCCTGTGTTTGGAACATGTCTCTAAGCGCCACGATCATATCGTGCGCCTCATGGTTTGTTTCGAACTGCATCTGCAGCTCGGGTTCCATGCAAGCAAGCATAAGGCAGCTTACTTCGAGGTTAGCATCACATGCTTTCTTGTAAGCATTCTTAGCAGCAGCGGGTGCATCCTCAGCAGGTTCTTCTGGTAGTGGGTTGTCTAGAACATCTTCCTTTTTCTCAGCCCTGAGAACAATTCTCAGGTTACGGATCCAATCCGAGTAGTTTGTTCCATTTAACTTGTCCTTCTCAAGGACCGAACGCAAAGCAAACGATGTGGTGGTGTTGCTAGGTGCCATTTAATCTACAACAAAAGTAATGCAAAATACACTAAGACAAACGTATCCATGATAGAGCAAATTACATTAAACTATTTTAAAAGAATCTACTCCCACTAAAATCAATATCCCTCTATTGAAACTTAGTGATTCAGGATCCACAACTAACAAGTCCACTAGTGAGCTTTAGCATCACCGCTAGCAAACGAGGTAGATCGGTAAGCAACTTTTGCAATCATATCACATATGACTCCTGTTGTTGGGTGACATCTCTATGTCTCGGCGCCCAACCTTTATGCCCCAAGGTCCTTAACCGTTAAGATGACCTCGTTAAGTAAACCAACCCTTAGGCGTGTAAGTGTCCGACACAGACCCGTCTAGTCAAGGAAAACTAGTGGCACCCTAATTTCATAGACCCACCACTAATTGTACAAGACATGGGACGGTGCAAGTTTTAGTTGGGAGGGCATACTAACTTAAACTTTGTGAGGGATCGTTCTACTTCTAACATCACAGCATGCAGAAAGTAAAACATAAACAGAATAGCATTCACACAGTTGTGACACAGTATGGCCCGTTTTTCTTATGGTGATCTCCATCTCCATTGAACCTGTTCACCATGGTGATCTCCATCTCCATGTTCCATGTGCGCCATCCTCCTGGTGATGAGTCCTCCAATAACTAGACCATGCTATTACGCCTAATAGCTAGTAAAGAATCTAGTAATGAAGATTACATAGTTGCTTGGATCATCACAGATTGGTACGCAGACCATTAATTACAATAAAGTGACAACACATATGGCTCCTGCCGTGTTGCCGTACGCGCGACACGCAGGTCACGAATTAGTTACACACATGCATCACATACACAAGGGGGCCATACTGATCACAAGATACATGCATACATCCTGCAAAATAGAGTTAGGCGTCCTAACGTTCCAAACTTCGGAGGCCCGAAACTCTATCTTCCAAGCCGAATTTGGCAAATCTAATTTCGCCGAATCACAGGATCGAGAAAGAGCGGTCGGCTTGAAGCTAGACCAAATATCGTGAGGCAAAGGGAATAGCATGTATATTATGTTGTGATGGTTCATCTGATATGATCTTCATGTGCGTATAGGAGTTGGCACGTCTTGCTAGAGGCCGCTACCGACTATTGGGCCGAGTAGGAGTACTCGGGCCATGTCTATACGTATCCGAACCCATAGGGTCACACACTTAAGGGGCTGGAAGCCCAATTCGGATGTGATCCAAGTTGGATTAGGTTTAGAAGTACTAATGGGCCTCGGACCCAGAGGCCTGTTAGGAACCTCTATAAATAGAGGGGTGAGGGTGCCCTAGGGTTCACACCTTTTGGCGAAACACATCTGCCGCTCCTCCCACGCCCTCGCCTGTTGCAACTCACGGATCTAGCAGTCCGGCTTGCGACGCTTCCTCCCTGTACGTGTGGATACCTTGGAGGTGTTGCGCCTACAGCACTTGGACGAGCCGCCGACGAGCCACGACGAGCCGCGGCACGAGCGATCTTGCTGCACGTGGACGAGTTGCTGAGGAGCTGCTGGACATTGACGTGATCGACTACGTACGACTACGTTGATCGACTACGTACGACTACATTGATCGTTTTCGCTGCATCGACGCAAATCTACATCTTCCGCACCAGTAGTGCGTCGACTGGTAATCCCGTGATCTTCATACGGCAGTTCTTCCTGGTTTTACGCGGTAGAAATTTTGATTTGCGCTAGTGTAGCCTACCTCGTCTCCCTACACCGTCGGCGCCACTCCTCCGAGAGGATGTTGAGGGTCCCCGCCTGTACGCCTCCCGTGATGCCCTCCGCGATCAACGGCGACATGGCACCGATCAATCTAACTGCCCCGATGCACTATGGACTATGGAGTGTGCTAATATAAAGAAGATCGAGTACACTAGTAGAGAACTGATCTTCCATGCGCCCCCTTTTGTCCCGGTTTAAAGTTGACCCAGGATAAAAGGGGGCGCGCCACGGTAGGCAGGAATGGAGCGGAGATTTACTCCTGGTTGGTATTTGCAACCGGGACTAAACGCCCCCCTTTAGTCCTAGTTGTAACGGCTAGTTCCCGAGCGTCGGTGCGTGCCCCTTTTGTCCTGGTTGGAGCCTCCAACCGGGACAAAAGGTTGGCCCTTTTGTAACCGAGACTAACTTTTGTCCCGGTTGGAGGCTCCAACCGGGAGTAAACTTTGAACCGGGACAAAAGGTGTTCCTTTTTATCCCGGTTGGAGTTTTTAACTGGGATAAAAACTCATCCCCCATTATATACCAAGATAGAGGCTTTTCTTCCTCCTCCAGCTCGAGCCAGTCCACCACAAAGACAGAGAGCTGAGCTTCACCTACTCTCCGGTGATGCCGGAGCAAGGGAGGTGCTGCCCGAATTTTTTTCCCTCATTTTCGTGGGAATTTCACTCATCCAAAGTGTTGTGAAGGTTTGCTACTTCATTCTCTTGTTATGCTTTGATTTATCCTTTAGAGAGGGAGAAAAATGAGTTTGTTCGTTAGAAAAAGGGAGAATGAAGAGGATTTGTATTTATACATGTTTTTGAGCTAGAATGTGATGGATAGTTTGCTTGTTATATACAATTCGTATTAGTTAAAACAACTTTATGTGTAGAATGGAGATGGATAGTTTATTTGCTAGAATGTGAAGTAGAAAATGGATTGGATTTTGAGCTAGAATGTGAGGGAGATTGATGTGTCATATATAGTATGTATCCTTGTAATGGTTTAAGAATGATGCTACCCTTGTCTAGATGGTTTATCTTGTCAAATTCAATATGGTTTTTCAAATCCATACTTGTTGAACTTGCATACCACATTCATCTTGGTGAGCATGTTCTCCGCCGAGTAGCAACGGACGTCAAGGAGGAGCTCCGATTCTACGAGAAACAGCGGATACGGACATCGTGGAAAACCGTGTCCCCTTTTTTGTAGAATCAAAGCTCTTTCATGATGAAGTACGGTGTCGCCTAGTTGAGAACATGCTCGCCAGATGATCACGGTCTTCAAGTTCAACAAGTTCTGCAGTGCTAAGGTATGAATTTTTGTACATAGATGGCTTTTGCTCTGGAGGAAGTGGCGATAGTGGGGGTGATCGTCGTTCCTCTTGCGGCAAGGGGAAAACCATAGTTGGCCCTCAGGATAAGTCAAAGAAAATGAGCACGTTGGAGAAATCAATGCTTCGTTATTTGCAGAAACGTCATGAAGATGCTGTTGCGGCAGATCAGGAACCTCCTTTTGGTGGTCGTTATGCTCCACCGTCAGTCCCGGGTGTTTCACGTCCACTTAGTAGTACCGTTCCAGGAGGGACAAATAAACCACAGGATGAGGCTGGGTCAGTGGAACCTTCATCTTCACTGCCCAAGGATGCTTAAAGTCCTCCTAGATAATAATCAGTGGATGGCTTGTCGTAGTGTATCATGTTTATTTGGATCTATAATTTAAATATGTGTATTTCTATCTATATCTAAACTTTCAACATTATTTGCACTACAACGTTTGACATGCTTTCAATCGTGAATCCATTTTCATGCGTAATCAATTTTCAAGTGTAATCCATTTTCACGCGTAATCCATTTTCAAGTATAATCCATTTTCATGCATAATACGATGCAGATGGACCGGCAATGGATGTATAATGCGGACAGATGGAGCAAGGTGTTTATTCATGGCTTGCATTATTTTCTCGAAGTGGCCAAAGCGAACAAGCTAGAGAACGGGTCCGTATGTTGTCCATGCTTCCAATGCAGTAACAAGAAGAACTATTCAAAGGATTCCTGGGGGACTATTCACAGCCACTTGTTTAGATACGGTTTTATACCTAACTATTTGGTTTGGACCAAGCACCGTGAAAGAGGGGTTGTAATGGAAGACGGCGAAGACGAGGAGGATGATGATAACATTCTAGACTAGGCTACAGACCAAGCTTTTGCAGATACTACAATGGGTGAGGCTGATGAAGATGGGTTTGCAAAAAATGGTCCTACTGATGACCTTGGTCAGGTGCTACGAGATGCACAAAGAGATTGCGAAACTGAGAAGAAAACAGCAAATTTGCAGCGCATGATAGATTATCACAAAAAATTATTATACCCAAATTGCTAGTAGGGCCATAAAAAACTAGATACGACATTAGAATTTGTGTAATGGAAGGCAAAAAATGGTGTGTCCGATAAGGTATTTCAGGGGATGTTGAACATTGTCAAGAAGATTCTTCCCGAGAATAATGAATTACCGTCCACAACATATGAAGCTAAACAGATTATTTGCCCAATCGCATTGGAGGTTCAGAAGATACGCGCATGCCCTAATGACTGTATCCTCTATTGTGGTGATGAATACAAGAAAATGGATGCTTGTCTCATGTGCGAAGCACTGCGGTATAAGATCAGGCAAGATGATCCTGGTGATGTCAAGGGCAGTCTCCCAAGAAGAGAGTTCACACGAAGGTGATGTGGTATTTCCCTATAATACCACGCTTGAAGCACTTGTTCAGGAATAAGACGAATGCTAAGTTTATGCGATGGCACAAAGAAAAATGTATGGAAGATGAGATGCTGAGACACCCCGCAGATAGGACCCAGTGAAGATCAATTGATAGAGCATTCCCATACTTTTAAAGTGAAGCAAGGAACATAAGGTTTGGTTTAAGTACTGATGGATTCAATCCATTCGGTGAGTTGAGTAGTGGCCATAGTACTTGACCTGTGACCCTATGAATGTTCAACCTTCCTCCTTGGCTGTGCATGAAGCGGAAATTCATTATGATGCCGGCGCTTATCCAAGGCCCAAAACAACCCGGCAACGACATTGATGTGTACCTAAAACCGTTGGTTGATTAACTTTTACAGCTCTGGAAGGAAGAAGGTGTACGTGTTTGGGATGAGAATAAACAAGAGATCTTTAATCTACGAGCATTGTTGCTCGTAACCATCAATGATTGGCCAACACGGAGTAACCTTTCGGGATAGACAAACAAGGGATATCGGGCCTACACCCACTGTTTAGACGACACAAACAACATGTATTTGAAGCCCTGTAAAAAGGTCATCTATATGGGTCATCGTCGATTTCTCCCTGCTCACCACCAGCTGAGAAAAAGCGGGATGCATTTCAAAGGGGCGCTAGATGATCATTCAATATAATTAATGACTCATTCACACTTATTGTCAATATACTTGCTAATTTAATATATTTTTGCATGTTCAAAATATGTAAAGTTTTTTGTTTTTGCATCCTGAAATGTAGTGAAAATATAAATAAAATCCATTTCCAAAAAATAGGCGGGAGACGAAAGTGTGAGAAAAGGCCCTTTTATCCCGGGTGCCAACAACAACTGGGACAAAAGGCCCTTTTGTCCCGGGTGCCAACAGCAACCGGGATAAAAAGGTAGTTTTCGATTCCCGCCGGGAATGTACCCTTTTATCCCGGTTACAGTTTGCAACCGGGATAAAAGGGGGGCTTTTTGTCCCGCTTGGTGTTGACACCCGAGACAAAAGGGCCTTTAGTCCCGGGTTCAATTACGAACCGGGATAAAAGGGGAGGGGGATAAAAGCAATTGTAGGCTCTTCTACACCCCCCCAAATGCCACTTACACATAGGTAAAATTTTCATCGCCGCCCAGATCCACGCCCTCCCACCTGCTCCGTCGCCGCCCGTCCGCCTCCCTCGCCAGCCGCCGGAGTCCTCGTCGCCCATCGCTCCGGCCGCCATCGTCCTGCCGCCCCGGTCGCCTCGCCCGCGCCCGGACCGCCTTCTCTTCCGTCGCGCCCCCTCGACCTCGTCGCCGCCGCCTCCATCACACCGCCTCGTCGCCTCCTCCGTCTTCGTCGCCGCTCCGTCAACGCCACCTCCTCTGTCGCGCCGCCTCGTCGCCGGCCGCCTCCACCCCCCATCGCCGCAGCCACCTTGCTCCATCCCCACATCCGCCGGCATGCGCATTGCTACTCCGCTGCCCCGGCCGCCGTACGGCCTCGTCGCCCCAGTAGCTAGCCCCCGATCCCCGACAGCACTAGCGCGAGAATGAGCGGCCCTTGCTGACGCATGGCGCAAGGGCCTTTTTTATTTTTTAGTTAGAAAATCAATAGATATTAGTGAAAATCAGTAGATTAGTTTTGCTATTAGTGAAAAATCAATAGGAAATTAGTTGAAACTTAGTATAATTAGTAGAAATTTGTATAAATTTGGTAGAAATTATTACAAATTACTAGTAATTTGTAGGAATTTAGTAGAAATACTTAGAAATTAGAAGAAATTTGGTAGGAATTCTTAAAATTAGTAGGAATTAGTAGAAATTTTCTAGAAATTCTAATAAATTTGTTGAAATTTGTATTAATTTCGTAGAAATTCTTACAAATTACTAGTAATTTGTAGAAATTTAGTAGAAATATTTAGAAATTAGAAGAATTTTGGTAGGAATTCTTAAAATTAGTAGGAATTAGTAGAAATTTTCTAGAAATTCTAATAAATTTGTTGAAATTTGTATTAATTTCGTAGAAATTCTTAGAAATTACTAGTAATTTGTAGAAATTTAGTAGAAATATTTAGAAATTAGAAGAATTTTGGTAGGAA
The DNA here is from genome assembly GCF_005286985.2 of Setaria viridis. NCBI lineage: Eukaryota > Viridiplantae > Streptophyta > Magnoliopsida > Poales > Poaceae > Setaria > Setaria viridis. The sequence continues at coordinate 24,881,645 of NC_048263.2, read as the reverse complement.
TTCTTAAAATTAGTAGGAATTAGTAGAAATTTTCTAGAAATTCTAATAAATTTGTAGAAATTTGTATAAATTTGGTAGAATTTGTGTAAACATTCCGAACTTTGTGGGATTCATGTTATTCTATGATTTCATGTATATATCTTAATGTACATGTAACTAAGGCAATTTCATGTAAGTTTCATTTCGTGTGAGTTGCCTATTTCATGGTTGTTCTATGATTCATGACTGTCATGTATGATTTCATATACATTTTAATCAGTAGTTGAGATGGCAGATGACAAGACCGCAAGGTATCTAATGGAGCAGATTATTGCTAGTGATGGTAGTGGCTCCAACCTTCCCATATCGTACACCGATGAAGACGGTACCCAGGCGGACATGTTCCTCAACATGTCCGGCCATGGCAATAAGGAGCCCGAGCCCCAGCAAAACTTTACCGTGGCGGAAGGTTCCGGTGATGGCAAAGAGCCCGAGGCCCAGCAAAACCTTACCGTGGTGGAAGGTTCCGGCGAGGTATATATAATTTCCATTGTTTTACCCTATTGTTATTACGATATACTAATTAACCAATCTTGAACTGTTAGCCCTCTAGATTGACAAAACGTCAGAATACCCAAGGTCATACAAGGGTGATGGATGGGAGGCTTGTCATCATGGAAGTCACAGAAGAGGGCAGGCCGGTTGCTCCCGAAAAAGTAGCAAAGAAGTGCATGAGTCAGATCGGGACAATCGTAAGAGGCAACGTGCATATCAGCATCAGGGAATGGAAGGGCAAAAGCACTAATTTGTACGCGCTCCCGGATACACAAAAGAATATGTTGTGGGAAGATGTCAAGAGACATTTCACATTTTCCGAAGGATATATTGAAAAGGATGTGAAAGCGTGGATGCTGAAGAAGATGGCTACACAATTCCAGACATTCAAGAAGATGTTGGATGCCAACTACCGTAAGAAGGGCCGAACTCTAGATTTCGATGTGTGGCCAAAGTTGAGGGACCACTGGGAGGCATTTGTCGAATACAAGAGGAGAGAAGACGGTGTGAAAAAGATCCAGACCAACACTACAAATTCTGGTCAGAAGGAGAACCATCATCGTCTAGGGCGAGGTGGTTATGGCACAACAATTCTCAGATGGAAGAAGATGGAACAAGACCTGATCGATCGGAGAATCGTACCAGCAACTATTGAATGGCCTGAACGATCAAAAAATTGGTATTACGCTCATGGAGGCTCCCTGAGCCAAGAGGATGGGACGTTGATATTCAATGAGACAATACGTCAGAAGGACGAAAGACTTATCAAGAACATTGAAGATTCTAAGGCTGGGAGGTTGAAGGTGGACCGAGAGAATGATGAGTTCACATTGGCCCTCGGCAATCCCAAGCACCCAGGACGTTGCCGAGGGTTCAGGGTCATTCCGTGGAAGTTTGCTTTCCGAGACGATAGCGCATCGTACAGAAGCTGCAAGCGAAGAAAGGAACAGATCAAGGAGAGCTAGCGACAGATGCTAGAATCCAAAGTGTATTCACAAGAAGTAAGAATGTTGGAGGAAATCAATCGTCGAGTAGCCCATGTAGTTGCGGATTTGGCCCAATCTGGAGCATTGCCGAATCCAAACTTCGCCAGCCCTTCTCAGCGCCTCTTGAGTAGTTGTGCAGCTACAGGGCTCCCCGATGCGTAGACGCCCAGATTACCCATGGACGAGCAACGATTCGCTGTGGATGCCATCACGCAACGCACCTCATGTGAGCTGCATACACCGGTCGGCAACCTCACTATTAAGGTATACTTATACGTAATATTTATGTAATCTTCTCAATTGATCCACGCCTCAGGATCGGAGTTTAATAACTTGTTTACTTCTGCTATATGTACAGGTGGCGTACAGGAGTGCGTTACCAATCCTGGTAGGACAGACAAGCCAAGGCATGGAGATTCTACCTGGCTACGCCAGCGTCGGCGTAGAGCAGCTTGTTGATAGCCAATATGAAGGCCTAGAGCTCGACCTCCCGGGAGGTGACGGGGAAAGAACACTAGGAGATGCGCTTCATGGGATCATTCTATAGCGCAAACGCTACATCATCATTCCCGGCACGGAGGCATCGCCTCAGAGCTCAAGACCGCTCCCCGAAGATCCCCAGCAGCGACCTTCTCCTCAAAGCTCAAGACCGTCATCTCCTGCACAACCTGCTCCAGGACCGTCGCTTCCTGCTCAATCAAGGTCTCTATCTCCACCACATCCTGGTGGTGGGAGCGACGACGACAATAACAACACCCCTCCCCGATCACCGTCGCCGGGACTAAGAGCAGCCTCGATGAAGGAACCTGCAGCACCACTTAAGAAGTCGCGACCACCGCCTCCCAAGCCAAGATAGAGAAAGAAGTAAAGAAAGGAGCCTGAAGTGACTCATAAGGAACGCAGGGAGGCAATGACTCATGCGGAACAGTGGGCCGAAATCCAAGCAGAGGCCAGTGAGTGGTTCAAGAAACAAGCCGAAGAAAAAAAAAGCAAGGGAGATGGAACCACCGCCATTAAATCGAAGAGATTTAAATTTTTTATCAGGATGGAAGAAGGAGCCAAGAAGAGGATACCACTACTATCAAACTACGAACGGGCTTTAGTCAAGGCTGATGAGAGGGACAAAAGGAAAGGAAATTCATCTTCCAGTGGTGCTGTCCCCAACCTCGGGCATCTACCAGAAAAAGACGCTCAAAAGATAGAAGCAATGCCCTTGGATCAACAAGCACAAGTATTGAAATTCATGGAAGAAACAGGTATGGGACTTGATGATTGTTTAGGGCAAGTTGAGCCGCCAGCTGCAAAACCAGTTGAACCGAGATGGACCTTTGAGCTAGGCAAGTCTCTAGTAAGGCCTGAGTTGGTACGGAAGCTATCAACAAAGATGTACGAATTCCGTCAATGGTACATGAAGGTGTCCACCGACTCAAGGGAGATGTTCGGCCTTAAGGTAAAACCGATAGATTTTTACGGCGAAGGCGAGAAAACTATGTGGCTTGAATTATATATACGAAGTGTACTATCATGATGCCCTGGACATCTCTCTGATCAGCGCCTAGGTTCTGTAAGTGTCCGTTTATCTACATGTAAATTTTGGCTCATATCATTATTTTTTTTTTGCATGCATCACCATACTAACTTCGTCTTCCATTTTATGTAGGATGCTAATTCAGACGTGCCGACGAGAAGCGTACCTGCACATTGACTTCATGGATCCATCCGTAGTTAACCAAAAACAGATACAGGTATCGCTGGAAAAAACCTTGGTGGAAGTATACAATTTCCTAGACAAACAAAAATTCAAGGATTTCATACTACTTCCATACAACATCAAGTAAGTGTGTGTATGCCGTCTACTTTCTTTTTCTTTTTCCTTACCTAATTAATGTTAGTTAGCACTAATATGTATGAACATTTACGTACACAGCTTCCATTGGATTCTCATTATAATTGAGCCTGAAAGAAACCACATCACTGTCTTTGATTCATTAAGGAAAGATCCAGTGGAGTACCGAGACATGCAAGACATGCTAGGCTTGTAATAATTCTGAACATTTATCTCTATGCAAAAGTTTGTTTCCTAAATTTTATCCCGGTTACACTATATCATTCATTATTCTAATCCGCAGCGTATGGAAACAATTCATGAGGGCACACAAAGGTCCATTCAAAGAAAAACATACATGGAACACAGACTTCCCGGTACGTATGAAGTCCGCACATTTTGTACATTGTATAACATGAATATTTCATAACTTATTTTTTTACCCACGGAAGTACTTAAGATAGGAACCCGGGAATAATCTATGTAGCTACTACATCTGTGAGCACATGCACAATTTTATGGGACCCAAGGGACTAAAGATGACGCCGCACAACTTTAAAGTACGTAAAATAAAACTATTAATAGTTAATTATTTTCTAGCTCCTTATATTTAATTGTTCATGTAACATTCACATATTTCCAAATTATAGATGTTCAATATTCAACAAGGACTCTTGAAGAAGGAAAGAGTAGCGGCAATATGTGAAGGTCTCATTGGATTTCTAATGGACGAGGTGGTAAATCCACAAGGAGAATTTATTACGATGGACGAAATTTAGACGCTCCAAGCAGCACCTCGACGAAAAGATTGTAGATATATAGTTTGATTTGTATATATAATACACGCTAAGATCGATTTGTATAGTATGCTAAGAATTGTATATATATACTAAGAATTGTGTATATATATATAGTAATTGTATTCGTTTAAATACTAGTTGATTTCACTATAAAAAAGTCTCAACTACTAAAGATTAATAAAAAAGCCAGAGTACGTACATGATGCATGAAATTACAGGTGCCATGCAAGTGCCTGTATGGCGCGCGCCTGAAATTTAAGTAGGATTTTAGTCCCGATTGGGAAACCCAACCGGGATTAAAGGGGCACCCTTTAGTCCCGGTTGGTTTTACCAACCGGGAGTAAAGGGCCTGTCCCGCGCCTGGCGTGGCAGGCCCTTTAGTCCCTGTTTACTAACCGGGACTAAAGGGTGGCTTTACTCCCGGTTGAAGGACCCAGGACTAAAGACTCCTCCCTTTTGTCTCGATTGATTTATCTCGGATGGATTTTCGGGAGACATGCACCCTACCAACCGGGACTAAAGATGAGTTGTCTACTAGTGGTAGAAGACCAACCTTAATTACGTACACCACTTCCTATTCGAACTTTGTTGTATCCAGTATAGAACGCGGCATCGATCTATTCTACTCCGAATTGATAACAACAGGAACAAGAACACGGCGGCGTGCTTCGACGATTCCGTCTTGTATTGTCCTCTCCGACTCCGTTTCCCATGTACGGATGTTCGTTGCAGTGCAGCACGGGAACACCTCGCTTTTCTTCAAATGACATGGGCACAACATAGCACCGGATCATTGTTCTTATCTGCTGAGAATTATGAAGAAAGATCATATCTCGTGATCTGAAGAAAAGAAGGAACAAGGAGACATCCTGTAGAAGCAGATCAAGTATAAGTTTGCATTGCCCGATTGCCGCAAACAAGACACATCATCATACTTGATAGGGCACACCGCTCCAAAATATAGGGCATTGTTTGACTTGACAAGGTCCTCAAAATTAGTCCTTGACCTGTGATTTCTCTTAAAATAACAAAATGGCAACTATGACTTAGTACTTTCAAATATAAATCAAACTATGGCTTCTGTTAGAAAATGTGCATCTTGTAAGGCTAATTGTTGGTTGGAAATTATGAGGTTTGAATATTGAAAAGTGTACGTGCCATATAAATAAGAAATATAGGGTGTATCTACCATTGCCACTCGTAAGACGACACGAGTTCTTTTCCAAAGATCTACGAACATATATCTTCCTTGGTTTGATTGTGGACAAGTTTTATGACCATCGACTACGATATTTCTTTTTCTAGGTTGTTCACTACGTGAAAAAAGGCAAATAGTGACGAGTGACTCTCTACAATTTTAAATGCACACTCCATCTTAATGCAGTGCAACACTAAATTAAGAATACCAAGCCTAGATGAATCGAGAAGATTGTATACGAAATGATTTATTAATTTGAAGCCCCACGAGTGCATACTATGTGTTGGTTTCTGTCGTTGTCGAAGTAACGGAGTAGCTAGTGAAACAGTGGAGATATGCGTGGTGGGGTGCATCCATGATGCGGTCTTAAGCAAAGTTGCTTATAAAATACTAGCTCGTGCATTTTCAAAAGCTCCGGCGGTAAAGTGACATAAAGGCATTCACCAATAGTCATTATATACTGGTACACTTGCTTAAGATTATTCCTCTTAATTACTTCCAAATTGAGCGATACTGATACTCCTCTGCTAATTTGCACAAATTTAATTCCACATTCATTCGGATTTGAACAGAAATCAAGAACCAAACTATCTAGACCATAATGTGAAATTCACTGATCATATTGATTAGGGCGTGCATGCTTAACAAAAATCAGTCAGGAGCATTGCGACTCTCGTCGTGCGTCTCATCTACTCCGCTAGTCGTGGCCTCGACGTGAGGCCACATGCTGGGCGAAGAAGACGCAGTAGTCGTGGACATCGATGCCGACGTCGTCGACGGTTGGCGGCCGAACGTTGTCGGTGAGCCCCGGAGGAGTTGCCGCGTCGAGAAGTCCAGAATCTGCACCGACGACGACGCCTGTGCCGGCGGCGGCGCAAGATAACCGGTGTCGCCGGCCACGACGTTCCTGCTGTTCCCACCCTGAAGCAGCTGCGCGTACCGCATCAGGTCGGGGAACGGCACAGCGACAGTTGGCAGCGGAGACGGCGGCAATGGAGCTACTGGCGGCAGCTGAGGGACGCCGGGGGTGACCAGGAACACGCCCTGGCCGGTGCGACCCCGGACGCGCTCGGGGAAGTTGAGCTTGGCCTTGGCGCCCTTGAACCGGAGCGCGGCGTCGTCGTAGGCCATGGCGGCGGCCTCCGCGGTGTCGAAGGTGCCGAGCCAGACGCGCGCCGCCTTCGCGGGGTCACGGATCTCCGCCGCCCACTTGCCCCACGGCCGCCGCCGCACGCCACGGTAGTGCCTTCTCATCACGTTGCCTGCATGTTTATTTGTAGCTAAAGCTAAGGATACCCGAAAAAGAAGAAGCTAAAGCTATCATCGTGTTCGTGTGTTGGGGCGAGATAGTTGAACTTATTTGGGCGCATGCATGAAGCTTGTAAGCTTACGAACCGTGCATGTCTGTAGGAAAGATTAACACCTCTCCCGTGGAGGGTCATGCTCAAAGGAACTCAAAGAGGAGGCAACGTTTCTCGTAATAAGTTTTGCACTTGCTAGGACCAACATATAGTCCGGGGTGCTACCTTGAGTTTCACACATCAACCAAAAAGCTTTTTCTATGTATTGTAGTATGATATAAGAACTTTAATACATTGAATTAACCATGTTACTATTACTAATTGGAGGCTCCTTTTAAAGCCTCCAGATGAACCCACCTAGGATTCCTAGGTGAGCATTCTAGAAAAAGAGAGAAATCCTAGAAATTCTAACAAAAATCAAAACATCCGACCATCAATCGATAAATTCAAATCATCATAGCCATTGGATCTATTATGTTTTCTAAAAAATTACCCACCTATGCTATTATGAAAATAGCCTAAAGTAACCCCCTAAATCTATATATAAATTACCCACCTCTGCCATTATATAAAATAAACTGAAATAACCCCCTAATCTTCATCCAAATTACCCAGTTATGCCATTATAAACAACATTTAAAATAACCCCCTAATTTGCAACTGAATTGCCTACCACTATTACTTAAAAAACTTAAAATAACCCCTTAATTTTGCATCTATATTGCCCACACATGTCATTATAAAAAATAACATGAGGTAACCCTACGTTTGAATCAAATAACCTTAATTAAAAATATACAGGAATATATGATTCTAAATCGTCTATATCTTTCACTATTGGTATACAATATAATAATTAAGGTCTATACACATCACGTGTGTCACCATTTATAAGGATATAAAGTGATGAGAATATAGATTTCTATGCTAAAATTGTATCTCAAACTTAGAGTTCATTAAACAAATTCAAGCGCATACCTGCGATGCAAAGTGAAAAGTTAAAGATTATAAATGTGGATTAAAATATTATAGAGTAATTATTAACTAAAATCTAATACAATTGGATAAATATATTAAGTATATATCTACATAAGTATTGTGTTCGAATATTTAACAAACGAGAGGTAGCATATGGTAATAGTTTTGTAGCAATGTAATCTCATTTTTTTCCATTGGAGACTCAGCATTAGTTCCCACGAGACAAGCTAGAAAAAAGATACAAATGCTCATAAAAATTAAAAACATCAAACACCAATCCTGTAAACTCTAATAATCATAGCCATTGATCCATTATATTTTCTAAAAAGTTACCCACCAATGTCATGGTGAAAATATTCAAAAATGAGCTCTAAACCTATATCTAAATTACCGAGCTCAACTATTATAAAAAATAATCTAAAGTAACCCCATAATCTCCATCCAATTTACTAATACACATCATTATAAAGCATAACTTAAAATGTCATTCTAAAATTTTATCAATGTTACCCACGTGTGTCGTTATTAAAAATAACCTAAAGTAAACACCTAAATATTAATCTAATTATCTTGTGCATCTTATAGAAATGTCAAAAACTAAACTAATACATGATTCTACATTACCTATTTATGTCATTGTTAATATAAAAATACTAAGTTAAAGTATATACACATGATGAGTGCCACCATTTAGACCATTTATACATGTATGTGAGGAATCGATGAAAAATATTGATTTGTATACTAAATATAATGTACGGAGGATTGAAGGTGTGATACCAAATGGAAAAAGTACGAATATGGATGAAAACATGCATAGAGTAATTATTAATTAAAAATTAATCACAACTGGACAAAGATAGATACGTATCTATATAAGTATTATGTTGAAGTATTGAAAAATAAGAGAGTAGTAGGTAAACAATTTTGATTATTAGCTAGGAGTTTAATTTCTAAATAATTTTCAAACACAATAGCTTCTAAAAATATTAACCCGTGCGGGAGCACGGATGATGGACTAGTCAAAACTAAGAGAGGCTAATAGTTATAATGATTCACCAAACACCTAAAAACAAGCAACTTTTCGACCGACGCACATACAGTGGTGGAGGCTGGCGGGGCCTAGGACCATGGCCCTAAGCGTTGGCTCGTAGTTTCTATATATATTGTAGCAACTGTTGTATAAAGACCTAGGTCTACCTAGCCCAATCGGGCAAAGCCTGGCCCGGCTCCACCCCTATCCACATATGACATTTGGTGGCAGCCAACACGTGAAATGTCTTCTTCAACCTCTGGCTACCTTCTCTATTGTATTTTCCCTCATTGAAACAGGTCCCTATTCTTCCTGCCTCACCCGCGCGTCTGGCCATATCCAGCGGCAGGGATGCCACCGCTGCCACCCCTCTCTCGCTAAGCTCTCCAAATTGAGCGTGTCCACCAAACTGGGGCTTGCCTCTACAAAGCTTGCGTTGGCAGACTTGGGAACTCGTTAACTCCGGAAACCCCATTCCCTGACTAATCCAGATACCATTGACTGAGATTTGCATCAACTCAATAATCTCGGGAGAAATCGGACGACCGACGACACTTATTAGGAGTTGTAGATTATTATAAGAAGTACTCTCTCTGTTCCAAATTATGAGCACTATATGTATATCTAGGTGCATAGTACAAGTTATGAATTTAGAAATACTAAAATAACCTATAATTTAGGACAGAGGAAGTGATCAGACCCATATGTGGACCTAGTAGATGATTTGGTAGCTAGCAACAGGCTTGTAGATTGTAGTTGTAGGCTTACAGCAAAGCACACGGTTCTTTAGTGGTACCAGTACATTATAGTGAAAAGTTGTTCGGTAACACTGAAAGATCACGTCTTTGATAAATACCGCTAGCCATGTTCTTTCGTTGGTAAATTCAAAAGGCACGATATTTCGATGCTTCCCTAGATTATTATAAGCTAGTACTTTCTTGCACATACATGTTTTCGTGGATTGGATCATAGTACAAGTTAGTACCTTCTTGCACCTCCGCGGCCTGGCTAGCCGCCGCAGCAGCAGCAGCAGTTCCAGCTTCCGGCGTCGCCTGCTGATGAGGAGACATAGCGGGCGCCGGCGCGGCCAGGTGGCCCGTTTGATGCGATGAGATGGCGGAGGAGCCCACGCCGACGTCGTAGTACGGCATGGTGGAGCCGTATGCGCCATGCTGCTGGGCCTGCGCGTGGTACGGCGACGGCGCCGTCGCCGGTGCAGACATGTACTCATCGCGATCCACACCATCCCCACCGCCTCCGAGCAAGACCTGCTGCTGCTGCTGCCGCCGCGGGAAGTGGCGCTCTAGACTGATGGGCAGCGACGCCGATTGAGCCTCCTCGTCGTCAGGCTCGGGCAGGCGCCGCTTATTGCCGCCATGGCTTCGGTGCTCCACCTTCGATCTCTAGACCTTTTTCCCTCTGATCTTGGTTTGACCACCTTGCGTATTTGACTGACCTAATCGGGAGCTAGCTAGGAGACAGTCTGGTGCTGGTGCGTGGTGGTGGCCGGTTCTGCCTGTGATACGGAAGAGAGGTTTGCTTTGTGAAGGAAGCAAAAGCATCGATGCGTTGAAAAGGTCTTCCGCTTGTCCTTGCCATCCTTCATTAAATAATCAGAAAAATTTAATAATACAAGGAAACGTGATTCTATTTTTGCTGTTTGGTGCTTTCGTGCACAAGATTTGCCATGCGTCAATTTCTTTTTTCAGATATGCTACAACGCTTACATATATATGCACATACACGCACGTTAAACATGTTACGCCCTTCTCCTATTAACGGCGTTGAAAGACTAAAGTCATAAATCTTAAGATTTATAAAGTCACATAAACATCTTGCTGACAACAAACAAATATATCATCTACCACTAAATGAATTATTACCATTCGCTACTTACCAAACAGGCTACAAAATCTATCAATGTTTTAAATATATTCTATACAAGAACTGCCACTAGCTAGGACCGTCGTAGCAAAAATAGCGGTCAATAGCATCAGTCGAAGAAGACTGCTGCTACATTATATAGTCCGCTATTTAAAACACTGAAACTATATGTGGTAACATGCTGACGAGCCGTAGAAAACTATATCTGATTCACCTCGGCATTTGTAAAATTGTCAAATCTTTTTCTTTGAAAGAATATCAGTTAAATGGAAGCTTTGATGGCATTGCTGTAATGTTTGAATAGCAAGCTTACAACATTGTCAAAAGTACTTCGGTCAAAAAACATTATCAAAAGTTGCAACTTTGCCTTTGTCTCTAAAGATTACAATTCGGTAGAGGTGAGTGTTGCTGAGTGAAGGTGGATAATTCTCATGATCCCCTCCAGCTTGTTTCAATTAGAATATTTCGAATATTTCTTGTGGAATCATCGGTCTATTCCCGTCATTAGTGAAGAAAAAACTAACGGACAAAGTAAATACTGATAGGTCTATTGCTGGGGTGAAAATACTGCGAAAGTATGGCATGCATTTGAGTGTACGGCGAGTCTATTCAAGTTTGAGTTCTAGACTTCTGCTACCCGTTAAATTTAGTAGTGTACATATGTATGGGCATTCTGCTACCCCTTGATTGCTTAAATGTTTCATTTAACCTTTTCTTCTAAGCTATATATTTTGTAACACATTAATATTTTGGTTGGCATTTTGTTTCTTTGGCAACGGAATTTAAGAGAAAATAGCTTACACGTTTCTTTTATAAGGTACAAGAAGGTTGAAATATCATCTCAACTACACGTCAGGGTGCAATATCAAAGACCAGACCATCAAACCTATCCAAATACTAGCAGTAATATATATGGTCAAGCAGATCATATATAGACACAAACTAATGACGCGAATAGAGCATATTTTAGCTGATTGCATTTTTCGGACATTTTTAGCAAGCTCGGGTATCTGACAACTCAACACGGTTCCATATTTTTAACTAATTATTCTTTTAGAGGCAACGTACCTATCAATAACGAGCCATCTACAGTAATTTTATCGGTCTTGAAATCTATATGCCTAGCTAGTGCATTAGAAATGTTTACAGGCGCATGTAATGATCATGAGAGCTGCGTCTTTACTTTGTTTTAAGAAATGGACCACGATGACATGGGCAGCAATGACCACGTCGTTCTCAATGGTTACGTCCAGGGCATGGTAACTTTGCCAGATTATTATTCGGAAAAGAAATCGTGGGGTTAGCGCCTTTGATGTGACGACATCCTATCCTATCTCGAGTGCAATTCCCACGTGTGCACGCGGTGATCTTGCTCACTTTTTGCCTCAAAAGCGACTTGTCAAGTTCCTCACAGATCTACCCATCCATCGTGTTTTCATTTCTATCATTTGCAACAAGAAATGTGTTTTCAAAGGAATTTCACCGCAACAATCAAGTTTGCACTTTCGATCCGTGACAATTTGAACGCCTTCGGTAAATGCTGCGTCCTAGATGATGGAAGGAGGACGATGCTTCAACAATTTGCTTCTGGTCGTCTGAGATGACGATGGCACCGACAACAGGGCGGTTAGACGAAGGGGCTCTCTGCCTCTGGTCCAAGTTGAATGGGCGGCGCAGCCCAGCAGCACCAACACCTGCTGCAGCTGCAACAGCAGACATGCGTGTGTGTGCAACGCAGGCTCAGTCAAAGATGCTGTGCCCAAATTCAAACGACCCACGATAACGCACCAGCATCCACCGAAATTTGACAGGGCCCATCCACGCTTTCGCAGTATCTGACGGCATCCTTTCGTTTTTCAGTCAACTATACTCCCTCGCTCCCAAGTACAAAAAGAATACAACTCTCATTCCCCAAAAAATCAACCAACTTTAAATTTGACTAAATTTATACAAAATAGTACTAGCATTTATAGTATAAAATAAATATCAATAAATTAATCATATGATATATTTTCATACTAAATCTATTTGGAGATGTGAATGTTAATACTTTTTGCATAAATTTGATTAGACTGTTTGACTTCTTGAAAAATGAAAATTGTATTTTTTTTTGGATGGAAGGAGTATACAGGAGAGTCAAAATCGTTGCGCGGACTACACTCGCCGACGTGACAGCTCCAACTTCAACGCCGTACCCTCCTTGATTTCAAGCTTACCGAGCTGTCGATCTCCGGTACACTAAACTAATACTCATTTCATATTAAATTATTAGTTATTTTAGTTTTTCTAAATTTATAATTTTTGTTATGCACGTATATATGTCTAAGCGTAATTTGGAACGGAGGGAGTACTTTATGTAGGGTAAAAGGCTTGTAATATACTAGCGGGGGTATATTTACTAGGAAGAATGGCGCGCTTCGCTGCACCAGTGATGTGGGTATAGCTTGGGTATAACAGAATAGCATAACACAAATCACACGGATACAATGCACAATGAAAAACAGATTCCTGCAACAAAGCATCACGTTTCAATATAAGTTACAGGTGCTCGGATGCGGGGAACTTTACAATTTTGAATTAAAGAAGCAACCTGATGTGGTGGAACGTAGTATGCATAAAGCCATACAGTAAAATAATAACTAATCATAGTACATTTGATAGGTCTGCAATTGCCGTCCTATCATAGTAAATTTAATAGGTCTGCAATTGCCAATTACCATCCCGAAGGATAAGAAACCCTAGTTTTTTCACAACAACTTAACTAAGAAGATGGAGAATAGAGCATCATGATTTTTAATAGTGTATGTCTCATCAGTGCACGAAGCGACAGCCGTGAGGTCAAGCAGACGGGAACGATTTCGTTGCTGAAAAGGACTATACGTAGGTATTTTAAAAAAAAGAAGACACGTAGGTCTGTCACCTGGATCTGCTTTCATCAACGCGCGGGATGAACGTGACCCACCGAGTTACATGGCGATAAATAAAGGTACGTGCTAAGAGCCAGCCTATTCGTGAACACCCGCAGAAATCGTGAACAGTAGCGAGCGAGGACGTGGGCAGTAAAAAAAAAGTTGAACAGTAACAGGCATCGTAAACAGTACGAACAGGGGTGAACAGCCGCAGGAACTCTCCAGCGCGAACAGCCCGCACAGGAGTAAACAGTACAGCACAGCGTGTGAACAGTAGCAGGATCCTGGGAGGTGGTCAATCCTTCCAGCGATATATATAGTTTCTCTGGTCCTGAAATTTTCTTTACCTTTGCACCCCACGAGACTCATCTACGGCAAGAACCAATCTTAGGTCCGTTTGGGTCCTGAGGAGCACCTAAAATTTCTATCACGTTGAATATTTAGATATTAATTAGGAGTATTAAATATAGATTAATTATAAAATCAATTGCACAGATGAAGGCAAATTTACGAGACGAATCTATTAAGCCTAATTAGTCCATAATTTGACAATGTGGTGCTACAATAAACATATGCTAATGATAGATTAATTAGGCTTAATAGATTCATCTCGCAAATTAGCCTTCATTTGTGTAATTAGTTTTATAATTAGCGCATGTTTAGTCCTCCTAATTAGCCTTCGAATATTCGATGTGACATGAATTTTAATCCGAACTAAAAATCCAAACACCCGTTAGTGTTCTAGGTCAAGGATCATTATTTGGGTTCATATTAGGGGGGTGTTTGGTTCCACCTTGCTAAACTTTAGTTGCTAAACTTTAGTTGCTAAAGTTTAGCAACTTTTAGCTGCTAAACTGCCAAACACCCTTGCTAAAACTTGCTAAAGTTGAGTTGCTAAAGTTTAGCACTTTAGCAAGTTTTTGGTTGCTAAAACTTGCTAAAAGATGGGCTGAACAACCTATACCCCTCATTTATTGCTTGTCTCCCCCTCCTGCGCACCTTTAATAAGGGTAGATAGGTCTTTTTACAGCTCATTAAATACCTTTTAGCAAGAATATCCAAATAGCTTTTGCTAAAGTTTAGCAACTAAAGTTTAGCAACTAAAGTTTAGCAAGAGGAACTAAACAGACTCTAGGTTTGTAAGCTTAGAGGCTTCAGGAGTAACGAAAAATTGTTAATAGAGAGGGATGGGCAACTCACTTGGGTGTGTTAATGAGGCTACATGGAGCGATATCTCTAATGGCGGACATGAAGAAAGAATGTAAACGACCAACATTGACAAGGATAGGGATCCAATGAAATACAACAGATTGTCATTAATGGGTTCGTCAAAAAGCACTAGGCAGATCACCTCTGTCTTCCACTTTTTTTCTTTTGTTTGCCAAACAACGAGGACGCTGCACGTACACTCACGTTTATAAATACACATGTACATCTTCTGGAGACTAAAAGAGCAGATAAGAATTTTTTTTTGCCAACGGATTTTTTCTTCAAACGAGGCCGGAGAGCTGCCGATTATATTAAAAAGAAGAAAGAGCACAGATTAGGTACAACAACAAAACCACAAAGGGAAACTCCTAATGGCTTGCGCCGACTCAAAACCAAAACAAAACAAACTCTATAGCTGGTGGGATTGAGACATCGACATAAGCCGCACAATGATAACACCTAAGCACTGATCACCACACTGCACCACCACAATCTGGGAGAAAAACTAACAAGTAGCCCTCATCGCCAGTGACATCATCCTTGAGGATGTACCACACCGAACCAGCCGCTGCCACGCAGGACTTACCGCCGCAATCCGCTGCAAGCCGTGTAGCTACCACGACTCCTCCACCATGCCGCCGTCATCCTAGGTCACACACACGGTCGTCGATCTCCCAATCCACGGTCTAGCCGCGGCAAAAGTCAAAAGAGGAGCACATTGCACCACACCGAAAATGCCACCGCTATGCAAGATCCAACGTTGAAGCACCGCTGCAGCACCGTACACACCAAACAACCGAAACTCCGCATCGGATCCCGGCCCTCCAAGGCAACTCGAACGCGTGGGGGCCTCGCCACATCCACTATTGCACACCACTCCTCGGGCACATCACCTTAAAGTGGACAAGGTCTCGCCACTTCCGCCGCTGGACTCCACTCTAAGGATCCAGACTTGCTTTGCCACCGGGGGTAACATGGTGCTACCGAACTACTCCAATAACTTCACCTCCATCTTGTCGTAGCCGGAATCTTAGTTGCACCACATGCACGGACACAAAGCTTCCAGAGACAATGGCTCATCATCCTTGCGAAACATATCAAACGTCGACCAGAGAAGAGGGTGTGCAAAAATACAAAGACAACCCCTCCAAGGAGGGGAACGGTGCCCAAAGGTGTCGCCATCGTCGTAATCGGTTCCGATTAAGGCTTTCACCAGCATTTGCACACAACCCACCTCACACACAGTCGAACGCCAATAGCAATACCACTCCACCACCAACGTTGATCCTCTTCTTCGACGCGCGTAGCCACTGTGCCGCGGCACCACCATGGCCTCAAGCCGCCGCACCTCCTCGCTTGCGCGGCTTCTAGCCAAACCTCCCCACGTACCCAACACGACAGTGACATCTGCCAGCACAAACCTTCCTCCACCTCTTCACCATGGTCGATGGCCGCCACAGGCAACAACCTCACCTCCGCATCCACGCGCAAGTGCCGTTGGTGCGTCTCCTAGCACCGCTCCTCAGCCTCCTTCACCTGAGGCTGGCCAAGGGTCGTGCAGCCGCACGCCCTGCTCCACGCCGCTGCCTCAGATCTGCACTGCCGCCTGCGGGCCGCTACCTCATGCATGCGGCCACCGCTGACCACCACGCCCGCGAGCAACCGTGTCACGCCGCTTCCCCGCTTCATGCCACCGTCGCTGCCGCATCGCCCACCGCCGCCATTGGGCCGGTCCCCAGGGTGCCGCCTCCTGCACACGGCCGCAACCGCCTCTACGAGGCTGGCCACCTCGCTGCTCGCCGCCCCTCTACACTGCTGAACCTGCGCCCACACTCGGCAGCGGCCAGCACACCTCCGCGCCTACCCACGGCCACCGCAGGCTGCAGCTTCTTCGTTCCCGCACGACGCCGTCGCCGGGCTCGCGCACCGCCTTCCACGGCCGCCCGCTTGAGAGAAGCAGGCCCGTCACTGCTGGAGGCATTCTCCACCCGCACGTCCCGCCATGCCACCCCTTGCCCGGCGCTGTAGGAGACTGCAGATCCACCCTCGAGGACTATGGATCTGGCCAAAGGGCCCGCGGAGTGTCGGAGCACAGCCATCCCAGCTGGAGGAAGAAGCTCGCGCTGCCTACACGGTTCATTCACGTCTCCCATCTTCTAGCAGAGAAAAACACCCTGCCGCTACCTTCCTTGCAGGGGCCGGGCTTCCGACCTCCCTGCTCGGGCGACGGCGAGGTGGAGAGGGGAAGGAGAGCGGAGCCCCGGCGGCGGCGGGTGAAGGTTCCCCGTGCCGCTTGCAGGAGCGACGCGGGGGTGAGTGACACCGCTTTCTGTTCGTATGTGTGATTCCATTCGGCCAACAGATCTTGAGATCGATAACACATACATCTAACCGCCAAGTAAGTTTTGTGCCAGTAAAAAAACAAATTATTGCTGTTTTTAACCTCATACTAAATCTTTTGAAGTTCCTCCTAGCTACCATGTTAGCATCGATCGAGACGAAGGTCCCAACTGGAACTTGGGGTTGCTGTCTCCCGACCGTGCTGAAATGCGGATCTGATGTTTCCTTTCAGGCTTTCACTGCTGGATCAGATTGTCCACTGAACCAAATTAATTACTCTACTGTGGCTTTCACCCAGATCACCCACCAACTCGTGGAGTACCATCGAATATCGATCGATCTCCGCCCTCGGTGAAACGGATACGTTGGTTCCCTAAAGTCGCATACTCGCAATGGAAGGGAGCACGCCTAGGCCTAGCTAGTTGGTCCCCGCGCATGCATTGCACGGCGTCTTTCGTAGTGACCATTCGCTCGGCCAAGCTAGTGGCTTCGTCAGTGTCACCCCCGTCTCTACCAGCTACAAACACCGCGCTTCAGAGGTTCGTGGTCGAGCCGTGTGTGCTCGTCTCGTCAAGCACCCGTTGACTTCTCTACGGCAAATTGACGGAACAATCCCAACATGTGGATCACGAAGCTATCCTGTTCCGCTTTCTGGAAGCTGTCTTCCGACCGCTCCAGGATCCAACGCCTTCCGGGCCTGCACAGAAGTGAACAGTTGACTGGCGTATCAAATGTCGTGTTGGCTACAACGACCTTGAATAAAAGAGACAATAGTAAAATATTGCGACCGGATGACTCAAACCATAAGGATCACAACATATGCTACATTTTCCATCATCTTTAAAAAGGAAATGTGCCGCCAGTCGCCACATGAAGCAAACAGCCGTGCCACAGCTTGTGGTTGTGGTTGTGGGTACTTGAAAAATCGAATACACAATCCCAAAAAGTATCTCCTCGTTCCAAGGTACCTACGAGGGTAATACAAAATTCAAACCCTAAAGATATATTTTACAAACAGGTACAGAGAAAGATGACAGTTACATCTTTCCAATTACGAATTGCTAGCCTAGGAGTCCAACTCGAACAAGAATAAAGCCTCGTAAAAATTGACATGAATAAGGTGGCCTGGTGAAGGTCCTAGCATCTCTTCACAAACAGCATTCTTGGATCCTCTGGCCTAACGGTTCTTTGCCTCTACCGGCCATTACAGCTCAGCTCACGAATTTGATGTTGGCATCTCCAGGAGATGAATCTTTCATCTACCTTTTAACACATCCCTACTATCTACCTTGCACCCATGCCTTGAAATTGCACAAATTATGCGATGGAAAGGCCAAAATCATATTAACAATGAACATTCGAGGGATTATCTTCTACCGATAGAGGGCATCATATACTAGCTAACTGTTTGAATTTCTCTTGTCCTCATGTATGTCATGAATTGCCCTGGTATCTCAGCAAGAAGTGACTGTACTGTCGACACCCCACTGCCTGGAAATAAGGATGAATTCAATATCAGATTTCTTGCTCAAGTAAAGATGGAGAAATGCAGGAATAGTACAGAAGAAATCAACAAGAAAATAATGCCGCTGGCTAGCTATATGAAAACAGTTTCTGTTGTTTTTTATTGACTGAAAGGATAATATACTTCTGATGACATAAATTTATGTTTGTCAAGTCAAACATCTTCAGCTTTGACCATCAATAACCCAAAAATCATATAGAATGACAACATAAGGCTGATGTAATAGATTCATCATGAAATCTACTTCCGTAATGCATAACTCATTCTATTTTGAATAACATTTTTTACAGATATTATTAGTCAAAGTGCCATATTGGAGATTATTGATGTCATAATGGACTTATATTTGGATTTTTTTAGGAGTAGAGAATCAGAGGAAGTACTTTATAGTACGCAAAAGATATATTTGCATCTTTTCAGGGAGGAAATTGAAGAAAAAAGAGGGATCAAATTCTGTTCCACATGCATACCATGTGCATCCTTCATTGGGGCGAACTGTATCATATCCCTTGATGCAACCCTTCCGGTTGAGCTTTCCAGTTTCTCTCCTTTATTTGGATCTAGAAACTGCACATCACAAATTTTGATATTAAAATGTGGATGAGCTGAGCTTGGGCAGGCGCAGCAGGAAGAAAGAAAGTCGACGACAGATGCATCAGCAACCAATCTTGTCAATATCACTTGATATAAAGTATCGGGGTGCTGTATTTAATGATTATATTAAGGCAGTCACATCTAGAGAAATAGAACTTAAAAAAATGAATATTAAGTTTGTTATCCGAGCTCCTATATTTTTTTCTTGATAAGGGAAACTTTACTAATCTTAGACAGATACATCAAGGTGACACATTAGTACTAAGACCATCCGAGCTAGTATAGTTGCAGACTTGCAGCCAAGAGAAATTTTATCTCCTATAGTTGCAGCCAAGAGAAATTTTATCTCCTATAGTTCCTATAGTGCTGGATCTACGCAGCAACTGTTTCTAAGCATTTCAATTTTAGTTCCAGAACAAAATAAATACAAATGACTTGAAAAAACTGTAACAATTTATCTGGACCTCACATTACCTCCATTTCCTTGAAATCAGCCCCTCCCACTCCAATAACAATGATAGACATAGGAAAATCTGATGCCCTTATGATTGCATCAATAGTCTCTTGAAAATCAGTCACCACACCATCCTGGAAAATAGTTTGACAGTAAGAAGAAAATCATAGATAGCTATTTTTTTTTGAGGATGGTTTCAGAGGTATACATACAGTGACTATTAACAAAATAAAGTATTTCTGTTGATTGTCAGCAAGAGATTGGCTAGCTATTGTCATAGCAGTGCTGATCAAATGACCAAAGAGAGTAGGGCCAGCCAGTGATACATTACGAAGTGCACTGATATAAGCTGACATAATTCCTTGTATTCCGTCAACCTGAAGAAGTTTGATAAGATCAGCTTGCGTGTAAACAGTTCCAAATCAGCTTTACTTTTACAAAATAAATAAGTAGCAAATCTACTTCCAGGTAAATATTCTAAATGAGAAAATCAGGTTACAAATCAGCTTTTGAGAAGTAGCAATTATTCTGAAGAAAGAAAACCAGCATTTCAAGTGTAGCAAAAAATAAAAAATAGAATACCTCAGGTTGATAGGTGCTGCCATTCAAGTTGAAACAATGGGAAACAGGACCATCGATAGGTCTTGCTCCAAAGCCCCAAGAGGGGAAACGTTTAGCTGGGTCATAGTACTGTAGAACATCACCAATTTCCAGTATTGCCTTCCAAAAAAAGCAACAGAAGAACACAAAATCACTACACGCTCAGAGTCTCTGAGGGTCATCAGAACATAAGAACAAATGGGTGATCAATCAGTTGCTCACCTTCTGATATACATTTGGCCGACCTGAGGGGTCAATGTAATGCAAGGAATCTGGAAGCCGTGGGTTTCCATTTGAAGCTACAAAGGGTAAACATCGACAGTAATATATTAAGCATGAACTTATGACTAGAGAAACAGAAGTAAAGAAAGGTCAATGTGCACTACCATGTCTGCCGCATACCTGTGAAATCTACACCTACCATAAAATTCAACTGGCACCCAGCAGAAATATAATCTAGAAAAGTATGTCGATTGCTCTCGACATATTTTTCCACATATAACTGACTCTTCAATACCTGCATATCAGAATGAAAAACTATTTATATAATGCAACATTTAAATATATTCCAAAGTAACAAATTTTACCTCCTTACTGTGACATTCATGTGCATTGCTGGCAGGAACAAAGAAATTTTCACCATTCTGCCTATGGTACATGTTTTCCAATTCTGCAACTGATTTGACTATCTTGCTGTCGAATTACAAAGGGTATCTAATCAGAAAACAAATTGGAATTCAAGTATTAATGGCCCAGGCTCTAAGGCACCATGGAACATACTTACGAACAGATCAAAATGGAAAAGGAGCAGTGGAACGAGTTAAACAGGGGACAATTACCCGACTAGGTCATGTTTGCCATTGCTACTGAAGTTAAAGCACTCTATAATTAGAGGGTTCTCCTGCAACACAATATAACCATAAGAACGAACAACAATTAGATTAATACAAATACTTTCATCATTGACCAACAAACACTGTCTTTGATTTAGATATCACACTATCAGCATCACTCTGTGGTTAAAATCAAAGGTGCAGTGTTGCTTCCATAAGTATCAAAGAGTAAAACATGTTCTGAAAATAGATGGTTTCGACAGCTAACATCAACAGAAGTACAGAAGTAAAAAGGAAGAAGATAGTTTCATGCCTTACTTCCAATCTGTTGGAGATTCAGAATCACTGGCTTCCACCTAGGATTGAGATCATTCTTTCTTACTTCTGTCTTGCAAATTGGAACGGGCATTCCACTATCTGATATTCTAGATATTAGCAAGAAAGGATCCTGCAATAACGCATATTTAGAAATAAGAATGGTGAAATGGCACCAAAAAAAAAACCAAAAGATTGGCATAGAAAAAAAAAAGCGAGTCCAAATAGTACAAGAAAAAAAAGAACTAAGGAATAGAAACATAAGACCATAAGCTTACACTCTTTGTGAGAAGATCCTTGATTTCAAGATCCGAACAGCGGAATACCATCTCCATGATTGCTTTTGAACCTGCACTTTCTTCAGCCTGAATGGTTAGCTCACCAAATTTGCTAGGATTTGGCAAGTTGTGTTCAGAAACACCAAGCTTTAAAGTCAACAGCCTGTCCCGCTTGGTGATAACCTGCAAAATTGGCCTTGGTCTTCAACAGAAGTACAGACAATATTAATCTAGAATTAGCATAGTCTTGGAACATATTAATGTTACAAAATTCTAGAAAATCTTCATGTAATGCTACATGCAAGTGTTGCCTTGCAATCACGCAATATTATGTTCACATCTAAGTAGCATATGCATGTTACCATAGGCCACTATGTCAAAGTTACAAATTCAAGTAAATTGCATTAAGGGTCACGGAACTTGTCATATAGGTTCACTTAGGTCAATGAACTCCAAATTTGTGCATTTTGATCAAACCTGTTTAAGTGAGTCACCTAATGTAATTATGTGGCGAGCCCTTTTTTTAATAAGATGACAAAGCACACTGGCACAAACAAGGTGCTTTGCAGAGATGGCTCTAAATTTTGCTGAATTACACTGTCTAGTTGTGTTCCCTCCATGCCAAAGCTAACTGCATGGCCTTAAGGTGTAACGGCTTTCATTGATCGTGAATCAAAACGCATTTATCAAGCAGAGCAACACAATTATATGTCATGTATCTTGTGTAATCATTAAACGGGAGCACAATTCTATGTCATGTATATGAGCAACTGCAGGCTGCAGCATCTGAAAAGACCAGGAACAAACAGCCGTTTTCAAGCTACTACCTAATTCACCATAGCCATTGCTATCACAACTTCAGTTTCGGGGTCCATACTCAAAAGATTGGGGCAATTGTACCATGGCGTACTAAGGAAAGTGGAGTTGGGGACTTTGTGGATCTACAGGAGGGAAATCTGGGGGCATTGCTGATGGGTGGGGCCAACTGGCAGAGAGTGGGAATCAACAGTGTGATGGATTTTGAGCTGGTAGTGCTGGAGATTGAAAGAGCGAACTGAAGAGAGAAAGGCTTAAGACATCACAAATAGGAGACTAAGTAAGACATCACAAATAGGAGATTTAAGAATCTCGTATAGATATGGGACTACTTTGCCAAAAAAAAAAGGCCACCAAGCATGGGTTGGGAAATTTGTGCCAATGTGCCATTTACCATGTTGGCAGGTCCATATCAACAATCAGTACCTAGCTGGCCTGCTAAGGACATTAGTGACTCATTTGAACTCCTTCAGTGGCCTAGATGTGCAATTTAGGATTTCAGTGACCTACTTAGACCTCCATGACAAACTCAGTAATGTAATGCAATTTGCTCTACAAATTCCTATGATAAGTTCATGTTGGTCCACGAGTCTGAATTGTGCAAGCAAACAGATACAAAATTAGCTTAAGTTTGCCTTCAGATGTTCCGCTTCAGAGCTTACCTGCTAATTATCGATCACTGTGAGTGAGCGCATGACTCAACAATAGCCAAGTTACACAGCCAGGAAAACATACACCGTCAGTGTTTTCTAGTCTCTTTAATTTGTCCTTTGCCAACTACTTGAAATTCTATCCATGTTGGAAATTCAGAACGATTTTTCTTGCTCAAAATAAGGTATGTTGGCAGTGTGCACCAAAGTGAGCATTACTCAGGAGAAGAATATATACCATGAAAAAACATAACAATTTCAAAAGCCAAAAGAAATATACCTCTGACAAAAGACAGGTAGCCTCTCCAAGAAACTCTTGCTCCTCCAGCTTAAGCATCTGTATTGCAGAGCAGATTAGCATAAGAACCGCAAAGCAGCAGCAAAGAGAAATGAGGGGTGTAGGCTTAATAAATCACATCCCCTAGTATCTTGGCAGAATCTAACAGGGTCACTGAAACGTGGCTATTAATATAAGATTTAAGGAACAATTGAAAAACAGACTGAAGCTGCAAGTCAGTGAGTTCTATACTTCGAATAGGCAGAATTCCTTGTTTTCATAACCAAGTACATGCATGCGATTCTTTTTCGTTTGGGATTATATAGAAAAAACATTTTAAAGATATCTGGAGGTGTTCAAGAAAAATTGAGTAAACGAAATTAATTTAATGTGGAGATTTTAGGCCCAAAAAAAGTATATATTATTCTCTATATATTCAAATAACTAATATTTTCTAAGTACAAAAACAAATTTAAATGTTGCATTAGGTATACATTATAGAAGTATCAATGAATACTATCTGAATTTAATTATATAAACCATTTTACCCGAGCAAAACATTAAATGGATCAGAAGGTCCTGAAGGGTGAAGACATTCCAGCTTTTGTCAGCTTGGAACATCCCGTTAATAGTATCAGAGTGTGCTTTACTATTACTCTATTAGCAATTAGCAGACTCAGTGCAGAAGTAAATAGAACAGAAGTAATATAGAATTGCAACAACAGTCACCTTTTCACTGACATCATGGAACTGTGGGTCAATGTCAAAAACCTGAAAACTGCAAATAAAATTATCCGTTTAGGCAATAAGATAGTTAAGAGGTAACACACACTCTTGACAATTAATTTATGATACAAAAAATGGTGAAATTTGAAGTATACTATGACAGAAGACTGAAAGAAGCTTACACCAATGGCTGAAGAACCTCAAACTGGTACTGCATACTGATTTTTGTCATCCAAGATGGGTTCAAAGAATTTAAAATTACTTCACTACGCCCAATTTCTTCAAGTGGTCCATCTTTCCTTTTGGAATACAGAACCACCATGGGGTTAATCTGAGGGAAATGGGTGAGAGAGATTAAGAAAGGGTGGCAACATAAGAACTCAACAAAAATTCAGCTAAAGTAGCATGGATACAGAGAGAAAGGTGGCTGTAGCTACTTTCCTTAAAGCAGTGGGCAAGGAAGGGTCTAGAAAGGAAAACAATTTTATCACATCAAAAGGCCAATTGTGTTTGTATTTTTGAAATTCACTCTCAAGAAAGGCCATGGAAACAACGATGAAAATGAAGCTGGAGAAGGGGAGAGGGTGGCATTGAGGAGGAACTAATAGAAGGTGAAAGAGGAAATGGAGAGACTTTGGTGCGCAGCAGAGCACGTGAGAGAGTAGAAGCGTAAGTAGTTGTCTGCGTGGTAACAGATGAGGTGGTGGATGTAGAGTGTAGGACATGGCAACCGCCTGCAGCCTGCTACTGCAAGAGTAGCTATAGTTTAGAGGTGAGAGGAAAGAGGGGAGGAAGAACAAGAGAAAAAGTAAGTGTGGACAATAGAGCTGAATCAGTGTATATCGCCAGTGAGAGTATGCCTTGACAACCACATAGGACAAAATGATTCAGGCACACGGGGGTTAATATGCACTGGTTTATAAATTCATGGGATGCAAATTAAATGGTGGTACAATTGAGGGTGTAAATTAAACCAAGTCCAGAGTCAGGGGAACCAAAGTGGAGTTTGCCTTATTGTTTTCTGGTCTCACTTCAACATTAGAATATGCTGCAAAGTTTGGTGATATAGGTAAATGGTAAAGTATCATCTGAAATACAACTTAGCTTCTCAAGTTTCTATTACAAGCTCGCCAGGAATTGGACGTGTTCACATGCTAACCTAAAAGACTAAATCATGTGCATAGACTCCTTAAGAATGAATGTGGCTTTTACCCAAAAAAACGCTCTTCCTAGTAGCAACTTTTTAGGCTTTTATAAATATTTTATGTAGCATATTAAGGGGTCGTGGAGAACATGACCTGAGGTTCACGAGATTTCGAACGACAAAATGAAAGAAACTTAAGGGACTGCTTTTTCACTCTAGGACCTCATTTCTAAGCTAAGGTAGTGGATTAACATCGCATATGAGATATGAGCTAGGAAAGGTAATTATGTATGCTATAATTAGCTTGCCATTTCCTTTTATACTTTCCGGAATTATGTCACATGGTGGAATTAATGATAACCGCTCAATTAATATCACTTTAGGGTTTTAACCAAACAAAGCCCCTGTTTGTTTTCCTCCTAGATTATATAAGCTAGATTATGATCCATGGGTAGTAGGGTAAAAGATTATTTTGGGACCACAAATAATCTAAAATAAGCTACCCAAGAGTAGCTTATTTGAGATTATTTGTAGTCCCATGGTGGTCCTAAAGTGTTCTTTTACCATAGTACCCATGACCCATAATCTAGATTATATAGTTTAGGTGGATTATAAGAGACCTCAACATGGTATTCAATAAGAAGCATGACATAGCATATGCCAGTGAAGATACAGAAGCATAATTTAATGCAATGAGCAGCTCTCCTGACTGTTGCTTTTTTCTTTACAAAAACAGATAAGGTAAAGGGCTATAAGATATTAAGATGCAAGGAAATGAACAATAGCAAAGTCACGAATGCAAGAGGTGCAACAAGGAGAATACCTTGGGAAAATATTCTTGATCGCCCAAATTTGATGCAGAGAGAGATAACTGCAACATGCATACTGTCAGCATCAAACACTACACAACTAAACAAGCCTCGTGTATTCAGAGACTAAAACTCTACTGCTACAAGCAACAGATAACGCAACACAATAAAAGAAATGCATAACATAAATCACATAAATGACCATAGACCTCACATGGAGCAAAATTGTAGTACCAAACCCTTACAAAATCACACTAAAACAGGGATAATGAAATGCCGAGGTATCCTACTGAAAGAATTCCAAGTAGTTGTACCCCATAACATAGCATTAATGAATAAGTTGCTACAGGGACCGGTCTTAGCTGCTCAGCTATAGCTTGAAGTATGTTATACACAAATTCAATGAAGATTAAATATCCAAAAATGTTTCCAAACAAATCAATATGGATGTCATAAAACCATATATGACTCGAGAACTCGGCCATCTTTTACACTAGCATCTCTATGACTCTAAGGACACACGAGCCGCTGACTGCAGCCACCAGAATTATTGGAAAAGCACCAAACCAGGGGTGCAGCACAGTCAAATCAGCACAGCACCCAATCACCATAGGTTAATGCAGTAATGTGAAATTGTGAACGGTGTCCCGTCCCCAGCCACGGGTCATTTTCCCGAACTGCCACTTTTTAGATTGCGTGCACCAGATGGTAGCACCTAGATTCACAGAACGGGGGACCAGATAGCTAGTATCAACCGAAGTATGGTGAGAATTCCCATCGCTCCAATCAGAAACCACCGCCTACCCCCATGCGTCCTCCGCGGACGCCACAAAACCACCGAACCGATCCTAAAACAGGCAAGGGGGCAGCACGCGGCGGGACCTAGCCGTCGCCACCGCCGGGCGCAATGCCGGTGCCCGAGCTCCTACGCCCGAGCCGAGTACCACTGGCCTACCGCTCGAAGGTAGAACTATAGAGCCCCCGGGGGTTGCGAGGCGGGCTCCGTACCTCGATCTGCGTGGACGCGCCAGCGCCGCGGGAGCGGAGGAAGCGATCGGCCGCGGCGGAGGCGGCCTGGGCGGCTTTGGCGGCGGCGGGGCCGACGGGGTGGGCGCCGCTATGGCCCGCCTCGTCGGAGCAGCAGTTCCCCATCGCCGGCGGGCCTCTACCCCCACGTCAGCCGCTCGCCGTCGAGGCGGGCGAGATCTCAGATATCGGAGGGAGGGGAGGGAGCGCGTGGGGATGGGAGTTGCTGCCGCAAGTAGCCAGCGAAGAAGAGCAAGTGGAGTCGTGGAGACGACACGGCACGGAGACTTGGACCCCAACCTTACCCAACGCAGCAGCACAGTACGCGCAGAGAGAGGGGAGAGATGGGGGGCCGGCCGGGCACCGGGAACAGGGCGGAATTTACGGCTTTGTCCCTGGACGGCTGAGCGAGGTTTGACCGTTTGACTCGCGCCCGTCCCGTTGGCCGTTGCCTTTTGTTTGACTAGTTGAGCGCCGGTGTTGAAAATTTCGCAAGCAAGAAGCATACAACGCATACGGTACCTTTGGTAGATCATGTTAATAGGGGCATGCCAAATAACACTAGCCATCTCTGGTAGTTTGGCGCTTTTAATTTTGCTGAGCATTTGACAATTAGCAACCAAATGCATCTCTTTTCAATTTTACAGTCATGATTATGTTAACATGGGAACAGGGATTCAGGGTCTGAAAGGATTGTAGAACATTTAGGTTACACAGATTTTGCTTCTTTTTTCTCCAAAGCCAGAACTAAAAGAGTAACTCTCATTCTGCACATGTACTGCTTCACTATTGTTATGCTTATCAAATCTATTCAGACTGCCTCCCACAAAAACTTCGCCTGCCAACTGCCATCCATAAACACAGCATAAACCATATCACCTTGTTCAAAAAATGCATTGAAAATAAAAATGAACCGAATACTGATGATACATCAACAATAGTACACTGAACTGAATAAGGATTCACCAATAAAAATGTTTTGTCCTATAACACAGAGATAGCTATTCTACAACAAATCGGGTAGAAAAAGTTCATCTAAGCTTGCGTCATTGCACCAGGTATGTCCTAGGCAGAGGGCGGGCTCGGTTCAGGCAGAGAGGGCACCTCCTCACTAACGCTTACATGCAAGTTTGCAGAAACTATAAAAATGTAGATGCCTAATATATATGAATGCCACAACTAAATGGATGGATGGACCTTAGTGCTTCAAATACCATCACAATGTCACAGGAAATTGAAGCGTGCGTCTCAAAACAAAATGCCAGTTTGCAATCCGAAAACTATACAAGCACCCAGCTCCAGAGTTTGGGGTGAAAATATTTTATTGCGTCATCTTGAAAACGAGTGAACCAGGCGAATTCTAGTATCATTTTGCTGCAAAGCAAATGAGCTTCAGTCACAACTATACGCCTCACACATGATGGCTTCCAAATAAGTATCCCAGGTTTGTTTGGAAAATTGCTCAGATTATTCTCCTATCCACACATGACGCACGTGTTACAATTTTTTCAATCAAAAGTCCAAATTACTCCCTTCAAGTATACTTCAAGTATAGTAAAATCTATATAACTCCTTAAAACTATGTTTTGGTTCAATCTACCTTCTAAACTATGTTATTTCATTCAACTTACCCCATAATGCAATTTGTCCTTTTTTTTCCTCCATACACAAGTTGAATTTTAATTTGATACTTTGCAGAGTAGTAGTGGACAATGATCTATATTAAAAAAATATTTTATGAATTTTTTAACATTATTTTTTTATATAATTTTGTATCTCAAGGATAAATTTTATTATTAAATATCTTACCCTACCAAAATAATGATAAAAAATTATGATATATTTTTCTAACATGTCTTATGATGTCTGCCATCATCTTGCAAAATTTGAACTTAAGACTCCGTGCATGGAGGAAAAAAAAAGACAAATTGTGTTAACTGTTAAGGGTAAACTAAACCAAACGGCATAGTTTAAGAGGTCAACTGAACTAAAAAAATATTTTAGAAATTACCTAGACTTTGGTTATACTTAAAGGGAGTAATTTGGACTTTGAACTTTTCCCTTTTCAATTCTTATGCAGGTAATCCTGCATGTTATTAACAGAAACATTCAGGCACTCTTCTTCGGAGGAAGCCTCCGTGCACGAAGGATTCTAAGAAAACAATGTTCTCAAACACCGTACAATCAAGAATCTAGGGATGACATATAGCGCTTATCCTTATTTTTCAAAGAAGCAGTCACCTGATTTGTAAAAACATGACAGTCACGGTAAATAATTCATATCTAGAGTTCTAGCCAACATAAAATATTGTTCTTTAACAATATGGAAAGTTTGAAGGGGACTCGTTTGGCAGGGTTGTGGTTATGGCTGAAACGGCTCCGGCTGTTACTCCTCTGATGAAGCAGTTTCTCTGGTGAAGCTGAAGTAGTTCTGAAAAATGTTTGGCAAGTGGCTTCTCTTATACTTTTAGGAATAGATGTAAGAGGTCAAATGTCCTATATGACCTTAGCTGTACGGCTGTGTCAAATGTCCAAATGAGATTTCATATGAAATTAAAAAATATTAGTAAATAGATTAATAATTATAATTATAAGTCAACCATTTATTTTTATTTACATAGGTACTTGTCGGTGTTTAAACCCAACAACCTACCGAGGGGGTGCCCGAGGTAGATCGAGATCATGAACTCGAAGGTAAATATAGACACACGATTTAGATAGGTTTGGGCCGCTAGATTGCGTAATACCCTACGTCTTGTGCGTTGGTTGGATTGAATTGCTTTGGAGAGATCCCTGCCTCACCTTATATTACCGAGGGTAGGGTTACAAGTCGGTTGGTTACAAGAATACTAGTCGGATACGACTAGAGCAGTTCTACTCTTATTATAACAAGAACTGTCTTAATCCTTGACTAGTTCATGTCTTTCCATGTAGAGTACGTCGTCCTGCGCCATGGTCTCCATGTCAGATGTGTCTCGGTGTCCAGCCCCATATTTAGGACTGTCCAAATCTTCTGGTGGGCCCATAGATGTATGTGTCAGCCATACATCTATAGGCCCACTGGGAGGCTTCGACAGTTCTAGATACGGAGCTGTACACCGAGACGTGTCAGACATGGAGACTGCGGTGCAGGACGGCGTGGTCTACGTGGAGGATAAGAACTAGTCGAGGATTAGGAAACTACTCGTAGCAATTAGAGTAGGACTCTCTAGTCGAATCCGACTAGTATTCTTGTAAACAACCGACCTGTAACCCTACCCCAGCAATATAAGGCGAGGCAGGGACCCCCTCCAAATAAGTTCAATCAATACAATCCAACCAGCACACATGATGTAGGGTATTACGCGACATAAGCAGCCCGAACCTATCTAAGTTGTGTGTTCGAGTTTACCTTCGAGTTCCTGATCTCGGCGAGCCCCACGCATGAAACACTACCTTGAGTAACCCCTCGGTAAGTTGCCGGGTCTAAACACCGACAGCTGGCGCGCCAGGTAGGGGATCTCGCCAAAGATTCACCGGCAAACTCGATGGTCCAAGTCATCATCAAGTCCACCGTCACGTTCGAAGCGGGTGCAACGTTCATCTTCGACTCCTGGGTCTGCGTCGTAGACGGCGCTGGAAACTTCCTCCACCACATTGCGTCGGCCCTGGAGGAGAAGCACTATGTCATCAATCTTCATCGCCAAGCTTTGGAGGACTTCGTTGAAAAATTCAACAAAATTTTCGACCTCTTCCGAGGCTCAAGGGATGAGTCCGAGTACAACTCGACTTCTCCCACTAATTGGACTGGTTCCCATAAGCTGGTGCTTAATCCATCATGTGAATCGGTCTATGATACAAGTCAATTTCTGTTTGGACTCCAAAACTCGGGTGCTGTCTACCAAACCACCCTGTCTAGATCTCAATCCAACTCGGATTCGATCAAGGACCTCGACTACTACTCGGATCCAGGTGAGAAAATCCCTTTATCAGGTCCGCAGCAGGGCCTGGTAATCACATCTACTCCACAAGGTAGATTCGTCTACTAGCCCGACATGAAGACATCTGCTCTCGCCAAGGATGACGAGTCACGCCTTGTTGCGTACCTCGATACTCTCCCTTACCAAGAGGGTACCCCTCAGTCTCCTATCTACGAAGAAGATGGCCCTACAAAGATTCTCACATCGAGCTCGGCTAGTTTTTCCTCGGAACGGGAACTACTTGCCATCATCGCTCCTCAAGAGGGCGATAGCAAAGAACCTCCAGAAAGGCATCTGCGACGCGAGCGTCATCCGGATGACATGTCCGCGGATGAGTTCACCGCCAATGTAGAAAGAGAAGAAACCGAGAGTCAAAGGACTCGACGGCAAGCAAGAAACGCGGCACGAGTAGATCGTTGCCGCCACCTTGCATCCGACTTACCCATCATGAACTTGGATCACGCGTTTGAAGCAGTTCAATCACGTCATCACCATACTCCTCTCGCCACCGTCGCATCCATTGACCTAATTACTTGGGCATTGTCACAAACCAAGTACACTACGCAACTGGCTCTATTGGTAGAGCATGCGTACTAGCAACTCGATCGACAGAGTTTGATTAGCTTGGTTCGACACACCTCTTCCCACCATGGCAGTAGTGCCAGACCTAGTCAAAATGAAGATGCCCGACCAAGTTGAAACGAGGTTTCCAAAATCGAGAACCCCAAACCAAGTCAGCACAGAGCAGAAGGTTGTTGGACAGGACCCTCGAGAGGCTGTGGCCACCGTGGGTCCCATCCAGAGCCTGAACAACCAACACGTGACCTCTGTCAAAAGCTCAACAAGAATCACGACACTCGAGACATCATCGAAGGGCGTCGCCGCGAGCGCGAGCAGGAAGTCAACTACTCGGGAGAAGACTCTTACGGATTTCCCACCTTCTCAAATCGAGTACGCAAGATGAATCTACCCGACAAGTTTAAAACTCCGGGTATTACCATGTACGATGGCAAGCAGGACTCAGTCCAATGGCTGAGGTGCAACTCACCATCAGTCCAGGTGGCGGGAGGAAATGATGATACCAAAGTCATCTACTTCCCCTTTTACATGGAGGTAGGGCCACTCACATGGCTCAAATCTCTAGAAGGGAACTCCATTGACACGTGGAGCCAACTGAAGGTGGCTTCGCAAATAACTTCGCAGGGGCAATGCAACGTCCTGGCAATAGGATCGACTTGTCTCAAATCAAACAGCAACAAGGTGAGACCCTGTGCAGTTATCTACGTCGTTTCTTCGACAAGAAGGCCACTGCCGTGAACATCACGGAGCGGGATGCCATAGAGTGCTTCCAGAATGATCTCTATGACCACCGGATGTTCCAAGATTTTGGCACGAGATGCCTGGAAGATATCAAATCTCTCAAGATCATGATACATGCCTGGCAGATGAAGAAGACAAAGAGATCGAGCGGTTTGAGTCTAGTCGTAATAGAGGCCAGAACAATAACAACCAGAACAACGACCAACGCAGTGCCAACCTGAAAAAGTAGTGCCCGTGGCACCCACACTCCAAACACTCTGCGATGAATTGCTATAGCCTTCGCAGGGTCATGAAAGATCCGCGGGAATCTTCTGGAGCAAAGGACAAAGGCAAGGCCAAAGAAGACGAAGACGAGGACGACAACGAGAAATTCCAGAACCCGTCCAACACCATCAACGTTATCTTCGATGGCACACCGGGTACTGCTACCAAGCGGTCCCAAAAACTAGCCCTCCGAGAGATCATGTCCATTGCACCAGCAATGCCTACGTTCCTCAAGTGGTCCGAGGTGCCAATCACCTTTTCAAGAAAGGATCAGTGGACTAGTTTCTCAGACCCAAGACGCTATCCTCTCATCCTGGACCCAGTAGTCGCAGGCTCTCGACTCACAAAAGTACTCATCGATGGCGGCAGTGGCCTTAACATGCTCTTCACCAAAACTCTAAGGAAGATGGGCCTCGACATCACAGAGATGCTCACTCCGATTAACTCACCGTTCTACGAAATTGTCTCGGGCAACGCGACTGTATCCCTTGGTTAGGTGATTTTTCCAGTTAACTTTGGGATAAAGAATCACTATCGGACCAAGTACATTCAGTTTGAGGTGGTTGATTTCGAAACTTCGTATCACGCCATCCTCGAAAGACCAGCACTGGCCAAGTTCATGGCCATCCCGCATTATGTGTACCTAGTACTCAAAATGTCAGGATCCAAGGGAGTACTCTCTCTGCGTGGAGACTCGAAGAGATCATATGACTTCGACACAGAAGCTCTGGAGCTGGCAGCGACTACTCAGGTGCCAAACTCCATGATGCAAGTCTTCACCGCCTCCAAGAAACTATCTCCGACAGAACTCAAGATTCAAGAGATGAAGTTAGGGGTTACCAAGGTCAAGCTGGCAAGTGAAGTCGATATCAAAGCAATTGACCTTGACACTGGCGATAGCTCCAAGACAGCCCTGATTGGCTCAGGGCTAGATCCCAAATAGGAAGACGCGCTCGTCAGCTTCCTGCGGGCCAACCGAGCCATCTTTGCATGGAAGCCATCTGATATGCTAGGGGTGCTCAGGGAGTTGATCGAGCATTCACTGAATATGGATCCCAAAGCTACACCTAGGTGACAACGACTACGTCGATTCGCCCAAGACAAGAGAGAAGCCATCAAAAAAGAGTTGGCCAAATTACTCATGGTTGGCTTCATAAAAGAATTCTATCATCCAGAGTGGCTGGCCAACCCCGTCTTGGTGCAGAAGAAAAACAACAACAAGTGGAGGATGTGTGTCAACTACACAGACCTTAACAAACACGGCCCAAAGTTTTGGATGTATGCCCTAGAGCCAATCATAGAGATGATGATATTCCATTGTATCCATGCTATATATTGTGTTCCTTGAATATCGATTAAAGGCTACTTGAATTGATTTGCAATTATGTGAATTGTGTGAAACTCTTTATTTGTATGGTTATTCTAAAAGTTGTCTCTAGTCGGAGTTCATTTAGTATCGGGAAAGACCACTGCCCAGTACTAATTTGGCCAAAAAGGCGGGAGGCGAAATTGGGAAAATTTAGTACCAGGCAAAGCATACACCTGGTACTAATCTTCCCCAGCATTTCGTTTCCCACCACTCTATTTTCTTTTCATATTTCTAAACTTGTTGTTATATTAGTTTTATGATTAATAAATGGAGTAAACTTAGGAAAAATAGTTAAAGAACGTGTCATACCTAAGTGTTGATTATCTCTGCACCATACAATAATTTAATTATATAGTAAAATTAGAAGTTTTAAATTACTAATAGAATATAAAACGTTTCCATGCTACAAGTAATCCATAAAAAAGGAAAAAACTACTATTTTGAACATGCAAAAATATTAATAATTATTAGCTATAATAAATTTTACAATTTTGCCATCAGTATACAATGTACTTGTATAGTTGCCTCTAATTTAATGTTTCCGGACTTTTGATGAGCCAAACTGATATCGTTAATCGAGAGAAATACAACATAATTGTTCGAATTGTACAAAATACATTACATAGTTCATCACATGATCACATAATGTTAAAGTTCTAAAGCGACTCGACATTATTCAATGGAACATTGATAATCTTCTTCTTGACAAACGTCCTTTGGTCATGATTGCGGCGTAAGTATGGAGTGTCTTCTTTGGATAATAAGATACTGGGGTCAACCTGAACTGAGAATGGAGGATGGTCATCAAACTGATCAAAAATTTTTGACTTGTCTGAAATACCCTCAACTCCAATAATTTTTCTTTTCCCTAGCAGAACTATGTAGCGTTTTGGCTCATCTTCTAACTTTTTACCAGCCTTCGTCTTGGGTTTGCTTGACATGTCCTTCACATAGAAAACCTGACTCATGTATTTTCATATTAGCTTTCTTCCCGAGTGTGCCCTTTCCCTTCACATGGCCCTCATGTCGTGACACGGGACCCCTCAAAGCTGACAAGACATTGGACCACGTCATTCTGTAGCTTTATTAGATTGTTTGGACCGATTTCCTTCTGTGAAATTTCATTGAGGAACGCACATAGCTTTACGATTGTCAATCTCACATTCTCTGGTACAATACCCCTCAGTGCAACCGGAAGCAACTATGTCATCAGGATGTGGCAATCATGTGACTTTAGATTTGTGAATTTCTTCTCTTTCATATTTATTATTCCCCGTATATTAAAGGAGTATGCGGATGGGACGTTCATACTATTCAAGCAAACAAACATGCTTTCGTTCTCCTCTTTGCTGAGAGTGTAGCTAGCAGGACATAAGTAGTGTTGTCCATTCTCCCTCTTTTCCGGATATAGGTCCTCTCGTTGTTCCGTACGTTTCAAGTCCTATCTTGCTTCCAATATATCCTTTGGTTCCCCATAAACACCGAGGAAGCCTAGCAGATTCACGCAAAGATTCTTCGTCAAGTGCATCACGTCAATTGCATTGCGGATCTCTAGAACTTCCTAATAAGTTAGCTCCCAGAATATGGACTTCTTCCACATGGCTGCACGTCCGTTATCGTTGTTCGGAACAGGCTGGCTACCAGAACCCTTACGAAAGACTACCTTCACATCCTTTATCATAGAAAACACACGCTTTCCGTTACGGTGCAAAGGCTTAGCATGAGTGTCGGGATCCTCTTTAAGATGCTTTCCTTTCTTTCTTAAAGGGTGATTCGCACGAAGAAATCTACAATGGCCCATATACACCACCTTCCGGCAGCGTTTCAAATACATGCTATCGGTTTCAGTGCGCACCCAATGTCCCTTGTTCGTGTGTCCCGATAGGTTACTAAGTGCAGGAAGGTTGAAGATACATAGGGTCTGGCATCATGATGAACTTGTGCTTCATGCACAATCAAGAAGGAAGGTTGAAGATACATAGTGTCACAGGCAATGTACTATGAGCACTATCAAACTCACCAAATGGATTCATTCCATCAATGATTAAACCAAACCTTATGTTACTTGCGTCCTTCTCAAAGTCTAGAAATTCTCTGTCAACGTTTCTCCACTGGGAACCATTTGCGGGGTGTCTCAGCTTCTCATCTTGCTTACGTTTTTCTTTGTGCCATCGCATCAACTTAGCGTGCGTCATGTTTCTGAACAAGCGCTTCAAACGTGGTACTACAGGAAAATACCACATCACCTTTGTTGAAACTCTCTTCTTGATAGGCTGCCCCTCAACATTACTAGGGTCATCTCGCCTGATCTTATACCACAATGCCTCGCAAACAGGACAAGCATCTAATTTCTCATATTCCTCACCACAATAAAGGATACAATCTTTAAGACATGCGTGTATCTTCTATACATCCAATCCTAGAGGGCAAACAAGCTTTTTTGCTTCATATATGGTTGAGGGCAATTCGTTACCCTCGGGAAGCATGTTCTTTACAATTCTCAATAGCTCTCCAAATCCCTTATCAGGCACACAATTTGCTGCCTTCCACGGCATCAATTCCAGTGTGCTAAACAACTTTTTTGATCCTCCAACATCTTCTCAAATTTCTTTCTCTCCTTCGCATTTCGGAGTCTTTCTTTGCATCTAGCAACACCTGACCTAGTTCATCAGCTAGTTCATCTTCTGCAAAATCTTCTTCAGCCTCGCCCATTTCAAAATCTACAAAGGCACTGCCTTCAGCCCAGTCAGCTGGAATGTTGTTATCATCACCATCTTCTTCACTGTCTTCCATTACAACTCCTCTTTCACCGTGCTTAGTCCAAAGAATATAGTTATCCATGAAACCTCAACAAAATATGTGGGCGTGTAGAGTTTTTCTATTAGAGTAATCCTTGTTATGTTTGCACATTCTGCATAGATAGCACATGAAACCCTTCGACGACTCGTTGGCCTCTGCCGCTTCGAGAAAAGTCTTTAGGGCATTAATGAACGATATGGAGCACCGATCGTCGTACATCCATTGTCGGTCCATCTGCAAAAAAAATTTAATTTACCTCTCCATTTGTAAAGCAACAAATATAAAAAAAACTTTCTGAAAAATATTGCTGACCTTTTATATATGGACCATTTCGATGAGCAAATTAAATCCCTACAAATTTTGTGAGAAATTTCGGCAGCAGCTCCCTTTGTCCCGAATCGTCATTAGCTTGAGCTCAACTATGTTATTTATGTAAAGCAACAAAATTAATTGATTATTTTTGTTTCAACATTGATGTTATTTATGTAAAGCAACAAAAGTAATTAACACAACACATATTTGTCAACATCCAATACAAATTTCTCAATATTGAACAGACTTTCATAAGTAAAAATTTACATTCTATATGCATGTATAAATTGAAAAACTCTCCATTCATCCTCGCTCTAAAAAGCACAAATTTTTTTAGCTACAAAGCATAAAACATAGAATACTAATTATGAGAGGAGGGAGGATGAAGTTCCTAACCTTTAAAACAGTTGGAAGAGTGAAATCCCCCCAAATCGTGGAAAAAATGGGCAGCACCTCCCCTAGGTCGCCATGGGAGTGGAGAAGCCCGAGTTCTTGGTCAAATGGTTGAGCTCGAGCTCGGGGAAGAAGAATGAGCTTATCTTATAGTTTGTACGTTAGTACCGGTTGGTGGCTCTAACCGGTACTAAATTGTGATATTTAGTACTGGCTGAAGCTAACAACCGGTACACACGTGCGTGAACACCATTTAGTACCGGTTGAAGCTACCAGTCGGTACTAAATGGTTTCCAAGTGAATCTAGCCGTTGGCCACCCGGTTCCCATGCTGCTATTTAGTATCGGCTGAGGCTCCAAACCGGTACTACAAGGGCTACGATAATATTGTGTATGACAATCGGTACTAACGCCGCGCGTTAGTGTTGGACGTCTTTTAGTACTAGACGGAAATGCATATGGTACTAACGCGTTGGAGAATGCTCATTTTTTCAATAGCAATTAGAGGCTCTGGCCTTTACCTCCGCATGGGCTCCGCGGGCATACCATCGCGCAGCGTGGCAACCTGGCAGATCTAGATAACGTCTCTGTTCACCAACAACGTGTCATAAAGACGAAGAACCTTGTACGTGCCGGACGAAGTGGCACGGCCGAAGCTGCAGTGGCATGACCGGTTGTGAATGCTGAGGATGCTGCTGGTTCGGTTGTAGTTAGCCGTGGGATATCTGTCGGGCAGCTCTCTGCTGAACGTCAGCACTCGTCGGGTTGACGGATCGATTACCCTGGCACCGTGCTCCCCTTGGTCGACGAAGACGAGGCCAAGGCGCGTGCGGATCAGCTTTGTGCTCTTGACATCCTTGACAACCCTGAGGACAGTGCCGTCTGCCGTGTCGATCACCCGCGTGATTCCTGGGGAAAGCGTGGTGGTCGGGCCGGGGAGGGTAAAAACTTCTCCATAGGGCGCGTTTTCCCGAACACGCCGCGACGACGATGGGAGCGGCGGTGGCGGCGCGGGATTGCTGCGCGGCGGCGAAGGCCGGGTCGGAGATGAGCGCGCGCCACCCCTTGGACACGCACCGGAACCTGGCTAGCACGTCGAAGATGATGTCCTCCGATCCGGCAGGGAGACCGAGACGCCATCGCCGTCGATGATGTCGTCCTCCCCTCCTAGGTTCACCTGCTGGATGGTTTCCTTGGTGCGCTTGCATGCGCCCGGAAAAGAAGAGACACGAACGCAGCAGCCGAAGAGCCC
The DNA here is from genome assembly GCF_005286985.2 of Setaria viridis. Lineage (NCBI taxonomy): Eukaryota > Viridiplantae > Streptophyta > Magnoliopsida > Poales > Poaceae > Setaria > Setaria viridis. Next base: position 24,842,934 of record NC_048263.2, on the reverse strand, counting down.
AGGGTTTGCCCATGCCGATCTTGGCTGTTGCGCTAGTTTGTGCGCGATGAATTGCGGCCGGCGGCTTGCCAATGTATATATATACACTTGTAACTACATCATATCTATCGTAGTCGTACACGGACCGGTATCGTATGGCAGTCAGCAGACCAATTAAGTACATCTATCGTAGTCCTACACGGACCGGACAATCCCGCCTGCTGCGATCCCCTTCATGTCGCGGCTGTCAGCAGTCTAACGGAGCCCACGAGAGGTCCATGTTTCGCTCCACTGGTATCAGCACAATTCTGTTAGCACTTAGCAGCTCCGTTCTGATCGTGTGAGTTAGCTTGAAAAAGTTGACGAACTTTTGTTTCCAGAACTTTTGGATGAATCCTACTCCTTCCATCCATGAAGAGTGCAAATCTAATATTAAAAAATCACATAAAGAATGCAGTTTTAGCTTTTTGACATGCTTGTTGAATCTTATTAATTGCACTCTTCTCTTTAAACTTTTGCATGCATATCTAATTGGACCTAGCAAATTAATTGTTCGTTTCCCTTTATACTTCTACATGCAAAATTAAAGATGAGCGTGGGTGATCTATGGAGCGAACTTGGCTGCTCCACGCGATCCATTTGAAAATTCAGGGGTAATGCATTGATACATTCCAATGGATAGCATGAACCCATTGGTTTGCTAAAGAACCCATGAATTTGCTATATAAATTTATAAGTTCGTATAAAAATCGCATATATATTTGAAATAAAAATAAATCGACATATGCTTTAAGTCAAAAGCCGGACCTTAGAATTAAAACCTTACGTTCACACCTTAAAATTTTAGCAAAATTGATCAAAATTTGTTGAAGATGACTCAATTTCACTGCCCGCTACTTTGTGAAAAATAGTATGCCTAAACATACATGTAGACCCTGTATCAAGAATCGGACCCTAGAATAAAAATCTTGCATTTACATCTTAAAATTTTAACGAAATTGATCAAAAATTGTTGGAGATGACTCAGTTTTACTACCTACTGCTTTGTGCAAAATAATATGTCTAAACATATATGTGGACCCTACGTGACCTACAAGACGATTCGATCCGCTTGATCCGATGGACCTTTTGGTTCGCTCCGTGACTTTTTCTTAAACTGAACCAGTGCTCCATTGCACTCGTTTTTATGGTGCGGATCATCGATCCAACAGATCGACCAGCCCCACGCCCATTCTTATACAAAATCAATTAGAGCCAGATACCCAATCCCTCCATCTCTGCATGTGCCTGAGAATTCTTTCGGAATAATTAGGAGCACTTAAGTTATTTGTATTCATCACCGGTACGTGATAAAACTCATAGGAATTGCATTCTTCGTGGGAGAGAGAGAGTAGAACTCAATGGTTGGAGGCAGGTAGCTTTGCTAACTAGGATTAAATCATGGATAGCTTTGCTAACTAGGATTAAGTCAGCATTCGCATTCCCGTTAATGCTGACTTGGATTTCAAAATTATCTATATATTTGTGTCAAATAAAAAAAGGGGTTTGACAAGTATAGAAATCCTAAAATGACACACGTTTTCAAATCGGAAGTACTAATGGGGTTGATGATGCAAGATCTCGAGGGAAGAAACAAAATATCTCAACGCATTCAAAATATTATATTTAATATTTTTTAAACCTAGTTCAACGTTTTAAAAAACTACCTCAACATTTTCATATACATATTGAAATGATATACCAAAATGTTGAATATTTAAAAAAATTATATTGTATCGCACTTTGTTGACGAACGACTTTGTTTCTTGAAATTGGGATGATGAACCCCTATAACTCAATGGTAGGAGGGCAGAGAGCAGCTGGCGGCTTTGTTAGAACTAATCATGTTTATTTCCGTTAAATACCGACCTGTATTTAAAGATTACGTACATATTGATGTCGAAACTAATAGGTTTTTCACAAGTATAAATCCTAAAATGACATACATTTTTTAAACTGGAAGGGCTAATAAGGTTGAAGTAGCAAAGTCTCGAGGAAAGGAGTGAAATACTCCCTCCATTCTCTTTTTATAGGGATATTTCACCTTAATATGACAAAAAAACAACTCTAGTTATCATCTAATTAATGCAAACAAAAGGATTATCATTGTTGATGCAATTTATTGCTGCGGCCTAAATACGACTATCATTTGTGAAAATTTGAATTTTAAAAATATGCCTATTAAAAGAGAATGGAGGAAGGCAAAGGTATAGCTTGTGTAGCTGAGTCACCATTGAGGATTTGACAAAACCTTAAGAAACGTGTATACCATCGCTTTTGTTGTGGTGTTCTAATTCCTTTTAATATTGCATGCTATTTTACTATTTTCAAAACTTCATTTAACACTGCTATGTGTAATTTCATTTCATAAAAGAATGTTATGGGCGTTCAATATATACCTTCGGTAGTGTATCCCGGTGGCTTCAAATACAATGTATTATCCTTATAAGAAGTACAATATTTTAAGGGAAAACCCCATATTATTATGTGAATAATATGTTTTGTCAACTTGACTTTCCGTACCAAAATCCCATTATAGGATTGTTTTTTGTTGGTTTGAAGTACAATGTTTAATGGGGAAAATCCCAATTTGTTACCTAAACAAATTATTTTGTCTAATTAGCTATTGTTCATAAAAATCGGACTCTTTTTGCTCCTAAATTGTTGAAACTAGGTCAACTCACACCTAATGAAATTGATTCTCTCTTTATTTTGTTCCTATACACATTGATTTTTAAGTTTAGAATTTGTGGAATGGTGGATTTTGCTTCACAATCCATGTTAGAAAAAATACCTTTAAGAACTTTATGTTATTATATTTTCATACCTGGAGGTTTAAACTAACGTTAAATACTTCCATGTATGAAAATAACCATGAAAAAAATAAAATATGTTTTTTTCTAACATAGGGTATGATGTGAACGTGCCACCCCACATATTCTGGATTAGAAGAAAGAAAATAAGACACCACAAGTAAAATTAACTAATTTTAAATAGTTCGGTTGGGTTAAGTGGACATAATTTTAAATAGTTCGGTTGGGTTAAGTGGACATAATAGTTGGAGATAGTAAAATTCTCTCTCTCTCACTCTCTCTCTCTACCCATGCTTTATCATGGAACACAATAAAGTTTTGATGCACCACATATATGGTTTTCTAACTATCCAAATAGTTGCAAATACACTTTATGGATTAATAAGCATGTGATTTTTCTTCAAAGCTATACTTACATGTTTAAGATTATGGTGGGGCAACTCGGCTATTGAGGACTTGATGTTTTATTTCTTTTTTGGGTGAATCAAACTTTGTGTCACTAAAGAATTCTAACCTCTACACGGCACAACCAAGTCGAGATTTGAACTTTTAATCGTAAATTAGTATGGTTGCGAGCGCAGGGTTATAAATATTCAGCAAAAACAATTTATGAACACTACTAAACTACAAGCTCTCCTGCCGCAAGTCGCAACAAGCAAATCATAGAAGGACCAAACTGTCAAAAACATGCCATTCCCAGTCTGTAGTATGTACCTCCAACCTTTTCCAAATCACAGCTCTCGTCATGTCACATATTCAGCGACAGGTCCATGGGATCGACCCGCCGGCTCCTTCCTCTTCCTCTGTCCGTGCGCTGCCCCTCCCCACTGCTTCCTTCTCTCCCTGGAGATGAGCTCCCTGACGCTTCGGCGGAGCTAGGTTAGGGCGGCGGAGGGTGGTGGTGGCGGATGCGGTGGCGGGAGCCACCGGAGCCGGAGGAGAAAGGAGGCGCGGGGGCAAGCAAAGGAGCGATTAGAGGCTCGCCGCCGGTAGGGTTAGGGTTTGGGGGCTTCAGGGTTCGGGTTGCCGTGGGTGGGGACTCCAGTGACCTCCGGCTGTAGAGGGAGGGACTTGGGCGGTGGCAGACCGGCGGTGGCGACGGGTTGTGGGTGGGGCGGTGAGGCGGCGGGTGCCGCCGGCCCCGGGTGGCGGAGGATAGCCGGTGGGCGGCGGAGGAGGCGGGGGAGTGATGGCGAGCATCCTGGTGGAGCCGGGTTAGGACGGTGGCGAATCCGCTGGAGACGGTGGATGAGGACGGCGTGGGAGCGACCGGAGGACGGGAGCGGCGGCGCGGGCGCAACTGGAGGAGGAAGACGACCTCCTCGTGGGCCGCATAGTGGGCTGAAGATGGGGTGGGCCACGTGCTTGCTGAAGGTGACGCCCAGCCGCGCCCGCTCTCATCCTTTCCCGATCTAACAACGACACCCTCGATGCATTTCCACTTCACTCCCTCGTTCTCTCAGAATTCTCCAGTCAGTCCCCACCGATCCCTCCCAGTGGGATTTTCCCGCCAGGATGGCCTCCGGTCCAGGAGGGGCCCGATGTGGCATCCGAATCCAAGAACCGGTCAATAGGCACCGCGATGATTCCAGCGCCGCCGCCGCAGCGGCAGCGCCGCCACCGCAGCGGCAGAGCCGCCTCCCCCGGCTCCGCCTTCCGACGGCCTCCAAGAATGGGCCCATGGGCCTCCGGGCTCCAGAGGCCGGAACCCCTCTGCGTCGGCGGCGGCCAAGAGGAAGGGCAAGAAGGTGTTGTCTCCTTCCCCTACGAGCTTCGAATGCAGCATGTCCCCGGTATCGTCCGACATCGTCTCCGTCTCGGGAGCCAGGCAGTCTAGTCACGTTGACACGCTAGTGGATGGTGGTGGGAGGCCGAATGTCTCCTGGAAGAACCCGCTGGTGGAGGGAATTATGGAGGTGCCGAAGGTGACGAGGCACATCGATTTGAATGAGGTGTTCGACTACGTGTTGCTGGAGCGGCAATGGGTCAAGGTGGAGGAAATGGAGATGCAACAGTGACAACAGGTGTGGTTTCTTGGATCTTTGGAGTGCGTTCTTCAGTCATAACTGCTGTGATTTGGGAGCTGGATTCCTGTCGTTCTTGTGGGATCTCGGGGGATCTCGGGGGACGATACAGGATAGTGGAGGCAAGAAATTGTGTGTCATGCTATACCTGTACTAGTTACTAGGGCAGAATCCTTCGAAAAATGTTTGGACCGATGTGTCTGTCTCTTTTTTCTTGTACGAACAGCAATCTTGCAACTATTCAGGTGATGCACGTTCTGTTAATTGTGATGGGATGTTTTCCATTGTACTGTCAGATGGGTAGAAACATTGGGATCATGTCCTGTTAGTGATTCCATTTCATATGTTTTATATCAATTCCTTTAGTTAAATGGCTATGCTTTCACTGTAAATGAATGGAACTACAGGGGAAGTTATCTGTATGTTTATTAATGGCTATGCTAGTTTCTTTAGTTCATCACCCTTGTCTAGTTTGATTTCTGAAGCTGTCTTAGAAGCCCCACCAAAAGCATGCATACAAATAACTACCAAAAGCTGCTCCTTTGTTTGAATATTTGACATTGATGTTAGTTCTTTGCAGCAGGGGAAACCACCAATAATATGGCCTGAAAAAATCCACAAGAAATCGCTCTGGAGCAAATTGAAAGGTGGCATGGAAAACATGGTACAGCCTGAATATTCCTTTGTTTCTTACTTGTGATTGGTGGCTAGTGTGGGCATTCTTGTGCCAACTTTTGTGTTTGACATGTGGGATTGGGACCTTTGTGTTTTTGTTTATCTGTGCTCATATGAAATCTTGAGATGATTAAGTGAAATTGTGGTGACAAATCTTGTTCAAAATGTTATAAAAGCTCAGTTTCTGTTTTGTCTAATTAGACAGTTCCTGATTAGTTAAAGGTCCTCTTGTGATCTGATATGGTATTTTGAGAAAAGCAATGATGTTGTTGCCATGTGATTGAGCTTTCTAAAAATATAACGTGTTCTTGTTTGCATTGACTTTATTTGATGTTCACTGCGATGGCTTATTCTTCACTGTACCGCAAGATGCTGGTATATTAAGGTCTTCTGTGTTGATAATAAATCCTGAAGCCAAGCATACATGGCTTTAGTGTCGACGGATGGCCCAATAGAAGTTAGTATATCATTGGCAACAGAGACAATTTTCAGACACATAGGTCCTTTTGATATTTCTGCACTATTGTTTCAAAGAACTCCAGTATCTTCCATTACCGTGTGTGAATTGTTTGATCTTGATCTTAATTATTTGCCACTGGTGCTAATTCTAGCATTTTTTTTAATTTTAACCCATTTCTATGGAACAGTTTTCAGAGAGGATAGAAAGGCAGATGCATGACTGCAATCCAGATTCCACAGAAATGGTGCCCCATGTGAATCACCAGGTTTGACTCCGCATGCTATTTATGTGCCTTTTCCAATTGATAGTATTGCATTGTGATGGGACCTTAATCAGCCTTGAATTTCTATTGAATATAGAAAATGTGGTATATGTTCTTTCTTCTTACACTGAATAACAACCAATCAATATCAGTGAAGACATTACATTTGTTAGTGGCTTTAGCATTTTCTTAAAATGTGGAACCTGGAAAACATAACAAAAATACCATCCCATCTTATTTATGTTGCTGCCTGGTTCAGATCATTATGTTTTGAATTCCTTTGTGCTTGCGTTTGGTGCAGACAATCCCCATGACTGGGATCATTTAGCATTACGAGCTCTCACAGAAATGGCAGCTGGACGTGGAGTAATATTCCATTCAAATGCACTGAACCTTCGTCGCGCCTATTCTGAATTTAGGCCAGTGCATGGAGATGGAGATTGTTTCTACATGAGCTTCATATTTTCCTACCTCGTTAGTGTCCTCCCTTTTCCTTAAGATTTATGTTTAGTGGTTAACACCCTAATGTGTGCAACTGCAACACAGGAGCAAGTTCTTCATAGGCAGGATACACATGAGGAACACCGTCTTCTTGCCACTGTTAGAGGAGTGGCTAGGCAACAGGTGCGCCTTGGGTGGACCTCAGAATTTTCCTGGAGACACAAAGTAAGCTGACACCTTCTCCACATTTAGCATTTCTGAGATAAATATGCTTTAGGGATGAGTTTCTTCAAGTTACATCAAGCTGCAAGCTGGATCTGGCATCTCAGTTTCTGTTTCTTCTATCGTTTTGCAGGATATTCACATTATTTCACATTAGCAGCATATTGGCACGCCATCGTAATTTTGCACCCCCTTCACATAGATTCAAATTTGAATTTATTGAAAATGTAACAATCAAATACTAATAAAAACATATGTTGAGATAAGTTCACTTTCACAGAATGGAAATAATGAATTATAATTAGAGAAATAAAAAAAGTTCATGCTTCTTACTTACGACAAGATAATGCACTCAAGTGGCTTTGTGTGGTCATCTGATCCAATCACAAATGCTTTCTTTCACGCTTCTCCATGGAAACATTCTCTTTGCTAAGTATTATCTTGTAATTGGGTTCACTGACTGATGGTTATCAGACAAGTGCTATCATGATCATACTTATTCATACCTTTGTTATTTAATTGTCAGTATTGTTTAATATTATTGCAGTACATATTGACAACTTGATTCTTTCAGGCATTTAAGATTTTGATAAAGAAGGTAATGAGATGGAAAAGGCACAGGAGATGGAAGCATGTACCAACTACTAACAGGTTTCTAATATGTTTGGTTTTCTAAAATTCCATCAAAGGTTTACTGGCAATGCATTTTCATGTGGTTTATGGAACCTGTGCAATTTTTCAGCTATCGCACACAGAAGCTTCTCAACTTCTTCAGTGGTTATGGCAGGACAAACGACAGTGAGTGAAATATCCCCCTTGAACCAAGCATCCCTTCCTCAACTTCATCTAGTTCATTGTTCCAACACATGTTGTTGGTCAGTTTTTACTTTCCTCAGATTGGTAGCAGCTATCTGGATATGCTCGCATAGTGAAGAGTTTGAACCGCTTGTACCTGAGCTCAATGAAGATTGCACTCTCAGAGATGTAAGTAACGCCATCACTTTCCATTGGGCGGTTGCATTACTTCTGAGCAGCCAATGCATCTGTTCGAGAAAACTTGACAACACATTCTACCTGCACTTTTCTCTTTTAAAACAGTGGTGCTGTCGCGAAGTTATCCAGTGTAAGGTCTTCACAGATCATGTTCAGATGACAGCATTAGTCACCACGCTTGGGGTGCCACTGCGAGTGGAGTATCTCTTACAAGGAGCTGGTCAAGACCTCTACACGGGTCAAGAGGACACCCAAGACGATACGCCAAGAAATACATGCTGGCCACGTCGTCATCATCAAGTACCCCGTGGTCATGTAGTTCCCTGTGTGACCGTGCTATACACGAATGCTCACTACGACATCATCTATCCCCACTGTCGTGATGTTCCTTCTGTTGATGAGAGGTGTAGTCAGCAGATTGCACAGGTACAAAGGCTGGTTGCTGCGAGTTCAAGTCAACAGATTGCTCGGGGAGATAGCTGGAGTGGTCGGAATTCAAGTCAACGTATTGCCCGGGGGAAGAGCTCCACTGGTGTGCAAATCCAAATCAACATGATGTGCAGGCGAAAGTTGACTTCGACTAGCGCCCATGAGTATGATGAGTGTAGGAGCATTGCTGAGTGAAACGCCAGGTATCTAATTAGGCATACACTGATGAGATAAATAGACATATTCTTCTGGAGTTCTTTTTTTCTTCTGTTGGCAGAAGCTGCGGGTGCCAACTGAATGATCAATAGCTGCTCCTTTTCTGAAAACTCTGACAAGGATGAGAAGTTTGTTTGTAGGTCGCCAGGTCGGTCAAAGTATTGACCCGATACGTTGATTCTTTCGTGAATTGTGATCACATTCTCATAACTTGATTCTTGAGATCTACTTTCCTCATAATATTTTTTCTTGTGCTTTCTCTTATGTTTATACTTCTGATGAGCTTGCATTTCCTGTCTCCTTTGCAATTCTTTTTCAATCCTGTATAGTTGTCAGCCTATCATGTTGTCTGGCTGAACTTTTATGGCAAAATCAAGTGTTGTGTTGGCCTGATGTAATTATAATGGAATACAAATATTAGATTAACTTGTATGGCAACGAGAGGTATTTGCCTTGCATGAACTTGGTTCAGTGTTCATATATGATCAATGCAAAACAATATATTCCCTCTGTTTAAATATATGACGTTTAGAACAAGACAATCAGTTTAAAAATAAAATAAAGCTTGTCCTATGTATTATATTTTAGAACGGAGACAATTGCTAGGAAGTTCCTGTTACGATGTTCATGTCGTTGCTGCATAGTTTAAAACTGAAAATATGTAAACCATATCAGTTCTTCAGAATGCAAGAGGGATGTATGATTTTCTAGATCAGCCAGGCTGTCGCAGCCGCATCCTCCTCGTCTATGCTCCGGCTTGGATTGGTCCCGTACTCGGGCATTGGCATGGCTCGCGTTTGCTGTGCCCGACGAAATGACAAGTGTGAGCATAAAGCAGCAGCACTCGGACATCGATTTTGAAGGATTTAACATGTTTCATGCCAACTTTTGCAAATGGATTTTCGACGTGCCAGCCGGGCACGTGCAAATGGTGGCGCCTTAGCTAGCTTCCGCCACTTGGAAATTGTAACAGGCAAGAATCTCGAGAGCATGCACACAATTGGCAGCTCCCGGGCGCCGGCAGTTGGGAGCCCCCATAGCCCCACCCTGTCGATCCCACGTCGTTATTTCCGTTGTGCGTGCACGCACCAACAGTTCGGGGGTGAGAAATGCCGTTTTATTTGATGCTAAAGTTGTAGCAGCTTCTTAGTTGTTGAATTCTTTTGGTGGTTGTACTTATGAAGACATTTTGTTTTGAGATTATAGTGCTTGGTTTGTCTAATTTTCAAGAATGTTGTGACATCACTCACATGAATACATACATGCTTTGCGTTATTAAAGTTTAATAGCCACTACAAAAATACATATCAATATTGTAAAATACGTCGTCAATTGTTGCATCTTCTCCTTGTAGATGAATCCCCTACCAATCCCTCCCAATGCAATAGTGCATGGCAATCATTGGGTATAATCCAACCCGTTAACTCCCACTCCCAAAACCCATGAGCTTATTCCCAGTGGGGAGTTTCATCTTGCGGTTTCCAAAAATGACACGTCAGCAAAAGAGGTTTGAGTATATTAATGAAACAATGTCTCCCAATGCAGAGTTTCATTTTGTAGTTTTATAAGCTGGACATACCATTTAATTGTGAGGTACGTGACTCAACATGATGAGATGAGATGAAACTCTCTAGTCCCTAATGCTAGTTTCATCGAGTTTCATAGTCTTGGAAACAATGTATACATAGTTTCATCATGATGAAACTACTTCCCTCTCTCTCTTCATAATTAGCATGATATGATATGTCATCAAAATTGCAGATGTGTCGCATCATTAAATGAGAATGAAACTTCCACTGAGAATAGCCTAAACCCAAAGGTCACTAAGCGGTGTCTGAAATTAAGATCAAATTTTTACGCTCATTCGGTCATACTATAGGAGACGTATGAACAAATACTAGAGGTCAAAGCCCATGAACAGAAGAGGTATAGAAAAACAACACTAAATCAGTGTTTTAATTCATGGTACAGAGTACAGACCACATGAACAAAAACACTTGCAGCTAATATAATCTGCCTATCTCCCCTCACTTAAACATTCTCTGCCACCTTGTTCTTGTCAGAATCAACCCTAGCACGGATGCCGGTAATTGCAGCGCTGGCCCAACCCCAGATCACGACCTCTCAACCTGAATATATAGAGGATATCAATCAAAACGTGTTCGTATTACCATAAATACAGGGCCGCGCGGCCGGGGGGTGGGGGGGGGGGGGGGGGGGGGGGGGGGGGCAGGGCAGGGCAGGGGGGCGGCTGCCCTGGTCCCCAACTCCGAGGGCCCGTTCCCAGGCGTCAGGCGCGTGCAGCACCTAGGCAGAACGTGAATACGCGATGCACAGGTGGTGATAGGCCCAACAATTAAACAATCGGAGGCTCTAATAGAAAGAAACGAAACAAAATAAACAAAATACCGAGCTCCACCCGTGTCAGACTAATGATCATGGCTATTTCCTAAAGGCAGGCGCACAGGCAATAGATCGCACACGCCATAGGCCCTAGCGCCGCCGCCAAAAGCTGCCTTGCTGCCGCCAATGCCGTGCTACGCGGCTGCGCCCGGTGATCCCTCCGAAGTTGTGTCTCGTGCGCGTGTTATTCTATTTACTATTCGACTCTACCGGACGTGATTAGACGGTTCCTATTCAACTATGCCGGCACCCGGGTACACTACTCGATTGTCAATTTCCCAATTCTCCATACCATTAATTATTAATTACTATCACAAGTTATTTAATTTCATCTGATTTATAACTATTGTATATTTATAATAATTCAGCACTGTGCGATATCATGTCGATGGTTCATCTGATGTTGGGGTACATGATCTTATTTCTAAATTAAAGATTATGAAATTCTCTTTGCCAGATTGACATCAACCCTATCATACATGACTTTGCTTTGAGAAATGTTAGAAGAAATTTTAAGATAATATGTATAAGTAATTCGATATGAATATTATTTTTAAATACATTTAAGTATTTATTGGTAACATTTCATATATATCTATATAATATTTATATTAAAGAGCCTGGAGTTTTACTTTCGCCCCGGGCCTCCCAAGTCTCAAGACCGGCCCTGATAAATATACTAAGCTCCACTAGCTACTTCCTCCAAGCTAGAGCTGAGAACGAGTTGGGTTGGGTCGTGAGATTTGCAGCGGTATCACTGGATTTTGCAAGCAATTGCACCCGTAATCGGAGAAGAAGACGAGAGGCAAGTACCTGGTAGCAGCGTCACGCGCGTCTTGCTCCGCGTCTTGCTCCCTGAACCACCGCAGCACACCCTCACGCTCGTCAGCCGGCATGTTGCGCAGTTGCGGGTGAGCAGCCATCAGCCGCCTCATCTCCGCCTTGTCAAGCAGCACACCGACGAAGGAACACAGCGCGGCGTAGGCGGAGGACAGCACGGATCCCATCGCCGTGGTTCAGCTCAATCCGGTCTCTGCAGACACTCGAGCGAGCGAGCGATCGCGCAACGGAACAGGATCGGTCTCGTCTGTTTGCGGATTGATCTCTCTCTATCCTGTCCAATTTATAGGGGAAGGGATCGGAAGCTATCGGAGAAGGCTCAAGAAACCACGCTGCTGCAGTCCGCTTTTCAGATTCCGATCCTGATTGGATTACTCCTTCGTTCCAATCCCTGGTGAGTGGTGATCGAATCGGGGTGTGGAGGCCGGCGGCGAGATTAGAGGAGGCAGGCAGGAGAGGCCGAGAGGGCTAGCCGATGAGGTGGGACCGTGGGAGGAGCGAGCCTGTGGGCCTGTGGAGGCGTTGGACGGGAAGGATCGGCACGGCTCGATGCTAGACCTCTTCTCGCAGGCAGATTTGGCTATTACTTGTATTTTAAACACTTAAAAAAACATATTTGAAATTTTATATATCTCTAATTTTGGAGTCGCGAATCAAAAACCTTCCTACTTGATTACAAAACGTTGACATGCTATATTCCAAATTTCCAACGTATCTCTATTAAACGACATATCAAAACTTCTACACCGAACTAAAAAAATCAAATCTACATTTCGAAACTTCAATATCTCCATATCCTAAACCACGTATCAAAACTTTTTTATCTAGCACCTTAAAACTTGAAATAGCCTATTCAAAAACTTCCTGCATCTCGATCTTGTAAGAACGTATCAAAACCTACCTTGTACTTGGAATTCAAAACATCATGTATTTTCAGGATGTATATTGAATCTTTTGTACGTGGGATTTAAAACTTTCAAATAATATGGTCCACGCTTCGTACATCTCTGGATTTTAAGCCACATATTGAAACCTTTGTACTTAGAAGTAAAAACTTGACACATTCAAAACTTACTAAGTCTCTAACTTTCTGATCAAATTACATAACGTGTACATTTACGAGTAAAATAATGGACCTTAAATTTGAAATTTTCCAGTGCTATATTAAAACCTTCCTACACCTCAAATTTTTTAATAACAACTCTAAAATCATTTACTTGTAATTAAAAACTTTAAAACTACGTATTTCTAAAGTTATGCATGTCTATGCAGATGTACTCCCTCCATCCAAAAAAACGTTATTCTAGAATTCCAAATTTGTCAAAAAAAACAAGTAATTGTTACCCTATTTAGTATTTGCACGTGCATGCGGTAGCTAATTAACACCAAATATGACTAAATATATTCTAGAATTCATAAATTGACTTATTTTTTAATGAAGGGAGTAAACATTTCACAACACTAAGTGCAAAGAAAGAAATCTTATGCAATTTTACCTTAAAGGATATAACATGCCTGATTCTATGGTTCTCTTCTTTATGCCCATGAAATTTGACTAATTACATTTGTATGTCCAAAAAAATCAACAGAGAAAGAAAGTAAGCCCAATCCTTAACGCTTGCTTTCATCCATGCATCAAGGCAACAACTGTAGTGCGTTTATTAGTAATTTTTTTTAAAAAAAAATAAGAAAGATAGCATTTCGAGTTATATTAACTCAACCATCCCATGTGAGCATACATTGTCGGAGAGTGTGCATTGCAATACACAGGATTTTCCTGTCTTATACATCATCTAACAACCTACTCATCAACTTACATGACATATTTTTCGTGACCTATATTACCCATTGTGTGTAGGGTATGTACTATGAACACTACATTTTACCTCTATTTTCTTTTTCATAACAAGCGCAATTATCCGACCACGAAACAGCCAAAAACGGAAAACCACGCCACCCTTCACCCTCCGTTGCACATCCACCGACTCCAGCTAATTTCCATCCTCATAAATAGCTCCCAGACTCTCCTGAATTAACAACGACGCCCTCCACGTATTCCCACTCCGCCCCCTTCGTTCTCCCAGAATTCGCGAAGCCGTCCCTCCGCCCCGACTTTCGTCAGGCTTTTCCCGCCTGGATGGCCTCCGGTTCAGGAAAGAACCAAGAAGGCAACCAAACCAAAGAACCGGTCGAGAGCGAGGAGTCCAACGCCGCCACCGCCACCGCCACCGCCGCGGCCGCAGAGCCGCCTCCCCCCGCTTCGCCCTCCGAGCGCCTCCAAGAACGGGCCCATGGGTCACCGGAAGCCGGAGGCCGGAATTCCTTCGCTGCCACCGCCGCGGAGGCAGCGGCTGCGGCTCAGCGGAAAGGCAAGGGGATCGGGGCTCCTTCCTGCCGGCGCTACGCGGGCGGCAAGCCCCCACTCCCGCCCCTGGCCCCCTCCGTCTCGAGAGCAAGGGAGCCGAAGTCCGCGACCTGCAAGCCCCCACTCCCGCCCCGCGCCGTCCGCGCCTCGAAATCGAAAGGCAAGAAGCCGATGTCCGACGCGGAGGTGGTGAAGAGCGGCATGGAGGTGAGGGCTAAGTGGAAGGATATGAGGGAAGGGCGAATGTATATGAAGGAGGTATTCGACGAGCTGTTGGAGGAGAGCAAGGCGAACGCGGAGATGGACCAGGAGGACGAGCCGGAGGGAACGGCGATGCAACAGGAGCAGGTGCGGTTTCTTGGATCTTTCGATTGCGTTCTTGAGTGATTCCTGCTTGCTTGTGATTTGGGAAATCGAATCCTACCGTTCTTGAGGACCTTGGGGAGGATTTAGTGGCTGGAGCCAAGGAATTGTGTGGCATCCGAGATTGGGGACTTTGTCTTTCTGTTCTTCTTGCACTAGCAACGATCTTTCAGTGATTATGTAGGTGCGCGTTCTTGCGCTGTTGTATTCAACTCTTCTTGCACTGTTTAGTTTAATGTCTGAAACTGGCATGGAAGCCCCAAAGCATAAATGTGAATAGGTGACAAGACTGGATAAGTTTTGGTTTTCTTTTTTCTGCTCCCTTGCTGGAATATTTGACTTCGATGTTAATTCTGGAACAGATGAAGTCAGCAACAATATGGCCTGAAAATTATTACAAGGGATCGATCTGGAGAAAGGTATTACATGGCTGTATATTTCTTACATTTTTACTTGTAATTGGTGGCTGGTGCGAGCAGTCTTGTGACAATTTGTGTTTGAGATGTGGGGTTGGGATCTCTCTGTCTTCCAATATGAAATCTTGAGATGATAAAGTTAATTGTGGCAAGAAATCATGTACAAAATGGTGTAGGATCAGAGGGTAGAGATAAAAGCATGGGCAAATGCTACTGAATTCAGTTTCTGTCCATCCCAGATTAGATGATTGTTGGTTACTCATAGGCCCTCTTGTGATCTGATATGGAATTTCAAGAAAATAAATGTTGTCGTTGTGATGTGTTCTAAAATCTCTAAAAACTCTAAGGTGTTATTACCTGCATTGATTTAATTAACGGCCAGTGTTTGGCTTATTCTTCATTTTACGACAAAATGTAATGGTATATTGAGGGCAATATCCTGGTTGCCGTGTTGGTAAGACAACAAGTCAACTTGAAGCCAAGTATACATGATTTAGTGTTGATGAATGGTCTAACAGTCTGAAGTTACAGTATCATTAGCAATGTAGACAATTTTCAGATAAATTTCTTTGAAATTTCTGTAGTACCATTTTAAAAAGTCACATTGCCTTTCAATTGTTTCCTTGTGCAAAATGTTTCATCTTGTCATTAATTATTCACTGTTGCTGCTAGTTCTGGCAGAAATTGTGAATTTTAACCCATTTTCTGTTGAAAAGTTTTTGGACAGGATAGGAATCTCTGACCTAAATTCCAGAATAGCGAATCCCGATGTGAACTACGAGGTTTGACTCCTATACTATTTATGCGCCTCTTCTAATTGATAGTATTCGTATTGGATGGCAATTGGACCTAATTGTCTTTGAATTTCTATTGAACTTAGGAAATGTGGTATATGCTCTTTTTTTTTCTTCACTGAACAACAACCAGTCGGTATCAGCGAAGACATTACATTTTTCTAGTGGCTTAAGCTTTTCTTATAATGTGGAAACCTGACAACATAACAAATTAAAATTCCTTTTAAGATCTGTTGCTTCCTGGTTCAGATCATTTTGATTTGAATTCCTTTGTTCTTCTGTTTGTGCAGACAATCCCTATGTTCGACATCATTAGGCATTATAGGCTCCTTGAAATGGTTGCTGGACGAGGAGTGGAATTTCATTCAAATGCACTGAACCTTCGTCGCACCTATTCTGAATTTAGGCCAGTGCGTGGAGATGGAGAGTGTTTCTACAGGAGCTTCATATTTTCCTACCTCGTAATGTCCCTCCCCCCTTTCCTTAGAATACGATTCATGTTTAGTGGTTCACACTCCGATTTGTGTCACTGAAAAACAGGAGCAAGTTCTTGATAGGCAGGATACACATGAGGAACATCGTCTTCTTGTTGCTGTTAAAGAAGTGGCTAGGCAACATGAGCGCCTTGGGTGGGCCTCCGAATTTTCCAGAAGCCACAAAGTAAGCTCGCGTTTCTTCACATTTGTTATTTCTGAGATAAACATGTTAACAGATGATTTTCTTCAAGTTACATCAAGCTACAAGCTGGATCTGGCCTCTCACTTTCCTTTTTTTTCTTTCATCATTTGCAGGATGTGCACCATTGTTTCACAGTAGTGGCATAGTTACATGCCATCAGCATTTTACACCCTGTTGACATATCTTCGAATTTAAATTTATTGAAAATGTAACAATCTAATGCTAATAGGAATACATGTTGAGATAAGTTTACTTTCACAGAACAGCAATAATGAGATAAAATTAGAGACATTAAAGGGCTGCTTTGTGTGGTCATCTGATCATCAGATCATAAATGTTTAATTTTACCTACTTGCTTATATAATCTTGTCTTTCTCGACTAATATCTTAACAGTTGTTGTTTACTGGTAGAAGCTTCAAAGATGACTCTTATGATGTTCATATCTGTTCATACCTTGCTATAAACGGTCAGTATTGTGTAAGTATTATTGCAATATATAGTGTTTATCTGATTATCTGATTCTTTTAGGAATTTAAGAAGCTGATAAAGAAAGTAATGAGATGGAAGAGACACAGCAGATGGAAGCACGTACAAACAACTAACAGGTTCTAATATGTTTTATTTTTTGCAATTCTATCAGAGTTTTTCTGCCAATGAATTTCACGTAGTTAACTGAACATTTTCCCTTTTTCAGCTACCGCAAAAAGAAACTTCTTCAGTACTTCAACAGCTATGACAAGACGAATGACAGTGAGTAAAAAGCCCCTCCCCCCGGTGTACCAAGATTTCCTTCGTCCACTTCTATCCTAACTCAATATTCCAACACATCACATTTTGTTTTTCAGTCTACGCTTTCCTCAGATTGGTAGCAGCTATCTGGATATGCTCGCACAGTGAAGAGTTCGAACCACTTATCCTAGAGGTCAACGAAGGCTACACTCTCACAGATGTAAGTATCGCCGCTACTTTCCCTTGGGTTCTTGCACTACTTCATTCTGAATCTTAATTGCTAATGCATCTGTTTGAGAAAACCTGACATTACCTCTTTAAAAACAGTGGTGCTTTGTCGAAGTTATACAGTCGAGGGTCCTCACAGATCATATTCAGATGACAGCACTTGTCAATGCACTTCGGGTCCCGCTGCGGGTGGAGTATCTGTTTCAAGAATTTGGTCAAGACCTCTACACTGGCGAAGGCTCCCAAGACAATATGCCAAGAAGCACGTGTTGGCCACGTCGTCATCATCAAGTACCCCCTGATCACGAAGTTCCCCGTGTGACCATGCTATACACGAACCTGCACTACGACATCATCTACCCCGACCATGATGCTGCTGCGAGCCAGGAATCTGACAAGGTGGAGAGCCCGACCGCTAAGAGTCCAAGTCAAGACCAGGGAGGTAGCTGCAGTGGTGAGAAATCAGGTGAATAACAGACCGCCACGGTAGAGAGCTCCACTGGTGAGAAGTGAGAACCCAAATCAACACACTGCGCATGGGGAAACTGAGTCCGACTGCTGCCCGTGAGTATGATGAGCATTACTAAGTGAAAGAGGTAGATGGAGAATTAGGCATACACTGACGAGATAGATAGGCGTATACTTGTGTAGCTGGTGTATACTTCTTCTGATGGCACAAACTGCTGGTGCCAATAGGATGATCTGTAGCTGCTGCTCCCTTGTCTGAAAACTGATGTAAAGTCCCGACTTGGTACATTGATTCTTTTGTGAATTGTGATCACATTCTCTTAACTAATGCTTCCTGAGATAATTGATTCTTTTGTAAATTGTGATTACATTCTGTTAAGTACTAGCTTCTTGAGATAACTTTATTGTCTGATAACAGCTTGCTCTGTAACTCTGTTGAAGTAGTATAATGTTCATGCAGCTTAATACAGATCCCTGTTCGATCATAGTAGACTGCACTTTTCATGGCGTGGGTGGATTTCATTGCAGATACAAGAAATATATATATACACATTGATGATGCACAAAGGGTAAAAATAGGGAAACAAGTAATTTTGAATTCTCTAGGCCAGCCAAATACCATGATCCAAGCAAGCCTCATGAACAGACTGCTCTTCTGGGTGCTTGCTCTGGATTACTACTTCTGTAAGTCCTCTATATTATCCTGCTACCCTCTCATTTTGTTTGAGTGATCAATTTGGATTGTTTACTCCTGTGGTGAGTACTTTCTCTTATCTTAGGTTACTGCTGTTCTTGGCAATACCGATACTAATATTTTCGTGAGAAGAACACATACACCGATACAGTGATATACTTGCATTCAGCTACAATACTGCTGTTGTTGGGATCCATCTACTATTTTGTTTATAGAAGAAATATTCTTGCTGCTCCGTTCCCGCATCTTCCGCCCATCTTGCGATCTTTCGGTCTTGTTCGGTTGCATAGGGGTTGATAAGGATTGGTATGGCAGGAAACGTAGCTCTAACTCTTTGCTATTTTTCTTTGCCAATCACTTGGCAAAATACAAGCCGACAATACGAACCAAAAGGTGGTTGCCGGCGAGATCAAGATTGATTTCAGACTCCTATAGATGTGTGGAAAATATGATGTACAAATAATAGAGGCCCGAAGCCTAGGAACAGAAGAAATTAAAGAAAAAAAAGGCAACATCAAACTAATGTTTTAATTCATGGTACGATAGGAACACAGATCACATGGACAAAAACACTTGCAGCTAATATAATCTGTCTATCTCCCCTCAATTAAACATTATTTGCCACCTTGTTCTTGTCAGCATCAACCCTAGCACGGATGCTTGTACTTGCAGCGCTGGCTCAGCCTCAGATCACGACCTCTCAACCTGAATATAGAGAGGATATCAATCAAAGCGTGTTCGTATTACCATAATAAACATACTAAGCTTCACTAGCTTTGCAAGCAATTGCACTCCTAATCAGAGAAGAAGACGATACGTAAGTACCTGGCAGCAGCGTCACGCGCGTCTTGCTCCGCGTCTTGGTCCCTGAACCAACGCCGCAGATCCTCCCGCTACTCGGCGCGCAGTTGCGGGTAAGCAGCCATCATCTGCCACATCTCCACCTTGTCAAGCAGCGCGCCGACGAAGGAACACAGCGCGACGCAGGTGGAGGACAGCACGGATCCCATCGCCGTGCTTCGGCTCGATGCGGCCTCTGCAGACACTCGAGCGAGCTAGGGCGGCTTGACTGCACAGGATCGGTCTCGAGCGAGGGCGGGCGCCGGCGGAGCGGCCTCGGGGACTGGGGGAGTCGGCAGGGCGAAGCTATGTTAGGATTAGGGGGTGCACATGCACCCAGAACAAAAATGCAAAACAGTGATTAAGGTTAATTTTTCACCATACATGCACTCATAACATTTCAACTTTATGCACCCACAAGGCAAGCGCACCCCTCTAATTTATTCTAGCTTCACCACGGGGAGTCAGGGTCCTAGGGAGGTGGCGGCGGCCGCCTGGTGTGCGGGGTGCGGTGGGAGGAACGAAAGAGGTTGGTTCGCTTATACAGTTGTATAGGGTCCACATATCAGGTAGTATGTAGCAGGATCGTGGGTTTGCGGGTATAGGTAAGATATTTTTATACCCGTTATTTTTTTTACACAGCACAAACTCGAACCCGCACCCTTGCCCGTGGGCACAAAATAGAATCCATATCCTCACCCTACAGGGTTTTTCCCCGTGGGCACGCGGGTAATTTGTGCCCGTTGCCACCCCTACTCGAGCGAGCGAGGGCGGCTTGACTACATAGGATCAGTCTCGTCGATTCGCAGATTGGTCTCTCGATCCTGTCCAATTTATAGGGGAGGGGAAGCAGTCAGAATCCGATCTTGATTGGACTACCCCTTCCACTCCCTCGTGACCGAATCGGGAATTCAGGATTTGGAGTCTGACGGTGAGATTGGAGGACGCAGGCAAGAGATGCGGACATGGATAGGAAAAGTTAAATTAAAGGGAAGGAAAAGAAGAAAATGAGAAGAAACACCTAAATTAAGAACTCTCATGTCTTAGTGTCAAAATTTCAAAAGGTTTGCGAATTCGGTATCAAATAACGAAAGACGTGCAAATTGGGACTCAAATACTAAAATCTCTCGATGAGGTGTGACTAAAACGATCAGGAACGCATGGGAAAACCCTCTAACCAGGATTTTTATATGAAATAAAAAACAAAATCGGGAAAGCTGGTCGGGAAAACAATAACGGGCAATTCCGGATGTTAGAAATGAAGTAATTCGAACAGAAACATGTCGATAACGATCGGGAAGCCAATAATACGGTTCGGGAACATCGACCCATGTAACCACTCAAAATACTTAGCTCAACATAAATAATACAGATACATGAAGCATGCCCCCCATATAATGAGGCATATCCAATCATAACCAGATAGCAGATATAAATGACACAATAGTTCATACATGACATTCATAAATCATATGACATCTCAGGTTTAACCGTTCAAGTTCACAAATCGACATGACAACATAAAACCAAGATCCATACCTAAATGACCGGCTAATAGTAGCAGCTACATAACATAGTTTGACACAGTGATACATGGTCCATACACCATACTCCATAGGTCCATACATAACATCAATTCAAGTAGGCAGCCAAAAGAAAGCTCCCGACTTCAATTGCATTAGTCACAAGTCACAACAATTCACCAATAGCAACACCTACATGTCCTGCAATTCAAACTCCAAATCCCTTGAATTGAACCCCTCCACCTCCTCATCACTATCAGCAACTTCATCCTCCTAGTCAACAAGATAGACAATGAGGCAAAACAATTAACCGGTGAAGTTGTAATGACAAAATATTTTGAAAAAAATAATATGAACTCATGTTACAATAATAGAACTTACAAATACGTACCTCACGCGCCAGTTTTGTAGCAATGGCATCAAGAACTTCCAGGTCACCCACAATGGAACCAACTCTCCTATCTGAAATTGAAGGACAGCGAGACATATATTAGCACAGGCATGACATATGATCAATTTTGTTATAGAAAATTAAGGACAACAAGATAAATGGCGACCCAGGCCTTGGTGCATATCAAAGCTTCAACCATTTCTAGATCAACACGGCTGCAGAACGGATCAATTACACGTCCACCAGCACTAAATGCGGATTTAGAAGCAACAATAGGGACTTGAACTGTCAGCAGGTCACGTGCAATTTGGGAAAGGACAGGTTACTCATCTTTCTGGTTCTACCACCAAGACAAAATATCAAACTGAAAGGATCTAGGATGTCGACTAGAGGGGGAGTGAATAGTCGAAGCTGAAAATTTTTACAACTTCGAACAATTTTATCAGCGACTTCTGGAGATTGTTCCAGAAATTCCGCAACTTACGAAATTTTTAAAGAAATCTTCAGATTCTCCGGAGATTAGAGGATTTGAACTACAACCTTATGAAATACTTGTTGAAATTTAAATCGCCAAATATAGGTTAAGCAACAAGTTATTCTAGGCCTTTGGCATAAGATAGACAGTTGGAAACTTGCTAGAAAAGTGGATCAAACACAAACCCTAAAAAAGGTTCTATGCTTGAAAATGAACGAATTTAAGAACAACAAGCATAAGAGACACGAGGATTTATTTCCTGAAGTTTAGCTTCACACCTTGAAGCTTACGTCTCCATTGAGAACCTATGAAGGGTGGGCTTTTCACTCCTAGGCTGCTTTTCTCCCTCTAGCGACCACAAAGATCAAGCTAGACTCACTTACTCAATCGTTGGGGTAATACAAACTTCCAGTGGGTAGCCACACTCCTTGGATGCTCCACTGGCAATGCCTAGCCGGCTAGGAGCTTGAAGCTCCAAGAGTAACAAATGTGAAACCACCGGCTTGACGAAGAACAAAGTGCTCAAGAGATGGGAAATCAGCTCACTAGCACTCTCCCTTGCTCTTCCTTGAATCCCTCCTTAAATCCCCCACAAAATCTTCATCTAAAGGCTAAGAGGGGAGTAACGAGGGGCTTTGAATGTTTCTGAACAGCTCAGGTCAATGTGAGGTTGAGAGGGAGACTGTGGGAGGGGGTGAGGGGGTATTTATACCCCTTCACCTCGAAACTAGCCGTTGGGGGTTAAGTTTTGGAATTTTCCGGAAACTCCGGAACCTCCGAATTCTTCCGGAAAACTTTCTGGAAAACTCTAGACTTCCGGAATTCCTTCGGGAACTCTGCAGGCTCCAAAATATTTCGGAAGATTCTTCGAAAAAATGCGGAGCTCTCAAGTTAGCACCAAACTTAGTAACCCCATGTGATGTGTAGGTGCAAAAGGTGTCTCTCATAGGTTTGTTAGGTCATTTTGAGCACCTTTTTCAATATAAAGACCAGAGATTACGCATCCCTCTTAGTAGTGCGGTATTCCTATACTCAAATTCAAACTAAAAATACTTTTAGCCTTCAAAGTATGCCGTTTATCTATTCATTTCCTTTTGAGGGGTCAATCATAATTGCTTCATGTACAACATTCCTTTTAAACCTGCTTATGCACTTGAAACTTTGTTAGACACTTAAGCTTGCGTCATTAATTCACCAAAACCCACTTAAGGGGTCAAGATACTCTTCACAAACTTTCAACTAATCCTCAAAAGTGGATCAGCCATGTACTTGTCCTAATCATTTAAGTTATCAATATTAAATCCACTTGATTCATACAAGTTCTTAAGGACATCATAAAATTCATCAAGATGGACTTGATATCCAAAACCATGAAACTTCTTCAAGTAGACTTCTACGAGCCTCTTTTTGTACCTAGGATCTAGGAAGTATGCAACAGCAAGGGTAGTAGAGGACTTCTTCCAATATTTTTCAAACTTCTTACTCATAGAAGGTGCCATTTCCCTAATAGTAGTTAGATCTTGACTAGCGCACCAATCATCTAGCAAAAGCTTTATCTCACAAAACCCTCTATAGAATAAGTTTGCAGTTGGATATAAAGTACCAAAGAACAATTCTGTGAGGTCATAGAATTTCTTAAGGCATTAAAAAAGTTTGTATGCCTTGGCTCATTCACTAGAAGATGGAGAGATCTTTTCATACCTCCGACGATCTGATGACTTAAGCCTTATGAATGCTGCCTTGTAGTATAAGGCATCACGCAGCATCAAATAGGTTGAATTCCATCTTGTTGCAACATCAAGAGAGAGGCCCTTAGTTGTATCCAACCCACACTTAGTTGCTCTCTTCATGAGTTCCTCCCACTGCAAGGGGGATCCTTTAACAGGTAGAACAAGTGCTCTAATATTGTCAATTGTATGTGCAATTACATTCAAACCATCCCTAGCAACCAAGTTCAGAATATGACAAGCACATCTCACATGAGAGAACAAACCATCACATACCAGTGATGCATTACCATCCATCTTGACATCAGCAATGATATCTTTGACTGCTACTTCATTTGCTGCTGCATTGTCCAAAGTCAAGGCCAACAATCTCTTCTCAATATACCATTTAACTATGACCTCAGTAAAAATCTCAGACAACCTAGCACCAGTATGTCTGTAACGACTCAGGTTCATCAGCCGAGTTAATCTTAAGACAAGCTCCCAAATCTGCAGTTCTAATCAGCCCCGACCCTTGACACCCAACAACCCGCTGTTTTTCTCTAAGTCCCAAAAAGTCAGTGTTCCTCCAAACTTTGGAGCTGTGGGAGAGCTAGAGATTGGAACATGGACCCACAACCAGATCCCCCAGATCTCTCGAGTCAAGCGCACCAGAGCAAGCGTGCGCCCTGCTTCAGAGTCTCTCCGCCGCGTGGCTTAACCTCCCCGACGAGCCCCGCCTCGCCCAGTCGCCGGCCCCGACCAGACGGATCAGCACGCCTCCTTCCTAATCACGTGCAGAAGCACCCTGCAGACTCTCTGCCTCGCCTCGTCTCGCCCGCAACCTCGCTGGCCGCGCCAGGCGCCCTGTCTCCGCTGCGACCAAAGATTGGCCGCTGCCGCGCCAGACCGCCTCGCATCCTGCGCTCATCATCTCACCTGGATCTGCGGCCGCACACCTCGATGCCTTCCGGCTTTTCCACCATCCCCTCTGTTGCGCTGCCCACGCGCGCGCCCCACGACGATGCCGCCTTCGCCAACCATGGATCCAGCAGTGACAACTCCTTTTCCCACCTCGCCAGTAGTGTGCCCCGGCAAAGCTGCTGGTCTGCGCTTGCTAGCGTCGCCGCTTGCCCTGTCACCTCACCTGCAGTGCTCTCGCCTGCAGTGCCCCTTCCTTCCTTCCTACCACAAGCTAGCCGAGTCGCCACCCCCAATCCGCCGCTTGATGCGACTAGACCTGCGCTCGCCCTTGCCAATCCTTCTCTCCGGCAAAACCGCTCCTGCATAAGCTCTATCTTCAGTGCCCAATGACCGAAGACCTTATCCCCGAAGCTCCGCTTCGCTAGCCAATGGAGACGCCGCCCAATTGTCACCCTATCGCCGCCACGGCAGAGCACTCCATCCTGTTCGACCTGATCCTCGCGCTGCCCGGACTCCCTCTCTTCCGCACAGCTATAAAAGGGAGTACCAGAGCCCCTACCGGAGTTCCCTTTGCCATCGTTGCCTTGCCGCATCTTCCTCTGTTTCGTGCTCAAGCACTGCCATGTAAGCTCTTGAGGAACTCCCCTTCCCGCTCAACACCCGTCTTTCCCAACCCACCAGCCGCTTGTTTCCTCCGCATGGTGCTAGAGCTTACTTGTGTCAACAAGAAGCACCGCCGAACCTCGCCGCCGCCCGAACCTTAGCACCTTTCATCGCTCCACCTGAGCCTATTCCTTCCCGACCCCAAGACTTCACCAGTAGGCCTAAAGGTACGCTGCTGACCCCCTTTCCGGTTCGCCCAACCCCTTTCCGGTTCACCCGACCCCTTCTCGGTTCGCCCGACCCCTTTTTCTGTCTCGCCCGACCCTGTCTGTTTCGCCCGACCCCTTTTTCTGTCTCGCCCAACCCTGTCTATTTTGCCGACCCTTATCCGCCTCGCCCGAGGGCTCGGCTGTACCTTTTTCTTGACCCGAGGGTATCTGTGTAAAATTTTGGGGACTTCTCTGTGTTAAGTCTGAGGACCCCGGTACAGTTATTCCTTAGGTCTGAGGGTCAGATCATAAGTTTCTCCCAATCCGACCCTTTTGTCTTGTTCTCTATCAACTGAAGCTTTAACCTCCACACTTTTCATGTAGCTTTGCTACAAGTTTCTGGGCTAAAGCTTGCAAGTGTTGTTGAAGTAACCGTCTAAAGTGTTAACCCCTGCATTTGGATTTGTGTAGAACTAAATCTCACCAACGGCACCTACGAGCGGCATCCGGTGCCAGAAGATGGAACGGTAGCTGAGCCGCCGACCGCAGGAGCTGAAGTAGAACTCGCAGAGGACCAGTTTGCCTCCGCCCCGCTCGAAGGCAAGCCACAGAGCATGAACCCAACTTTCTAAACTTGCACATGCCTTCCTTTGTATGAATGTGCATTTACGTTATAGGAGTTGTTTGAAACCATAGATGCATGACTTAGTTCCTTGATCGAAACACTAGTCTATTGAGTCCGAGTAGTTGCAATGCTTAATAGGGCTCGGTAGAAGTCGAGTGATTTCCTATCACTCGCGAGTTATAGGAGTTGGTTGTTCTCCTTCTGGTTACAACTATAAGGACGGTGGACGGGGCAGGGCCTGGTGAACTCTTTTGGTGGTCGGTGGATCACCCCGTCTGTCTATCTGAAGTTGCTTAAGGTTGGAAAGTGTTGGTGTTCGTGATCAAGTGTTTGAAAGTACTAATCTCATACCTAGTATGGGATGGGGAAGCCTAGTACCTGATTGAACTAGGGCATGGCTTATACCCCTGCTGTCCCTGGAACGAGGTTCCCATGGTGCATCATGGGGGTGCAAGTGCGGCCACAGTGCAACAAGAGGTTGGGACTGTGGAGCATTGCATGCCAAGGGAAGTTTGGACCTGACACATGCCTGGGAATTGATGGGGACGGCCGACACAAGAAGCGACCCTTTTGGTGCGCAGATGTCGTGAGATTAGGTTCACCATGCGTGGTTAAGAAACTCAAATCGATTCGTCTGCCTCTCACAGTTTGAGACTGCTTGATCGCTATGCTACACTGAGTAAAGATGGAACATGATGAGGATATGAACTCGATGCTTGTTCTATACATTGTGTTGGAAACTATGTTTGTTTAGCATAAGTTGCCAATGTAGAATGGTTAATGAACTTAGAATCTGAGCTAAAATATTGAAAGTAAGGACCTACTGTAGTCACTTTTGGCAAAACAAACCCCTTAGCCAAAGAGCCTTGCATGTCTAGATGTTGGTGGAGTAGTTTCCCACCGGTCGGTTAAGTCTTGTTGAGCTTAGTAGCTCAGCCTTGCTTGTGGCATCTCTTTCAGGTGAAGCTGAAGCTTCTGAGTTTGCTGCTATTGGCACTTGGCCGCCCCAGCTTCCTCCTGGATGGACGGTCGAGTGGGATCCCTCCTCGGATGGCGAGGAGCGGGATCACTGATGTCCTGTTTGGCCTCACCAGGGACATCCGACCCCGGTGCTAGCTTCCGCTATATTTACCTTTTTCCGAAAACTCTGATTTTCGAACTAGTGTTGGAATAAATTGTTGAAAACTTGGTTAACTTGGATGATCTGTTGTATTCTCTGGAACCACTCACCTTCGTGTGAGCTATGCTAACTCGGTCCTGTATAAGTGGTTTTATCGGATGAAATCCGACGGATTGTCGAGTTAACTTGATTAAAGCATATGATCGCATGTTAGGCGACTTAAATGTGCTTTAGCCAAGTTAATCCGAGGTGTTCCGCCACAATGTCACCCTTCAACATGGAAGAAATTGACAATCCTTTTCTAAATGCACCACTCATCATCTATCCAATGCACTGTGACACACATGTATCCCTTGTTTGTTAGAAGTCCACGTATCCATAGTGGCACTAAAACAGCACTGGACAGTTTTGAAATATCCATACAACTTCTCCTTTTCTTTCAAGTACATGTTCATAATTTCTTTCCTAATTGTAACACATGACTTTATAGGAAATCTAGGATGCAGAGATTTAATGAACTCAACAAAATATTCATGCTAAGCTATGTTGAAAGGGTATTCATGCATCACAATTGCCAAAACTTTTTCAAACTAGCTTCTTTATCATACTTGTACGATTCAATAATAGTGAGATCCTTTTCTGTTTTGAGCTGTTGATGCCCCTTCACGATACTATGTGCGGACTTCAAGTGGGTCCAAAATCAAGTTGTCCCATAGTTGCTCTCAGCTCTATACATGCGCCTACAACCAGGCCAGTTGCAATGGCCCCTATTGCGAGGAAATATTAACGACCCCTTAAAGCCCATTAAAACAATGATCATGAAGGCCCAGGCCCACCTGAGGTAATAAATATTGCCGTCAGCCCAACATGGGAGGGGAGAGCCCCGCTCCGCCCCGCCCGACCCAGTGCCCCGGGGTCGGACGCTCCCGACCCCTTGATGACCAAACTCCGCCTCGCCCGACCCAGGGGCCTAGGGTTGGGAGCACCCGACCTCCCGCCGTAAGACTCCGCCTTGCCCGACCCAGGGCGCAGGGGGTCGGACTCATCCGGGCCCGCAAGACAAATATCCACCTCGAGCGCGGACTGGAAGATCAGGGCACGGATCTCGTGGGTCCCCCTGTCGACCTCGCCATAAATGCGCCGCGGCTCTGGCGCGCAGAAAGGCACCCGCGCCCCCGACGCGACCCGCCACAAGTACCCATGCGCGACCGTGCGGTGCAGGCTACAGTGGCCGCGGCTCCCTTCGATTCGCTACAGGGCACTCATGGCCTACGCCGCCCGGCACATTCGGCGAGAGGGACGTGACGTCCACGTCCCACGGGCCATCAGCAGGATGGCATGATCAACCGCCTTCCCCAACGGACACAGGTGCCATGACGGAACACCATCATCACGCCTGACGGCAATAGCCACCAAGAAAACCGTCGACAGGATTCGACGGCAGCCGCCCTCTTCCGGCGGACGCGCTGGTAGGAGCCGAAAGCCGGAGAGGATGCCGGCGGTCTAGGAACTTGGTCTCTCTCCTTATGTTGTATTTTACTTAACTTAGTTTATCTCTTTACTTCTCCTCACACCCGGTCTCACTTGTAACCCCGGTGGCCTCCTTGCGCTATAAAAGGAGAATTGGGGGCCCCGAGACGGAGGACTCTCTCAAGCCAACAGAACACGCTCACATTCTCCTTTAGAGCCTCAGTGCACACCCAAGAGACTTGAGACCAGCTCCCTCTCTCGCCCTCCTATAACCTCTACTACAAACCCCACGTGGGCAACACGAGCGGCTCTCGATACTGGACGTAGGGCTCTTCCTTGCCCGAACCAGTCTAAACTCCGTGTCTCTCACGCCACCATCCGAAGCCTTACGCGCATAAAAGAAATTTACTAGTCTTAGTCTTGATCCGCTAATCTTGACAACGATAGTTGGCGCGCCAGGTAGGGGACCTTTGCACGTACATCACCGGCTTCAGATGGCCAACCACGACGCCAGCTCCAACGATGGGAGTCACCACCCCTCGCACGAGTGCTTCATGGCCGAGGTGCACTCCAAGGGATCCAATGATGACAGCACCGAAGGGAAGCAACGCGCTCCCCCACCGTGCGCCGCAGCTACGACTGAGGCCCTTGCCAGGGTCCCGGTGCGGCCACGACAGCCGGAGGCGCGCGCGGCGCCCCACTAGGAGGACGAGCACCGCTGCAATGAGAGCGGGGCGCGTCATCGGGCCCGTGATGTCTAGCGGCGCATCTGCGGGGATGAGGATCACCACCAACTCTTCGCACGCGCCAGCCAGAACGTCACCCCCGCGGCAGCCGTACTCCGATGACTCCCCAATCCGGCAACGCTCGAGGAGCGACAGGCCCGCCAGGAGGTACGCGACTTGCTTGACTGTGCGGCAGTCCAGCAGGCAGAAAGCTCCGCGTCCCGGCACCGCACACACGGCGCCAGCAAAGTCACACCCTCTGCGCCTATCGAGAGGCGTGCAGGATCTGACCATCAACCTTCCTCCTATGGGGGAAACCGGGCCTTGCCCATTCGACGTACTCCACCACGCGCGGGCGACGGGGCTTCATCCGTCCACCGCTGCGTCAGCCCCATCCGCGACGCCCGTGATGCCTTGGATGCGCAGAGGCACTCCCGTGCGGATAGGGAGGATAGAGCCAACCGCGGCTACCGCGTACACCGTGGTGGTCGCCACGACAGCAGAGAAAATCGGAGCCTGAGCCCCGACCCAGCGGGGCCCAGGGCCTTCTTCGCACGCATCCTGAACGTGCTGTTCCCAGTGCGCTTCAGACAGCCCACTAATGTGGCCAAAGACTCTGGGGAGACGAACCCCGGGCCTTGGCTCAGCGACTACCGGCTTGCCTGTCAGGCTGGCGGAGTGGATGAGGACCTGTTCATCATTCGCAACCTCCCACTTTTCTTGGCCGACTCGGCGCGAGCCTAGCTGGAACACGTTCCGTCAGGTCAGATCCGTAACTAGAACGACCTGAAAGAAATCTTTGTAGGGAACTTCTGGGGCACATACATGCACCTTGGTAACTCCTGGGACCTCCGGAGCTGTCGCCAGGAGTCGAGTGAGACTCTCCGGGAGTACATCCGGCGCTTCTCCAGGAAGCGCACCGAGCTCTCCAGCATCATCGACGCCGACATCATCGGGGCCTTTCTGGCGGGGACCTCCTGTAGGTCTCTGGTCCACGAACTGGGACGTGTAGGCCCGCGAACCACCAAGAAGCTCCTCAACATCGCCGCCGACTTTGCCTCGGGCGAAGAGGCCGTCGGGGTGATATTCGATCGCTCCAAAGGCAAAGCAAAGAGGGAGGAGGATGCTGACGAAGGCGCCTCCAATCGTTAGAAGAAGAAAAAGGGCGCGGCGGAACCCTGAAGGCTGCGGAGGGGCTCAAGCACGACAACTGACGAAGACGGTGACGATGATAATGAGGATGATGATGAACAAAGCTCTTTTGCTCTATAAAGAGTGGGCGACAGACGAAATACGAACCAACCACATCTATTGTGACGTCAGGTACATCCCGTCACCTCCGCCTTTCTCCGGAAACTGTACGCACGATCTCTTTTTTTTACCGCAGGGAACACCACGCCTCCCTACCCCACGAGCTCGGTGTTTTATGCCGTCTCGACTCCCGGAGATCATACGCACAACTTTCTTTGCAAGCGGACCAGAGCCCGCTTTAGGTAAAAAAGGGATACAAAGCTGAAAACGCTCTTACGACCCATTACGGTCTAGGGCTTCGAAGGCTAGCCCTCCAGAGGGTTCGACAGCCGTCCCAGGACATCACCCGAGCAAGGGGTGAGAAGGGACGGGTCCGCTAGCGGCCACCACCCAGGCGAGCAAAAGCCAAGGGCGTCCCGACCTCACGTTCGAGTCCGGACTGGCATCTAAGTTCATGGTTTTTCCCCGAAGAAAGGCAACGAGCCCCTGAACCCGATCGAACGGACTCGGGAACTATATGAACTGGCTAGACGGAATCTGGAGTACGCCACCAGCTTGGCCCGAGCCGGACCCCCCCGAACGGGGACCGGGACTCCACTCGAACCGACCCGTTCGCAGCTCAACGAGAACCACGGTTCGTCCAACGAGGATAGCGTGGCACGGCTCGCCCCCTCCGTCCCAGTGAATGGATGCTTGAGGGGTAACGTACAAAAGTCGACCTAGCCTCCCGACCAGTTCCCTGCAACACGCGGGGGCTCGGGGGCTAGCCTCGCAACCAATGACCACGCGGATGGTCACGCCTTGAGGCTCTCAGACAGAAGGGAATAATAAGGAATCCTCTCACGCTGAGTCGCCCATAGGACGCTTCACCTGATCAACCTCCTCGGCCAAACCGCACAAACAACACTTCCCGTCCCTGATTAACTGCAGCTTGCATGATGAGCAGGGATCCCCTACGAACGGCGATAGGAGCCTCTAGAGGAGCATCCCCGCTCCACTACAGGCTCGGGGGCTACTGTTGGGGGGAAATATTAACGACCCCTTAAAGCCCATTAAAACAACGATCATGAAGGCCCAGGCCCACCTGAGGTAATAAAGATTGCCGTCAGCCCAACATGGGAGGGGAGAGCCCCGCTCCGCCTCGCCCTACCCAGTGCCCCGGGGTCGGACGCTCCCGACCTCTTGATGAACAAACTCCGCCTCGCTCGACCCAGGGGCCTAGGGTCGGGAGCACCCAACCGCCCACCACAAGACTCCGTCTCGCGTGACCCAGGGCGCAGGGGGTCGGACTCATCCAGGCCCGCAAGACAAATATCCGCCTCGGGCGCGGACTGGAAGATCAGGGCGCGGATCTTGTGGGTCCCCTGTCGACCTCGCCATAAATGCACCGCGGCTCTGGCGCGTAGAAAGGCGCCCGCGCCCCCGACGCGACCCGCCACAAGTACCCATGCGCGACCGTGCTAGGCAGGCTACAGTGGTCGCGGCTCCCTCCGATTCACTACGGGGAACACATGGCTTGCGCCGCCCGGCACAGGAGGAAGTCCCACCCGTTCTCTCGGCTCGCGCATCCGGTGAGAGGGACGCGACGTCCACATCCCACGGGCCATCAACAGGATGGCAGGATCAGCCGCCTTCCCCGACGGAGATAGGTGCCACGACGGAACACCATCATCACGTCTGACGTCAACGGCCACCAAGGAAACCATCGACAGGATTCGACGGCAGCCGCCCTCTTCCGACGGACGCGCTGGCAGGAGCCGAAAGCCGGAGAGGACGCCGGCGGTCTAGGAACTTGGTCCCTCTCCTTATGTTGTATTTTACTTAACTTAGTTTATTTCTTTACTTCTCCACACACCCGGTCTCACTTGTAACCCCGGTGGCCTCCTTGCGCTATAAAAGGAGAACCGGGGCCCCCGAGATGGAGGACTCTCTCAAGCCAACAGAACATGCTCACATTCTCCTTTAGAGCCTTAGTGCACACCCAAGAGACTTGAGACCAGCTCCCTCTCTTGCCCTCCTGTAACCCCTACTACAGACCCCGCGTGGGCAACACGAGCGGCTCACGATACTGGTCGTAGGGCTCTTCCTTGCCCGAACCAGTCTAAACCCCGTGTCTCTCACGCCACCATCCGAAGCCTTACGCGCATAAAAGAAATTTACTAGTCTTAGTCTTGATCCGCTAATCTTGACAACGACAGCCCCAGACTTGCACATATGTCCTGCCATTTTCCTCATGGATCTTCTTCTTCTTGGTGAAGTATTGCCAAACATCTTAATTGCATTTCTTCTACTCTTTCCACAGGGTTCATCAACACCTTCTCGAACTGGCTTAGCCTCATCACCCCTATTAATGTTAGCATTTGCAGTATTATCTCCTGGCAAAGGCACAGCCTGCACTTGCATTCCACCAGCACCACTACCACCTACAACAACACCAGTACCACTGCAACCTGCCACAATACCAGCACCACTGCCACCTGCACAAGCACCACTGCCACCAGTCACAGCCATAGTTGGCATCCCATAAGCTTGACCTTGCATAGAACCACCAGTTGTTGGACTTGATGTAGGTGTTGGTGTTGCACTTTTAGATGACATAACTAAACCCTAACTAGGGCTTCCACTTGCAGACCAAGACCTTTTACATCCTGCCATTCCTGCGAAGAGACAAATTTGTTCAACATGAGAATAAGAGGCATTGATATTAATGTAGTAACCAGACATTGCTACTATTCCATTCTAACAAGCATTGAAAGAAGTCCCTTTCTCTAATTACAAGCATGAAGAGGTTCCATTTCAATTTAAGCCAACGAATGGACTATGTATACTATTGCATCCATCACAAAAGCCTAATTAACAAAAACTAAACTAGTAGTTGCAACAAAATTTCCAATAAAAGTAGTATTTCTCTAATCTTGGATAAAACAGTACCGCTAATTGTGACTGAGCCATTGATCTAGCACAATAAAGAACCCATTTTTCTAATCTAAAACAAATCATTACCATTGAATCATTGATGAACTACAGAAAATCTAAAACAAATCAAGGCAAACCCCAAGAAAATCTCCACCATCACCAATATGCAGGCCCCATCTGGCATAAAAGATGTGCAGAAGCTTACAAGCTGCATGGCGGCCTTAAACAGATTCATCTCAAGACTTGAAGAACGGGGCCTACCCTTCTTCAAACTACTCAAATGACAAGACAAGTTTCAATGGACGGAGGAGGCGGACAAGGCTTTATTACAACTGAAAGATTTCCTGTCAAAGCCACCAATCCTCACAGCTCCAGCTCCAAATGAAGACTTGCTCTTATACGTCGCTGCAACTACTCATGTTGTCAGCACAGCAATAGTAGTCGAAAGATCTAAACCAAGCCACATCTACAAAGTCTAGAGACCAGTATACTTTGTCAGTGAAGTACTCTTGGACTCCAAGATATTGTAACCGCCGGTCTAGAAGCTACTCTATGCCATACTACTCACTTCGCGGAAACTAAGACAATACTTCCAGGAACACAACAGATCCGTCATCACTGATTTCCCGCTCGGCGAAATCCTCCACAATCGGGACGCCTCAGGTAGAATCTCAAAATGGGAAGTGGAACTCAGAGCATTGACCTTGGAATTCAAACCCAGAACAGCAATTAAATCCCAAGCTCTAGTCGACTACATGGCTGAGTGGAGGGAAAATCAATTGCCTACACCGGTAGAACGCCCTGAACATTGGGTCATGTACTTTGATGGATCTCTCAAGCTTTAAGGAGCCGGTGCGGGAGTACTCTTAATATCCCCAAAAGGCGAACAACTCAAGTACGTTCTTCAAATCTTTTGGGAAGCATCAAATAATGAAGCTGAGTACAAAGGACTTCTACACGGTCTTCACCTAGCAATCTCACTGGGTATCAAAAGATTACTAGTCTACGGTGACTCATTAGTAGTCATCAACCAAGTCAACGATGAGTGAGATCACAACAAGGAAAATATGGATGCATACTGCAGGGAAGTCCGCAAACTAGAGAACAAATTCTCAGGCCTCGAATTTCACCATGTGGTCCGCGACAACAACATTGTTGCCGACATTTTATCCAAAACAGGTTCAACACGCGCGGAAGTCCCAGCGGGCATCTTTGCCCACGAACTTTGCAAGTCGTTCTGTGGCGGAACACCTCGGATTAACTTAACTAAAGCATGGTTAAGTCGCTTGACACGCGATACTCATGCCTTAATCAAGTTAACTCGATGTGTCGTCGGATTTCATCCGATTTAACCACATAACAGGACCGAGTTAGCATAGCTCACACGAAGGTGAGTGGTTCCAGAGAATACAACAGATCCATCATTGGGTTAACAATTCATTACACATTAGTTAAAAATCAGAGTTTTGCAAAGGTTTGAAAGAAGACAACAGAAGGTGAAAACAAAGCGGAAGCTACTTGTCGGGGTCGGACGTCCCTCGTGAGGCCAGCCAGGACATCAATGATCCCATTCCTTTCCGTCCGAGGAAGGATCCCACTCGACCGTCCAACCCGGAGGAAGCTGGGGTGACCAAGTGCCAGCAACAAGCTCAGAAGTTGCAACTTCACCTGAAAAGAGAAGCCACAAACAAGGCTGAGCTTCTAAGCTCAACAAGACTTAACTGACCGGTGGGAAAAACTACTCCACCACGTCTAGACATGCACGGCTCTTTGGCTGAGGGGTTTGTTTGCCAAAAGCAACTATGTTAGATCCTTATTTTCAAGTTTTAGCTCAGATTCTAAGTTCATTAACCAGTCTATGTTGGCAACTTATACTAAGCAAACATAGATCCAACTTTATGTATATAAGTTCAACATCAAGACCATGTCATCATCAGACTCCTTCATTACTCAGTGTAGCATTGCGATCAAGCAGTCTCAAACTGTGAGAGGCAGACGAATCAATTCGAGTTCTTTAACCATGCATGGTGAACCTAACATCATGACATCCGCGCACCACCGAGGATCGCTTCCTGTGTCGGCCTTCCCCATCAATTCCCTAACCCGTGTTAGGTCCACTTCCTTTGGTGCAAGGTTCCACAGATCCGGCCTCTGCCGTTCTATGACCACACTTGCCACCACGTGCGGCCGTAGGGGAACTTCGTTCCAAGGACAGTGGAGCGACCGCGCACGTCCAGATTCAATCAGGTACTAGGCTTCCCCATCCCATACTGGGTATGAGATTAGTACTTTCAAACACTTGATCACGAACACCGCCACTGTCGGGCCTTAACAGGTTTAATAAACAGACGGGGCGATCAGCCGACCACCAAAAGAGTTAACCATAACCCTGCCCCGTCCATTGTCCTTATAGTTGTAACAGAAGAAAACAACCAACTCCAATAACTCGCGAGTGACAGGAAATCACTCGGCTTTTACCGATTCCTATTTAAGCATTGCAACTAGTCGACCCAACAGACTAGTGTACATTTCAAAGGAACTATGGCATGCATCTATGGTTGCAAACAACTCCTATACGTAAATGCACACTCATGAGAAGGAAGGCATACGCAAGTTTGGAAAGATGGGTTCATGCTCCGAGACTTGCCTTCAAGCGGAAGGGAGGGAAACTAGTCCTCAGCTGGAGCTGCTTCGGCTTCTGGGATTGGCAGCTCAGCTACAGCTCTGTCTTCAGGCGTCGGGTGTACCTCGTAGACGCCGTCGGCGAGGTGTAACTCTACACGAATGCAAATGCAAGAGTTAGTGTTTAGACGGTTATTTCAACAACACTTGCAAGTTAAAGCTCGGACACTTGTAGCAAGGCTACAAAAAGGTGGGGGAAGTTCACTATAGTTGGGGAAGAATAGGATAAAAGGGTTGGATGGGGATAAACTTAGGATCTGACCCTTAAACTTAAGGAATAACTGTGTCGGGGTCCTCAGACTTAACACCGGGGAGTCTCCGATATTTTGCACAGATGCCCTTGGGTCAAGGAAAAGGATACAGCCGAGCCCTCAGGCGAGGTGATAAGGGTCGGCGAAACAGACAGGGTCGGACGAGACGGAAAAGGGGTCGGGCGAACCGGAAAGGGGTCGGCAGCTTACCTTCAGGTTTATAGGTGAAGCTTGGGGTCGGGAAGGAGCAGACTTGGGCGGAAAGACTTAAGCACTAAGGCTTGAGCGGCGGCGAGGTTTGACGGTGCTCTGGCGGCGGTGCTTCTTGTGGGTAACAAGAAAGCTCTAGCACAGCGCGAAGGAGCAGATGGCTGGGTGGATTGGGGAGAAGCGGGTCTGAGTGGAGAAGGGAACTTTTTGAGATTTCAGCGGAAGTCCTCAGGTGCGCTCAGAGTAGGGGCGGTGAAACAGCAATGGCGAAGGAAACTCCGGTGGGACTCTGGTATGCCTTTTTATAGTGGTGTGGAAGAGAGAGATTTCGAGCAGCACGAAGACCGGGAAGAAAAAGATGGATTGTGCTGCCATGGCGGCGATTGAGCGGCGATGGGCGGTGGAACAGAGCTTCGGAGATACGGTCTTCGGCCATTGGGCACTGGAGACAAGGCGGCGCAGGCGCGGTTTTGCCGGGGTTTAGATTTGGCGAAGGCGAGCGTAGCCCAGTCGCGTCGAGTGGCGGATTTGACTAGTGTGACAGGGAGAAAGGCGCTACAAGCAAGGTTGCAACAGGCGAAGTGACAGGGCGAGCGGCGGCGCGGGCGAGCGCGAAACAGCGGCATTGCCGGAGCACGCACTGGTGGGGCGAGAAAAGGAGCTGTCGCGGCCGGAGTCAGGGTCGGCGAGGGAGGTATCATTGTGGAGCGAGTTCGTGGGCGGCGCGACTGTGGAGAGGCGGGAAAACCGGAAGGCATCGGGTCTTGCAGCCGGGGATCCGGGCGAGATGATGGGCGCGGGTCGTGAGGCGGTCTTACGCGGCAGCGGCAAAACTCTTCCACAGCGGCGACGGGGCACCTTGGCGCGGCCGGCGAGGGCGTGAGCGAGACGAGGCGAGGCAGAAAGGATTGCAGAGGGGCTTTCACTGCGATTGGGGAGGAGGGCGCGTGGATCCATCCTGTCGTGGCCGGTGACTGGGCGAAGCGGCGGGCGTCGAAGAGATCAAGCCACGCGGCGGGGAAGCTCTGAAGCGGGCGCATGCTGCTCGGGCGCGTCTGCCTCGGGAGATCCGGGGAGAAAGATTTTGGGTCCACCAGTCAGTCTCGGTTGTTCCACAGCTCCAAGATTGAAAGGAACACTGCCTTTGGGGACTCAGAAGGAACCAGCAGTTTTGGTTGGGTTCTCAGGGGTCGGGACTAAGAACCGGTTTTGGAGCGGTTAAGCTCAGGGGAGCTGAGACAAAGGGATTAGGGACTTTCGGTTGAAGATTAACTCGGCTGATCAAACAAGGTCGTTACACGTCCATAACAAAACAAGCAACTCCAGCAACCACTATCAAGGGTCCATCAGAAGATCATGATGATCGAGGTAGACTAGAGGACTCCTTTTATCGACTACATTAAAGAGCACAGGCTACCTTCCGACAAGACACAGGCAGAACAAGTCTCATGGCAAGGCAAAAGCTACATTCTAATCAGAGATAAACTCTACAGAAGAGGAGCATCCTCGGGAGTACTCATGAAATGCGTTACTCGCGAAGATGGCAAGGACCTCTTGGAGGAAATACATAAAAGAATCAGCGGGAATCACGCATCCTTAAGAACAATAGTAGGCAAAGCTTTCAGAGTAGAATTTTATTAGCCAACTGCACTGGCAGATGCAGTGGACTAGTCCGCAGGTGTCAAGGCTGCCAGTTTTTTGCCAAGCAACAACATGTTCCCATCTACAAACTCATCACTATACCTCCAACATGGCATTTCGCATGCTGGGGGCTCGACATGATTGGTCCGCTCCCAACAGCCCCAAGAGGATTCAAATGAGTACTCGTCACCATTGATAAGTTCACCAAATGGATCAAAGTGAAACCAATCACCAACTCCAAAGCTGACGAGGTTCTAGACTTCCTGGACGAAATAGTTCACCGCTATGGTTTCCCAAACAGGATCATCAAAGATCTGCGCTCAGACTTCAATAATCACGAGTTCTGGGAGTACTGCGAGAACAGTGGAATTGACATTCGTTATGTCTCCATTGCTCACCCAAGAGCCAATGGCCAGGTCGAGTGTACCAACGGCATGATACTTGAAGCTCTCTAGAAAAGGTTGCATGACATCGGTAACACCAAAGGAGGCAAGTGGCTTAAAGAATTACCCAACGTTCTCTAGGGACTACGTACTCAACCATGCAAGCCTACTGGTTAGTCACCCTACTTCCTTGTCTATGTGTTAGAAGCCATACTTCCTACTGACATCATGTGGAGATCCCCTACGGTCAAGCAATACGATGAAGGGGTAGCAGAGGAAACAAGGCTCCTAGACCTTGGTAGCTTGGAAGAATCATGTTGTGCAGCACTCGTACAATCAGCAAGATACCTTAAAGGACTACGCCGCTATCACGATCGCAACATCAAAGAACGTTCTTTCAACATTGGTGACATGATCTTCAAGCGCATTCAAGACACAACGGGGCTACACAAACTCAACTCACCATGGGAAGGGCCTTACGTCGTGTCCAAAGTCACAGGACTAGGATCGTATAGGCTACAGCAACTTTCCGGCGAACAAATCGCAAACTCCTGGAACATTGAGCACCTATGTCATTACTACCAATAGTCAACTGACTCAATGGCACTGTACTAAGGCCACTGGACTCAATCTTTCATTTTTGATTAATAAATTTCCTATGGGCAACTACCGACTACTCATCCGTGCCTACAACTAGCAGCTCCCAAAGGTGGGTCAGCTGCAACTTGAGCTACTCAGCTCTACGAGCCTCCACGCTCTGATTTTGACTTGTTTTCAACAAGTCTAGCAACTCACAAAGGCGGGTTAGCTGCAACTTGAGCTACTCAGCTCTACGAGCCTCTGCGCTCTGACTTCAACTTGTTTCAAACAAGCATTTTGAGCTATACAGCTCCACGAGCCCTAGCGCTTTGTTTTTTCACTTGTCAACACAAGACTATATGAGTTCTCCACAGTTCATACAGTGGCCTACAATCGCAATTTGAGCTATCTCTTGGCTAACAAGTTCCTTAAGCATCAGTCTTTTGCAACAAACAAATAAAGAGTACACAAAACTACTCATCTCATTTCTTACATGCAACTTTCGTATTAATGTTTGCAGGATTACAACAATTAACCCTACTTTAAGAAGTCGGGGTGTTCAGAGTACAACACAAGTGCACAACAACGACTGCAAGCAACTGCCTACTGGCAGTTACAACAGAACTTCCAGGCTGGGATTTCAAATTATATCACAAGGATACACTTGAGCCTGGTGACTACTCGCAGTCCACGAGGAAGAACCACCAAGAAGCAAGGAGTGCACGCAAGGAAGCTACGCTCTAGGCAGTTGTGCCCTTCTCCTTCCCTCGGCGGTGTAAGGATACAAGGTAGGCTACACTAGCGCAAATCAAAATTTTTCTACCGCGTAAACCAGAAAAACTGCCGTATAAGGATCACGGGATTACCGCTCGACGCACTGATGCGGAAGATGTAGATTCGCGTCGATGCAGCGAAGTCGATCAGCATAGTCGAACGTAGTCGATCACGTCGACGTCCAGTAGCTCCTCAACAACTCATCCACGTGCAACAAGATCGTCTTCGTGCCGCAGCTCATTGTCAGCTCATTGTGGCTCGTCGGCGGCTCGCCGGTGGCTCGTCCAAGTGCTGTAGGTGCAACACCTCCAAGGTATCCACCCGTGCAGGGAGGAAGCGTCACAAGCCAGACTGCTAGATCCGCACGTTGCCACAGGCGAGGGCGTGGGAGGCGCGGCAGATGTGTTTCGCCAAAAAGGTGTAAACCCTAGGGCGCCCCCACCCCTCTATTTACAGAGGTTCCTGACGGGCCTCTGGGTCCGAGGCCCATTAGTACTTCTAAACCTAATCCAACTCGGATCACATCCGAATTAAGCTTCCAGCCCCTTAAGTGTGTGACCCTATGGGTTTGGATACATATAGACATGGCCCGAGTACTCCTACTCGGCCCAATAGTCGGTAGCGGCCTCTAGCAAGACGTGCCAACTCCTATACGCACACGAAGATCATATCAAATGAACCGTCACAACATTATGTACATGATATTCCTTTTGCCTCACGATATTTGGTCTAGCTCCAAGCCGACCGCTCTTTCTCAATCCTGTGATTCGGAATCCCTTTGTAGGTTAACTGTTAACCGTACGTAGCATGGCCATGCATTTTTGGATCCGATCACTCGAGGGCCCAGAGATATCACTCTCAATCAGAGAGGGGCAAATCCCATCTTGATTGACCATGTCTCACAGCATGCTTCCTGACAAACCTGAAAGCTACCTTTATAACTACCCTGTTACGGTGTAGCGTTTGATAGCCCCTAAGTGAGTCGATTCACATCTCGAGTACATGCGACAATCTCAGGTCTAAGGATAAAGCGTACTTGTTGTGTAAAGCGAGAACTACTTCTCGTGTTGGGTCAGTCCTAGCACATGTCTCCACATGTGCCCACATTATTAGTTTAACATCTCCATGTCCATGACTTGCGAAACATAGTCATCAACTAATACATGTGCTAGTCTAATATTCATGTGTGTCCTCGCATGAACTCCGACTAGGGACAACTTTAGAATAACCATACAAGTAAAGAGTTTCACAAACAATTCACATAATTGCAAATCAGTTCAAGTAGCCTTTAATGGATATTCAATGAACACAATACATAAATCATGGATACAGATGTAATATCATCATCTCTATGATTTCCTCTAGTATACCTCCAACAGTCTCCCACTTGCACTAGAGTCAATCTAGAAGGTATCTAATACCCATAGCTCTTACATGCGCATCATGCTTAGCCTGCGGGAGTGGTTTTGTCAACGGATCAAAAATGTTCAGGTCCGTGTGTATTTTGCATATCTTGATCTCACCCCGGTTAACGAAGTCTCGAATGAGATGAAATCGCCGCATTACATGTTTGTTATTCTAGTGATTCCTTGGCTCCTTTGCTTGCGCAATTGCCCCATTATTATCACAGTAGAGATTCAATGGGCTGGACGCATTCGGGAACACACCAAGCTCAATAAGGAAATTCCTTATCCAAACACCCTCCTTCACGGCTTCCGAAGCCGCGATGTACTGGGCTTCTGTCGTAGAATTGGCCACCGTCTCCTGCTTGGAACTCTTCCAACTAACAGCACCACCATTTAGCGTGAACACAAATCATGATTGTGACTTTGAATCATCTCTGTCGGTTTGGAAGCTACCATCGGTGTAACCTGTTACAATGAGCTCCTCCTCACCTCCATAGACGAGGAACATATCTTTAGTCCTTCTCAAGTACTTAAGAATGTTTTTCACCACTGTCCAGTGACTCACCCGGATCAGACTGGTGTCTGCTTGTCATACTCAACGCATATGCAACATCTGGGTGAGTACTTATCATTGCATACATGATAGATCCAATAGCCGAGGCATATGGCACTCTACTCATGCGATCCCGCTCATCAGCAGTCGAAGGACACTGAGTCTTGCTGAGATGTATGCCATGTGACATAGGCAAGAACCCTTTCTTCGCCTCTTCCATGCTGAACCGCTTCAACACTTTGTCAATGTAAGTATCTTGGCTTAATCTTATAAGCCTTCTCGATCTATCTCTATAGATCTTAATGCCCAGAATATACGCCGCTTCCCCTAAGTCCTTCATCGAAAAACTATTTTTCAGTGAAGTCTTTACAGACTCAAGCATAGGAATGTTATTTCCAATCAGCAATATGTCATTCACATATAATATTAGAAATACTACAGAGCTCCCACTAACCTTCTTGTAAACACAAGACTCTTCTTCGTTCTTGGTGAAGTCAAACCCTTTGACCACTTCATCAAAACGAATGTTCCAACTCCTAGATGTTTGCTTCAATCCATAAATGGATCTCTGAAGCTTTCATACCTTTCCAGCATTTTTCGGATCGACAAAACCCTCGGGCTGTATCATATACACGTCCTCAGCTAGGTTTCCATTCAGGAAAGCTGTCTTGACATCTATCTGCCATATCTCATAATCGAAATAAGCAGCTATAGCTAGAATAATCCGAATGGACTTAAGCATCACTACGGCCGAGAAGGTCTCGTCGTAGTCAACTCCTTAAACTTGTCGAAAACCTTTTGTGACAAGTCGTGCTTTATAGATGTGAACATTTCCATCCATGTCCTTTTTCTTCTTATAGATCCACTTGCACTCTATGGCTTTAACACCATAAGGCGGGTCAACCAAGTTCCAAACTTGATTGTCTCCCATGGACTCTATTTCGGATTGCATGGCACTCTGCCATTTTTGGAGTCTGGGTCCATCATTGCTTCTGCATATGTCGCAGGCTCATCATTGTCCAACAATAATATTTCCCGCATTTCGCGGAGCCTTGCCGACTTTCGTGGTTGTGGCGGTGCTTCTCTTGCCATGGGTATCTCAACTTGTTCTGCTACGTTAGCATCACTCATTGATTCTTGCCTGATCAGCTCATCTTGAACTTCTTCAAGATGCACTATCTTTCCACTCTTTTCTCCTTTGAGAAACTCTTTCTCTAGGAAAACCCCGTTCCGAGCGACAAACACTATGCCCTCTGAGTGAGTCGATTCACATCTCGAGTACATGCGACAATATCAGGTCTAAAGATAAAGCATACTTGTTGTGTAAAGTGAGAACTACTTCTCGTGTTGGGTCAGTCCTAACACATGTCTCCATATGTGCCCACATTAATAGTTTAACATCTCCATATCCATGACTTGCGAAACATAATCCTCAACTAATACATGTGCTTGTCTAATATTCATGTGTGTCCTCACATGAACTCCGACTAGGGACAACTTTAGAATAACCATACAAGTAAAGAGTTTCACATACAATTCACATAATTGCAAATCAATTCAAGTAGCCTTTAATGGATATTCAATGAACACAATATATAAATCATGGATACAAATGTAATATCATCATCTCTATGATTGCCTTTAGGGCATACCTCCAACAGGCGGTGGCATAGACGGAGACTAGGGTTTCACGCACTCCAGTTCTGCTGCCCTTCATCAACACCCTCTCCCTCTTACAAGTACTCAGAACTGGACTTCAAGCACACATCGTGTACTTGAGTCTCATCCCGAGATGTTGTAGAGAGAGTAAGCAGTCAGCACCACGCCTCCATCCTCGACCAGACAACTGGATAAAGACCGTGAAGCACATCATCCTTCACCCCGTGAGCTCCAACATGGTTACTACCAGAGAGTAGGGGAAAAGACCAAGCACACGACATATCCTCCTATGAGGATTCTTCTAGCATCGCAATTATCTCTCCTAGCGAGGAGATTTGTGGAGGGAATGTGGAACCTCACTACGAGGAATCTTCTAGCACTGGGGCACTCATTGGAAACTTGCTACTATCAAAGAGAAGCAACCTAAGGCCAACCATCGCTATACTCGGATCCATGTCTCAGCAACAGCAGCTGGGGGACTATTTATAACCAGAAGGCCA
Source organism: Setaria viridis (assembly GCF_005286985.2). Classification (NCBI taxonomy): domain Eukaryota; kingdom Viridiplantae; phylum Streptophyta; class Magnoliopsida; order Poales; family Poaceae; genus Setaria; species Setaria viridis. The sequence continues at coordinate 24,798,986 of NC_048263.2, read as the reverse complement.
GGCAGAATAAGCGCATTTGTGACTCCACAGTAACTCGACTTGTCCTACTCAAGGACAACATCCATGTGAAAGCCTGCCTGAGCATAATCAAAATTCGAACGTGAATTGTTCAGAACACAAACCGCCAAGTCCTTCACAGTACACTCCTGTGTCCTTGCAACTTTATGGCAATAATGCAACGATCACTACGATCACATACGCACTCTCCACAACCATCTGCAGGAATTGGGGCCTACATGAAAGACTACTCACAAGACTAGCCATTGGAGATCTACAAGAAAACACTCATTTATACAATGGTTGTCACCCCAAGAGAAATAGCATATACTTGTTCAGACACATCAAGTCTATCGGTAAAATTACAAGTCAATACAGTGACCCGAGACTACTCTAAATTAATAAAGCCCGCTACATGCTCAGCGACCGGCTCCAGTTCCTCCCAATACTGTGTATATGTTTCATCGCTACAATCTCTGCTGATATCGCCAAGAACTACTTGCAAACAAGTTTCGCAATATTGGTGATCTGGGCCGGTGCATCCCTCAATCTCGCAATTAAGGGGCGGGACTCCACTCCTTCTTCGGGAGGCTCTATCACATCAACCAAAGTCTGCGCTACGTCAGATAATTCTTTAAGATCTTGCTCTTTCTTCTGCAATGAAGCCGCATGACTTCTGACAGCAAGCATAGCTTCGGCCAACATAACAACGAAGTTTCGCTGCCGACCCCTCTCTTTTTCGCAGTTTTCCCTCGCCTCCGCTAACTGAGCCGTGAGCTATTCAACCTCATCAGCGGCGCAACTATGTGCATTCCTCCAATCCAAAACGTGACTTCTAAGTCTGGCCTCACCCTTTAGCTCTACAAAGGAAGAAGACAACACAGTCAGAAAGATCAACAGAATACAGAATTTGTATCAACAAAATATGAGTGCAAGTACTCACCCTCTAGTTTCTGCTGCAAAGATTTGTTGCGTGTTGCCAAACGACACCTCTCCACTTCAAAATCATGCCTTTGAATTCGAAAGGACTCAACGGCATCTTGATATTTCTTCAAGAAATCAGCAGTACGGCGGCGCTCCTCAGTTATATCTTTTTCCAATTGTGCCACATGGCGCACAGCCTCACTCTGTTCTTGGACAATTTGGATATTTTTGTGGGATCTTTCATATAAATCCTGCACAATCAAACAATTAGTACTCTTCACAAGTACAATTGGTGTCAGGCTACGTAATTAAGCACTCAAATGCAGTTTCAAGAACTCACCTGAGTATAAACCATCATTTGTTGATGCAAAGTCACAAAGTTTGATATCGGTGGCAGCTCTTCCAGGGGCCTTTCAAAAATTTCAACCTTCTGTGCCAACTCCGGAGCCTCGGCCGCCACACTAGCCCTCACACTCGGTGTAAGGATTAGCTGTTGAGAAAAAGAAGTTCCAGCCTCTGAGACATTCTTATCTGCTGCATGATTAGTAGCTGGCACAACTCCTTCCCAGATGCCATGACACTCTGTGAGACTACTACAGCCCCCTCTTTGATGCTCGCCACTGTTGTAGTTGTTCCAACCTCAGCTGCGAGAGAAGGTTTGTCATTAACATTCTCGGGGGCTGGCAGTGCTGGATTCTCAAGCGAACAAATTACATCCCACAGTATGGCGGCTGCGAGATTCACTGCAACTGTTTGCGCCGGCTCTTCAATTGTCAAATCAACAACGCGCATCAGAGTCTACGCCTGATGGATTTTCAACCAGTTCTAAGTTCGTTTCTTCGAGAACAATATCCTTGGAAGTCCTGATATCAAACAAGATTCAAGATCAATAAAGCAACTACTATCAAAGTCGGTAATCACACCATTACAATAGAATACTTACTTGGTGGATCGGGGAGGAACTCGTCGACATTTCTTCGTCACGGGGGCTGGCTATACACTCGGAGCTGGCTCATTAGCCGATACGGGTGGCAACTCCTCAATGTCTTCACCAAGACCTAAAAGAACCATCTCAGAGATAATGTACGCGTACTACTAGTACTCGCGTACTCACCGCTAGCATGGACTTCGGGCAAGGAGGCGTCAGAAACTGCCTCAGGCGTTTTCACAGTTCCACTTATAGCAACTTCTGACAGGTCACCTGCTCTGCCACTCAAAACTTCAAGTTCAATGGCCTCAGCAGATGTTTCCAAAGAAATCATGCTGGCAGCCGCGTCTTTCGCTATCGTGACTAAATCATCAAAAGTAATCTCGGCAGCTCCGTACGTCACGTCCACGTCCTCCTCAATGTCCTCATCCACATCAACAACCTGCAAGCACAAAATAGGACAATTAGACTACTCAAGGAAGTTATGTAAGTACTCATACTCCAGAAAGGTAACTATCGGTGGTGGAGCTTTGAACGTCTCCAAATGCTTGCTAACCGATCATTTATGCACAACGGTCCGTCTCTTTTTCGGCATTGGAGCTTGGACCCCTTCATGACCAGCATCTTCCGCCGGACGCTTCGAAGTATCGGCCCCAGTTTGATAACCTTTAAGAACTCAAGACTGCACAAAAGTATGATCAGACAACTCAGAATCAGATGACACTATATCTGAATCACCAAGCAACTTAGAGTCCTCATTCTCCTCCTCCTCTTCTAAGGGATCATCAAGCAAGCGCACATAGTACACAGATCTCGTGTTTTTTGCAACATCAGCATCAGGAGGAGGAGGAGGAGGAGAAAAGTATAAAAAAACATCCTCCTGCATAAGGAATTACTGGTAGGCAAACATGATGACCACTAATTATGGGTACTCAAAAGGAAAGCAAGTTACCTCTCTGGGCTTAAACCAGTTGTCAAACTCTTGGACAGACTCATCAACCTCGAGCACTCCTTGGAAATTCTTGAAAAATTTGCCCAACAATTCTTCAACTGCTTCATCAGATATATCATTAGCAGACATCCGTGAAGGATCATCAAAACCTGAGTACTCATAACCCCAAGTTTGGCGCAGCAGCAACGGTTGTACTCTTCTTTTCAAAAGTTGGCAGCCACATTAACTCCAGACAGCCTGGCCTTCTTCAAATCTGCAATCCTCTGCAGCAACTCGGCCACCTGATGACTATCCTCAATACCAGGCTCTTCGAGCCACTAGCTCAAGTACTTCGGCCGGTACCCGGTGATCACTAGCATTGGAGGATCATGGTTCTCAATGTAAAACCACTTTTCCTTCCAGACGTCATGGGACGCTGGAGTCTCATACTCCAGATACAGATCAGAGTCCCTTAGCTGAAACCCCACGCCTCCGAGTACCGCCATCTTATCTTGACTAGAAAAGGCTTGCAACGGAAAAGCTTGCGGAACAAATGAAAATAGGGTTGTATCCCGAAATATGCTTCATAGAGATGCACAAAAATTGCGATATGCAATATCCCATTGGGGTTCAGATGAACAAGCTGAAGGTCATAAAAGTTGAGGATACCTCTAAAGAACACCGATGTAGAAACATCGAGTCCTCTCTCCACAAAGTGAGCCCAAATCACTGTCTCTTTTGGATGGGTCTCAAAATTCCAGGCATTACCATAGGCACACCTCTAATTCACGACAGCTTCCTCCTACAATAGTTTCGCATCTACCAACTCTTGGATGGCCTCTTTCCTCATGGTGGACATCTTCCAAGCACATGCTTGATTTGGTGGGGCGGTCTGATCCGTAGGCCCACATTTGGGTGGGGGAAGCTGCGGCTCTTTCCCCTTCTTGGTTTCCTTCGTCGATCCCTCTGCGGCCTTTCCCTCGGATTTGTCGATTTTCTTCCCTATCTTCTTCACACGCATCACCACGGGGTGCGTAAGGGGAGGAAGAGAAAACTACTTGAGGTTGCTAGTTTTGGCTGATGGCGACGACGGCGCAAGCGGCGGCGCTAGGGTTTTTTCAAAGATGGAGAATGACAGATGCGAATGGCTGGAAACGTAAACCACGGAGGCTACCAGCCTTATCTTTTATAACACCGCAATGGATCTAAAACGGCCCCGAGATTCTGGCAACGCAGCCGGTAATTTTGATACGGTCTGATACTCTCAAGATTTATCACGAGATTGAAGTCCAATGGTCACGTCGATCATGGTTGACCCCTTCATCGCCTGAGCGTAGTCGATCAAAGCACTTGGGGGCTGCATACACTTCACCCATCGGACAAAATTTTCTTTTTCTTCAGAGATTAAGGAAAGATGAAGAAAATTCAGTTTGACCCTCAGCCTGATTCTTCGATTCAACCTAAGGCTCGGGGGCTACTCCATATGGAGTGCGATTTTCATCGCACTTACATATAAAAACTTGAAGACAAATAACTCAAAACCAATGTCAGAATGAGGCAGGAGTACCTTCCAGCCGCATGACAGTATTCAGGTACTTGAAGACTAGCCACGATAGAAGTACTCAACGAGCACCGAGGACTAGTCGAGCAATGTCTGCTGAGTACTCAGAACCCTTTCATTTGACTACAAAGTACTCGAGGGCTTGTCGACCATACATGCCTGGACCCACCAGAGGGTCTATACGGACCCACTCAAGGGGACATACTTGAGACGTCTCAGGACATGAAGACTACGCTACAGGGCAACGTAGACTACATGGAACTCCTGAAGGACTTGTCGGAATACAAGGAAACTACTCTGCTGAGTTAGAGCAGGACTCTATATCTTGTCCGACTAGTACTCTTATACAAAATACTAACAAAATACTACCAAAATACTACCATGTAACCCTGCTCCCCTGATGTATAAAAGCGGGCAAGGATCCCCTCAAAACAAGTTCAATTGAATACGAGCATACAACACATAGGACGTAGGGTATTACGCGATCTAGCAGCCCGAACCTGTCTAAATCGTGTTCCTGCGTCACCATCGACTCCTTGATTTCGGCAACACCCACCAACCAAAACTCTATCTCGAGTACTCCCTTGATAGGTTGCCGGGTTAAAACACCGACATATACTAAAATTTCCTACACTCTAAATTTTGAATAACAAATCTAAAATTATTTACTTGTCATTAAAAACTTTGAAACTATGTATTACTAAAATTGTGCATGTCTTTACTTTCAAGTTGCTAATGTACTCCCTCCGTAAAAAAAAAAGTTATTCTAGAACAAATATGTCTAAAAAAACAAGTAATTATTACCCTATTTAGTATTGCACGTGCATGCAGCTTAGCACCAAATATGACTAGTAAATAGGGACAAAGTGACAAACAAGGTCCTTACCGATACATCCTAAAATTCCTAAATTGACTTTGTTTTTTTAACCAAGGAGTAAACATTTCACCACAAGAAGTACGAAGAAACAAATCTTGTGCAATTTTACCATAAAGGATATAACCTGATTTATGGTTCTTTTCTTGCCCATAAAATTTGTCTGAGTACATTTGTATATGCACAAAAGATCAACGGAAAATGTGGGCTCAGTCCTAACACTTGCTTTTGCCCATGCACAACACAACAATTGAAGTGCGTTGTTAGTAATTGTTTTTCAAAAAGAGATCAGAAAGATAGCATTTCAAGTTGTTAACTCATCTAAACATGCATTGTCGGAGAGCGTGCATTGCAACACACACATGTAGTGCGGATTTTTTTTCTACCTTCCACATCATCTAACAACTTACGCATCGATTTATATGACATATTTATCGATAATTTATATGTACCCAAGGTTATGGCACCTGGAGTGTATTTTACTTAAAAGAAACCTTTGTATAGCAAGAACACCAATGAACACTACATTTTACCTTTATTTTCTTTTTCATAACAAGCGCAATTATCCGACCACGAAACAGCCAAAAACGGAAAACCACGCCACCCTTCACCCTCCGTTGCACATCCACCGACTCCAGCTAATTTCCATCCTCATAAATAGCTCCCAGACTCTCCTGAATTAACAACGACGCCCTCCACGTATCCCCACTCCGCCCCCTTCGTTCTCCCAGAATTCGCGAAGCAGTCCCTCCGCCCCGACTTTCGTCAGGCTTTTCCCGCCAGGATGGCCTCCGGTTCAGGAAAGAAGCAAGACGGCAACCAAACCAAAGAACCGGTCGAAAGCGAGGAGTCCAATGCCGCCACCGCCGTGGCCGCAAAGCCGCCTCCCCCCGCTCCGCCCTCCGAGCGCCTCCAAGAACGGGCCCATGGGTCACCGGAAGCCGGAGGCCGGAATTCCTCCGCTGCCACCACCGCTGAGGCAGCGGCTGCGGCCCAGCGGAAAGGCATGGGGATCGGGGCTACTTCCTGCCTGCGCTACGCGGGCGGCAAGCCCCCACTCCCGCCCCTGGCCGCCTCCGTCTCGAGAGCATGGGAGCCGAAGTACGCGACCGGCAAGCCCCCACTCCCGACCCATGCCGTCCGCGCCTCGAAATCGAAAGGCAAGAAGCCGATGTCCGACGCGGAGGTGGTGAAGAGCGGCATGGAGGTGAGGGCTAAGTGGAAGGATATGAGGGAAGGGCGAATGTATATGAAGGAGGTATTCGACGAGCTGTTGGAGGAGAGCAAGGCGAACGCGGAGATGGACCAGGAGGACGAGCCGGAGGGAACGGCGATGCAACAGGAGCAGGTGCGGTTTCTTGGATCTTTCGACTGCGTTCTTGAGTTATTCCTGCTTGCTTGTGATTTGGGAAATCGAATCCTACCGTTCTTGAGGACCTTGGGGAGGATTTAGTGGCTGGAGCCAAGGAATTGTGTGGCATCCGAGATTGGGGACTTTGTCTTTCTGTTCTTCTTGCACTAGCAACGATCTTTCGGTGATTATGTAGGTGCGCGTTCTTGCGCTGTTGTATTCAACTCTTCTTGCACTGTTTAGTTTAATGTCTGAAACTGGCATGGAAGCCCCAAAGCATAAATGTGAATAGGTGACAAGACTGGATAAGTTTTGGTTTTCTTTTTTCTGCTCCCTTGCTGGAATATTTGACTTCGATGTTAATTCTGGAACAGATGAAGTCAGCAACAATATGGCCTGAAAATTATTACAAGGGATCGATCTGGAGAAAGGTATTACATGACTGTATATTTCTTACATTTTTACTTGTAATTGGTGGCTGGTGCGAGCAGTCTTGTGACAATTTGTGTTTGAGATGGGATCTCTCTGTCTTCCAATATGAAATCTTGAGATGGTAAAGTTAATTGTGGCAAGAAATCATGTACAAAATGGTGTAGGATCAGAGGGTAGAGATAAAAGCATGGGCAAATGCTACTGAATTCAGTTTCTGTCCATCCCAGATTAGATGATTGTTGATTACTCATAGGCCCTCTTGTGATCTGATATGGAATTTCAAGAAAATAAATGATGTTGTTGTGATGTGCTATAAAATCTCTAAAAACTCCAAGGTGTTATTACTTGCATTGATTTAATTAACGGCCAGTGTTTGGCTTATTCTTCATTTTATGACAAAATGTAATGGTAATTGAGGGCAATATCCTGGTTGTCGTGTTGGTAAGACAACCGGTCAACTTGAAGCCAAATATACATGATTTAGTGTTGATGAATGGTCTAACAGTCTGAAGTTAGGCATACATGAGAATTAGGCATCCACTGACGAGATAGATAGGCGTATACTTGTGTATTCTTCTTCTGATGGCACAAACTGCTGGTGCCAATAGGATGATCTGTAGCTGCTGCTCCCTTGTCTGAGAACTCTGACAAGGATGTAAGAGCAACTCCAAGAGAATTGCTATCCAACTTGCCAAGCTAAAATTTGGCAAGTTAGGAAGAAAATCGTGGTCCAACAAAGTTGCTATCTGACTCTTCATCTCATCCAACTTGCCAAACTTCCCCTCACACTTGCTAAACTTGGCGAGTCAATTTGGCTTGCCTTTGGCAAGTCAATTTGCCTTGCCAAAGTGTGGGTCCCACACGCAGTAATTGTCAGAATGGAGAGTGCAAAATGGAGAGGTTGTTGGAGTGGATGGAGAGTGTATATTTTTAGAGAGGAACCTAGCTATTGGGATTTGGAGAGTGGGAAATGGATAGTCTGTTAGGATTTGGAGAGTGGGAAATGGATAGTCTGTTGGAATGAGAAACTCAATATGGAGATGAATCTTTTTGCCAATTTGAGATGCAAGGTTGAATCAAAAGCCTCCGTCGGGCTTCGTCACCGCCTCCGCCTGTGTCGCGGCGGCATTCCAGGACGCGCAGTAGGCCTGCCCGCAGGACAAGGGCGTCGCGGTCTACAGCGACGCGTGCGTCCTCCGCTTTGCCGGCATCCGGTTAATACTCTTGATGTGTTCTTCTCCATTAATACTCTTGTAATTAAATTAAATAATAATGTATGCAAAAAAAATTTCACAAATGGTTGGATTACGAAGAGAGGCGAAGATTTCGCTTGATAATTGAATTGCAACTTGATAATTATATTGATGGCATGCGATGAGATGATAGCCTCAAGGGTCTAGACAATATCGTTGATCTCTCAGTTAGGCTTGTTCAAACACGGAGGCACAAAGTGTATGATATGATTTACTTGCTTCTCAAATTGATATTACTTTTACCAGTGGCAACAACAAGTGTTGAAAGGGTATTTTCTACATTGGTTATAGTGAAAACAAAGTTAAGGAATAAACTAGGTGATAGTATTTTGGACGATTGTCTAGTCACATTCATTGAGCGGGATATTTTCTTCCAAATGAATGAAGATGATATAATCAAGACATTCATGTCACTCAAAAAGCGGCGGGTAAACAAAGCGAACAAGTAATATTGTAAGTTTCTTTTATGCTATATTTTGAACTATTTGTATTTCATTTGAACTATTTATATTGTGATTTGTTATTGTTTCTAGCTTAATCTTTGAATTTAAGACTTATCATATTATTTAGTGCATGTCGTTTACCGAATTAGAAAATGATTTTATCAAATTGTAAATGGTTTTATCGAATTGCATAAGATTTGTTTTCAGCATACCCTATGATAAAATCCTAGGTCTGCCACTGTATGCACATACATGTTGATGATGCACAAACTGTAAAATAGGAAACTAGTCGTTTTGAATTCTCTAGTCCAGGCCAAATGCCATGATCCAAGCAAGCCTCATGAACAGCCCATAGCAGTGTAGAATTCGTCTTGTTGCCATCAACCCTGAAGCATGGACGGGCCGTACCTGCAGCGACCATGCTGCAACTTGAACTCACATCTCTTGCAACCTGATTCCACAATAACATGTCTGTATTTATTATATTATATCCGGAAATTATGAATAATACGTAAACCCTAGCTAGTTAGAAACGAGGCGCGGGCTACGTTACCGCTATGGCCCTTACGTGTTTCGATCCTCTCTTTTCTTTCTGCCGTGTCGTCCTCGCTTCTGGCGGCGGTCGCCGGCGTCATCAGAGATTTTAGCGAAGACAAAAGATTTGTGAAATCGCCAACTATCTGTTTGGTTGCTGCATGGCAGGCATCATCCAACCCTAGGCCACCAAAATCTAACGCCAGGACCCAAACCAAACAAGCACAGAGTTGCAACAAGGTTCATACACAGCGCAAACATACACAACATTACAGACACGTTGATATAGGCACGTGCCCTTGTGAGACGAGACGACAGCCACAGAATAGATGGCAGCAAAACTCATACTATATAGATGTAGATGTACATAAGGTTGATAAATACGGTGACAGTGCCATGAAGACAAAGAGGCCGGGGTAGATCCAGACGCGCACAACAGGCGCCCTGTTCCGGTTAACAAAATCGAGCTTCCTCTGCACACAACTTAAAGAGGAGCCCTCGACGCAAAATACCACACAGGTGAAGGCACAAGAGAAGGTTCCAAAAGAAAATGCAGGCAAGGCTCTTCCTCTCCATCCACACACACCACCACTAAAAACTGATGAGAATGTCTCCCTTCGCTCTCCCCTCAGCACAAAGTTACTGGGACCTGCTGTACAACATGGGGTTAATTTCTTACAGCGACCAAAAAATCTGGAGGCTCTCCCTGCGCCTTTCGCCTTCCTCGGCCTTCAGGTTAACGGCTTCTGGGGAAACCAGTAGCACCCTCTTGCATATAGCTTCCCGCCAGAGACAAAATTTTTGCAGCAATCTAAGTCTTCGGCGACCCGCATCATGGAAGTTAATAAATACAGATCGGGGGCGTACCAACAAAACCAAAATCGGAAAGGGGCAAAAACTAGTAAACTGAAAATGGGGCTGCAAAATGTTATAGCTTGGGGCCTTTGTGGTTAGCAATCCAGCAAGCTGCGGCTCAGTTACTCAGCATCCTTGGTGGGACCTGAACTGTCAACTCCATTGGAAGAAGTGTCACCATTGGTCAAGGCTGTTTGGACATCATGGTGATTTTCTTCACCAGAGGAAGTCCGAGATCTCCCCGACCTGGCTCGGATATTTGTACCCATAGGGAACGGTTCCTGAGAGATGGTCACAACAAAATGTCAAAATCATGATAATACGCTTACAAGAATTGCAGGCACAATTATAGTGCAAGTTCTGAAATTGCAAGTAAGACACTGAGACCAATAAAGAATGGTAAGATAGCAAACTACGTGCCAAACTTGCGCTCTACAAGAATGCTTACCCCACATGTAAAATGTATCTTAGGTCATGGTGCAGAGTACGAATATGCAGATGATAAGGTAACCACAGATACTATTGTGGAGTCGCTACCATAAAGTTAATTCAGCTAATGGCACATGGCATTTACCTCCCTCATTTTTATTTGCACAAAACCTAACTGTGTTTAGCAGCCCTCATGGTATATACAGATGACAAAGATGGTATAGAGAAAACTTGTCACAGGGCAGCAATGCATAATGTGATTGGAGAACAAGGAAGATGGCAAGGGAATACGCCAGGAAAGAAACCAAGGTAGAAAAGAAAATATATATATACCTGATCTCCTGCATTAGGACCATCTGAGTGGAAGAGTATGGGGCGGCAGCGCTTGTCCTCATTCATCAAACTAGAGTTCTGGAAATGAGCAATCAGGGCTGTCTTCCCTTGGATTCTGGCATAAGCCAGTGATGCCACCTTCTCACTGTTAAATTTCTCCCACTTTTTTCCGTTAAAAGACTGAAAAAGAAGACAAAATGGCTCAGGACGGCATGCTGATATTCAAGTTTCATATTTTATCAAGGTACGAATTTGGCAAGCCATATAAATTGACCATCAGCAAAAATAACCATTATTGCATTGATGCAGTACAGCACTTAGCCAATTCGGTAATTTTCTCTCACCTGATAAAACGGAATGATATGCTGAGGATTGGTCATGTTGATGAAAGCATATCCAACATTACACTTATTCTGAAAAGTAGGAGATAGATCTTATTTAGTAACATGAACAGGCAACTACAATCTGAAAGAATAAGCAGCAAAAGTGCATATGAATTAGATCCAAACTACCTTAAAATCAATCGGCAAGTAAATAAAATCATATGTTCCCTTATGACTTTCATCAATAGCAGCCAAGAGCATCTTTGAGGTGTACCTGAAACCCGAATGAGGCAATCAGAACAACAAATACTGCTGAGACATAACATAAATACAGCATAAAATTAGGTGCTTTTAATACATACTTATTTGGGATATTCTTAATCATCAGTGTAGTTCGTGAATCTTCCCCCCGCATAATGCGGTCGACATCAAGCTCGTACTGCCGTTTATTATCAGACTGATTAGCACCCGAGTCATTTCTCCGGCTTCTCATCCGCTCACCAGGTGAATCAAATGATGGAAGGGGAACCATTGGATTCCTTCCATGGAACATAGGACCCCTCTGCTGAGGAGATGGTGCGCCAATCTGAGCTGGAGACACAGTTGGATCCATACGATTCCCAGCAGTGTGAGAAAATAAGTTATTTAGCTCCAGACCATGAAGCTGAGGACTACCAGGAAATCCCATGCTCCCAACACTGCCAGGATGAAAACTTGATGCCTCTGTCAATTCCCCTGCATAGCCATGACGTCTGTCCCATAGTGATGGATTGATTGCTGGCGCAGAGCCCACGTGATGATGATGCATGGGAAGAACACTATCAAGCATGTGCGATGGTGCTCTTGGAACTCCATGCATCTGTGCAGGGGGGCGAGATGGAACATTGTTTACATATGATCCTAGATTTTGCCACAGCCCAGGAGAATTTGGATGCCGGTGGAAGTTATTTGAATTATTCCACATTAACTGGTGACCACGGAGAGAACCACCTCCACTTCTTGAAAATCCCAGAGCTGCAAAAATTGATACCCATGCAGGGAGTGGTTAAATAGCAAACATTAATTGATCAATGTTTCACAGCATTGCTTTCACAATCCTGATAAACCTATCAGCTTTATTATTACAAAACACAATGCTTAAGGGATGGAATTGCGGAAGAATGGGTTGGAACTTAAAAGTGTGATAAATCCTAGTGGCACCATTAGACAATGGTTATTAGGATGTAAATTACCTCCTTCACCAGCACGATCAAACGAATGTCCATTGAGGTTGCCAGAACCCACTTTATGAAGATGTCTGCTGTCCACTGCTTCAGCTGTTCTTGAGTTGCTATTGATGCCACCTGGTGCCATGGTGTTTAGATTGTAAGGGGCACCATTAGTTGCTCCGTTGTGAACTTCGGGCAGAGAATGGGGATGAAGAGCACCCATGCCTTGAAAACCATAATTCATATGTCCATTCATCCGACCAAGTGAGTGGCTGAGCTCAGCCAGGGAAGCCTGATTACCATGAGTTGTAGCAGATGCAATTCCAATGGGAGAGGACAGGCTCTGTGGTATGGTAGAGGATAGGCCCGGAAAAGACGCCTCCCTGAATGGGCTCATTGATGTGATAAGTCCAGAATGCAAACCATGAATACTCCCATTTTCACGGCCAGAAGATGTCACTGCTGCCATATTTGACGAACCGTGTAGAGTAAGCCTCCATATCAGGAAATACAACTATAGACAAACATATAATAAGGTGAAAAAAGAAATATCATACCCAATGAAGGTATTGGAGGGCTATTTGTGCTCGGACTGCCTAGTTTGCATACACCAAATTCTTCCTGCCCCAACTCTGGAGGCGCATGCTGTGTTAAGCTGTTATAAAACAACATTAAAGTCAATGTTAGAGCAGTGACTAAATCCAACATATTCATACAACCATGTTCAAAAGTGTGTAAAATGGAACCAGGATTAGAACACTACATCATATAATAATTGCTATTATTCTGAACAAATTAAATAACAAGCACACATTTATATCAACACATCTAAATGTGATACAACGAACTAGGAATATAATACGAAAGAATAAAACAGAAATATGTTTTTATGAGAACATGAGCCCATACACAAGAAAAAACAATGCAATGTTTACATCTCCTAGAAGAGATTTTCCGCTTGACAAAAGGAAATGAAAACCCATTTAGCATATATCGAATGTGCATACTATCCTCAGTGGTACCATAATACAGAACAAGTGTCAATGATGCCTAAGCAAAGAATCATTCAGCTTGTAGAAAAAAAACAAGATAAGGTTCACTCAATGTGCGATCAAATGGTCAATGGTTGAATGTGGAATGTCTGAAAGTAATAAGTATTGATAATGAAATACAAGAATGAACATTATGGTTTGACATTTCAGAGACATACCGTCTAGTACCACCCAGACGGCTGGTCTCCAATTTTATTTTCTTGCCAGCAAGATCACTCCTGCTTAAAGCACGAACTGCAGCTTCGGCTGCTCTGACATCGTAAAATTCTATAATTTTGTGATGGCCCTTTTGCGGAGCGTCCCGAATCTGCAATTAAAATTTAAGATATTATTAATTCTAGTTATAATGGAGCAGGAGTAAGTTGACGTAAGAGCATAGCATACCTCCTTGATTTCACCATAGTCGCTAAATATCTGGTGGATGTCATCATTTGTTAAAGATGGATCAACATTAAATACTACAAGCATTCCCTGGTTAATATCCTTCTCCGAAGGATTGTCCTAAGGGGGAAAAAGTGACAATTAGCACAAGCCCTACGAACGGCATTTTTGTTATCAAGGGCAAAATCATGTCCCGAAATCAAGCCAGGAAGATAAAAACTTGTGAATACCTTCGGAATGGAGTAATGTATGTCAAGTTTTCTACGTCTGAGTGGCTTGTTTTGAAGTGCCCTCATGGCATTCCGTGCTGACCTTATGTCATAGTAAGATATCATCACAAAACCACGATGTTTACAGGCAGTGTAGAGGTTGCTGATGTCTCCGTAATGCTGTGGGAAAAGAGTAAATGGCTTTAAGAAACAAATATGGTGTACAAGAACGATAGGTTGAGCAGAGAATGGAAAAAAGGAACACACCTCAAACAGGAGCTTTAATTCAGAATCCTCAACATTGCTATTAATGTTTCGGACAAAAAGAGTTCTGGAAGGGTGTTCCCCATAAGGATGTTCACCATTCAATGTGCCATTTAGCAACCCAAGACCCTCGTTAACTCCACCATTAGGTTCTGTAATTTTTTTATTTTCATCGATTTCCAATTCCATCCCGCCTCCAGTGTAAAATATATCATCATCAACATCATCACCATTGTTAGCATGGGCTGTGTACCCAACTTCATCAAGAACACCTGATAGCAGGTCATCATCATCAGGAAGTATGTTTCCTATTATCTGGGCCTCAATTTCCTCTGTTAACTCAAAGGGCTCATCATCAACATGAGTTGGATCAACCTTTTCAACTGGTTGGCGTACAAGGGCATTCTTGGATCCCAGTCTCACTACAGATTGAAGTATTGGTTAGAAAGCAATAAATATGAACAATATATTGCTTACTGCGATAGAAATGATTAAATTACAGTGTCTGACTGCTCAATTCCTGCACAAGATATGCCGGAGAAATAGAAGAATAACAATACCAAATTAAAGTGAAAGGATTCTTTTGGCCAAAGAAAGAGAGGATAAAGCAAGCAGGATTCTTTCAAAAAATAAGATGGAAAGTCTTTCCATTTTTTTTCTTCCCTTTCATACTCACCCATATCCTTTGTTGTACTTTTTATTCCCTTCTCTTAATTTCAAGGAGCAACCATACAGAAAAGATGCTACGTAATGGTACAATTGCCAATATATTAGATGTGATACAGTTCATTGCCTTAGCTATAAAAAAAGTGAATAGTTCCCATGGTTCAGGTTTGCTGCACAGTGCAATTGATTGCTCTGATTAAGTAGATAAAAGTGCTAAAGTAAAGTGTCTCACGTTTTTTATCAAAAATTTCAGATAGGGAGCTTGAGAAAAGCCCATTCTCATTGTAGGCCTCATTTGGATTAGTCCTCCTTCCGTCAGGAAATAAAGATGAATCAGATTGGCGGTTAGGGTCTTGATCAGCTCTCCACAGAGATGGTGACAAGTTAACATGTCTCTCTTGACCAAAAATCTTGTGCTCAAGGCTAAATGCAGTCTTCTGTTCCCTCAACTTATATGCTTGTAGATCTACTCGACCAACAGTTTTTGTCCCAATAGGTTGGGGCTTCTCAATTGGAGAAGATGCTACTGACTTGTTTCCTGACAACAATAGAAACATCTTGTTTTGAGAAGGCATCATGATAACGAACAACAAAATGTATGAACCATCACGATAACAAAAGGAGACTATGACACCAGCGCCAAAGGAAAAAAAATGAACAATAAAAGGAAAAACCAGCAGCAACCAAATGCTTATCAGGGGATAACCATACAGCACATTTGTCAACAATCTTTGGGAAACCAAGGTGAAAAAACAATGGCTTGCCCTAAATATAGAAAAAACAAATGAATCTTGCAATAAATCATATCCATCAGAATAACAACAAAGCCTTTTTATTCCCAAGCAAGTTGTGCTAGGCTAAAATCACATCCATCACATGCAAACAAATTCTTTGTGTGTTGGCGGGAAAGCATTTCACTCCTTATGTGTCATTTAGTCATGCATAAAAAGTTGTGACTCGTTAAATGCACAGAATACCCCCAATAACATGTGAATTTTGCAGCTAGAAGGCATCCTTAACACAGAAATGAGCAAAAAGCTAAGGGACACTACATCGAATTTAATACTAACCGATGTGATGAGGCAATGACTCTGGCTTCCAAAATCCAACCTGCCTCTGCAAATATAGATCAACAGTTAGTGCAAGCCATAGTCAAGAACAATAATCAGGCAACAAAATGAAAGGTGTCAAACACAAAGAACTCAAACAAGTCACCATTGGCCATAGTAAACAAACCAAAAATGGAAAAACAAGAGCTGGAGCAGCAATTCTGCAATTGTAGATGATTACCTCTGTGGGAAGGCGAAGCTCCTCAGAGAAGGAGGACGCGGCCATGGTGGGATTGCTGAACTGGGAAAGGTGGCGCCGCTGATCCATAACTTGAGATGGCATCCTGCAGGAGCCCAGACCACATAGCGTGTTAGACACAAACCCTGACAACAGCACGGTAGCTCAATTGCACGGGATCAAGGCAAAATTTGTCAAATTTTGCAGAAATGATGAAGCGTCAGGGGGCAAGCATTATAAATCAGAGCAATTTTGCGCGCAGAAATTCGGAGTCCGCAGCAACCAAGTAAGGGGCGGCAGAAAAAAAATGTGGAATTTAGTTCGTGCAAGCTTCGAAAGTCAATACTTTTGAATCAGAACCAGTAGATTTGACAAATCGGAGTGGGAATCCCACAAGCTGGTGCGGGAAATGTTTAATTTCCCCAATAAAACAGCACAGAAGATGTGGAATTTAATGCGCCTCGGGCTCCACGAGCCCCCAAACACGCAAGTATCTTGTGATCAAAGAAACCGCGAAGACAAAACGAAGAATTCCGCGCGGCCCGAGCCAAATTACCTTGCCGCCCCTCGAATTCGAGCTCAGATCACACGAAACAAGCAAGGAAACAAAGCGACCTTCCAAAATTTCCCAAAATTCAAACATCACAAAGCAAGAGCAACCACGAAAACAGCAGGGAGCGAGCGCGGGCTCACCAGATCGGCGCCTGCGGCCACCTCCTCCTCCTCAGAGCGAAAAGCTGGGGCCAAATTCGCAAGCGGCGGCAGCAGGCGGAAGAGATGCCCCCATGCCCCGCAAACGGGCCCCTCTCCGAGCTCGAGCACGGGTGGATCACGCGGACCGACGGGCGGCCGGGGACCCCAATGCGACGCCCGGGCTGCGGAGCCCCGCCCGCTGGGGCGAGGGAAGGAGAAAGCTACGAACACCTACCTAACCCTAGAGCGACGCGACACCAGCGGCGACGACGACGACGGCCCGCCCCCGGCCGCTGGCCCCCATTCCGGCGCTCGCCCACGTCGCCCCGCTCCGCCCCCTTGTGGTGTGCCCGCCGGAGTTCTTCGCCGGAGGCTCGCTGGCTCCGGCGAGGGGTCCCGGCGAGGTGGTGGGTGGGTGGTGAGACGAAGCAGAGACGCGGGCCTCAGGGGCAGGGGAACAACAACTACCTACCCAAATGCGGGCGGCGAGACAGGGGGGCACGCGTTTTATATCGTGCCCCGCGGTGACGCCCGGTGACCGCAACCGCGGAGCACGGGACCGCGGCGCATGCGCCTGCCCCGGGGCTCGCTCGACCTCACTCGCTGACAGGAGAGGGCCCACTCCTGGACGGGCTGACCTGTCACTGGATAGAGATTGAGGTGGGTCCATGATGGCAGTAGAGTGTGGGTGAGAGCGGCGCGGGGGGAGCCAGGTGGGCAAATTTGGGTGGTGGGAGTTCGGGGAGGTGACGGCTGAACTCCAAAACTCCTTTAAAATTATCCCAAAACTTATTTAGAGGAAAAATAAATAAAATTTAGCTCCAACAGTGCCCAATCCTTCCCGTAAAATTGCGCAGACACTAAAAATACCTCCATCGCTCCGCATATATGTGCGAGTTCGGTCCTTCCCTACTCACCCTCGAACACCATCGGAGCACGCCTTCGTCGATGCCGAGCTCACCTAAGGGTAGCTCGACGTGGAAGTGGCGGAGCTCCTTGAACGAGCGAAGCGGCAGGGCAAGCGGCGGCGGCGGGGCGAGCGGTGGTGGCAAAGGACACTCTGGTGTTGACCCGTGCTCAGAACACCTTCTCGCCGTGTCGTCAACACTGGCGATGCATCGCTCCAAATTCTCATGCAGCTCCAATGCCGCCCTCCGCTGCCGCTCCTTAGGCTTCATGCAGGCCTCAGACCGAAGCTGGACGGTAGAGGACTCATCCTCTTCATCGTCGCCATTCTGCTTCTCGGCGGACCGCCGCTTGGCGCGCAACATCCAACGCACGAGGTCGGCCACCCTCCATATGCGGTGGCGGCTGGTTCCCAGCATGTTCGATAAGCCAGCGAGCCTCACAGGGGTGGTGGCCCAACACGGCATGGAGGTGACCTCGACGCGGGCGAACGCGGCGGAGTTGGAGAGCGAGGACACGCCAGAGAAGGCGCCCGCGGAGCCAGAGGCGACGGCGACGGTGGCGTCGGCGACCGCGGCCGCGAGTGCCATGGTGTCGGCGGGAAGGCCCTTGGGGAGCGACTCGGGGCTCCTGCCGGACATGGCGCGTACGGCCGCCACGAGGCATGGTAGGTCGCAGCCGGCGCGTCGTTGTGCGCGCGACGCGAACGCGAGCCTGGCGGGGTCCCCCTCGGTGCAGCACAGCGTGCGTCTCGACCTGGAGTGATGCGAGCACGATGAGCGCTTGGCTGCAGCCAAGAGTTGGCTGAGGAGGAAACTAAAGAGGTGGGAAAGGCGTGTGCGTGGGTGATTGGTGAGAGATGGCCGGAGGGTGCTGTCATCGGGGAGGCGAATGTCGGGTCTAGCGATAATGGCGGCTCGGGGAGCGGCGATTTCTAGGCGTGGGGTGGCCAGAGCTCAAGGGGAACGGCTCGAGGCTGTCGTGCAAGGGGTTGTGAAGCTGAGGGTGGTGGCTATTGGGTTGAAGCGGCGCATAGTTGGAGGATTTTGGCCAACGGCGAGGAGGAGCTCACTCTGTTTTGGTTCTTCTTTGGCTAGAGGAAGAAGAAGAAAGAACGAGACGGGGAGAGAGCAGGAAGGTGCCGGGCTGGGCCCAATTACGATGATGTGGCCTATTTTGAAATATTGGGGGCTAGTTATTAGCGATCTACTGGGGGGTTGATATGTTTTTGGAGGAAAAACTTTTTGGAAGAGCTCCCAATACATAGTTTTAGGGAAGAAGTTTTTGGAAAACTCTTGGAGTTGCTACAGTATTTACTTTATTTTTTATTTTTTAATCTCCTTGGAACGAAGGAATCTCAAAATATAGGAATAGAAAAAATATAGGAATGGAGTTGCATGACATTTGCAATTCTATATGAATTGAGAATGTAGGAAGTTTGTAATTGTGTGTTTGGATGCAACATGGGAAAAACAAAGGAATGAGAAGAGGGAGATAGACATAAGGGAAAGTTTTTAAGAGGTTGGACCTCATGTTAGACTTCCTCCAAAATTCCTATGGATTGAGCCATTCCATAGGAATTTTGAATTTTGAGGATTGGATCCAAAGAGCCATATAGGAAAAATTCCTAGGATTCAAATCCTACAAAATTTCTACATGAATCCTATGTTCCAAAGGGGGCTTTAGAGTTGCTTCCTTCAGAGATTTAGGTCTCCTTTGGAATGTAGAATTCTTAAAATGTAGGAATAGGAAAAGTGTAGGATTCAAGTTGGTTGCCAATTACAATTCTATAGGAATTTTAGCATGCTGGAAACTTTCAAAGGGAGCATTTGGATACAACATAGGAAAAATATAGAAACATGAGGAGAGAGATAGACACAAAGGAAAATTTCCAAGAGGTTGGACCTCATGTTAGATTTTCTCCAAAATTCCTATGGATTGAAGCATTCCATAGGAATTTTGTAGGATTCTTGGATGTCCAATCCTTTATTTCAAAGGGGTACATAGGAAAAATTTCTGTTGGAACTAAATTCTACATAATTCCTCCACCAATCCTTTATTCCAAAGGAAGCCTTAGATGGTTCTCTTCTTCAGTTAAATTATATTACTTTTCATATTTCAATTGACGGTTTTGGTTCACAATACTTCTAACTGACACTTTTTCTATGTAAATTCACCTTCGAATTCAGAAATCACATGGCACAAATACATTTTAAAAACAGCTTAACATTGATATTAGAGTTCACTTGGTGTAGTAAAAGTTCGAATTGAAAGCACCATGCATTGCAGTCCTTTTTTTGTTGTTTGACACTGAATGGACTATTTCCTGAAATTGATGCCTCCTTACCCCAAAAATGCAAATTAGTCATTGATTGCTAGCCTTTTGCGGAGCACATTTGGCTTTAGTCATGGATAAAATAGAAATGCCCAACTATATCATCTTTTGAGTAGTGCAAGTTTTATTTTTCATTTATTGTGTAATAAGTGTATTGACTAAAATTGGCAACGGTCCCACATTTCTTTTGTAACTTCTTATCTTTCGGTAACTTCTTGTCCACGCTTTTTTAATAGTCTAGTGTGTTGTTTTGTGATATCTTGTCTTGTACTACTTAGAAATAAAAACTAATTAACATCGGTCCTCGGACTTTGATGTTAAATGTGTATTCCATAGCAAGTTCATATATAGCCTACCATCCGGTTTTGCTGGACTAAAACCGAGAGCATTAAAAGATGAAGCATTGTGCTTCAAGTCTTGATCTTTGATGGTGGCTAAAATCGCTTCTAAAATTGACACCTACCTTATCAAGAACAAAATGAAGAAAAAAAGTTATATCTAATGCTAATATCGTGGAGCATGCATCTTTTGCTATCGCTATTACTGAAAATAGAAACGCCCTACTACAATCGCCACGAGTACTAACATGGGATAAATTACTTAGCACGCAAGTTGTGTGTAAAAAGCATATTTCCTAAAAAGGCTACGGCACTGCCTTTCTTGTAACTATCGGATTTCAAGGATTGCAACATCTCTTTATCTTCGGTAACTTCTTCCGCCACACCTTACTATAATTAGCAATTTTCTTTCCTAATAGTATTGTTGTAGGTGATGACGGCATGTTCGCTTCAGCTTATTCAGCCGGCTTATCAGCCACCAAACAGTATTTTCCTCTCACAACAAATCAGCCGTTTCAGCTTTTCAGCCGGCTTATAAGCTGAAGCGAACAGTCCCGCAGATCACCCAAGGATTAGAGATCACCCAAGGATTAGTAGTAGTACGACAGCCCGGAACCAACACGAGGAAAGTGCAACAGGGTGGAAAGACCACAAGGGAAGGGACTGAGAGCGACCGGAAGCAGTGGATCCCAGGTGGGCCCCGCCGATTTACCGCGCCTCATCAGTTCGAACGGCCGAGGGGCCCACCGAACCGGGCCTTGTCCCCGCCCGCGTGCGTCAGGAGGACGACGGACGGATCGAACGGACCCGACCCCCCACCCCGCCCCGCACCGTGGGCCCCGCCGCCCTCCGAGGATAAGACCCGTCACCGCACCAGCATCCTCGCGCAACCTCCTCCGCTAATCCGCTTCCTACTGGCTCCCCCACCCTCCTGGACCCGCAGAGCAGTCATGTGGGTATTTCCCGCTCGCGTGGAAAGAGGAAGCGGCGCGAGGGTGGGGTGGGGGGGAGGCGCATACGGAAGATTCGGAGGGATCAAAAGCCTGGCGCGCGGAGGCGGGGAGCGGCCGAAAACCCTCGGCCACCGGATTCCGCACCCGCCCTCTCCTCGCCGGGCCGCCGGCTGCGTGCGCGGGAAGGGTTGCGTGTTTTTCCGCACCGAGCTAAAAGGATACCCGCCTATCCCTGCGGCCTGCTAGCCCCTACTATATGCCTCGCCTCCACGGCGGCGTGGTGTACAGCGTACGCAACGGCGGTTTGCTCTGCGCGTCTACGCGATCGCGTTTGTGGCAGACGTGCTTACGTGCCGGAGGAGATGAGTGCGCTGTTACGGAGCCGGAGGGGAGGGGGAGGGTCCCAGTCCAGTGGGCCCACTTGCCGGGTAGGCAGGCGGATGAGATGACGCCGCCGTGACGCGCTCCTCCCGTCGGTCGGTCGCGTACTGTGGCGGTTACGTCTTCCCCGGCCGCTCTCCTACTGCTGCTGCTTCGTCAAGTTGTAAGTGCGTACTCTGCCGTATACATACAGGGTAGAAATAAAATACGTGATGCTACACGTGTTTTTTTAAGCGGCAGTACATGAGACGACTAGTCGGCTACTGTGTCTTGTGTGTGCGTCAGCCTGTACCTTGCAAAGCTGAAGCCCGTGGGCGGCTTGCAAATTGTAATGCTCTTGGCCTACAGGCTGTTGTTTGGATTGTTTGGATACTAGGCTAAATGTTAGCTCTTGTCACATCAAATGTTCAGATATTAATTAGAAGTAATAAATATGAACTAATTATAAAATTAATTGCAGAAATTTTAAGCTAATTCGCGAGACGAATCTATTAAGTATAATTAATCCATCATTAGCAAATGGTTACTGTAACACCACATTATTAAATCATAAACTAATTAGATTTAATATATTCATCTCGCAAATTAATCTCTATCTATGTAATTAATTTTATAATTAACCTATATTTAATACTTCTAATGAGTCCTAGAGCCAAACACCGCACGCAAATGAAACAACGGAGGTACACGTAATCCCTCGTCGTCTCGCGTGGGTCTACATGGTTTTCACCACTAGCAATAACTCCGTGATAAAGAAAAGCCTACGCGCGAGCTGGTACCCACTCCTTTGTCTTTTTGAACCTAGTCGAAATGCCGTAGCTGCCTCTACCATGGTTTTTGGCAGGTAGCGGCACAGAGAAAGCCGTTTCATATGAGAACCCACCTCAAATTTTTTTCCCCAGCAAGTACCTGATTCCCGCACGATTTGCTAAAGCGCCAGGAACACACATTCAAATACTTGTGCCAATATTTTCCCTTGTACAGGGCCAAAGCGACCGATCAAAAAGGCTAATTACGGTTTATTTATTGCCCAACACGGCCTCTTGATGGCTTTCCGTACCCTGAAACTTTTTTCTCCGGTGCAGGTCGGTCAGGTCAGGTCTTGTTTAGTTGGCTAAATTGGGAGATGCAAAATTACTGTGCTAGCACTGTAGCACACTGTAGTGTTTCGTTTGTATTTGTGAATTATTGTCCAAATATTGACTAATTAGACTCAAAAGATTCGTCTCGTAAAGTACAACAAAACTGTGCAATTAGTTTTTAATTTCGTTTACATTTCCACGCATGTACCGCAAGTTTGATGTGATGGGAAATCTTCTTTTTGCATAGTGTCAAAGTTGGGAGTTGAGGGTAACTAAACATGGCCTGAATGGAGGGATGGAGCATTTAAGCGGTCCAAGCAGAAACAGCCCAACTCCATCCATCCTCCCTGATGCTAACCAACAACCGATTGATGTGCTCCTAGCATGAGAACCATCACATCATCAGCTGCCCAACTACTACTCCCCCAATCAACCGCATTATTGCTTTTTTCCCCTTGCCAAATGCTGGACGATCAGAGGTAAAACCTGCTAAGAAAGATTAGCACAACTGCTATGCAGTCTCCAAGCGCTAATGGAAGAAAAAACTAAAGTGCATCACCTTTACACGTTAGCCCATCCAAATGGAAGGGCTAATGGGAGGGCTTTAGCCCACCCTTAAAAAGTGTAAAATGCATTAGCTGGTGGGAAGGGGGGAGAGGGGGGGGGGGGGCGGCGAAAGAGGGAGGGGTGGAGATAAAGGGGTAAAAGTGACTTTTTATGAACTTTAACTCTATCCATTAGCCATGTCTCCAAACGAGAGTGCTAATGGATGGAAGTGCTTTAGGCTTTGTTTGGATACCTCATGCTAAATTTTAGCACCCTTAAATGAAGGGCTAAAGTTTAGCGCTTTGGATGGTGTGCTAAACTTTACACATTGGTTTCCAAAAGATAATTATACCCCTTTGCTCTTCTACCCCACTGAACAAATCCAAGCCAGCTTCCTCTTTTCTCCATCGAGCGCGTTGCGCTTGCCCACAGTGCGAGGCTGTGCAACCGTCGGGGAGCAGCCGCAGGCGACGGGGCGGGCAGGAGGAACCAGTGGCCACCGGGGAGCAGCCGCAGGCGAAAGGAGCGGAACTCCGCCGTGGTCGCCGCGCACTCCAAGGCCACCTACGCCTTCCTCGGTACGTGCTGCGTCATCAAGGCCAACCACTTCCTCGCCGAGCTCCAGTTCCGCCGCCACCTCCCTCCCCGCTCCTCCCTCACGCCCCCTCCAGATCCGGGCGCCGGCGGATGAGGCATGGCCAGGCGGAGGAGGCGGGGCCGGGCAAAGGAGGCAGGGCCGGCGGAGGCAGCGGGGGTGGACGGAGAAGGCACGGCCAGCGGAGGCAACAAGGCTAGGCGGAAGAGGCAAGCAGCGGGGAGGAGAGGAGAGAAAGGGGGGCAAACAGGGAAAATGTGGGCTCGGGGACCACTTTTAGCAGGTTTTAGCACCCCTTTGATGTGCTAATGAAATTGGGTGTGCTAAACTTTGTCACTCACATTTTAGCACACCTGTTTGGCAGGCCAAGTGGTAAAAGGGTGCTAAAAGTGGAGTGCTAAACTTTAGCACCCCTCTTTCAAACAGGGTCTTAGATGGGCTAAATTTCAGTACTAGGTAAACTTTAGCAATAGAACGTCCAAATAGGTCCTGATTTCTTCCTATTTTTCTTTTTGAAAAGCTGGTACTACTAATTTGCTTTAGGAAAACTCGCAGCCTTCCTCTCTGGGATAAAAAGAAAAAATAATGCTGTCATCTGCTAGCACTGGTGCAAGTGAGGAGCGGCGAGGATGGATGTCATGTCGTGCTGGGCCACCGGGGGACCAGACAGCAGGGCGTCCAACAGGGGAACTGGGGGCTCATTTCTTCTGTTGTTCCTGTTGCAAGCCCTGCCCCGCACTGCTGACTGATGGGATGGTGAAATGAAACTGTGTCCTGCATCCATCTCTCTCTCTATCACTACTGCGCTGTGCATCAGTGCATGGCTGATGGGCGGCATGGGGCTGGCCCCCAACGAACCTATCCGAATAAAGATCAAAGATGCTGCTATCCACGAAGGCCTCGTTGTTGCTGCCGCGCCCACTGTCACTCGCGCGGATTTCTTAGGATTATCCCTATCCGTCACGTTTGATTGTCACGGTTCCACTCTTCCCATCCATCCGAGTTGGACAGACTGTTGCGTTGGTTTGGTTGGACCAGCAACTTGATCCTCCGGAGGTGAGGTGCTGCTCTTTTTCCCCTTCCGTTAGTACAACCTCCGTTCATTTTTATTTGACGTTCAGACAGAGGAAGCTAGCTTATTTTGTGCTAATTTTCTTGTCTAAAACGTCATATATATTCGACCGGAGGTAGTACAATCAAAGACAATGATCCAGTCATCTAGAGGAGCGGAGAAACAGCAGAGCAGACCTTGATTTAATTACCGACTATTGTATATTTGTATTGTAGTACTGCCTCTCAGGCTTTCACTTTGTTTTAATCCTAAGTTTGTGATGTGAGCCAGTGCATTCCCGGTTAGGATTAGAAAAGGAGCAGCACTGATCTTGACGTTGCGGTAATTAACACATACCTGGTAGCACATGCGCATCAGGTTAGGAGCAGCTGTGAAGAACGATGGACATTCCAGCAGCTTTGTTTATTGGTATTGCATTGCTAACCTGTGTTAGGATGCTGCTGATGCTGTAGTGTTGTGTTGGGTCAGTCAAGAAAGGCCGCGAATAAAGGGTAAGAAAAGGACGCCATGACCATGCCACCGGCCTCCTCTCTGAGAGAGTCGCAATTCTCCTGAAAGCCCCTTCTCGTCTTTTTTCCTTGTTTTTCTTAGAAAAATGAAAAAGAAATTGCCGATCGGCAGCGACTTGTGAGGTGATATGCTGGATATTCTTTGTTGCGCCAGCACAGACCGAGTAAAGTAGTAGTGAATTCCCCTGTGGTATTGGTACTCACGCAGCATGGGATAGGCCTATATTTGGATCAGATAACACCTGCGCGAGGAGAATATAGAATACTGTAGTACTATACGTTTCAAAAAAAACAAAAGGCCTGTTCATCTCTTTTTCAAGGCACCGGTTGACTCTGGGGAATTGTACGTGATGGGTGAATTGGCAGGACACACTCGAGCAAGAGCGAGTCTAAGCTGATGTGACAGCTGGTTAAAAAGCACAGAAAAAGTTCGCATCGACGTCCCTGTAAAAATTCAGATTGACTGCAAGGTTCAGATATATGTTTACATGGTCGCACGCACGTCCCTAGAGCAACTCCAAAATAATCTGTATCTACCCATAATACCTTGTTTAGGGAGGAAAAAAAAATTCCAACAGCTCCTCCAAAACTTCCCCAAGCTATTCCTGACGCCAACAGAGTCCGTTGCCGCGCATATTTGTGTGACGTCCTTCCTTCCATAATCACCCCCTTCCCCCCCGCGCACGAGAAGCTTCCCACGAAATTTGGCACGCGTGTGGCAGGAAGCTCTACGGCTGTGGCGGGGCGAGGGGTGGCAGCAGCGGTGGGGGTGAGGGGCCCATTTTTGCGGTTTTTTGCGTCGGGGATGGCCGGGACGACGGCGCTCCATCAAAGGACGGCCATGGTGTCTGACGGCTCGGGCAGCCACAGCAACTCGAATCCCCGGCGCCAGGAGCCAAGGTTACGGCCAAGAGATGGTGGAGGAGGGAGCTGAAGAGGTGGGGAAGGCGCGTGTGCGAGTGATTGGTGGAAGATGGCAGAACGGTGCTGTCGTCTGGGAGGCGAATGTTGGGGTCGAGCGACAATGGCGGCTCGGGGAGCGGCGATTTCCAGGCGTGGGGTGGCTGGAGGGAACGGCTCGAGGACCTCGTGTAGGGGGTTGTGCAGCTGAGGGTGGTGGCTGTTGGGTTGAGGTGGCGCACAGCCGGAGGATTTTGGCCGGCGGCGAGGAGGAGCTCGCTCTGTTTCAGTTCTTCTTCGACTGGAGGAAGAAGAAGAAAGAATGAGAGGATCTGCTGTGGGTTGATATATTTTTGGGGAAATTTTTTTGGAAGACTCCCCAGAAGATCTTTTTGAAAAACTGGAACTGCTCTTATATATTAAAATTGAAAGGGAGAATTATAACAGAAGAAACTGTTTCTGAAATCTAACTGCATCACTCAAGGTTTCAGTGCAAAGAAGCAAACGTTCTGCCGTGGGGGCGGCAGCATTCGCGTGCCCGTGAAAACGCTTCCGGCGTGACGCGCCGCTGCCGTTCCGGGGGTGGAGTGGAGGCTGGAAGCCTGGAAAGAGAGACGGCGAAAAGCTTCTTGGCAAAACATCCTGGCCTGCGCAGGATTAACAAAGCATGGCAGGTCCTGATCAGGTGTTTGTTTGGACTCGCCCGCAAGTTTAGCATTCCGTGCGGGGTAATCTACCCGGCGTAACGCTCGTGCCTCGTAGCTGGAAGCGTACGCATCGGCGTGCCGCATGTGTGTGGTGGTCCAGCAAGTGCATGCGACGCCGTCCTGTACGAGCTGCTGTCGACATTTTCATTTTCGTCCCTCTTTTGGTATTTCCTTTCGTAAATCCTGAATTGTGTTTTGCATTATTGACTCCTGAATTACTGATTCTTGCGGTGATCGACAACGATCAGTGGCATGTTTGCAGAATTGTAGAGCAATGGAAACGTCAATGAACATTTATATTAGTACCATCGCGTTTCACATTGCAGGATTATTCCAAGATTTTTGGGTTTTTTTTTTTGGCGAGGATCGGTGTAGGATTATTCCAAGATGGGTCAACATATCCAAATGATAAACTTGATGAGCATGACGTTGACATGATGGACAGTATGGAACACCAACCACTCGTGATAAGGGTACCCAACCACGATTAAGAAACGGTACGAACCGGCACGTTGTTTATATATATTGCAAAAACCAGACGGTACGATTGCGGCCGAAGGAGAAATCTGATTGCGGGCGGAACAGTCCGGCGGTGCACCACGGGGTAAATCAAGGTGGTAGATTGTGTGGAGGGATCATCGCATCTAGAGTTAGATGGATGAACACAGGGACACAGAGGACTTTACCAGGTTCGGACCATCAGATTGGTGTAATACCCTATGTCCTGTGCTTAGCATTGTATTCTCAGCATATAGCGTAGCAAATATGGCTTGGGTTTTTAGGGGGTCCCTGCCGTCCTTATGTAGTCTGGGAGTAGGGTTACAGATTCGATTCGATCTAATTCTGGTCAATTATAAGGAAATCTACTCCCTTTCGGTACAAGTTATCTCCTTACATATTTAAACACGTATACCTATAACTATATCTCTTGATGTCGATCTGTATACCTATCCTGAGTCTCCCTCGTATGGGCCATGACACCCATTTGGTGTTGGAGGTATGCCCTAGAGGCAATCATAGAGATGATGATATTCCATTTGTATCCATGATTTGTATATTGTGTTCATTGAATATCCATTAAAGGCTACTTGAATTGATTTGCAATTATGTGAATTGTATGTGAAACTCTTTACTTGTATGGTTATTCTAAAGTTGTCCCTAGTCGGAGTTCATGTGAGGACACACATGAACATTAGACTAGCACATGTATTAGTTGATGACTATGTTTCACAAGTCATGGACATGGAGATGTTGAACTAATAATGTGGACACATGTGGAGACATGTGCTAGGACTGACCCAACACGAGAAGTAGTTCTCTCTTTAAACAACATATACGCTTTGTCCTTAGACCTGAGATTGTCGCATGTATTCTAGATGTGGATCGACCTACTTAGGGGCTATCAAACGCTACGCCGTAACAGGGTAGTTATAAAGGTAGCTTTCGGGTTTGTCAAGAAGCATGCTATGAGACATGGTCAATCAAGATGGGATTTGCCCCTCTCTGATTGAGAGTGATATCTCTGGGCCCCTCGAGTGATCGGATCCGAAAATGCATGGCCATGCTACGTACGGTTAAGAGTTAACCTACAAAGGGATTCCGGATCACAGGATCGAGAAAGAGCGGTCGGCTTGAAGCTAGACCAAATATCGTGAGGCAAAGGGAATAGCATGTATATTATGTTGTGATGGTTCGTCTGATATGATCTTCGTGTGCGTATAGGAGTTGGCACGTCTTGCTAGAGACCGCTACCGACTATTGGGCCGAGTAGGAGTACTCGGGCCATGTCTATACGTATCCGAACCCATAGGGTCACACACTTAAGGGGCTGGAAGCCCAATTCGGATCTGATCCGAGTTGGATTAGGTTTAGAAGTACTAATGGGCTTCGGACCCAGAGGCCCGTTAGGAACCTCTATAAATAGAGGGGTGGGGGCGCCCTAGGGTTAAAAATACCTTTTGGCGAAACACATCTGCCGCGCCTCCCACGCCCTCGCCTGTTGCAACTCACGGATCTAGCAGTCCGGCTTGCGACGCTTCCTCCTGCACGTGTGGATACCTTGGAGGTGTTGCGCCTGCAGCACTTGGACGAGCCGCCGACGAGCCACGACGAGCCGACGACGAGCCGCGGCACGAGGGCGATCTTGCTGCACGTGGACGAGCTGCTGAGGAGCTTCTGAACGTTGACGTGATCGACTACGTACGACTACGTTGATCAACTACGTACGACTACGTGATCGTCTTCACTGCATCGGCGCATATCTACATCTTCCGCACCAGTAGTGCGTCGAGTGGTAATCCCATGATCCTTATACGGCATCTCTTCCTGATTTTACGCGGTAGAAATTTTGATTTGCGCTAGTGTAGCCTACCTCGTATCCCTACATTTGGATGGTGGCTAGACCCATCTGAGTGGTACCGGAGTTATATCCTCCACGCTGATCCACTAGAAGAAGCCTGTGACGTGCACTCTCGGACTTTGCATTTCAGTTTCAGGCCTCTAGCAAATGCAGCTACCTGTTCATCCAGACGAGTATTGTTTGATAGCTCCAGCGAGCAGTTGGGACATGGGACTGATCCGCAGCATACAGTTGCAGCCTATCAGCGACTTTAGAGTTTCAATCCTATATACTCCTTCCGTTTCAAATTTTCAAACTATAGGTTATTTTGATTTTTTAGCTTTATAGATGTTTGTATGCATATAGACATATACTATATTTAGGTGAATGCAAACTTTTATACACTTAGAGAAGACAAAATAACCTATAGTTTGGAACGGATGAAGTACATAGGAAGCGGGCCATTTTGAGTATTATATAAGAAGTTGGGTAGATTCACAACACATGATTGTACATTATCATAATATACATTTTATAATTTTTCAATATATAGAAAAATCCATTCTACACACGCGTGTAGCTGTTCCCACCTATATATCTGATGACATAGGATATAGCTGATCTAATGAAAAGTACGCACATGAAGTATGTGATCATCCTAGACCGGGATGGTAAATACATTGGGTATGTGAGCATACAAAGAGTACGTGGACCAACTCACCTTATATACTAGTATCGAGGTATAATAATCACAATAATACTTTGAAAATATAGGCGTTTTTAGAAAAAAATTTTTAGTTCTTTTGGAGTACCTTATAATCAGTATATGAACATACTCAAAGTGATAAATGAGTATATGTGGACATACACATAGTGGTATACTAATGATAGGAGTAGCTACACGTGCGTGTAAATAGAACTTGTCTTTTTAATATTTAAAATAGTAATATTCTTAAAATATAATATTGGAGATTCTATAACTGTCCTAAAGAGCATGCATTTGGAAATAAGGAGAGTAATACTGATACATATTTCTCCAAACTATCGGTCTTGGTTTGGAACATACTGCAACTTCGACTACTCTCTCCATCCCATAAAGGGTACAATGCTAATTTTTTTAGATAGATTAATGATGGTGTAAAAAGGCTCCTATATCCTTATTTGTTTGGCTGCATGCAATTAACTAGACTTCCTAAAATCCGACCATAAGTTAATTTTGACATGCACACCAGACCTGACCATTTAATTATGCAATACTTGCAATCCAATTCTTAGGATTATTGGACTTTCTTTAGGATTTTTTTTTCAAACATGAGGATTGTACTTTTCATAGAATGGAGTACCCGTCTTAGTTTGGAACGTTCGGACCATTATGCAAACAGAGAAGATAGGTTTTGGTGTGCATCCAGTTTCTATAATGGTTGTGTGCTTCTTTGTTGGTGGTGTGTAGGCCGAAGAGTATCTCTATTATCATTGAAAGAATGTATAACGATCCTAATATCCATGGTTAATCCGCCCTCCCTCTTAACTAGAGGAGGATAATGAAAGATTAGGATATTTTGACTCCGGCACTAACAAAGTGACAACCCAACAACCAGCCCCACCTGGATGCACACCAAGAACTGTCCTCTGACCTACTGAAACCTGCCTTAAATACACGTCCAGGGCAAGATTAAGCACCTGTCGCCTCATCTCTTTCGGTTAAAGCAGGGTAGGGTAGGTCTTTATGCGGAAAGCCGGGACAAAGAATCCCATCCTACTTCTAATTAGCGGCTGGGGATGAAGCGTGCTTCTTCTCCACTTGTCTCAGAACGGGAATGAAGCTGTGGCTGCCGCTGTTTTCCAAGTGATCGATCGAATTTTGGTAGTAGTAGCAAGTAACAATGGAGGAATGGAGAGGACTCAAGTAGTGTCCAGTGTCAAGTTACAAAACTAATAATTAGACTCACTGTTTGGTGGTGGATCAAAAGGGCAGGGCAGGAATTTCACTTTACTGACCATTAACATAACGTGACGACGACAAGGGGTGGATGTCGAGCTAGCTTGGCAGTCGGCTCGACTCAGCCTGTGCTAGCTTGGTAAGCTGGCTCGGCTCAGCTCGGAAAGCAAACAAGCTAAAAGTGTTGCTCGGTTTGGCTCATTAATAAAACTTGAGGCAGCTCTCATTAGGTTCTAGAGCAAGAATATTACAGGTTCTAGATATCTTAAACACGAAAAGCTAACGTTTTAAAAAACAGCTAAAATATTCTAAGGCCATGGCAAGTCCTGAATTTTTAGTGATTATTGCACTATGTGTGAACGTATAAGACATAACTTATTTATATGACACATAATCTTTAGATACTGGACAAATAAAATAGACAATTAATTAAGTAACTTATTTATATGACACATAATCTTTAGATACTGGACAAATAAAATAGACAATTAATTAAGTATCTCTTGACCTTCTTATTGCTCCCTTTTGGTTTTACCAACTTGTCATTACCCAAGTGCACATAGAGGGAACTAATTTGGTTAGTACTCGTATAGTTGTGCGCTAGTTGTTGCTTGTTGGGCCAGAATTGGATGCTAGGTTGTTTATCCGGCTCTGTTTGGCTCGTAGCTAGCGAGCCAGCTTGTGTCGAGTGATTAAATAAACGCCCTAAATAAATACACTATGCTCAGATCGACTCGTTAATGAACGTAGTCGAGTTAAGCCGAGCCAAGAAGCTAACTCGCAATGCTAGAGCCTTTTTTGCTCACCCCCAATGACGAGTACTACGGCCAACGAGAGCAAAGTGTAACTCGGTCGGGTCAGCCCCTCGTTCATTCACTGTGATGCTTGGTGGATGCAAGTCGGCGATCAGGGCGTGTGAAAGAGGAGCAAGACCGGCAGGTGGCCGGCTCTCATTTCTCAAGCACGGTCACGCGCGTATTATTGGCGGTGGCTGTCGAGTCATACCCATCAACACAGACGCAAGACTGATTGCACGGGAGGGATCTTGCTTGAGCCATGCTGGCGCGTTAGCACAGGCCTCGGTTAATATTATCGGCCCCTACTTTGGGCAATAACTTGTCGAATGCGACCTGGGAATGTGCATGTGCGCGCTTAATCTGTCCCGCGCAAAATTAAAGCCTGAATGATTTGCTGCATTATTGAGCACTAATACAGTACGTGCTGGCAGCAGCAGTAATGTTACATGGCAGTCCATTATTGTTCCAGCTTTAACAAACTCAACGCAAAAAGGGCGTACTCTCCTCCTATCCATAGTCGTACCAAACGAGCCCTCCCTCTCGTCCGTCTCCCTCCGTATCCATTTTCAGAGGAACAGTGATGATTGTGCATGTTCCGCGCCGGATTTAACCACTTGGGACTTTTGGTGGAGCATGATGATGAGCACGCCTCCGATCGATCTGCTGTATGGGGGGAATCAATGGCCTGGACCCGAATAAACAAGCTTGAATCATTGAGAATATAAGTGGCATCTCAACTGACCCGGACATCTCATTCTGCAATCAGGACAGGCGTGTCTATGGCAATGCTACTCATTTCTCTTCTGCCAGGACTCACATGGATACGGAGTTAATTTTTTTCCCCTTCATCAGAGAGAGTATATACTTTGTATAATTGAATCTTTTTATAATGTAGCAACACGTGAGGGACAGCAGGACAGAGTAAACTGAATTTGCTCAGATAGTTTCGGATAATGTCAGTGGTTTTGTGTCCATTTATTAATTTCAGACAGAAAAGTACAAGCTTTGGAGTTTAAAAACTGAGGAGGTCTGTAAAAAAACCGAGGAGAAGGAAGGGACAAAGCTGACGGCTGCCTTGCTTCCTAGGAGTCACCCAAATTTTGGCATGCCATGTAGGCACATCACAAATCTGACTCGGAGCACAATATCCTATTGACCTCTAGCTCTTACAGTACTGACTAAAACCATTGCTGACCGGTCTCTGACACTGGGCCCCGTTTTAGATTTGCAGCATAGCCAGGCCCAGGTCAGTCACTTGGGGGTGATCAACAGAGTACCTAGAGCACTTGGGTGAGATATAAAGTAAAAGTAGAGTAATTTAAAGGTGAAAACTGAGAACTAGGACCATCCTAAAAGTAGTTGTTTAATCCAATCACTAATCGTACTGCTGGCTTTGTGAATGATAGGCTCAAGGGCGTTTTGCTTTCTTTTTATTTTTTTTATAAAATGATTGGCTCAAGGCAAAGAGGGGCATCCAAAAACTATCATCATGCATGATTGACCTAATCCTTTTGTTTTTTTTCCTCCCATCGAGGCCCGTGTAATAATTAATAAACAACCAACGCAAGGTGATCAGCAACGGTAGGACGAGACAAGATCTGCTCATCTTTTCGAGATAAACACCTAACAAACAACGCATGGCAGTGACTGATGAGTAGATCAAATTATTTGGGTAGTACGAACACGGAATGATCCAGCTGCGAACCTGCTTTTTTTTCTTAATTCCTCGTCCAATCATTGTCCGGTCAGAATCTACACCTGTGACCTGTGATATAAAAAAAATAACAAAGTTTTCAGAAAATTAACCTGATGTGAGGTGTTCTTAAGTAGTGTGACGTTACTGTTTTCTCATTAAATAATCCCTCGTAAATATCCGGCAGATGCTTCGTCAATATCTTGGCCGGCGACGTCGCGGCTCATGCCGCAGCTGCCGTACTCGATTTATTCTCATTTCTTCCGATCCTTTTCGTGTGCGTGTTTTTCAGGAGGTGGCCAGGGAGGCTAATGGGTCATCGGTGGCTACTTCACAGTATGGCAACTATATCTTATCGCCATTGGAATAGTTCTTACTATGATGATTATGTTATGGGACTTCTTTTCTGAAATTGTTTTTT
This sequence comes from Setaria viridis, assembly GCF_005286985.2. Lineage (NCBI taxonomy): Eukaryota > Viridiplantae > Streptophyta > Magnoliopsida > Poales > Poaceae > Setaria > Setaria viridis. The sequence continues at coordinate 24,764,546 of NC_048263.2, read as the reverse complement.
AAGCTACTACTTTCGTCCCGAATTACTGTTCATTTTGACTTTTCTATATGTATTTGGAAAAGTCAAAATGAATAGTAATTTGGGACGGAGGGAGTATCTTATGGCAGTGGGTAGTGGCGGAGCTGGAGCAACTAATGAGGGGAAAGGGGAGCTATGCTAATTTTCTCTGAAAATCAATGAACAGTAGCTGATTACTGTTCATGTAGTGGGGAATTTCAATAGGCAGGGGTAGCCATGACCCCTCTAGACTCCACTAAGCTCCGTCCCTTGTGATGCCACCAGTCACGTGAAAATACCCCACATGCGGTAGAAATATTGTACTGTGGCCCGGAACTATTTCCCATCACGAGGCTTGATGGGATGGACAAAAAAAATCCTACCGTTCTTTTATTCACGTCAAAAAAATCTAGCAATATCATAGTAAAAAATCATGAAAAAGAAAGAAAGAAAAGATCTTAATATACTTTTCTTATACCTTAGCATTTTTTTATTTTTAACCCCTTTTAGATATTTTTAAAACCAACCCCTTCCCAACTTTATTTGTATGGTGTGACCCTTTTGGTCATGCCGTGCGCCGTGGCACGACAGTTAGCTGCTGCCGCACCACATGCAGTGGCGCAACAGCGCTGCCACGCTGGCATGGCGAGGCAAGCTGCGCCATATGCACTAGTGCGACAAGCTTGTCGCGCCAGACCGCCTGGCGCGGCAGCGGCTGCATCCAGGCCAGCGCGCAACCTTCTCTTTCCCTCTCCCTCCTTTCTTCCAGCTGTTGCCCCTGTCCGAGCCGGCCCTTCTGGCGGGCATGCATCCCAGGTCCACGAGTAGACCCTGGACGACCCACTAAGGGACGTACTCGGATATGATCAGGACAAGGGATAGGCGTATCCCACTCGAACTAGTCAAATATGTGTATGGAAAACTACTCGGGCCATACCGAGTAGAACTCTGTAATAGTACTCGACTAGGACTTGGACTTGTAACCCTATCCTCCCGTGCATATAAGGACGGGCAGGGATCCCTCCTCAAACAGGAACAACTCCAGTTCATCTAAGATCAATACGAACAAACACACAGGACGTAGGGTATTACACGATCTAGCGGCCCGAACCTGTCTAAATCGTGTTCCTTGCGTCACCATTGATTCCTTGATTCTCGATGATCCTTACCGCATAAAAGACCACCTAGGGTACCCCCTAGGCAGGGTTGCCGGTCTGAAACACCGACAGCTGGCGCGTCAAGTAGGGGAACTCGTCGAGTTTCTCAGCGCGAACTCAATGGCAACGGTCGTCATCAAGCCCGTCTTCACCATCGAAGCGGGCGCAACCTTCATTTTTGGATCCTGGCTCTGCATCGCCGATGGCGCTGGTTCGTTCCGGCGCCAGATCATCAACACCCAAGAGAAGAAATCGGAGGGTTTGGTCAGAAAAGACCAAGATTTCAAAGTCAACAAGCTCGAGTTCGGCTTCGAGTCGGACTCAACTTCGGTTCGGGCTAGTCGGTCCCAGTCACTTCCCAAGCTGGCTTCGACTCCAAAACGGTTTCCGCACGGACTCTGCAATGCAGCCAAAGCCCATCAGGGTTTTCTTACTCGAATTCAACTCAAACTCGGGCACGACGAAGACGACGGCTCTGACTCGGTTTATCCCCCAGAGATACCATTATCTGGTCCAGCCCAAGGACTGGTAATAACTTCAACATCACAAGGTAGATTCGTACATTGGCCAGGTTTGAGACCATCTCTTCTTACCCACGACTACGAGTCACGCCTTGTCGCTCATATAGACAACCTCCCATATCAAGAGAGTGTCCCACTCACTTCCAATCGCGAGGAAAGTTTCACGGAGATTGCAACATCAAGCTCCGGAAGCTACTACCCAGACATGGAAGTCTTTGTTATTACTCAAAATAACAACCCGGGTACTAGCCAGAACAGAACCCCCAGGCGATTAGCACAACTCGACAACATCTCAGAAGATGAGTCTACAGCTGATGCCCCACAAAAAGAAACCTCTGATCAAAGGAACCAAAGAAGGATGCGCAATGCTACTCGAGCCGAGCGACGGCAGTCGATAGCTACAAATATTCCCATCACAAACCTGGAAAGAGCATTTGACGCAGTTCAGGCTCAGGAACATACCACTCCACTTGCGGCAATTGCTTCTATCAATCTTTTAATAACGTTAATGCCTCAAGACAGGGACAACGAAGCCACAGCTCAGCTCGTGCAACGCAGCAACGGACTAATCGCACAACTCGCAGAGCAAGCTTACAAGCTACTCGACAAAGAATCACCAATTCCGTCTGTTCCTCGCATCACAGCTCACCAAGAAGGCAGCCGAGGTGCTGCAGCCAACAACAACGATGCTCCAAGAAACGACAACGAAGTCGTCAACCAGCCTTGGCAACACAGTCAAGGCCCAAGCAAATACAATGTTCCAACACGCCATAAGGATGTTGGAGAGGCCAGCTGCACCAACTCGGTAAAAAGCATTCGTCCTACTGGGAAGAACCACGAAGTGTCAAACTTTAGTGATCTGCGAGAAATACTCAACAATCGGCACGAGCGAGAAGTTGACAACTACAACCACTTTCCTGCTTTCACTAATTGGGTAATGAAGACAAGACTACCTGACAAGTTCAAGCCGACATGAATTACCAAGTATGATGGCAAACAAGACCCAATTCAATGGCTACGATGCTACTCGCTAGTAGTCCAAGCAGCCGGGGGCAATAACGACACCAAAGTCATCCACTTCTCCATATGCATGGAACCCGCACCACTGACGTGGCTTGAGTCACTCAAACCCAAGTCAATTGACTCTTGGGCAGATTTGACAAAGACTTTCACCAACAACTTGCCAGCTCCATGGCTAGATCTGGCAACAAGATCGACTTGAGCCAAATTAAACAAAAAGAAGGTGAAACCTTACGCGACTACTTGCGACGGTTCTTCGAAAAGAAGGCAACCATAGTTGACATTTCAGAAACAGACGTCATCGAGTGCTTCCAGAATGGACTCTACGATCGGCGAACATACCAAGACTTCAGTCGACGACGACCAGCTAACGTCAAAGACCTCAAAGTCATGGTGCAACAGTGGGCGGACGAAGAAGACAAAGAGCGAGAACGGTTCGGCTCCCACCGTAACCGTGGATGCGACAACACCAACAACACTGATCAAGATAGAACTCGACACAATGATACCCGAAACAACTTTTCGAGTAATCACAACCGCAAAAGGAAGCCCGACAATACTGTTGCTGCCATGACCAACTCCGGGAAAAAGGGATCCCGCAAAAACGATGAAGGGCCGACCTTCACCGAACTACTCAAAAAGCAGTGCCCATGGCACCCAACTCGCAAACACTTGGCAATAGACTACTGCATGCGCCGAGTAATGCAAGACTTACCCGCACCACCACCCCCTGAAGAATACAGCAAGAAAAAGGACAAGGGCAAGAACAAAGTCCACAACGACGACGAAGAAGAAGACGACTTCCAGACCGCCTCCAAGACAGTCAACGTCATCTTTGGCGGAATCCCAGGCACCGCATCGAAGCGAGCCAACAAAATCGTACTCAGGGAGATCATGGCCATCGAACCAACAGATCCAACACCGCTAAAATGGTTAGAAGTGCCCATATCCTTCAGCATAAAGGACCAATGGACCAAGTTCTCAGAACCAAGCCGGTTCCCCCTAGTACTTGATCCTATTGTGGCAGGCTCAAAACTAACTAAAGTACTCATCGACGGCGGAAGTAGACTCAACGTCCTTTTCGCCAAAACATTGAGGAAGATGTGCCTCGGCGTTATAGAAATGCTTACTCCAACAGATTCACCTTTCTACGGCATCGTACCTGGAAACACAGCTATACCACTAGGACAAGTCGTCCTCCCAGTTACCTTTGGAACAAAGGAACACTACCGGACCGAGTACATCAGATTTGAAGTCGCCGACTTCGAGACATCTTACCACACCATACTCGGAAGGCCAACACTCGCCAAGTTCATGGCCATACCACACTACATTTACTTGGTACTCAAAATGCCAGGCCCCAAGGGAGAACTAACGCTACAAGGAGATCTACGACGATCCTACAAATGCGACACCAAAGCCATGGAAATCGCCGCGACTTCTCAACACGTCGCCCCATGCAACAAGTCTTCACAGCTTCAAAGAAGCTCCATCCAAATGAACTCGAGATCCCAGAAAATAAGTCGGGGTCTACAAAGGTGAAACCCGCAAGTGAGCAAGACTTGAAATCAGTCGATCTCCAGACGGGTGATTCTTCCAAGACAGCCCTGATCGGAACAGGGCTAAATCCTTAATAGGAATCCGTGCTCGTCAGTTTCCTTCGGGCTAACCACGACATTTTCGCTTGGAAACCAGCTGACATGCCAGGTGTGCCCAAGGAGCTGATCGAGCACTCTTTAAATGTTGATCCCAAAGCTACTCCAAAATGGCAGCGACTCCGTAGATTCGCTCAAGACAGATGAGAAGCAATCAAAAAAGAGCTAGCCAAGTTACTCGCCGCAGGGTTCATCAAATAAGTTTTTCAACCTGACTGGCTCGCCAACCCCGTGCTCGTCCGTAAGAAAAACAACGAGTGGAGAATGTGCGTTGACTACACCGACCTCAACAAGCACTGCCCCAAAGATCCTTTCGGACTACCCAGGATCGACCTAGTGGTTGACTCCACCGCTGGGTGCGCTTTACTATGCTTTCTCGACTGCTATTCCGGCTATCATCAGATAAGCCTTAAGGAAGAAGAGCAAGCCAAAACAGCTTTCATCACACCTTTCGGAGCTTTCTGCTACAAAACAATGTCCTTCGGACTAAAAAATGCAGGAGCAACCTATCAACGAGCTATACAGATGCGCTTCAAAAAGCAACTTCACCGCAATGTCGAAGCTTATGTCGGCGACGTAGTCATCAAAACAAGAAACTAGGAGGAACTCATCGCTGATCTGGAGGAAACTTTCTTTAGTCTAAGAGCTTTCCGATGGAAACTCAATCCTACTAAGTGCGTCTTCGGAGTACCTTCTGGCAAGTTACTCGGGTTCATCATTAGCCATCGCGGCATTGAGGCCAACCCGGAAAAAATATCTACCATCACAAACATGCAAGCACCAGCTAGCATCAAGGATGTGTAGAAACTCACAGGCTGCATGGTCGCTCTCAATCGGTTCATCTCGAGACTTGGAGAACGGGGACTACCCTTATTTAAGCTTCTCAAACGCTAGGACAAGTTCAAATGGACAGAAGAGGCAGATAAGGCACTGATGCAACTCAAAGACTTTCTGTCAAAACCTCCTATACTCACTGCTCCATCTGCAAATGAGGACTTGCTCCTATACATATCAGCTACTACACATGTCGTCATCACGGCAATAGTAGTTGAACGGTCTGAACCAGGCCACGCTTACAAGGTCCAACGACCTGTGTACTTCGTCAGCGAAGTACTCTTGGACTCCAAAACTCGGTATTCACCGATACAAAAACTTTTATACGCAATCCTGCTCACCTCCCGAAAACTGCAACATTACTTCCAAGAACACAACATTACGGTCATCTCTGACTTCCCGCTCGGCGAAATTCTACACAATAGAGACGCCACGAGCAGAATATCAAAATGGTCAGTTGAACTCGGAGCTCTAACCTTGGACATCAAGCCGAGGACAGCTAACAAGTCCCAAGCTTTGGTCGACTTCGTGGCTGAATGGACTGAAAATCAAGTACCAACACCAGTCGAGCGGCCAGAACACTAGGTAATGTACTTCCACGGGTCCCTCAAACTTAAAGGGGCCGGTGCAGGCGTACTCCTCATCTCCCCAAAGGGAGATCAGTTCAAATACGTACTACAAATTTTCTGGGAGGCATCCAACAACGAAGCCGAGTATGAAACACTGCTACACGGCCTTCGTCTCTCAATCTCCCTCGGCATCAAAAGGCTACTGGTGTATGGTGACTCACTAGTCGTTATAAACCAAGTTAATGACGAGTGGGACCGAAACAAGGATAATATGGACGCTTACTGCAAAGAAGTCCGCAAACTGAAAAACAAGTTCTCAGGCTTGGAATTTCATCACATCGTCCGCGACAACAACGTAGCCGCCGATGTCTTATAAAAAATGGACTCAACTCGTGCAGAGGTTCCAGCAGGAATTTTCGTACACGAACTGCACAAGCCGTCCATACCTGAACAAGTTACACCGCTAGTGGTCCAGACTACTGACGTCACTCGAGAAATCATGATGATAGAAGTTGACTGGAGGACATCCTTCATCGACTACATCAAAGATCACAAGCTACCATCTGACAAAAATCAAGCCGAAGAAATCTCCCGGCGAGTAAAAAATTACGTTCTCATCGGAGACAAGCTCTACAGGAAAAGCGCATCATCAGGGGTACTCATGAAGTGTGTTACCCGGGAAAATGGCCAAGAAATCCTAGAAGAAATTCACAAAGGAATCTGCGGCAACCACGCATCTTCACGAACAATAGTCAGCAAGGCTTTTAGAGTAGGTTTCTACTAGCCAATGGCTCTAGCTGATGCCAAACAGTTAGTTCGGAAGTGCAAGGGATGTTAATTCTTTACTAAATAGCAGCATGTACCGGCCTACAGGCTAGTCACAATACCTCCGACATGGCCGTTCGCCTGCTGGGGGCTCAACATGATAGGGCCATTACCAACTGCGCCAGGAGGATTCAACCGAGTACTCGTGGCAATCGACAAATTCACCAAGTGGATCGAGGTCAAACCAGTCACTTGTCCCAAGGCATACCGAGTCCTCAACTTCTTGGATGAAATCGTACACCGTTACGGTTTTCCTAACAGGATCATCACAGACCTAGGGTCAAACTTCAACAATCACGACTTCTGGGAATATCGCGAGAATAGCGGAATCGACGTTCGCTATGTCTCGGTCGCTCACCCATGAGCCAATGGAAGGGTCGAGCATGCCAATGGCATGATACTCGACGCCCTCAAGAAAAGACTACACGACGTCGGCAACACCAAAGGCGGCAAATGGCTCAAGGAGTTACCTAATGCTTTATGGGGACTACGAACCCAACCATGCAAGACTACTAGGCTCTCACCCTATTTCCTCGTATATGGCTCAGAAGCCATATTACCCGCCGACATCATGTGGTAATCACCCTCAGTTGAACAATACGATGAAGAACTGGCAGAAGAAACAAGATGAACAGATCTAAACAGTCTAGAAGAAGCAAGATGCGCAGCGTTAGTGCAATCTGCCAGGTGCCTTGACGGGTTAAGTCGTTACCACGACCGCAACATGAAAGAACGATCTTTCAACTTGGGCGATATGGTCGTCAAGCGAATCCAAGACACGTTAGGGTTGCATAAACTCAATTCACCATGGGAGGGCCCTTACATCCTATCAAAAGTCACGGGACCCGGATCTTACAGACTGCAAGAGCTCTCAGGAGAACAAATACCAAACTCTTGGAATATAGAACACCTTTGTCGCTACTACCCGTAGTAGCACCTCGAGTAATTGCTTCAAAGCAAAAACTCATATCAACTACTCGAGCCAACAGCTCGACTACCAACTTCAAAATACAATACTCTTGACACAAGACTATCAACTCAACAGGCATTCCAGCCATGGTGTAAAGCCTCAGCGGTAGATTAATTCTTTACTCAAACCCGAAGATACATCAACAAGTTACATACGAGTAAAGGTACTCAAAATACAAAAGGACTACAAGCAACTGCCTACTGGCGGGCTGTATTTAAGCCTCGGGCTTTTACAATATCACAAGGCCACTCAGGTCTGCCGACTACAATGGGGAGGGCCTACACGCAAGGAAGCTTTGCAAAACGCAGCCATATCCAGGTCCTCTACCCAAGGCAACGCCAGGAACTCCTATACCGCCGCTGCTTTGACAGCGGCAACGATGAATCCCGCGTGCCGCGCCAAGAGGGAACCAAGGCTGCTCTTTTGCTAGCCTTGCCGAGCCAACCCACTCTACGGCCACACCTCCACCTCTAAGGGAGCGGGATAAAGACCACGACACTCATCACCCATCACTCGCGAGTTCCAACGCGTACTCCACTGGATCACGAGCTACAAGATGAGGCGCACGAGGAAACCTCCTACGAGGATTCTTCTAGCATCGCGGCTATCTCTATGAGCGCTAGAGTCTGTGGAGGCAAGGTGGTCTCAATCTATGAGGAATCTTCTAGCACTGGTGTAGTCTTTGAAGGCTCTCTACACTCAAACAACAGCAACCGAAGGCAATCCATTGCTACTCAAAAACTTGATTCAGGTCGACCTCTAGGGGGATCTATTTAAAGCCAAGCGCTGCAACTGCCACCCACCTAGGAGTTACTATGCGCCCGTGATCAATGAAGTCTGACGACCTCTGACTCTACCCACGTGAAAGCATTCATGCTACAAAGGACAAAAGAGTACAGTACACCCATGCATCCCCAGAAAGTAGAGTACTCGACAGCATACTCGAAACTCAGAACTACTCCAGCAAAGCATGGCCTGCGCTCCAAACGCACCATTGTCTCGGGGGCTTGGAGAAGTCCGACCCTCTACTCAGGGGTCGGGCGATACGAAGCCTTACGGCAAGGGGTCGGGTGCATCAGACCCTGGGACCAAGGGTCGGGCGAGGCGGAGTTCCACCCTCGAAGGGTTGGACACATCCGACCCCGGGACCTTGGGTTGGGCGAAACGGAGTGAATTACTCCTCGCTCACGTCAAGACAACCACTTCAAGCAACAAAAGAATGAACAATCATTCATTTTTCAAAGTATCATTAAAGGTACTCGAAAAACTACAAGAGTACATAAAAGTTCAAGGCTCCTCTGGAGATACAAATTCAGACATCTTGGATGTGATTGGCTCTGCCTCCTCAAGGTACTGCGCATATGCTTTTTCTGTGCAGTTGCGAGCAACGCCGTCACCAGCCGTCGACAAATCTGCCCTCGGGTAATATGACTTTACCACAGCTAGGACTTGTTTACAAACAGCCTTGCAGAGGCCCGCCACCTTACCCGGGGTAACCTTCAATCGCTCGACTAGTGATTGAGGTCCCGCATCCTCTTCAACGGGGGCAATGCCGTTCACAAAATCTTGAGCTGCCACAGTCAACTCTTGGAGTTTGCCCCGAAGTCTTTCTATGGTCTGGACATGATCTCTGCATGCCACCATGGATATAGCAAGCATCACCCTATTCTGAATCTTCCTGTCTCACTGATGCTCGCAAGCAGCTTGTGCTTCTGTCAGCGCGGCCCGAAGACGTTCAGCTTCATCCGCCACTCGGTCGTGCGCGTTTCTCCAGTCAAGGAGTTGGCTACTCGCAGCAGCCTCTTGCTTCTTGAGCTCTGCAAAAAAGGCCAAGTTCAAACACAACCGACTACAGTCGGACATACTCAGAAGATACACAATACTCACCTTGATACTTTGTATTCAAAGACTTGTAGCGGCTCTCCAGCTTCTGCTGCAAGACTTCGTGATCTGACCGCTCCATAACAAAGGATTTTGCTCCAGCTTCATGAACCCTCAAGGATTCTATAAGTCGGGCACACTCCTGCTCCAATTGATGGCTTCGTTCCTGAAGGGCCCGAGTGCGCAAAGCAATGCGATCAGTCAAAGACGTTAAAATTACTCAATCTGTGTGACAAACCAAAGAAAACACACCTGGAAGCTCCGAAACACATCGACAGCTCTCTGGAATTCTAACTCAGACGGAAGGCTGAGTACTGGACCTTGAGTACTCTTCGCAAGATGAGGAGTTGCACCCAAAGTAGTACCTAAAAAGATTATCATCAGTCACCTGAATACTACGACTACAATACCAGGACTATGGATACATACCTAGAGCAGTTGATTCTTTGGATTTTTCCACATCCACTACAGCCAGAGCTCCGCCAGTAGATGTCGACAAAGAAGCATTTCCAGAACCCGAAGCAGCGGAGGGGACCTCCACCGAGCAAATCACTTCTTGAAGGATAAACATGGTAGCTCCAAGGTTACCAGCGTCAACTCTGGATACTTCCTTGACAATAATATCCTGCAAGGGAGCAGAAAAAGTAGTCGGGGGATACGACTCTACTCCTGCCTCCACAGGGATAGTCTCCTCCGCATCCCTACATTAGAGTACAAAGTCATTTCATGACTTCAAGACAACTTAAAGATACATACCAAGGACAAACAAACTCACCGAGTTGAGCGTGGCGGCAATCGCACACGCTTCTTTTTGGCAACAGACGGCCGAGTACTCGGCGCCACAGGAACAGCTGCTGGCGTTGTCTTCTCGCTAAGGCCTGAGAAACACAGAGTCAAGACTACAATACAATTCAGACTAACAAAACTAGTCGCGACAGAAAGCTTACCACTAGCAATCACATTGGACAACAAAGAACCAGTAGCAACTACTAGCGACACTTTCTTTGCAACACCCGCTACTCCGGCAGGCAATCCCAGGACTGCCTGGTCAGCAACCGGCAGCGCGGCAGCCGACGGAGCCTGTGCGGTCAACTCGGGGCTAATTCAGCATCCGCTGGCGGCACCTTCTCTGGTACCTTCTCAACAGACGCAATACTGTTGCCCGGGTCGGTCACGGCTACCTCTCCGGAAGCAGCCTCATTATCACCACGTGCCACATCGCCAGCCTTTTGAACAAGACAAAGTAATCACAAGATTGGAAATTCAAATCCATCAGCTACAAGTGAGTATACGGCAACATACCTTGGCACCCTGAGACTTCTCAGGAGTTAAGGCAGACTTAGCAGCAGACATCTTGCGGACTACTCTGCGTTTCTTCACAGGAGGAGAGGGCTCATCCTCTGACTCCTCAATAACAGTTTCTTCTTCTTCCGACTGCACCAAGTAGCCGGCAAGAACTCAGGACTACAAAAAACAAGTCGATACTCAAAATAAATATCACAAAAGTCAAAAAAGTACAAGTCAAGTGCAAGGACACACCACTTCTGGCTCATACCAGGCATCATACTGCCGAAGAGCTGCAGGGATCACTGGTACTCCTTGGTAGTTCCTGAAGAACTTGGCTAGCAGTGCCTCCACATCATCGTCAGATATATCCTCATTGGACATACGTGATGGATCGTTAAATCTTGTGTACTCACTCCCCGAGTGAGCCCGTTTTTGAAGCGGCTGAACCCTTCTCTTGAGAAAACTGGCCACCATGTTAATCCCAATGAGACCGAGTGCTTTCAACTCGGTAATCTGCTGCAACAAATGGTCAAGCTCCAGGGTATCTTCGAGTTCGCTCACCCAGTTCTCTGCATGCTTCGGCGCGTGACCAGTAACCACCGGCAAGCGAGGATCATGGTTCCCAATATAGAACCACCTTTTCTTCCACTCCCCATGGGATTCAGTCAAATTGTACTCAATATACGCGCCTGAGCTCCTGAGTTGGAACCCAGCACCTCCAAAGACCTCCGTCCTAAGTGCACTAGGCTGAGGTTTACAACGAAACAACTTCCTAAAAAGCTCAAGGCTCGAAGGAACTCCCAAGTAAACTTCGCAGAGGTGTACGAAAATTGACATATGCAGTACACCATTGGGGTTCAAGTGAACAAGTTGAAGCTTATAGTACTTGAGGATACCTCTGAAGAAGTCGGAGGTGGGCACGACCAACCCCTTCTCCACAAAGTGTGCAAACATCACCGTCTTGTTGGGGTGTTCTTTGAACTGCCACGCATTTGCAAAAGCAAGGCGCCACTCGAGTACCTCCTTCGTCTGCAGGAGCTTGGTATCGACTAGCGCCTGCACGGCCTCCTCCTTCATCACCGAATGCTGCCACGTTGCTCTAGGCGGTGGCGGCGCAGTCTGGTTCATTGGCCCCATCTTCGGCGCCGGCAGCACCAGTTCCTTCCCTTTCTTGGACTTCACCTTGCCCGCCGCTGGAGCCTTGCCTTGGATCTTCGCGGGTTTCTTCCCCATCTTCTTGGTGCGCATCCGTCGGCTTCACTTGCAGCAGAATGTACTCAACCTTGAACCTCTCAGAGGAGCAACAACGGTGGTGGCGGCACAAGAGGATCACGGCGGAGGAAAACAGGAAAGGTGGGTGGAGAAGAAGAGAAACAAATCTGCTAGTGGGGCGTAAACCTAACCGAAAGGGGGCCCTCCAGTTATATCTCTGCCACCTCCGGATTCTAAGCGTCAGTTATGCAATGGACGGATTTTAAGCAGATTAATTGCTTTAAACACCCAACGGCTACTCTTTTCAACGGGGTTTTGACCACTTCAACGACAAAAATCGCCTAAGTGCTCGGGGGCTGACTCTTTTTCAGTTTTTCGAGGGTAAAATAGCCAAAAAGCAGGATTGACCCTAAGCCTGACTCTTTGACTCAACCTAAGGCTCAGGGGCTACTCCATATGGAGTGCGATTGACATCGCACTACCATATAAAAATTCTCGGAACAGAAGCAACTCAAAGGAACAAGAAGAGTACCTTCCAGCCACGCGACAGTACTCGAGCACTTCGAACACTGCAACCTCTACGACAAACTGCTCGAATAGTGCCCACAGTTCTCGAGACTATGGCGCACGACTACAAAGTACTCGGGGGCTTGTCGGGCATGCATCCCAGGCCCACGAGTAGACCCTGGACGGCCCACTAAAGGACGTACTCGGATATGATTAGGACAAGGGATAGGCGTATCCCACTCGGACTAGTCAAGTATGTGTATGGAAAACTACTAGGAAATACCGAGTAGAACTCTGTAATAGTACTCGACTAGGACTCGGACTTGTAACCCTGTCCTCCCGTGCATATAAGGGTGGGCAGGGACCCCCCTCAAACAGGAACAACTCCAGTTCATCCAAGATCAATACGAACAAACACATAGGACGTAGGGTATTACGCGATCTAGCGGCTCGAACCTGTCGAAATCGTGTTCCTTGCGTCACCATTGATTCCTTGATTCTCGACGATCCTTACCGCATAAAAGACCACCTAGGGTACCCCCTAGGCGGGTTGCCGGTCTGAAACACCGACACCTTCTCCTTCCCACCGGCCGCCGCGCCCCCGATCCCCCCCCCCAATTCCAGCGTTTTGGGGTGGGAAAAGGGGGGGGGGTATCGATCCCCGCGTCCTTGGGAAGGTATTCCTCCACTTTTGCCCTTATTTTACCGTTGCATTTCGTAGATATTTGAACAACTAGGTTAGGCTAGGGTTATGGTAAGATGTTGAAAGTTGAATCAATGCACGCTCATGTTGATAGATCGGAGTGGCAGTACACTTGTAGGTATTGTTCTGCCCTGGATTTGATGTTTAGAAAATGTAACATATGCTTGATTTAAGATTTTGGTAATGATTTAGTTGGAGGCATGGGATGTAGATGAATAATGTAGATGAATGATAGAATTGTTGTTGTTGTGGTTAGACCTATTCGTTGGCAACACAATGGTATTGTTAAAAAAATCTTAATTCATGTTTGTTCACTTGTTGTGTAGGTGTGATGTCGGCAACTAGGTATGAATACAAGCAGCGCATGGGCTATATGCAGTACCCAAGTGAGTTGGATGAGGATGCTCCCGTACCTCTAGCCCTTTCGGTCCCAGATTGTAGATGTGGTGTGCCAGCCGAGGTGAAACAATCAAGGCACCCAAAAACCGCTAGAATAGCCTACTATGTGTGCAAGTGGAAGTTTGATCCTATGCCTACAAGCCCTTGTTATTTTTTTCAGTGGATAGATGCACTTGAGAAACATGATCATAGGATCCTCCTATTCCCATATGACAGGAGGAAGTTTGAACCATTCCATCAGTTCAGGCGTTGGGTTTTTCCTCCACCAAACCTACCTCCAATGACCGAAGAGGAGAAGCAGGAGGCTGCCTGCAGGCGTGTGAGGGATCATCCCTTGTGCAAGTGTGGAGTTGCTACTAAACTTATGCGTCTTAACATAGGGGTTCCACCTAAGTTCACACCATTTTTCCGATGCTCGCTAAAGACACATGTAAGTTTTGTACCATAATATTACAATCTCATGCAAGTCACACTTGTATTTATTTGAGATGTAGCATGTAATCTTGTCATTCTTTATATGCAGGACGGATGGCCACTATGTGATTTCAATGAGTACATTCATGGGCCTAGGCCATTGTGGCCAACGGAGGAGCAAGTGCGGGAGTTCGAGATTGGAAAGGCACCATGGCCATGTGAGTCATATCCTAGTGATAGATGCAAGTTTGATATATTGGCTACGCAAGGTGTGGTGCCCTCTGACCTTGGCTATGGTTGGTTATGTGGCAATGCATATGGTGAGTATTGGGTGAGAAACTATCCACCTTTTTTTGTTGTGATGATTTGTGTCATTTTGCATTGCTACAAATTTCTAACAGTTTGAAGCATTTTTGTAGGAGGGAAGGACATGCGATTGGGAAGACTTTTATGGTCGGCATGATCTAATGCTAAAGTTGGGTCGTACATCAGAACCATGGAAGTCAAGAGAAACACAAGCTTTGAGAGATAATATTAGGTCTAAGTATGATGTGCCTATACCTGACAATGACTTGCTATGGGGGAGAATATACAAAGACATGGTTCGCGAGAATGAAGTGAAGCCTAAAGGACTTCTTATTAAGTATTGGAGACAGAACCGAACCAAGTATCCACGGCCTCTAACTGAAGATGAGAGGAGAGAAAAAAGGAGGAAATTGCAGGAGGAGAGAGAGTTGGAGAAATAGAGGTTGAGGGAGGAGCGAGCTCGCATAGGTTTTGTTGTTGATCCAGATGCAAAATACCCTAAGGGTTCATGGGAATAATATTTTCAGCAGGTTGAGGCAAGAAAGAGAAGGATTGAAATGGAAGAGTTATAAGAAAGGGCAGAGGAGGCGCAGATAGAGGCGATGAAGGCACTTGTTGCTGACTTACCTGTTGGCATGGCCTTTGGCAAGGGTGACAAGTGCAAGGATGGAGAAGAAGAGATAGCAAAGGAGGTATATATGGAGGCAGTCAAGGCACTTGTGAGAGAGCTGCCTCAAGATAGGGCTACTGTGGACAAGAAAGGGAAGGAAGTTGTTATTGCAGGGGATGATGATTACGATGATGATGATGGGTGGGGTGATGATAAGTTACTATATGAAGGTGACTCCGACTAGATGAGTGTGTTCATTGAGTTAGTAGTTGTGTTTCGTTATTTGTGAGAACTAAGTTTATTTATGAGAACTATATTGATTTGTGAGAACTATGTTTATTGTTGAGAACTATGTATCCATGTGATGTAATCTGCACTGTATTTATCTTGCATTGAACCACATGGTATACTATTTGCATGATGTTTGGTATATTTTGAGATGTGTAGTTTGAAATTATTTGTACGGTCTCTATGTCATTGCACACATAATTATCGAGGATACAACATTTGAAGTACATAAATAGATAACAAACTACCAAATTGTGATACAACATTCGTAGTACATAAATAGATGACGAACTACCAAATGATGCAAGAAAGTACTTAAATATTTAGATAAACTACGACTACTACCCGTAGTAGTTCCGGCGTCCAGGTACCGTTGGTGGCATGAAACATCGATTCACGTTCCTCTCCCGTTCCTGTTGTAGTTGTTCCTCAAGTTGCCTGATGCGATCAGTTGTTTCGTCCTTCTCTCGTTGAAGCTAGGTCACTTGGTGATCCTTTTGCATGTTCTCTTGCAACAACTGATTTATCTGATGATGTTTCTGCATGTTGTCCTCTTCCAATTGCTATTTGACGAGATGAAGATGATGAATGCACTCTTGGGGATGTGGTTCCATCTGACTATCTATCCAATAAGTGAACCCGCAATCGTTGATCTGACCAAGAAGTTTAAACAAATTAATGTAATTTCTTGAAAATAGAACATAATCGATGAGTTAAGAATGTAACCTTGAAGTGCAGGAAACTTAAGAAACGTCGTCCGGCATCACCAAAGAGCTCATGAACTTGAATCACCGCCTCTTCACCATGTCGGCAAGTAGGCCAATAGTCACATGGTAGTGGATTATGGGTTCCATAATAATCCTTAGTGCTGACATCTAGATTTGGATGGGGAGGAGGCGGATCCAAGGGACCTTGCATCCATGCCATGGATTCAGTGTTCTAGTTCTGCTAGGTGATGGTTTTGGAATATAGGCAAGGTTTGATTTTATAGGAGCCCAAGATTGAATTCTGGATAAGTTGAGGATTTTATTTTGCATTGCAAACATTGTTTGTCCAGTTGATGTGCCAAAACATTGAAAAGGCTAGAGATGCACCTAAAAAGGCTAGGGTCTCTGAAAAAGGTAGGCGACCTGAAAAGGCTAGAGCTGCACTGCAAAGTCTACGAGGCTCTGAAAAAGCTAGAGATGCTCTAAAAAAAGTTTACATATGTAGCATGTGCTAATAATAAAGTCCCAGCTTTCATTGCATACAAACACGAAAAGGCAACGATGTTGTAGGTATTGTTGCATGATACTACGATAACACATGCAACAACCGACACCGTTGTCTTTGACATACACAATCTAGTACATTTTGCAATGGCTTGTGTGGCTTACTTGTTTAGTAAACATGTTGAGCATTACTAAACCTAGCATGCCTTAGGTAAAGGAAAATAGCCATTTGCAGTACCATAGATGTACCATCTAGTAGTACTGACTTTGGAAGTATCGGGACAGTCCACCTTGTGACTAGCCACCACCACCAGACGACAGAGGAGATGGAGGTCTATTCTTCTTCATGTGGTAACCGCACTTGCATCATGGATCTGAGCATATTGGGTCATCCTTGATGCTAATGACCTATGCATTGGCTTTAGCCTCCGCCTCAAGGGTCTCGTTCCTCTGCTTTAGGTCGAAGATCTTGCACTGCAGATACTCGATGTACTATTTTGTGTGCTCATGGATTGGAGGATCAACCCACTTGGCGTAGCGACAATTTCCCTCATCAGGATAATTCTGATGATGCTGTTAGTTGTAACCAAAGTACATTAATGCATGATTATGTAGGGTACGAGTACTCACCAGTCCATAAGGGCACCTGAAGAAGCGATGGCTGCCATTCCCATAGTCATCGTACATCTGCACGACACAAGGCTCCCCATGGAGGCAAATGGGCCACACATCCTTCCGGTCATCATATGGCCTTAGTACCTACGGCGGAATGAAACAACTCCTCCCTTCGAGAGGGAAGTGATCAACTGGTGCATCATACTCGGTAGGGCCAAATGAACCTGGCCAAGTAATGGTAGGAATGGCAGAAGTGGCACCCTGACCCTTCTTCGCACGACCTCTTCCCCTGGTGCGGCCATAGTTTCTTATGGTGGAGGAGAAGGAAGGGCTTTGCTGGTGTTGTTGCTGAAGTTGAATGGAAAACTTGGTAGTGCTGCTGGTGCAAGTGGGTTGCTTGTTTGATAGAGAAAGATGAAGAAACAACATTGGTGGTATAGTCGCATCAAACTGAAAAGGCTATTTCAGCAAATCTAAAGACTTTGCAGTGACCCTATATGCTTTTTAGGGATGCAAGAATCTATAGCCTTTAAGCATGACATCATAGGCTTTTTAGAACTGCCTCATTTTCAGTGATTTATAGCCTTCATAGTCGTAACATTTAATGCACATCTTTGTGTTGTTCTTTTTATCCATGATTGCATGGGTCTTATCAACTTACGTGTTATGTGAGATTTCTCTGAGATTGAACTGTGCAAAGATGAGATCTCTTGTAGCGGCAGTGTTGTTGGAACTGGCAGGTATGCTTTTCTCTTATTGTACAAGGCTATGGCTTATTGAAGCATGGACGTCTTGTCTGAACCCTCTGCCTCGTGTTAGATCACATTAATGTAGCACGGTGACTATACTTTCCTTACTGAATGGCCATTGTATACTAATATATTTGAAAGTGCTGGATGATTTCTTGATACTAATATACCAATAATGCAAAAATGGCTAGAACAACAGCTATTGGATGGTCATTCAACGGCCAAAACAATTTCGCCCGACGTGGCCATCTTGGCTGACTGCCGAGCCCGCCTCCTTTCATATGCAATAACTAGAGTCTAAGCCTACCTTGTCGCGCCAAGCCCACTAGTGCGACAAACTAGAGCTGCCGCCAACTAACCTGCAATTCTCATTTTTGCCTAAGAAGCTTACTAAAACTTGAGGTTGCATGGCGCGGCAGCATTCTCCTGCTGCGCCAGGCCACTTGGCACGGTAACCCTGTCACGCTAGGAAGCTTGGCACGGCTAGTGGTTGCTGCCGTGCCATGCAACCTCAAGTTTCAGTACGCTTCCAAGGTAAACTGAGAACTCCGAGGTGTCTGGCGCAACAGCTTACAATTGCCACGCCAGTGTGGTTGGTGCGGCAAACATAGGCTGCTGCGCCAGCCACGCGGGACTTCTCATTTTGCCTAAGAAGCATAATGAAACTTGAGGTTGCATGGTGCAGCAGCATCCCCCTGCCGTGCCAGGCCGCCATGCCTTTGAATACTTGACACGGTATCCACTAAAGGCGAATATGGACTCCACGAGAGATGACACCGATGTCTCGCTATCGGCGCGGACAATGCCTAGGATGCGCCGCCCAAGGTATGTAGCTGTGCACTGCACCTGCACTCGCTTCAGCTGAGAAGAACGACAAGTATGAGGTTTCACAACATTTGAAATCCTCCATTGTCCCGTGCTTCTAATTAGGCACGACCATACACACCACATGCATCCTTGCTTGCACACGACATCATACCTTAGGTTCTTGTCAGAGTGAACTACACTGAACGGACTATGTAACCTCACTGCATAGTCAGCCAAGAAAAACTTGAGCTCCTCAAGACTGTTGAACTTCATTTCCTTCTTAATCACTGGATTCTCACTATAGAATATCCCTTCCGAATTCACCATAGTAGATTCACATATGGCTTTGTGGACCATGCTTATCTCCTTATCATTGGGAACGGATGGGAGTTCGACATGATATTCCTTCAACAACCGCAACTCACTAGGGGTGTAAGAATAACATTCATCCACAGGACCAATGTCCTCTACATTATGCACGGTTGTAGTGTTGACCTATGGTCCATCCTCCTCAGATTGTGACTGCTCAGATTCAAGCCCATCCTCCTTAGATTGTGACTCGTCCTCACATTCAGGCACATCTTCAACTACTACATCTTCATGTACATTGGCCTGAACATCTTCTACCCATCCTCCTCCTCAAAGTCATCATCTTTGGAACCTAGAGATATGTCATCATCATTTATGTTTGCTTCTTCCCGCTCAAAAGTATCATTGGAAAAATCATCATTCGGAATACCCAAGCCAAAATCAAATTGGGTTTCACCTAAATCATGCTGTGAAATTGTTGACTCTTGGGTACCATTCTCAACCATTAACTGGACTTCATCTCTTAAGGCAACATTTGCATTAGGCCTACGATAAATATCAACTACCACCTTCAAACATACAATATGCATGGTCAACTACCTCCTTATATTGCTTCCAATTACACTCGGATGCCAAATTCATGAGAACATAATGAGGTCTAGCTTTACCACAATCAAAACGGCCTCTCAATGTCATCTCATCCACTCCATATCCATACTTTATCGTTACACGGTCGACTAAATCTTTAAAACTTGGACGAGCATCGAACAATTCCAGTATCTCATCCATAATCTCAAACTCCCCTTCTCTTTCAGAATACCACCATGAAACATACGAACTAAACGATCCATCTATAAAATACAAAGAGTTTAACATACCAAATATAGCTCATTTACTATGAACAACAACAATAATCTACATCAATTCGATATATTAGACAAATAAACCTACACATGCTATGTACACTAAACAAATACATCAATAACTATGTAAATCGATGCATGCAACTAGTTCTACACGTTAAAATTGCGGGCAGAGAATTGACTGCGTGTAAACTAAGCATCCATTAGTACATAGCAAACTTGTAGATCATGAAATGAAATGGTAAAAGAAGGAAAAAAAGTGGGGGAATACCTTCCTAGGGACGCGGGGATCGATTCCCCCAACTTTTCCCACCCCGAATCACCGAATTTTGGGGGGGAGGGGGGCAGCCGGCGGCGAGAAAGGGAGGGAGCTTGGGTTGGGCTGGAGGAGGAGGAAGAGAGGAGGAAGGGCCAATGCACCTTGTAAGTGTAGCCGCTGCCGTGCCAGACGGTCTGGTGTAGCAAGCTTGTCGTGCCAGTGCATGTGGCGTGGCAGCGTCTCGTCCAATCAGCGTCACGCTGGCGCTGCTTGCCTTGCTGTGCCAGCGTGGTAGCGCTATCGCTCCACTGCCTGTGGCGCGGTAGCGGCAAACTGCCGTGCCACGGCGTACGGCGCAACCAAAAGGGTTATGCCGTGCAAATAAAGTTGGGGAGGGGTTATTTTTAAAAATATCTTAAAAAAGATTAAAAATAAAAAATCTACCTTAGCTTAGGATCCTGGTTGATGTAGATATCGGGCACGTGGGAATTGAGCTTACCTCAGCTGATAAGGCTTCTTGCGGTTGAACCTGTCCACCAGCGTTCGAGTTCTTGACTCCCTAAATTAATTTCAGAATTTAACCGGCGCTATTCTTTCAGTGGTGGGCGATATACCTGTCGACAGCGAGGCGTCAGTGGTAACTTCGTCAATCTTAAGGATTTGCTGGCTTATTCTGAAGTACTCGTAGAGGTAGAGTTGCACACATGTATTTATAGGGTTAAGTGTAAGTAGGTTTATGTCATGTCATGAAAACTTTCAACTTAGAAAAATGAGATGGCTAAGTGGGCTAAAATGACCGGATTGCTAATCGTTATACAACTATTTTCCATCGAGGATTTGAATCCCTTTCTTTTTCTCCTCTCGGCTGATTTGGTACTTTCGCATCTGACATCGGATTTTTAATAAATGGATAAACGTATGAGATAAATCTGATCTATAAGAAAAGATAATATCTTTCTTTTACTCCTCGTGCCTATAATCTAAAAAGAATCAGTGCTGGATAAACAAAAGGTTTCTACAACGTGTAAAGTTGGGCCCCACACGGTGGAGCAACGCTGGGCTTGGGCCCCTCTTACAAGGCCGAGTTGGATTGGACCGCTTTGAAACAGCGACAATCAATCATTCATTCTTGTTTGTCACAGGAATACAGAGAGAGAGGGGAAACCAAACTAAATCTAATCAGGGAAAATGGAAAAGGAATGGACTGTTCCTAATCCTAATCAGTCGCTAGCGCTATTCCCGTTTGTTTTCGTTTATAAACGGTTTATGGGTGAAAATAAATAAGAACTTCACCAAATACGGAGTTAAACTACGAGAAGTGAAAAGTGAAAGCGAGAAAATCTTTGCTTAAGTTATAATCAAGCGTGGCAAACATAGAGCCAAATTCTCCGATCCAGTCCGTGCCGCGAGGGAAGGCCAGCGGCCGATGGCGCCTCGACGTCGACGGCCGGCCGCAGCAGAGACAGACAAGAGGAGTGGTCCGGCCGGTAGAGGATGGACCCGTCGGGCCGGCACGGCCCCTCACCGTGTGTCCTTCCGTTCTTGACGTGAGGCGGCCTCTCACCTCTGCCTGTTGCCTGATATGATATTCTGCGTCGCGAGCTGCACTCGCACATCAGCAGGCTCCCTCCATGCGCTTGTGCTTCGAGCTCGTCCTCGTCTCAACAAAACCCTCACTTACCTCTCAACAAATCGGCCGGGATGAACTCGAACTCGAAC
This sequence comes from Setaria viridis, assembly GCF_005286985.2. Classification (NCBI taxonomy): domain Eukaryota; kingdom Viridiplantae; phylum Streptophyta; class Magnoliopsida; order Poales; family Poaceae; genus Setaria; species Setaria viridis. The sequence continues at coordinate 24,742,859 of NC_048263.2, read as the reverse complement.
CTTAATTTGTTTAACCTATTGCCACTGCCAGATTCGATCTCTAGCTGCGTGCTGCCTTATTCTCGACTCGTCGCTGTGACAATGATATCTATCCGGTCAGTGTGGGTTCCAGACCAGTTGCCCATACAGGCCGGGACCCTGCACCCACTCCCAAATCATTCCGTGTGTGCACTGATCCGCAAGCTGGACGGGTAGGGTAGGAGTAGGACAGACTCGTGGCGACGGCGGCGCGGGCGTTATTACGAGGCGATCCGTTGGCGTGCGCAACAGTGCCGGTGGCGATGCAGGTTTGGTCAAGGCAGAGAGAGGGACGATAGGTGGGTAGTGGTGTACGTCTTCCGTCGTCGTCGTCGCGGCCACCGGAACATGATGATAAGGTGGATGATCCGAACTTTCCAAAAGCTCGAGTCAAAAGCCATCAAGACCTGTCGCGCTTTTACAACCTCTGGTTGAGAGAGCCCACACCGAGATGTTCTCCGCACAAAGTGCGGAACCGCAATGACAAATTGAAGAAGAGAAGAAGAACATGTTTGGATCCTTGATTAAAATTTAGCACTTATCACATCAAATGCTCGGATGCTAATTAGAAGAACTAAACATTAACTAATTATAAAACTAATTGTAGAAGTCCTGAACTAATTTGCGAGACGAATCTATTAAGCCTAATTAATCCATGAAAATCATGGATTAATTAGGCTTAATAGATTCGTCTCGCGAATTTACCTCCACCTATGTAATTAGTTTTGTAATTATTCTATATTTAATACTTCTAATTAGTATCAAACATCCGATGTGACAGGGTTAAAGTTTAGCTCTTAGGAAACAAACACCCCTTTACTCTGTTTGTATTATCTGCGGCCTTCTCTTAATCATTGTAGGAGGATTAAGGTGGTCCAAAGCAGTTTGGGTGCGTGGATAATCCTAACATATCTACTCCCTCCGTTCCAAATTATAAGTCATTCCAACTTTTTTGGAGAGTCAAAGTATCTCAAGTTTGACCAAATTTATACAATAAAGTGCTAACATTCATGATATCAAATAGGTACCATTAGTTTCTTCATTAAATATATTTTCATAATATATCTATTCGATGCCATAAACTTTTGTAATTTTCTCTATAATTTTAGTCAAACATAAAAATATTTGACTCTCCAAGAAAGTTGGAATGACTTATAATTTGGAACGGAGGGAGTACTTGCACTCTGTTCGTGATTCCAGTTTTCCCAGACAGGATCGATCGTGTTGGTTGCACGTACTGGAGGAACGACGGCGAGGGCTCTAAGTGTAGTTCACTGTCATCTTGATAACTTGATAAGCCGTAAATGTGGACGCGTGGTTCCCGACATGTGATCTTTCGCTTTAATTATCTTGTGCTTGGTTGTAAATTGTGAACAGCCTCTCAATGCCGTTACGGGCTTTTTGTGGTGGTATGGATTATTGCAATGTCATCTCTACCACAATCATCGCATTTACCGTTGCCATCAGCCCACCACTATCATAGTGTGGATCCCGATAGATGCCTCCATGCCACGCCAAGCCTGCATTGATAGCTGAATGCTATATTATTTAAAAAAAAACGAACCAGGCAGAAGCTGCTGATTATATTAAAAAGAAAATGAAGTTTTGGGCGCAACAAAAAACAACAACAACATAAAACACCGATCGGTTGGATTGCGTCATCAACACGCGCCGCATCACGCCATCGCTCTCAACTCAACTTAACAACACATCGTCCGGTTGGATTGGGACATCAACACGAACCGAGCTCAACTCATCTCAAAGCATAAAAAACACTCCGCCCGGTCGGATTGGGATATTGACACGAGCCGCAAACAACCATCGTTTTACGACAGCTCATCAATCGACACCATGACAACCGCCCTACCACCACCACCGGTCCACTAACACCACCCAAAGTGCAGCACCGACCACCAAATGAAGCCAATGTAATGTCACCACTTGCGCCGTCATGACCAACGATGTTCCGCACCGAACCAACCGCTGCCGTGCAGGGTTGGTCGCTACGAACCGCTGCAAGTCGTGTAGCCGTCGCACCATCGTAGCTGCTTGCACCGTCTCTCAACGCTGTTATGCACCGGATTAACCTTGCCAAGCAAGAACTAGACGCCGCTAGCCCGCTGCAAGCCATGAAGCCGACTCACAAGAAGCTACCATTGATTGCCGCCAAGCCATCGACACTACTGCCAACCAACCCATAGCCACTCCAAAGAGCAGACACCAGATGCTACCGCCGAGAGATCCTCCAAAGCGATTTCTCCAACGAGAGAAACAACGTCCTTAGACATCGTCATCGCCGCTCTAACTAGAGCACGTTTTTCACCTTGAGGACCTCCCACCAGGGGGCAAGCAGGCCTCATGTCAATGCCTCCAAGAAGGAATGTAACACTCAAAGGCATAATCATCGCAAGGCTTTCGCCCAACGCCATGCCAACCCCACCCGACAATGCAGCAGCCATGGAGTGAGAGGTGGCCCAGCGCGGTCAACCACGCCCCCACAGCATTGTAGATAAGCATCTGCTCATCCGCAACCGGCAAGGCCGCAACGCCACCACGGCGCCACTGGCGCACATCCAAGCAGACCACCAGCGGTCATGCCACCACGGCGCAACTGAGGCAACACGTAGATCCAACCTCCCTCTTCCTCCGCTCTGCTGCACCACGACGGTCGTCCGCCGCTTGAATCGAGCACATGGCCACCGCCTCACCTTGCCTGACTTGCAGTCGCCCAATGCCCGAGCCTGCCGGCCGGCCATCCTGACCCAGCAGTAAGGCTTTCCCACGCCGGCTGGTTGCCCCAACCTGCAAGGTGAAGCTGCCGCCGGCATGCACCACCACATACTCGCCCCGCGCGCCGCCGTCACTACCGCGCAGCATCCTCCTCGCGCTGTGCCTGCAGTCGCCTCCACGCAGCCAATCCGCGGCACATCCAATCCACCTTGGTCTTCGTCGCCCCGCGCCAGGTCGTCGTCGCCCCGAGGCCTCGTCGCTCCACCCAGACCGCTGCCGCGCGTGGCCTTCACGCCCCTCACCGGGCTGCCACCGCGCGTGGCCTCTCACCCATCGCCGGTCGTCGCCCCCGCGCACGTCGTCCTTGACCTGCACCGCTGCCGCGGCCACGCGTCCTCCTTGCTCCATGCCGTCCATCCTGTCGCATGGGCATGCCGCCCGACCAAGGCCTCCTTGCGCCGTCCCGCCCCGACGCACGAGGCCCGCACTGGCTGATTTGCCCCGCCATCGCCTTCCTCGCCGGCCGCTGGGCTTCCAATGGCCCGCTCTGGCAACAACGAGGGAGGGAAGAAGGAGGGCGGGGTCTAAAGGCGGCGACGCGAGGGAGGCCCCCGGTTGCCTTGCGGGAGCGACGCGGGGGGATAAGATGATGTTGTTCCAATCCAGTTGAATGCTATCGTGGTCGACACTTGTGATCTGTATGGAGCAATTGATCTCCTTCCACTTTTCTTTAGGATACCGCGAAGCAAATCGGTGGCTAGTCTAGCAGTATTGAAATCAACCAGTGCGTTTTGCCTTACGCGTGTACACAATGTAGAAAAATGAGCATTAGTCCTGGTTGAGAAATCTCATATACCTCGGTTTTCCTAACCGAACTATTTAATCAGGACTAAAGGTCCCCATCTTTAGTCCCGGATCTTTCACTCGAGACTAAAGGTTTTGCCCCCCACGCACACGTCGCAAGTAACAAGTCACAAGTCACGCAATTTTTCAGGCGAAATATGCGCGTGCGCGGTGCGTGGGATTCGAACCCACGACCTCAAGTCTCGTGCGTAGCTTACTTACCATCTCACCTACACAACACATCTGACTGAGTAGGAGATGCAATCCTATGTAGTAACTCGTGGGGGACCCACCAACTGGGACTAAATTTCATTATCAACGGGGACTAAAGCCCTCGGATGTTTTAGTCCGGGTTTGTAACAACAACCGGGTCAAAAACAACCGAGATTTTTGTTGAGGATGGAAGATCGTTTTTCTGAGACGTTACTTGTAATTGAAAAAAAATAATACTCGTACTCTGGCCACCTTTATTTGGCGTATCAGACAACGATAACTTTTGTGTGGGTTTATTAACTTGTCTAATGCATCAATTAAACTGACTCGAGTGAGTGTACAGTAGCTTCGATCAGAATAACAAGAGTCCCAAGTGCCGGCTTTCGCGTGAAAAGGAAAGGGCGCGGGATAAACTCGAGTTCAGAAGCGGCAAAGTTTCCCTGCATCAGGCACGCACCATCACAGTCGCTAGTAACATCGATCGCACGGTTCATGCCGGCCGGCCGGTGGTCGTCAGCTGCTGTGGTGGCTCTGCCTGCCCGTTCAACCGCCGAGGTTGTCATTTCGTCGCGCTCCGGTAGAAACAAGAGCCGGAGCTTCCCCGATCGCGTGCAGCGTGCATGCTGCGACCGCGACCAACTGCCCATAACTTGCACTTGTATAAATTATACCAAGAGTCCAAGACTCGTATATATATGTATACATGGCCTAGAAGAAATATACACGTGCGTGGATAACTAAGGATTTTGCGTGCAGAAGACGCTTGCATGGCCATGCACAGGCTGTGGTGTGAGCCAATATCAACAAGAATAATTTGTGCTAATAAATCATTACTGATCAGCCCAAAAGCTTTTGTAGTTTGGTTAGTTTAAACCACTAGTTTATTTGGGCCGAGCTGACTTCCATGCCACCCACCACCCTCCAATCCTGCCGCCCATCTGGGCTTTGCAACCGTTCCGGCCTACTGGCCTGAAGATTAACTTCCACAAGAGTTCTGTGGTGCCGATGAATGTTAAGCCACATGATCCCCCGCACCTTCTCTCCATTCTTGGCTGCAGACAAGAGTTCCCACAGACATACCTTTGGAATGCCTTTGTCAAATGTTAAGCTGAATCTAAGCGTTTTCGCTCCTCTAATCGCCCGAACAGACAGATATTTGAGCAGGTGGCAGGCGTCTCTACTCAACGCAATGGACCTTGCAAGAAATCTTGGAAGACATCGACGACATCGACATCCTGAGCACCCCCGACTGGGGCGGTGTGACGGTACGATAGCAAAGAACCAATAGTAGATCCTAAGAATCTGAACGGGGGCATATGTCCCACACTGCACCAAATTGGAATTGCCTTGGGGGCTAGTATGGATGTAAACTTGTGATGGTTAATACCCCCAATCAATGGAACTTGTGATGGATTGAATGCTTGATGGATGTAATTAGTACCTATGGATATAAGCGACATTCTACATCTATTAGTTGATGATATAATCAATATTATTTTTTATTAGCTGAATGCATTTTCTTGGCGGTTGTTAGCCAAGAAAACAGGTATTTAGCTTGGCTGTCGAGGGCCTCCAAGTAAATGACTTTACTTGGCTACCGATGACCGCTAAGTAAACAACTTTCCTTGGCTGTTGGTTGAAATATTTTCTTGACAAATTGATAATTTTATCATCATCCTAATTAACTTGGTGGCCAAATAGCTAAGGAAACAATTCTTGACAGTAAGCTGCCTTATCGTTTTCCCTTAGCTCTCTATGGGCCTGATTAGTTCGCTGTATATGGGTCTGACCAGGGTCCCGAGACGCAGGTGTGCCTTCATTGGTTGCCCAGACCAAGCATTGAGCCTGGCCGCGAAGGTGCAAAAGCTGCTGCCAAGCCTGGCACCCGGGATGCGGTAAAAATGGATGTTTCCCTGGGGCCTGGCTTAGATGATGCAACTCGCAATGTCCAGGATGAGCTGAAAAAGGTTCGATATGTGTGCATATGTTACTTCAATCTTCATGCAACCAACCAATCAAGGATTCCAAGCGGGCTACATACAGCAGGCAACCAATCAAGGATTCCAAGCGGGCTACATACAGCAGGCAACCAATCAACATGTCCTCAGCTGGCCGCCGGAGCCAGCTGGCTCGCTAATACGAGCCTGGCTCAGCTTAGCAGCGAACCAATCAGGCCTACTTGGCGGGCTTTGCTTGACGGTCGGCCGCGAAAGACGGTTACCTTGGTGGTTTTCCTATATTCCTTAGCGGTTTTTTGACCGCCAAGGCAATTCCGTGTTGGTCGCTATCATTCACTATGGCTCTACAAATGGGTGCCTTGAGTATGGTGTTGCGCTAACTGCAGTCGCTACTTGTGTAACCGCCGACCTAAGCTTCCAGAGAAAAAGAACCGTAGCTTGTCATCGTGTGCTAGGATGCAACTGCCCATACACATCCAATAGGTCCTGCAAGCACCCATCGGATCATTCACATTCACCATTCTCATCTTGCCATCCGATCATCTGATCATTTACATTCACCATTCTCATCTTGCCATTCGATCATTTACATTCACCATTCTCATCTTGCCGTAGGGCGCAATAGCAGACCACATGTATTGCGAGATGCGAGGCTATTTGTTGCATGCGGCAGTGACAGTATTTGGTCAGATTAGGATATGCCACTTGTCATAGGGTTTTTATACACACCGACAAATGAGTGGTGTTGGGAAGAATGTGTGTACCATACAGTCTAGAAAGTAAGCAAGAAAAATGTTTGAACTAGCATACGATCATGTATCATCACCCAACACAACAACTCCTTACTATTATGTGATTGTTCTTAAATGAAAACCTTTTTACTTTGCTCAACTATTATGATCATAAAAGGACGAGGTTAACGCGCGACAGGTCGCGCTAACTGGTAACGCGCGACCCCTGTGCAACGCTTGCATGTGTCTCCTGGTCTGTACGGGGGTGAGCGGTGCGATAGTATCTTTTATTGCCAATTTACTTTGTTAGCCTATTATTTGTTGATACGTGACCTTATCAATTCAATGGGAGGAGCAGTGTGCAGGTTGGGTGGGAGGATGTCGCTTTTGGTGATGATGTCATCAGCAGAAAATGGTTATACTTCATTTAAATGACCATTACTCTCCCACCGAATATCCATTTTTAAATATGTTTGTACCACTATGTCTCTTGTAATCAGATCTACAGAACAAGATCTATATTTGATATGTTTTGAAGTTGTTTCACGTAACTGGCAACTCATATTGATTGTATAGTAGCAACTTATGTACAAAGGGTGTGATAACTTATGCATCAAACATATGTATAGACTATGAAATAACTTTTATAGATATGGTGTAATAACTTATGCACATGTAATATATCAAATTTACATAAAGATTATGTATAAATATCTTTAATCTTATATTGTATATCTACTTGTAATTTATATAGAGACAAATGTACCAACATACGTAAAGGACTGCGTAACAACTTGTGTAGACAATATAACAACTTATGTAGTATATGCTTGATAGTAACTTATGTAGAGATAATGTGGCAACTTATTTAGATACTGTAGGTAAGCAATATGAACATAAAATTATTGTTGTAGCAATTCATGTACATAATTTGTTGAGAGGTTTACACATAAGTTGTTATATGATTAATACATAAGTAGCTACTGTGTATTCAATATAAGTTGCTAGTAAATAAAAAAATATTTCAAAATATATGCATCATAGATCTTGTTTTGTAGATCTTATCATAAGAAATGTAATGGTGCAAATGGAATTGAAAATGGACACTCTAGAAGAAAATTATCACATTTTTTAAAGGTGAAACGAGAAAAGAAAAGCGTGGACCATAGCAGCCCAACTCCTTCCTATCGGGCCGCAGCAGGCCAAATCAGTTGCGCGTTCATGCGCTTGCGCGATCGGTCGTCAAATAGCTTTTTCCATCATAAAACAAGGGTTCCCAGTTTCCAAGTGAACATTTACCGGGTTGGGCCTTGTTTGCACGCATTCCGAAAGTTCCAAATGAGTTTTTTATTCGAGTGGTCCGGCCATATTACATTTGGAAGAAAACTGCCTATTTAGCTAGCAATTCAACTCCCAAGTCCAAAAAGACCCAGATCAAATCAGTTATGGCCCATGATTTCCAAATAGCTTCTTCTCTCCATGCTAAGCATCCTATAATTCCCATGGTTCACAACCTAGGCCCTGTGGCGGAACCGCCCAAATTAACCTGACTAAAATGCATTGAAGTCGCCTGACATGCGATTATGCACTTTAAGCAAGTCAACTTGGTCGACCGTCGGATTTCCTCCGATAAACCACGTAAACAGGATCGAGAAGCATCGCTCACGCGAAGGTGAGTAGCACAGAGATTACAACATTCCATACTGACAACATAGTTCAACAATTTATTACATCAAAGTTTTTGGAAATTCAAACCGAAATTTTGCATGGTCCGAGGTCAAATTAAAACTAGCGGAAGCTTAGCGTCGATACAAGACATCATGACGGAGCCGATCATGACATCAAAAATTCCTTCCTTCGCCGTCCGAGGAAGGATCCCACTCGACGGTCCAGCCTGGAGGAAGCTGGGTCGGCTAAGTGGTACCAACACCCAAGCTACTGACATTACCTGAAAAAGATTAGCCACAACAAGGCTGAGCAACTAGTACTCAGCAAGACTGACCCGTCGGAAGGACGCGACCGAGACTTAAACATGCAAGGCTTTCTGGCTCTGGGGTTTTCTTGCCAAGAGCGTCTAAAGTTAGCCCTTACTTTCAACCTTTTAGCTCATGTTCTATGTTCTTTATCCATTCTAGATTAGCAACTTATACTAATCAAACATGGTTTCCAAGCAATTATTTAACAAACATCAAGATTAAAATCATCATCATGTTCCATCTTTACTCAGTGCAGAATAGCGATCAAGTAGTCCCAATCTGTGAGAGGCAGACGAATCGATTCGAATTTATTAACCATGCATGGCAAACCTAATCTCACGACATCCGCGCACCACGAAGGGTCGCTTCATTTGTCAGCCGTCCCCATCGATCCCTTAGGCACGTGCCAGGGCCAACTTCTTTGGCATGCAATGCTCCACAGTCCCGGCCTATTGCTGCACTATGACCGCACTTGCACCCACATGATGCACTATGGGAACGACGTTCCAAGGACAGCTGGAAGGTATGCCACGCCCCAGTTCAATCAGGTACTAGGCTTCCCCATCCCATACTAGGTATGAGATTAGTACTTTCAATCACTTGATCACGAACGCCGACACGTTTCGACCTTAGTTCATTTTCATTTAGACAGACGGGGCAATCCACCAAGCATCGAACACAAGCCTGGCCCCGTCCGTCGTCCTTATAGTTTCGACAAAACTGAAACATGCAACTCCTATAACTCGCGAGTGACCGGAAATCACTCGACTTTTACTGAAACCTATTAAGCAATGCAACTACACGGCCTTAGCAACTAGTATTCAAAATAAGGTACTAAGTTATGCATCTAAGGTTCCATTACAACTCCTCGAAACGTAAATGCGCAATCAAGTAATCCATAAGTGGCATGAAAGTAAAACAGGGGATTCATGCATCGGGGCTTGCCTTCAGAAAAAGCTTGCGGGTCCTCGGGGTCTTGCGCTGGTTCGGGCTCTCCTTCGAAGGGGTGCAGCTGTTCCTCAGCGGGGTCTTCTTCCGGGGCTAGATGAAGCTCATACGTCCCGTCGGCGAGATTCAACTCTACACGGAAATGCAATGCAGGGGTTAAACTTTTAGGATGTTTATTTCAACACTCTCACATTTTAACACGGACACTTGTAGCAAAGCTACAGAGAAGGTGGGGGAGTTCAACTTCTGTAGGTGAAGAGCAGGATGGAAGGGTCGGATTGGGGAAAACTTAGGGTCTGACCCTCAGGTTTAAGGAAAACCGTACCGAGGTCCTCAGACTCAACACAGAGGAATCCCCGAAAACATTTCACCGATACCCTCGGGTCAAAGAAAAAGTTACAACCGAGCCCTCGGGCGAGGCGGAGAAAGGGGCGGCGAACTTGGCAGGGTCGGGCGAGGCGAACGGGAAAAGGTCGGGCGAGACGAAAAGAAAAGGGGTCGGGCGAACCGAACGGAAAGGGGTCGGACGAACCGAACAGAAAGGGGTCGGACGAACCGATCGGAGAGGGGTCGGACGAACCGAGCGGAGAGGGGTCGGACGAACCGAAAAAGGACAGGGGTCGGGCGAGACGGAAAGACAGGGAGGTTAAGTAGCTTACCTCCAGGTCTACTGGCGAAGCCTTGGGGCCGAGCAGGAGCAGGCTGGGGCGGAAAGGTTGTATGCACGAAGGCTTGGGTGGCGGCGAGACTTCGACGGTGGTCCGGCGGCGGCGGTGCTTCTGGTGGACACAAGCAAGCTTTAGTACCGCGCGGAGGAGCGGGCGGCTAGTGTGTTAGAAGGAGCGGCTTGCGGGTGGCGGCGAAGTCGCCGGAGTGTGGGGGTGGCGCAAGGGGTGAGCTCCACGGAAGCTTAGCGGCGGCGCGGGGAGAAAGCGGCGGCTCAAAGGAAAAGGCAGGGCGCAGAGGAGAAAGCGGCGGCGCAGGTGCGGGCGGTGGCAAGGGGTGGCATTGCTGGTGAGGGGGTCCCCTTTTATAGGGCCGGGGTGGCGCGGAGGGTCGAGGCGGGGCTCCGGTGAGCAAAGGATAAGACCGGGAGCGGCGAGTGCTCGGGCGAGGCGGCCATTGGCCGACGACGCCATTGGGCCGAGGAGGCGGAGCTCCGGGTGGTCTTCGGCGGCGATTGGCCTTGGGCGGCGCACGTCTGGGGCTTCCGGTCTGTCGGGCGGGCGAGGCGGAAAGGCTACCGTGGGGGTTGGGCGAGCGGGCGGAGACGCGGGATGTCGGGGGCATCTCAGCTTTCTCGGCGAACGGGCGGAACAGGGTTGGCGGAGCAGAGCCGTGGCAGGCGGAAGGCGACCTGCGTGCGGCCGGCGATTGGCTAGCCCTGCGCTCGCTCCGTCGTGTCGTGGGCGCGGGTTGGGCGTCGTGTCTCTCGTCCTGTCGCTGTCGCGCTGGGGATAGGGCGTCGGCGAGCTGCCGGTGGCCGGCGGCCACGCGGCGCGGCGCGCGGCGCGCGAGCGAACATGCTCGGGCGCGCGGGCGTCGAGGCTCCCTTCGGGCAGCAAGCCAGACCAGCTTTGGAGCGATCCGTCTCCGAATCTTTCAACACAACACCCGAAACTCCCGTAAACAAACTTGTTCAACTCTGGTAGTTCTTCAAACTTTGTTTAAGGTGTCGGTTTAGATTGTGAAAGGATTCAAAGATATTTTACGCCAAAGTTAGCCAAAAATCTGGAATTCCAGACTTAGGATTTTTAAGCATCCGGGGTGAGTTGACTGGTTTACCTCACTTTGACCGAGATTTTGAACAAGTTTGGGCCCGATTTGGATCTGGGTTAGTGTAACAAAGTTGGAACACTATTGAGGTACTACAACTTCTATTAAGGCTCTGACTCGAGTTCAGATAGGAAAACGGACGATGAAAGCTTGCAAAGATGGAGGAAAACTCGAATTCCAGGACTTAAGAGATTCTCAGGGTCCTTTAGGAAAAACCGGCTTTGGTTGTTGTTTTTGACTGCTTTCCACTCTGAATTAGACAAGGTGCCTTTAACCAAAGTTGTTGCTATTTAAAAGTTTTAAAACTCTTATCTGGGCAGAAACGTAAGTTTATAAATAGAATTTCAAGCTTTAAAAACAAACTCAAAAAGAGAGCTTCTTATGCTTATAAAGGTCATTTCACTTCTTAGCTTAGGGATTTCTCACTGGTTTAGAAATAAAGTACTTAATTTAGGTAGAGTTGTTACAGGCCCTAAGTCCGTAACCATGCTGAAAGTGGGGAAGCTTGTATCCGCAATCATCCTTGCAGTAGAAGTCGCAGATGGATGAACAATATATGGATGGGGCAACGGGACATGCAAATAAGGAAAAAAAGACTATCCCGTATTCCAGTACAGATTATAAATTAAGGAGCAAACCAAACTGACTCCATCTTTTTAAGTTGCAATTATTGAAACTAGATGTGGTTGGCAAGATGGTTTAGGAACGGAGAAGCGCTAAACATGCCCCTATTCATTTTCGTAGTATGAGATCCGCGCTCCGTATAACTACTCATTAGACTTGAGCAAATTTGGCCTGACCCGATGGCCCAACCCAAGCCCACCGGGCTAAGCCCGGCCTGTGGCCTTTTAAGGCCGAGCGTGACACGCATTTTGCCGGCTCGAAAAAAATCCAAGCGGGCCAATGCAAGCCCGACCTGATTTTTTTTCCAACTAAAAAGACCAGCGGCCTGGCCCGAGCTTGGCCCAAAAACTGATCGTGGGCTGGTCACGTTTTTTTGCATGAAACATTTCGAGCTTTTTGCCGGCCCTTATTATGCTCAGGTCTACTACTCACTGGTGCAACTAAACCTTTTTTGATAAATTCGTTCCTACCCTTGCGCAAGGATTTCTCAAAGTGGATAGGCGTTTTTCCCCTCCTCATTTTTTTGTTTGCAAGGAACAATGACTTTTCATTGACGTGGCACGCATGGATAGTTAATTTCTGCACATCGCCGTGTTGCGTTGTGGGTGGCCCTAATCCACCCACTAATGATACGGATCAGAGGCAAAGGCAACGTAGGGCCAATCATCGTTAGCTCAGGGGTAGACCCATGCATTCTAATTAGGATATCAATATAATTTCATTTCATCCCTAGCTCCAAAGAGCATATCAATATATATGGTGTCGAATCCCCTAAAACACTTGCTTCTTGTATGTCCTAATTGTGGTGGGGGTGACTGATGACCGGGGCATCATCATTCAGCTTGATCCAGTACACAACCATTGCGAACGAATTTGTGATGCACATGCATATGCCACACGGCACTAACACTGGTGACAGTTGTTCTACCAATGCCATTTCTGCCCCCACAATGTCGCCGGCCTCTGTGTGGGGCCGCAATATAAAACACTACAGCGTTAGAGTGATCAGGGACTGCAATTAAACAAGTGCATGCCCAGAAAGAATGCTATGCCGTTAGCATTAGCGTTACGTGAGGTCAGTACAGGAATTAAACTTCAGCGACACGTACGATTACGCAAAGGAGACAGCTTGGATTAAGCTGTATTTCTTCAGCAAACTGTTGGGTTTTTTCCCCTTCAAAAATGAATTCAGGAAGGTGCTTTCTCTTTCAGGAATATGATAGAAATTAAATGTCTGATTCCACGGCTTTATGCTCTTCCATTAAACAAATATACAAGTAATAAATAGTATATCTGTATATGTCGTGGTATTTCATTAGGGAGTACCTGATTTCACACAAAAAAGAGTCACCTATTATTTTTCCATCATAAGACCTAATGCCAGGGACATGTCCTTGTTAGATATTTAAAAGGAAGTTTTGCGATAAATTGATCAGAACAAAGATAGCTTAATGGAGTGACAAATCAAAATTACCGGTGACATCAGAATGGAAAAGAGCACTGGCACGTTCATAGGGGCAAAAAAAAAAAGGCCCTTTTAGTAGTTAAATCTTGTTCTGAAACTCATAGATGATGTTAGTAAATAACCTTTCTGCTCCGTTTGCCAATCGATATTATCCGAACGAGAAATTAGGTGGGTGCATTGTGAATTTTTAATTATTTGATTGATCTCAAAACCTTTTGGCTTGCGAGTCTTTAAAATTTCGTCGGTGGTTAACCATATCTTTCCAAATAAAAACCTCCTTTCAACCTTCCAACGCACAACACATCTCACGGAATCAAATAAACAAGGGGTTAATCCCCACATCGTCAACATAAGAAAGGATTACAAGGCACCAACAAGTGAGGCACCAATCATGCGTCGACCTCTCCCGCAAGATTACCATTTTTTTTAGAAAAAAGGGGGTCCCATTCCATCACCCACTCATTTTCTCAATTCATCCCCCTCCCCACACCACACGGGGCACTTGCGTTTTTTCGCAAATGGGAATCTGGGCATCCAGGGAAAGAGGCCACGATCTCAATCTCATGGACAGACTTGTATACATCCATGCGTCCATACGAGGGGTGTGTGCAGCAGCCTCTTCTAGTGGCTGAAAGGCCAAAGGCCCCTTTGGTCACACAAAAAAGCAGAAGTTGACACTGAAAGTTACACTGCAAGGATTGTGTCAACAGCCAATGTGAGGAGGCCGATCACTCAGGTCACACCTCTCACTGGGACCTGTCTCTCCGTGGGCGGTATCCTTTTGGGATCATGCCCCCCATCTTTCATATCTTCTCGGTGCTTTGCATTCAGTTCTCTCCTTTTCTGACTTTGGCTACAGTGGTACAGAAATGGCTACTAACCGTCAAGTGGTGTCCTTACAAGTTACAAGGACGTAGAAAAGGACCAAAATCGAAGAAGTATAGGGACATCTAATTGAAGTTCTTTTTTATGGAAGACGTCTAATTAAAGTTGACTGGAACGAGGACTGCAGAACCATTCAAGGATATTTTGACTTCTTTACCAGGATTAGAGCCACTAACGCAACTACTATCCGAAATGAAAACAGCCTGAACTTTTGTTTGAATAATTATGTACCATACATTCAAATTAAAGAACAGTGCAATGCTTTACTATCTGAAAAAAAAAGTTACCTACCATAATTTTCTGGCAACACTATTGGGGAAAGCGCCTTCCGTACCGGGTTCCAACCCCCTTTAGTACCGGTTGTGCAACCGGTATTACTAAGTCGGTACTAAAGGGGTTCTTTAGTACCGGTTCAAATAACCGGTACTAAATGGATCCTTTAGTACCGGTTGACCAACCGATACTAAATTGGCTGCCATATCGTGTGTGGCCGAGGCCAATTTAGTACCGGTTAGTCTCCCCAACCAGTACTAAATTATTTTTTTCTATTCTATTTCTTTTCTTATTTTCTTTTTTGTTTCTTTATTCTATATTAGTATTTCAGATTTGTTTTCTTTACATCTGCTAGTTCTAATATTCGATATATATAAAGTTGTATTTGATCTATAATATTACATTTGAGATAATATTATGCATAGACATATTGTGCATACACATATATGAATAATATTACATTGCATCAACTCTCCAAGTTCAACATTTTGGATCAACTATTCTGAACCTGAGTCCTAACGGTGTATGGAATTCTCCCGCTGGATTTACTACCTTGTCTAGAAGAAATCCACTGAGTTGTTCTTGAATTGACCTGATTTTTTCCGTCTCAAGGAGTTCTTCCTTCATTGCATAATTTATGTCACTAGCAAAGGTTATTATATTAGATCAATGGATCTGCACAATTAGAACTAATTTATTGTTAAGAAATTTGTATACATACTCTGAATTGGTGGTCAGTTATACGCTTGGGACGTACAAAGCCATGGATGAACTCACATACGTAGTATCCATATAAATTATTCTACAGATTCTATCTCAAACACTATATATATGGTAAAAGAAGTTATGAAATATTTGTTGTGTTTAAGGAAGTGACACGAGATGTGCAAATTCAATACGTACCTGGAATTCAGAGGGATATGAAGTTGCACCTTCAATTTACGCGAGTGATGTTGACGGAAGCCAGCCCATGCTCTGTTAAGCATGTCTATGAGGTCGGTGTATTGATTTCTTGGTCTTCTCAGAGAGTTTAGGATATAGACCATGCTTTGATCAATCACGATAACAAGGAGTATCCAGTGGAAGCTATACTATATGCATAGTGAAAAGCTATTTAGTCTTATTTTTAACTGCTAGTTCAAAAAATAAAAGAGATGGGAAATATGCTCACTTGAAGTTGTATGGCAGAAGTATGTACTTCTTGTAATGTTGCTTGTCCAAGAAATTATATATATTCTTAAAGGTCTGATTTGGTTTATCTATTACATTTGCCTTGTTTATAACATCTGGGTCCATGAAGCCGATGTCATACAATCATATCCTCCGACAAGCTTGAATCTCCATCCTGCCTGATACAAAATAGAATAGGAGATAAGACATCGCACAATGACTAGAGCGGGAATTTTGAAGTTAGAGCAAATTAAACACTTATAGAACCTAGGAACTTATGAGTGATTTGTCAAGTGCGCCTTAATTATAAAGGAAATAAAGTTCCTCGAGTGGCATATTTATAATGGCATCACCACGAAAATAATGCTGATATCCAATCTGAACTTCTAGCATGAGTAAACTGGTGGCTGAAGCCTCCATGTACTATTAGTGTAATTTGTACATCTTCGTTGGAAGACAGTCTACCAACTGCGGCCAGACAAACTCTTTCTCTAACTCAAATTTCCATTTACCAGCCCCAGGGTGCATTGGGATGTGATCCTCCCCTCGAAGTTGAGCTATGGTGACGTTTGTATCTTTGGCGAATAGAAGCAGGTTCTTATCAAACTCCGAAAGCACCTGGTTGGATTGGGTTTTGAGCTGTGGAATACTTGACCCACTTTTCTTCTTCTTCTGAAAAGCCTTTATTATAGTGTGGTTGTAGTCAGATAGCAGTGGTTTCTCTAGCTTTTTCTTTTTCTCCAACTCCATGCATCTAATGAAAGCCTGAAATTTCACCTTATCAAGTGGTGGATCTTTCTTCACGGGAGGCTTTGGTGCGAAGTGTGTTTTAACCTGAGCATCCACTACTGTGTTGAGTTCCACATCAGTCATATCATAAGGTTTCTTGAGCTCTGGTTGCTTCTCCTTTGGCTTCTTCTGCTTTTTCTTTGTAGGCGCAGTAGGCGGAACTGAAGGCATCTTTCGTCGTGTAGCCTTGCTCATAACAGGGGAGGTGGACTCATGCTAGAATCCCTATCAGTTGGTGGAGAACGTGGAATCATGCTAGGATCCCTGTCAACTAGTGGACTCATGCTAGGATCCCTGTTAGCTAGTGGAGAGGGTGCCATGGGAGATGGCGTAGGTGATCTTTCCCTTGAGCCCTGAGGAGATGATCCCAAGGTTGGGGGATTTGGTTGCGGAATCCTTATGTAGCGCTTAGGCTATAGAATGCAATAGTGGATGGCTTGTCCTATATTCTTTTCCCTGTCACCTTCAGGTACCTCCAGTTCGAGGTCATCCCAACCGTTGACTACTCGGTCCACCACAACTTTAGCATAACTGCGAGCTAGAATCTTCAAGTCATAAATTGTTTGGTCTTGTGTCGGTTGTTCAACCATACTATAAGCCACCACGATGAGCTTGTTTTTCACGGGAGTAACAAGCTCACAAGGGGCTCTCCTAGTGATGTCATCCAAGGGGTGGTGTTAGTTTTCCTCAACCATGTCAGAAGATCCTCAACCATGTCAGAAGATCCTCAACCATACTATTAGCCCCTGATGATGCAACTGCTTGTTCACTGGCTTGTTTGCTAAGAGCTAGAGCCACATGTCGGTCGATTGCTTCCTCCATTCTTGCCTCTGTCAAGGCTATATGTTCTTACAACTCTCGCAAGTGTCGTGCGTGTTCGGCCTTACTTATTTGGTAACTTCTGTAGGAATCAATGCAGCAACATCCAGGGTGTTCTGGATTACCTAGTGTCATAGTCAGCTCATCCTTTTCTCAATCCTGCTGTAGCCTTATTAACTCAACAAGCCTTATAGCCGCTTCTCTTAATTCTAGGCCGAACACAAATGATCCATCTTCGGGATTGTGCGTGCCGCCATGACCATAATACCAATACTTTGCTCGTTCTGGCTATTCGAGAGTCGTCGGTACTATTCCCTTAGCAATTATGTCATCTTCCATCCTCTGCCATTTGATGATCCCCTTCTTGTAACCTCCTGGCTTAAGATGATGAAAGTATTTCTTCTGACGAGCATTGTCAGTGTTGGTTTTAGTTGCCTTAGTGATCTTTTGCGACTGCTTGAACTGCACAAATGAATCCCAGTGATCTCTTAATTTCAGGTGCTTCGTGAAATCTGGTGTAAGACTCTTCTTTATGTAGTGTTTGTTCGGTTCTTCTTGTACATCTGAAAAGCAATTGCACCATTTCAAAAGCCCCAATCTTTCACTTTTTCTTTATCTACACCTTCGAACGTGAAGTTTTCTTTTATCTGCTCCCATATCATTTTCTTCTCTCGCTCGGGAACCGTGCTTATGGAAACCGTGCTTGTGGGGTCCACGCTCTCATTGATTTCAGAGCTTTTCCAATTCTGAAAGCTTATTGGGATGTTATCCCTAACAAGAAACCTAATTTGATTCACCAATTTGGTCTTAGCATTGTCTAGAGCAGTTGGTTCACCCTCTTCATTAAGTTCTGTGATGATGATACGGCCCTCTAACTTCTTCTTCGGGCCTCGTTTCCGTTTAGGCCTGCTCGATCCAGATAGCTGAAAAATGAAAGAACTACTAATTCCCAATAATCTTGATAAGTAGAGAATTCAAATCATGTTTACATATAATAATTGCTATACCTCGCCTTATTGCCCATCATTGCCTCCCTCGGCAATTGGTTGCTCCTAATTGCCATCACCAGACATGTTGAGGTAGATGTTAGTCTAGCGTGATCGACCTCTTCGTTTGGCGGATCGTTCGTGCGACCTTGAGCAATCAAGTCCATTAGGTATTCCTCATCCAATCGAGCCTGCTCGTTCTCTGATCGTGCTGTTGTAACTAATATAATACAAAAAGAATTATTCTAAGAATGACTATAACTCATTCGGTTTTTAAACAATAAATGACTAAAAAAAGAATGAAACACTTATATAATTTGTTACAATAAATGACTATAATAATATTTACTATGAATTGCTAGTAAATGACAACAAGAAAAGAGTTAAACACTTATACAATTTGTTACAAAGAAGAATGACTAAAACTTATATATTTTGTAAAAATAAATGACTAAAAAAATGACTAATACTTATACTATTTGTTACAATAAATGACAATAAAAAGAATGACTAATACTTATACAATTTGTTATAATAAATGACTAATCAATGTTGTACATAGATCAAATTACAATTAATAGGCTTTTCCAACAATTTTTCTATAATTTCTAGCTAATTCAACAATTTTATGCACATTTCTATAATCTATTGAACTATACTATAGCTCAATTTGTGGCATAATAAAAGAATTATTCTAAGTAGTAGGTAGTTTACAATGTATAGCACTGTTCATAGATTTTCTAATTTTCATAACACAATTTCTATATTCACCATTTCCATAATAATAATTTTAACATGTTTTCTATATTTTCTAGCTATTTTAATAATTTTTATATAATTTCTAGCTATTTTAACTTATTCCTAAATAACTAGAATTAAAAAGAAATAAAATGACGTTAGCATGGTCGCGGGCTTACGTCAGTAGACAAGATGACGAGCCTGCAGCCGCAGATGCTGTCTCGGGTGGCCGTTGGGGAGGAGTGCTGACGGGGCGCGATACGGTCGTCGACGGTTTGGGGCTGCCGGGGTCGGCGGCGGCGCGACAGAGATGGCGCCGGGGGCAGATGGGGCGGCGCGGTAGAGACGGTGGTGCCAGGGACGTGTACGGTGTCGGGTCGAGGGAGGAGGAGCGCGCCGGAGCAGGTCGGGACGCGGCGGCGTCACATGGAGGAGGGCCAACGGAGGGGCGTCGTCGTCGGGGAGGGGAGGGCTGGCGGAGGGGCGGGCGTTGTCGGGCCAAGGAGGGCCGGCGAAGGGGCGAGCGTCGTCAGGCCAAGGAGGGCCGCCGGAGGGGCGGCGCCGTCGCGACCACTGGGGAGAGAGGAGCGCCGGTGGAGTGGGGGCGGGACGCGCCGGCGGAGTAGGGAGGAGGGCTGGCGGAGGGATGGCATCGCAGGGATCGGAGGAGGGCTGCCGGAGGGGCGCAGCTGCGTACATCGTCGGGGAGGAGGGCTGGCACACGGAGGGGCGGCGTCGTTGCGGCCGTCGGGGAGGACGCGGCTGGCGGGGAGAGGAGGAGGAGCGCGGCCGCCGGCATCGTCGTGCCGAGGATCGGAGAGCATGGCGGCGGCGACGTATGGGGGCTGATGACGCGAACGGCTAAGTGTTGGGGGTGAGGAAGACGATGGGCTTATATGCCCCCTAGTACCAGTGCTAGAGAGCACTTGGTATTAAAGGACTTTGGTACGGGGTGATAGCTTGCACTAATACTAAAGGCATACCCTTTAGTACCGGGTCCAGCTAACACCCGGTACTAAGGGGGCATAGCGTGCCAAAACAAAACTCAAATGTTTAGATAAAAATATACAAATTTAAATTTCATATCCAAATAACATGATACACTATGACAAACTCAAATGTTGCTGAAAGTTTAGATAGAAATACATAAATTTAAATTCCAGACTCCAACAACATGATACACTACAACAAACCATCCACTAAGTACTATCTAGGAGGACTGTAAACATCCTTGGACGGCGAAAACGAAGGTTTCGCTGACCTAGCTTCATCCTGTGGTTTATTTGTGCCTCCTACGACGGTAGTACTCAGTGGACCTGAAACCCCTGGGACTAGTAGTGGAGCATAACGACCACCAAATGGAGATTCCTGACCTGCCGCAACAGCATCTTCATGGCATCTTTCCAAATAACGAAACATTGCTCTTTCCCACGTACTCATTTTCTTTGGCTTATCAGGAGGGCCACTATGGTTTTCCCCTTGCCACGAGAGGAACAACGATTGCTCCTACCATCGCAACTACCTCCAGCAGCAGTAGCCATCTCTATGTACCATAATTTATTTAGATCATATTTGCAAATAACTAGACTATGAACAAATTATATTTTTCCCCACAATTTATTTAGCTCCAACATAACATATAAATGAAAAATTTCTCCATTGTAGCTTATTCTAAAAATGACTAATTATATACCTCTATTTCATCTTATTATCTCTATGTACCGCAATTTAACTCGCTCATATTTGCAAATGACTAAAATATAAACACATTATATTTTTCCCCATAATTTATTTAGCTAATATTTGTAAAGGACTAAACTATGAAATTATTTCTCTAATCTCATATTAATTTCTTTGACTAATACAAAACATAGCATCCAAAAAATTGATTCTAAAAATCATAAATATGAGCTCTAAATAACACATGCATATAAATGAAAAATTTCTCCATTGTACCTTATTTTAAAAATCACAAATTACCCTAGCTCTAAAGCATAAAACTTAGTATACTAACCATGTATCAAGGAACGATGAAGCTTCTAACCTTTAGAATACTTGAATGAGTGAAATCCCTACAAAATGGTCGAAAATCCGGCAGCACCTCCCCTATTTTGCCATGAATGGATGAAGCCCAAACCAGCTCGGGCGTCTGATTTATAGGAGGGAAGTTAGTAGCGGTTGGGGGCTCCAAACGAGGTCACCCATTAGAGCCTCCAAATGGTACTAACGGGCTCCTAGGGAACTAGCCTTTAGACCCGGTACTAATATGATCGGGTTAAAAACCAACCAGTACTAAGTCTCGGGATGAATGCCGAGTTTTTTTAGTAGTGCAATGGTAAATAATAGTCCGATTATTATGTAATTTGAATTGATATGTAATACTTCCCAAAACAAACTGTCTCTGTGCTGCTAAATGTGGTCTATATGCTGCAAGCATATGATGTTGGTGCCAACCAAACTACAAATCTTTTCTGGACGTAGGGGCACCAGCAGAATACAAATGGTGTAGTTGTTTACAGCCATGTTGAAAGGAACTTGGCAGTAGGTGAGGTCAATTCGGCCCCATATAAGATTGAAATGGACCTCCCCAAAATTTTAAAGGGGCAGGCCAGGGACAGCTAAACCAATACTGGCCCTAATTATATAAATTTTCATAGGTGAGGCCCAACCTTCCTCTAGCAGGGTATCTTAGCATGAGATGGAGTACACCAAGTCGCCCAATACAATAATTTCGGCAATACCGTCGATTGTGTGTCACCACACGCACCACAATAGGCCTGCTATTTTTTCTTTTTCGTTGCGAAAAAAAATAGTTGTGCAAGCTGTATGCAATGGTCCATTTGCTATTAACTGATGAGGCTAGCTGAAAATGATCATAGGCCAGAGGAAAGGACAGTTCATGATGAATCTATTTGCCCAATTTCACTAGGCTTTCCAGCTACATGTCTCCGATTGTCTCTGTGTAGCAGTACAAATGTACCCTAAGTTTGCATCACGAAGCGTATCTTGTTTGCTATTTTTGCTCTAAATAATTGGCATATAGAAAGGCAGCAAGTCTACATACATAGGCAAAATCTTTTTTTTTTCAAAATTAACTGTAAAACCTTTGTCACTCATTTTTATTCTCAAAAGTACACTTAGTATAAAAATCTAGCATCGTATCCCCATGAAAGCATCTTTAAATTGCCATCCATTTATGTGACCACACTGAGAGCAAGCTTGCCTACTAGCTCCAACACTGTTCCAGCAGGATGGAGTAGTGAGGCTAACCCCTCTGTTTAGCGACACATAACCAAGCATCTTCCCCTAAACCACCCCTCCAGGGATTGACACGTGTCGCCATAAATCATCCCAAAACGCAGATACAAATAGTCCTGTCAATTCTTTTCAGGTGCCTGCTGTAAAAGGATCGTCCAAAAACCATTCGGAAAAAAAAGAGAAATTATCGCATCACGGCGATGGAGACCGTTGGGAGGCCGCCTATTGTCGTGCTCTAATCACAGGTCCTAATCGCACAATAAATTAATCCACCTCGCTTAAGGCACCACCACTCCTTGCAATTGCAAGGCCACCCCACCATTGGTTTCTTCTTTCTATCCAATTGTTTTTCTCTATCTCTCCCTCAGCCAGGAACGAGAACCCCTTGAATTGAAGCACCTTTTGCCTGTTACATCATGGTGGACATAGGAGGATGCATCATGCATGGGCACTTGGTATTGGGCACCGATTCCCTATCTTCTGCCCCAACTAACCCCCTCTCGTCTAGCCTGCTGCCTCCTGCTCCATTTCCTTTTTCTTCTCTCTCCCATTGAGCTCCCATACAAAAAAAAGTTATGTGTATATATGAGAAAAATAGGCAGGGGCTTAAGTAGACTAAAATTATAAAGCAATTTGTTGATAGCACATGATTAAATCTCTGCTTGAAGCTCTGACATCATGTAGGATTTGATTTTTATTTAGCCCTTTTCGATTCAATCCCGTCATCATGCATGTTTACCAATGTCTAGTTTGACAGCATGCCACTCGTACCTCGTGGCGAACAACATGTTTCAAGCCTTTAAGAACATTCACATATCAATATATCATGTGGGACTTATTTTTGGGGATTTTCGACCGTCATAACATTATCACTATAATATGAATAAGATAAATGCTGTATGTGCATTTAGGTAGAGGAGAACAACTATGGTTTACCCTATTCTAAAATAACTAGTTCTAAAAAACCTATAATAACTAAATTTGTTGAAATTGTTCTTTGAAAAGAATTGTTGAAATTGTTGGTGTTTCTGGTTTTGTGAAATTGCTAGAAAGGATGTGACGCGGGAAAAGACCAGGGATTATTTGGAATTGGGTATGTCACAGCTCACATGAGTGAGTGCCTAATTAAACTCCATTTTCTCCCTAATCCCTTGCTTAAGTAAGACACAACCCTCTCCCCCTCCCTCCTACACCTTTCTCTCTCCCCTCGCGCTCCTTGCTTTCTCTTCCCCACCCCACGCGTCCCTTCCCTCCCTCTCCTCCCTTCTCTCTCCTGCCGTCGTTAACCCTCCGTTACACCACCCGCCTCACGCCGTCACGTCAACTTCCGCCACAAAAGGCCCCTCCTCCCCAGCCCCGGCCATGTCCAACGCCGGCGACCCCGCCGGCGCCGCGGCGCCGGCGGCGGCCACGGTCACCCCGTCGGGGCGCGCGCCGAGGCTGCCGCGGTGGACGCGGCAGGAGATACTGGTGCTCATCGAGGGCAAGCGCATGGTGGAGGGCCGCGGCGGGCGCGGCGGGAGGGGCCGCGTGGCGGCGGCAGCGGCTGCTGCCGCGGCTTCGGCGTCCAGCGGGGAGGCCGCGGCGGCGGCGCTGGAGCCCAAGTGGGCCGCGGTGGCCGAGTACTGCCGGCGGCACGGAGTGGAGCGGGGCCCCGTGCAGTGCCGGAAGCGCTGGAGCAACCTCGCCGGCGACTACAAGAAGATCAAGGAGTGGGAGCGCGCCGCGGCGGCCTCGCGCGAGCCGTCGTTCTGGGCCATGCGCAACGACGCGCGCAGGGAGCGCCGGCTCCCGGGGTTCTTCGACCGCGAGGTGTACGACATACTCGAGGGACGGGGGCGGGCGATCCTCGCCGGCCGGTCCGCCGGGAATGCCGCGGAGGAGGAGGAGGCGGTGGCGGTGGCGCGCGTCGAGGAGGAGAAAGAGGCGGGGCCGACGGAGGCCGTGTTTGACAGTGGCCGCCCAGCCACGGAGGAGGCGCTGTTCTCGGAGGACGAGGAGGATGAAGAAGAGGAGGCACCGGCGGCCGCTCCTCCTCCTCCGCCACCGCCGGTGATCGCTGTACCGGTGTCCGGTGAGCTGCTCGTTGACTCTTAGTGCTAAAATTGCGTTCTTTTCCTTGATAAAGTTGCGTTCTTCGCCGATTTACTGCCTCCCGATGCTTGCAGCGTTTGACTCCTTGATGAATTCGAGTTCATGATGCTTCCTGGTGCTTCAAAGCAGAACTTTTTAATTGCGAATTTGTTTTGCCGCTGTTTGTTGGAGGTAAAAGGTGTGAGGCTTTCTGGTTCATGTCCTTGCTAAAGTTGAAGTGTTGATGTTTACTGATCCTAACTTGTAAACGCAAGAGCTTCGTGCTCTTGATTTGGACGGACTATTTTGTACTAATTGTATGGTTATGAAATTTATCTGTGTTCTTTGTTTTGGTGCTTCGACGTGGTGCAAAATTTCAGTTCTTGGTGCTGGAATAATTCAGCAGCTGCGCTGCTTTGGATGTTTCAGTTTGATAATCATTTTGGTACGGTGAAATTGCGATTGCAGCTTGGCAATTTTCTCTGGTTCATCTCTTAATTCTGATTGTGTTCGTTAGGCATACTTGTGACTTGTCTTGTCGATTTCATTAGTGGGTCCATTGATTTGTCTTGATTAATTTCTTTTGTCCTCCGTTTCAGAGAAGCCGGATGCATCAAGGCAACAACAGAGCGCTGAGCAAGGTACTTGGACTTTTACTTCGTTTAGTGTTCTCGAGTTTCCTTTATATTCCCTTATTTTTCACTTTCAATTCCAGATTTTTAGCATTTCTGAAGAAACTCTACTGTTCCATTGGGTTCATGAGCCTAGTCCCTAGTGTGTGCATATTAAGAATAGTCGAGTATTACATTAGTGCTGAATGTTGTGATTTAGCAATTACTATAACTACTGCATGCAGCAGATGCACACTTTTCCATTACTGAAAATCACTTTGCACTTTAAGTTTCGAATTTATCATCATCGAACCATTGTTACAGACATTATGAACTCACTTTGCTATATGGCCGTGGGTTTGCTGAAACCAAACTATACGAAAGTGCTAGAGTGCCAGCGTATACGAAACTGGCCTTGCTAGAGTGACAGCTTATACAAAAGTGGAAGCAACCGCAAATGGCAGGCTTTGGTGGTAACCATGTCTATCAAACTTTTCTGTATTGGCATTTCTGGAACACGGTTATCAGTTCCTTTCTCTTTGATGTCTACATTTCCAAATTCGAATATTCAAAATGATCAGTTTTAGTTTTTTGGTAATTGATTAGTATGAAGAAATAGCTCAATTTTGGTATAGTTTATGTCAGATCATTGGCTTTAAGTTTTGTCATAGACTGTTGAAGAGTCTAACATTGTTATATTTTGATCTTGATATTTTCATTAGGCGGGTTCTAGTTACTTTATTGCATCAACACTTAATGCTCACCTTTATGTGTACGTACTTACTTTGACACTTCAACTAGATTCTTTCATTTTTGGCTCATGTGGAGAAAGTTTGCTGTTAGTGGCAAGCTACTGACAGAGAACCTATGGAGCACTTCCTTAAAATGGGTAAAAAGCTTGCACAATGAAGTTAGAAAAGAGTGAGCACTAAGCGCCGAGATGTAAATAGGAAAGAACTGAAAGTCATAGGCACACACATTTTACATTTCAAAATATTCTCAGAAAGTTTATGTACGTGCAATGATGGTAAAAATATAAACAAACGTGGTATGTGTACTCTCTAAAAGTAAAGCAGATTGAGCCTGTTTGTTATAATAGTGCACATATAAACATATTTTTACTCAATAATTTTTGCAGGTTACATATTTTAATTTTTAACATAGCATACATCTATGTATATAATCGTGGAAGTGCACAGATCAGAAATGGTGTGGCAGACACATGTGTAGATTTGCTTTTCTGGATCTTTTTTTTCTTCTTTTTTGACAAACTGGGATGATTGTGTTGGCCTGTCACTGTTTACAAATTTTGAAATGATGTGAATGGAAATTGTCAATGTTACATTCCTAGGTGTCATATTAGCTAATGGTGAATTATTATATAATTTTTTATTCTCATATGCTTTTTCTTGCCTGTTGAGCGCACCTCTGAAATGTCAAATGGCAACTGAACATGTATGACTGAGAAACTATATTGATTTCACTTTCGGACACTGTACTTTAGTTTAAAGATACTAACTGGGATGTAAACTTCTTAAATTTTTAACCAGACATGCTCATTGTATTTATTATCTGTAAGCAACTAAGCATGAGTTAGAAAAGCTAAAAGACATCAAGAGATATAATGGCTTCTCTCAAGCAGGCACATCGAAAGACAAACAGCCTGAGCAAAGCACTGAGAGGGATGCACCGGCTCAGCAGGGTGGGCAGAAGAGGCCGCGGACTGACGAAGAAGCTGGAGAAGGTGCAACAGACCTGCAGAGTAAGCTGATCCAGATCCTAGACCGCAACAGCCGGATGGTGGCGGCACAGCTGGAGGTGCAGAACCAGAATTGTGAGCTCGACAGGGAGCAGAGGAAAGACCAAGCTAACAGCCTAGTTCTTGTGCTCGGCAGGCTCGCCGATGCCCTTGGCAGGATCGCCGATAAGCTATAGTCAGTCAATCACCTAGGTGTATATTTGGACAGAAATAATTACCAAAAAAAAGGATGACATTTGTAAGTGAATGTACAGATTGGTATAGGCTATTGGCATTCGATTCTTTTTGGGCCGGTTCTGAAAATTATGTCAGAAACCTGTATTGGGGGCTGTGTTATATAGGGAGATGAGGTTTATAGCATTCGAATGATCTGGACTAGCAGAATTCAGTTGTGTATCAGCGGTGAATTCTTGGAAGTAATTATTCTCAGCAATGCAATTGTGTATAGTGGAGCTTTGGTGATGGCTGTGCATGTGTGCATCTGATGTGTTCTCCAGAACAAATTCTAGTTGTGTATGAGTTCTGCCCATAGTTTGCAAGTAGTATCGTGAAGCTAGCGACCTTGTCAGCACTGGTGGTCAAGACTCACGAGAGATGCTAATCCTGTTGCTTACCAAGTCATATAGTTCATCTGGGCAAAATTTTCAGCTTCAGGAGCTCATCTTCTAGTTCTAGAGCGAATTCTGTATCCTATTTTCTCATCTTGTAGAGGAATTCCTACATCTGACATCTTGTAAAGGAATTCCTACATCTGATTTGCTCAGGTAATACATCTGAACTGCTGCGACAGTATATGCAAATTGTTGAGGTTGTTAAATAAAAACATAAGACAATATATTAAAAATGTAAAGTCTTGTTATAAGCCAAACCTCTCTAGTTTTAACGGAGTTTTACAAAAAATATATTAGCATTTACAATATATCCTCACATCTACCCCCAAATGCATGGACCCAGTCTACAGAATTATTCAACGCCACCTCACGGACATATGGGCCCACTGTCCTAACCGCCCCTGGTATCCCCCCACGTGTCTCGGTCCACGTGAGCGCGGCCTTGCCTGCCACGCGCCCAACCCCCACGGTGAGCCTACCACGCTTTGGCCGTATTAATCCCACGCCACCGTGTCCCCGTCCGCGCCACCGCCCTCCCCGTCGCCGCCGACCGACCGAGCCGCCGCTCACCTACCCCACGAGCTCCCGCGCGGGTTCATGTCCATCTCCCCACGCGAACGCACCGGAGGATCCTATTACCCGCGCGCGCCCAATCCTACCCCTACCCCGCAGCATGGCAGCGAACGACGCCGCCACGGCCGCCGCTCCCCTCCGGCAACCGTCTCGCCGCCCGTCGCCGCGGGGGCGCCCGGTCCCGGAGGCAGTGGCGCGAGCTCCAGTGAGTTTTTCCTTCCGGCGCAGCTCACCTCGCCTTCTCGTTCCCCTGCGCCCGTAGATGGATTGCCCGGTGAGGTTGGATCTAGGTTCTGTTGGTTAGTTTGGGAGCTACCAGCTACTGGGGGTTTCGTTTGATGACGTGCCGTTGATTGACTGGTGCCGCCCATGCGTTGTCTAAGCTGAAGCTTGGGGGGAATTTTTGCTCCCTAGCAAGTTTACTTTGTATTAGGGATTGAGATTCCCAGTGGCTTAGTTCATGTGAATGACCATGAATTCTAGGTTTTGTGCTGATCTGAGAATGGTTTGATAGCCTGGAGCTGAACTTTTAGTGCTTAAATGTTCTTGGGCTTAGCTTGGCCAAACTTGACAGTAACAGAGTTGCTTGATGCTTTGATGGAATTTGGATGCAAAACATTGCTGGGTTGCTGTTTATTGTGTTGAAGGATAGGGTAGATTCAGGCACCCAGGTGTTAGTATTCTTCATTGGAACTCGTTCTTATCCAGCAGAAAATATACTAGCAGGTATGATTTATGATGGAAACTTAACCATTGTTTCTCCATGATATTTGATGTTCATGAATATGCTCAAGATCGTTGAACCTTACTCTATGTATGACAGTGATTCAATACATTGCACTAACAAGTAACAATAAGATTGTCTACCTAATGTACAGATCATGTAGATATCTAAGTCCGACCATATTTTGCAGATCAGCACATCATTGGCCAAATTCATGTTTACCTGATTCATTCAAGTTAGAAATTCATATTGTATGCTTTATGATTTGACCAGAAATGCTTATAATTCATACGGTTTAACCCTACTGTTGATTTAGTGCTAGCGAAAGAATATACAACTGAAGCTTTAGTGTTAGCATTTTGAATTCGGCGCTGTTAGTGCCCAGACGTCCGATGGGAAGTTTCCATCGGACGCTCTGTTGCAACACCAAAACAAAACACTTGCAACATCGAAAATCTATTTTTGCAACATCGAGACAGATAAACAAAATAGATCTATATATTTCGAGAGGAAAATTCCCACCGCAACATTAGTGCTTGTTTCATGCAACATTTTCATGCAAATCATGCAGGACTGGTTGAGTTTAAACACATATAAATGAAACACTACAAACAAAACACCGCAACATAAAGAATCAATAGATGAAACATCAAAAGCCAACAATGTTGCAAGATGCATACATTTGAAACTTCTTAGAACACCTTGTGCACCATCGAGAAAATACTAATAGAACAAAAGCATCCCTTGTTGCAACATCAGAAAACAGCTATAACCACATCTTGATTAGTTTTTCTGCAACATCGAAAATCACCTATCGCGGCATGAAAAATGATGTAGCGCAACACAAAAAACGTATTGATTGCAACATTATGTCTCCACGGACCAGATGAGGCTGCTGCCACCGTCTTGTTCCTTCGGTTATGTCTTGTTGCGCAGCACCCATCTCAACTCTGAAGCTGCTCAGCGGGCCATGCTGCTACTTGTCAGGTTCCACCTCCCGCATCGTCGACACTTGCCTTGCAGGGCTCCAGCATGAGAAATTGCCCGACTGTTCGTCGAGGACAGCGTGGAGCTCGACGAGCGGGAACGTCGGCGCGAGCTTGGTCGAATCCGGCAGTGTGTAGCTGAGGCATGAGGAGGGCCCAGCAACACGGCCGCGTGCGGCGAGGATGGAATAATGGGTGCGCACTGGCGAGGTGCCGGCAGCGGCGTGCCGTATGTGTGGCTGCTGAGATGAGGGGAGCTCGAGGAGAAGGTGGAGCGGGCGGTGCTATTAATGGAAACTGGAGGCGGAGGACATGAAGCTGAGAAGCGAGTGCATAAGAATGAGGGAAGAAGCAGCTATTGCTTCGCTCGAAGTAAAGGCAGCCGTAGCGTCCGATATTTTTACTTCCGCCGGACGTCAGAGTAACAACATTACCGTTTTGAATTTTGAACAGTTTGTTTCATATGGACAACGCCTAGAGTAGTACTGATAGTGGAAGTGAATATTCTTATGACAATGAAGATACTTGGCTTCAATTTGCTTGTTAATTTTCTTTCAAGTTCTATGCATGCTGTTGTGGTTCCTGGACATGTCATTATGCTTTCTGTTATTCCAAGTTCACAACTTGGTGTTGTTAAAATGTTAAATCATCATTTTCATTGTCTGCTTATCAGACAAGTTGTATGCATAACTTGTTATGTTCTCATTGTTGATTCCTTGCTAATTTTAAGCTCTCCTGTTTTCAGAGTAACCTCTATAACACAATTCATATTTTGCAGACTCAGTGGTTCCAGCTAGCAGAGAATCTATTAATGC
This sequence comes from Setaria viridis, assembly GCF_005286985.2. Lineage (NCBI taxonomy): Eukaryota > Viridiplantae > Streptophyta > Magnoliopsida > Poales > Poaceae > Setaria > Setaria viridis. The sequence continues at coordinate 24,712,507 of NC_048263.2, read as the reverse complement.
TCCCGAAAAGGTGAAGTGCTTGTGGAGCTTAGTGCCATTTTCATTTTCTTTTCTTTGTATATTGCTTTAAATACTCCAGTTTCTGCTCTTAACTTATCGATAAAATGCATTAACTTTCAGGTAGTTGGATTTAGAATCTCTGGGGAAGAGAATGATACATGTACTCAAGAGACCGGCAATATTTCAGAATGCCACTCTTCTGAACAGGGGAATTTGGGTTTCCCTACAGACAATGTCAGCTCAGTTAGGGCATATCCTGAGAGAACCGGAATGATGGGATCTCTTCAGACTGACCACTTGGCTTCAGGTTCTACTGGACTTCAGGGTAATGGGACTCAGATGGCTGCTAGGAAGAGTCAGGCCGTGAATGCTAATCATCTACTGAACTTCCAGTATGATCCTATTTCTCGGCCACAGCCCAGAGGCCCTAGAACATATCCTCCCAGAAGACAAAGAAAGATCAAACCTTACAACAAGGACCTGTTCCTACAAGCAAACTATAAATTCGTTGTGTTGGATACTGGGAATTACCAGATTGAATCAATGGATCCTGATAAGATGCTTCAGTGGGAAGATATTATCTGTGTAAGATACTATAGCCCTTCTGAGGTACAATGCCCTATTTGCTTGGAGAGCCCGTTGTGCCCACAGATCACATCATGTGGACATATATACTGCTTTCCATGCATTTTACGTTACCTAACAATGGGCAAAGAGGATTATAAAGGTGAATGTTGGAAGAAGTGTCCTCTGTGTTTCATGATGGTATCAACAAAGGAGTTGTATACCATACATATTACTCAAGTTCAGCATTTCCGTGCTGGTGATGTTGCTTCGTTTACACTTCTGAGCCGGTCAAGAAATTCACTCACTCCTTCTATTAAAAGCACCTCCAGTGAATGTTCTTCAGCAGATGAAGATCCATGTAATGTTTTCTCAAAATTTATTTTGACATCTGATGTTGAGTTATCTGTTCGAGAGGCAAAATCAGATCTTAGTAATTGGTTGCATATGGCTGACTTGGGCTTTGTTGATGACTTGGAGAAACTTCCATATGTTTCTGCTGCTTTGGAACAACTGGAAGAAAGGATGAAATATTGGACTGAGTACAGAAGTTATGGTTGTAGCCCTCCATTAAAAGATAGTTTCTCTCCTGGATCTAGTTACAAGTCTAGAAACTCCTTTGATGTGAATACTTCTCACCAGAACAATGGGAATAAGATTTCCCCTGTTTCAGATAGAGATATGGTCAGTGGTATTTCAGCACTCTCCATGTCTCCTGAGTCAAATAAAAGCTTCGATAAAGGAACAATATCCAAGATGAATGAGAAATGCACCACCACCACTGATTCAAATGAACATGACTCATACACATTTTACCAGGTCTGAGATTTCTGGTCTCTTAGCGCTGATGATTTTCCAAGTTGAAGGCTTGAAGCTTGACATATATTCAGAGTTCGTGATGGTTTTAAATCTTGTTGCAGGTGTCGGATGGCCAACACCTAATTCTTCATCCACTAAACATGAGATGTCTTCTAAACCATTTTGGAGGTTCTGATATGCTCCCACCTAGGTAATGTGATCTTTGATTATTCCCAGAAAGTTTGAGCTCTAGCATCCCTTATTTACATACAAGGGCAACTCTAGTATGATAGTGTAACTTGCATTCTAATTAAGTAGTAAGGACCTCAACATATTTAACATAGAATGCACTTAGTGGGACAGCACTGCAATTTACCTAAATGTCCAAGAACACAGTAATTCCTACATTTTACCTGTGACAGTTAAATTGTTAGTGGGAGGGTTTGACGCTTGCATAACTCATTGTTCGCGATCTTTGGTCCAATCAAAGATTTTTTGTACTTAGGATTCTGACAAGAGGCATGTGAATCATTAAACTGAATGTATGATATTAGTCGTCTTAAGCCAATTATTAAATATCTGAGTCCACCATCCCTGATTCCAGTTAATTTTGCTGTAGCCTTGTACTTGGCTGCCAAGTAACTTTTAGGGCCAATTTCTGTGATGCACGTGTGGAATCTAGTTTTACTAGGATTTTCCTGTTGCGGCCCCATAAAAGTTCTTTGAATCAGAACATAGTTTGAAATGCTACAACAATGCCAATACCTTGGACACTGTAATACTAGTGTGGTTTCTGATTGATGCTTGAATCATGTTAATGATACTGATTTAGCTAACTTGTACACAGAATAACTGGAAAAATTTTGGAGCTAGAAACTGTAACACAGTCTGAGGCTATAAGGAAGCGCTACCGGTTTTTGAGCCACTTCTCATTAACAACAACATTCCAGGTAATTATTAGCTGTTCTAATTAACAGGTACTCCCTCTGATCCAGATTATAGGTTGTTTTGGCTTTTCTAGATACATAGTTATCTAGGTGCATAGCAAAAGCTATGTACCTAGAAAAGCCAAAACGATGTATAATTTGGGATGGCGTACATCCAAATCATTTTGCTGTGAAAATCAAGTTCTGCTCTTGGACCATGTCTCACATTTTACACATTATGCAGTTCTGTGAAATCGACCTGAGTGATATAGTATCTCCTAGCTCATTGGCTCCATTCTTGGATGAAATCAAGAAGCGTGAGAAACAAAGAAAACGAACTGCCAAGAAGGTACTGAGGTTGCTGGCTGCATTGCACATTATTTTGTTGAACCATTCAGAACCATCATGTGCATTAGGTTAGTAGAAACTGGGGGTCAAAACCGCCAGGTTGTTAGCAGTTATCTGGTGGAAAGCAGATGATTACAGATTTTGTTTACCAAAATTCCAAACTCAAATTTCTTGGGGTTTGAAATATGGGTCATCAATATAAGCCAGGATAGCAAATGCATGGGGAAACTGTTTAGAAGTAAGCCGGCCAGGATTTGGAAAACTGGATCCAGAAAATTGATGATTGCTAAAAAAGAATGCCACTTCGATTTAGCTGTGCTATGTAACAATCAAGCCCTTCTGTTCTTGGATTTGCCAGCACTAGATTAAGCCCTGAATTCGTTAAGTATTGAAAGTTAGTTGGCAAATTTCGCGTTGGATCTTGGTTTCCTCATTGCTTAAGAATGATGTTGTATAGTGCCCAGATGCAATTCTTGTACTGATCCTGTATTGCTTGGTTTTTATCTTACTGTTTGTTGGTTCTTTCCCAAAAGTAACCTGGCAACTGCAGGACTGGATCCTATGGGAAGTATATCCCAGCTGGGAATTGGTGAAGCCCCTTTGAACTGGTTTGGCAGCTTGTCTATTTTCAAAGAAACACATGAAACCAAGTATATGTCTAGCAAGGATGAGCGTGCAGAATCGTCAGGGATAATAACTCACTACTCACTTTAATTCACATTGCTTGTAACCAACAAATTGCAGACCTAATTGGTTAATTTGAACCCAGCCATTTCTGTAAAGTTACGCCAGCATTCTGTACAAGGGCCATTAGGTTTCATGGTTTGCTTTCCATGTCGCTTGTCTATGTGGCCTGTTTTGGCTCCTTTTCACACTCCCCCTTTGTGTTTTTGTAGGAAGAAAGTGAAAGAGTGAAAGCTGAAGTTGCTGCCGCTGTGCAGGCATCAGCTATGCGGTTTGAGTTTACAAATTTCTCACAAAGTCACAACGATGTCATGTTCTCTCTAGATGACTTTGAAGGTAATTTTGCAACTGGAATGGCAGCGGCACTATGCCTGCAATGTTTACATTACTGCTTCCTTAGCTCCAGAATTCTTTTGATGGAAGTTCCCTGCTGGTAGTTCATATCCTTGATCACAGTTTTCTGGTTGCATGTGGTCGTTGTCCCATTTCCCTGTCTGCTTTAACACGCATCCCAATACGTTTCCTGTTGGCACTGATTTTGACTTCTCTTTACACTGAAGCTCTAGGTAACAATGCTGGGCCATCAACGAGTCCTCCAGCCAGTGAAAGAAAGCTTTTCTCTGACGTGACACGCCTGGGTTTTGCATCAGCCCAAGACTCGCCTCCCCTAAGAGTTGAAACTGGGGATGCAAGTGGTAAAAATGAAAGCGCGAGAGACCAAGGTAAGCAATACCGTGCCTGTTCAGAGCTTGAACACTGCTCAGAATACCATAACGTAAGTTCCAATTAAGTCTTTGACATATCCGATATATTCTGTTTATGCAGGACCATCAGCACCACCCGCATTATCGTTCGCCAGCATCATATCTTCCAGTAGAGCTGCTGCAGCGGCTGACAACTTGGAGATGCAGAAACCAAATGGGGTTGGGAAGAAAGGCAAGAAACCAGCTAGAGTGCTCTTGTCAACCGGCGGCGGCCGTCGATACTGAAGGAGTAGACACATTGGAAACGAACAGTTTGGCTGTTTCCATAGTAGATCAAAGGAATGTATGTATAGTGCATAACCTGTACTACGTCTGTAACACCGAGTGGCATTTGTTTCCCCCCTCATGTTTGTCTCTCTTCTGCCGCCTGCCCACCTCCTCCGTAAGGGGTGTGCTCGCGTTGTACCTACATACTGAGTCTTGCTCCATGCCAAGGGTAACCACCAGTGTTTCAAAGGCGACCTAAGGCAACCTGTGTATGCCCTATTGTGTAGGCGATAAGGCGGATCTATTCCTCAAGGCGAGCTGGGTCTGCCTGCCTGGTCGCCTAGGCGACGCCTTTGAAACATCGGTAACCACTGAGCTGAAGGCACTCAGAGAAAGAGCCATGTAACTTGATAAAATAATAATGAATGGCGCCACTGTTTGCTGTTAACGCCCCTGAATAGCTTGTGTTTGTGTGTAATGTTTTCTTGCGCTACGAGGGCTGATATTCTTACTCTGGTTTGCTCCCGATTCCCGAAAGACTGCCAATGGATCGCTATTGTATGATGCTTATGGTTATCTCGTTAATATAATGAACACACAAGTATGATTTTTTGATGATGTGGGGATGATGTGGAGAGAGGGATGTGAAAGAAAGTGGTCGGTGTTTCACGAGGCAACGGTTTGATAAACTGAATTCTCTAGTGTTATTATACAAATTTTATTGTTATATGCAGACAAATATTTCTATCATAGATTTTCCATGTGAAGCTGTTTCAAGATTATTGTATCAATGCAGCGACTGTTGCAACATCATTGTACTTGCACTGAAGTAAGAATATACAACCATATCACTATTATCTAACGTACCAGAAATAAATACCTTTATACGTACGTGACTTGTGATTTTAGTACGTCGATAGGTAACTGGAGAACAAAGAGAAAATTGTCTGACTGATACCTTTCGTGCTTCAAAGCAGATTAACAAAAATTATATTATTATTCTACTAAAATTCTAGTACAACGTACTCGTCTTCTGCCGGTCGCTACGCAAATGCAAGTCGCATCGCTCGCTCGACGATGGGCGCGGCGTGGATCATCCGTCCTGTGCTATTCATCCTGGCCCAAGCTAACGTCATGGAACGAGCCAATTGGGCCTAATCATGATAGGTGTTGTCTAAAGAAAAATGATACGTGTTGTCTCAGAAAAAATACTACTTGAATGTTAAAGCAGCCCCTTCAACTCATAGTCACCTTCCTTTTAACTTTTCTAAATACACATCTTTTGATATGCGCATATACATATATATATATATACACATATAATTATGTCTAGATCAGACCCGGCTCTGAGATTTTAGTGGCTCGGGGCAAAACTAAAAGGAGGGCCCTGTATAATAGTAGTAGTAATAGTAAAAAAGTTAAAATATGTCAAAAACAACATTCATATCAAGCAATTTATTCATATTTTATCTTAAAAGTTCCTTCTAACATTCCTACATGCGGAAACACTAATGATGGCATCAATATCGATCCGATGCAACAATTTCTTCTCAATGCCTGATGCATGCCTTCTAGATGCATGCCTTCTAGATGGCATAAGGGCGCTGAAATTTTTAACAGGACTGTTAGTACACTGGTAGAGAGTTGGCCTTTAGTCCCGGTTGGTAGGGTGCATATCTCTCGGATATCCATCCGGGATAAACCAACCGGGACAAAAGGGGGGGTCTTTAGTCCCGGGTCTTTTAACCGGGAGTAAAGGACCCCCTTTAGTCCCGGTTGGTGATACCAACCGGGACTAAAGGGGGTCCCTTTAGTCCCGGTTGGATTTCCCAACCGGGACTAAAGGGGTCCCCTTTAGTCTCGGCTCGATTCCAACCGGGATTAAATGGCGCTTGCATGGCACTGCTGTGACGCCTGAATTTTTCATGCATGCATCACGTATACGTATAGTAGTACCGTGGCCCTTTTAATTTGTTAACCTTGTAGTTGATATTTTTTTAGAACGAAATCAACTAGTATTTAAACGAATGGGATTTGTAATTATACAATTACTATATATATACACAATCTTTATACACAATTCATTCAACTAGCTTAGTACAAATCGATCATAATTAGCGCGTATTATATATACAAATAAATCAAAGTATCTTCCTACGATCTTCCTGTCGTGGTGTTGCTGATCGGAGTGTCTAATTGTCGTCCATCGTAATAAAATTCTCCTCTTGGATTTACCACCTCGTCCATTATGAATCCAATGAGACCTTCACATATTGCCGCTACTCTTTCTTCCTTCAAGAGTCCTTGTTGAATATTTAACATCTATAATTTGGAAATTTGTGAATGTTACATGAACAAATACATATAAGGAGCTAGAAAATAATTAACTAGTAATATATTTATTTTACGTACTTTAAAGTTGTGCGGCGTCATCTTCGGTCCCTTGGGTCCCAAAAAACTGTGCATGTGCTCACAGATGTAGTAGCCACATAGATTATTCCCGGGTTCCTGTCTTAAGCACTTCAGTGCGGAAAAAAATAAGTTATGAAATATTCGTGTTATACAATGTAATAAATGTGCAGACTTCATACGTACCGGGAAGTCTGTGTTCCATGTAAGATTTTCTTTGAATGGACCTTTGTGTGTCCTTATGAATTGTTTCCATGCGCTGCGGATTAGAATAATGAATGACATAGTGTAACAGGGATAAAATTTAGGAAATAAATTTTTGCATAGAGATAAAGGTCCAGAATTATTACAAGCCTAGCATGTCTTGCAATTCTTGGTAGTCCACCGGATCTTTCCTTAACGAATCAAAGACAGTGACGTGGCTTCTTTCAGGCTCAATTATAATAAGGATCCAGTGGAAGCTGCGTGCGTAAAATGTTCATGCATATTAGAGCTAACTAACATGTAGAGATAAGGAAAAAGACATCGAAAGTAGACGGTATACACACACTTACTTGAAGTTGTATGGAAGTAGTATGAAATCCTTGAATGTTTGTTTGTGTAGGAAATTGTATATTTCCGCAAAGGTTTTTTCCGGTGCTAATTATATCTGTTGTTGGTTAACTACAGATGGATCCATGAAGCCTACATGTAGGTACGCATCTCGGCGGCATGTCTGAATTAGCATCCTACATGAAATGGAAGATGAAGTTAGTACGGTGACGCACGCCAAAATTTACATGTAGAGATAATAAACAGACACTTACAGAATCCAAGCGCTGATCAGAGAGACGTCCAGGGCATCATGATGGTACACTTCGTATATATCCTTGAAGTCTAGCCACAGCACTTTCTCCCCTTCACCGTGAAAATCTATCGGTTTTACCTTCATGCCGATCATCTCCCTCGAGTTGGCGGATGCCATCATGTACCATTGATGGAATTCGTACATCTTTGTTGATAGCTTCCGTACCATTGAAGGCTTTACTAGAGGTTTGCCTAGCTCATAAGGCCACTTCGGCTCAGGGGGCGGTGCAGTTGGCGTCTCGACTTGCCCTATGCATTCATCAAGTCCCAGACCTGTTTCTTCCATGAACTTCAATATATTTGCTTGTTGATCCAAGGGCATTGCTTTTACCCGTTGAGCATCTTTCTTTGATAAATGGCTGAGGTCGGGGACTGGACCGCTGGAGGATGATTTTCCTTTCCTTTTATCCTTTTCATCAGCCTTTACTAGAGCCCGTTCATAGTTTGACAAGAGTGGTATCCTTTTCTTGACTCCTTCCTCCATCCTGATAAAAAAGTTTAAATCTCGCCAACTTACTGGCGGTGGCTCCATCTCCCTTGCCTTTTTTAATTCGGCTTGTTTCTTGAACCACTCACTGGCCTCTCGTTGGATTTCTGCCCACTGTTCTTCATGAGACATTGCCTCAAAGCGTTCCTTGCGAGCCACTTCAGGGTCGACCTTTGTTTTCTTCTTTCTCTGTCTTTGCTTGGAAGGCGGTGCTCGTGACTTCTTGAGTGGTGCTGCAGGTTCCTTCGAGGGGGCCGCTCTTGGTGCCGGTGACGGTGATCGGGGAGGGGTGTTGTTATTGTCATCGTCGCTCCCAGCACCAGGATGTGGTGGAGATGGAGACCTTGATATAGATGGAAGAGACGGTCCTGGAGCAGGAGATGCCGGTCTCGAGGTATGAGGAGAAGGTCGCTGCTGGGGATCTACGGGGAGCGGTCTTGAGGTCTGAGGAGATGGCTCCGTGCGGGGAATAATGATGTAGCGTTTCTTCCATAGAATGATCCCATGAAGCGCATCTGCCAATGTCTTTTCCCCGTCGCCTCCCGGGAAGTCGAGCTCTAGACCTTCATATTGGGGATCAACTATTTGCTCGACGCAGACGCTGGCGTAGCCTGTTGGAATGTCCATGCCATGACTGCTCTGCCCTGCCAGGGTTGGTAACGCACTCCCGTACGCTACCTGTACATATAGCAGAAGTAAACAAGTTGAACTCCGATCTCGAGGCCTGGATCAAATTGACAAGATTGCATAAATATTATGTATAAGTATACCTTAATAGTGAGGTTGCCGACCGGTGCATGCAGCTCACATGAGGTCCGTTGCGTGATGGCATCCACGGGGAACCGTTGCTCCTCCACGGGTAACCTGGGCGTCTGCGCATCGGGGACCCCTGTAGAAGCACAACTGCTCCCGAGGCGTTGAGAAGGGCTGGCGGTGTGAGGATTCGGCATTGCTCCAGATTGCGCCAACTCCGCAACTGCGTCGGCCACCCGCCGATTGATTTCATCCATCATTCTTTGTTCTAGCATCTGCCGCCAGCTCTCCTCCATCTGTTCCTTTCTTCGCTTCCGGCTTCTGTAAGAGGCGCTGTCGCCTCGGAAAGCAAACTTCCACGGAACTACCCCGAACCCCCGGCAACGTCCTGGGTGCTCTGGATTACCGAGGGCCAATGTGAGCTCATCATTTTCTCGGTCCACCCTCAACCTCCCAGCCTTGGAATCTTCAATGTTCTTCATGAGATGTTCGGCCTTCTCACGTATTGTGTCATTGAAAATCAGCGTCCCATCCTCTTGGCTTAGGGAGCCTCCATGAGCGTAGTACCAGTTCTTTGATCGTTCGGGCCATTCAATAGTTGCAGGTATGATTCCCCGTTCGATCAGATCTTGTTCCATCTTCCTCCACTTGGGAATTGCTGAGCCATACCCACCTCGCCCCAAATGATGGTGGTAGCCCTTCTGACTAGCATTTGCTGTGTTGGTTGTGATCTTTTTCACACCTTCTTCACTCCTCTTGTATTCAACAAATGCATCCCAGTGGTCCCTCAACTTTGGCCACACGTTGAAGTCTGGAGTTTTGCCCTTCTTGATGTAGTGGGTGTCCAGCATCTTCTTGAATGTCTGGAATTGAGTAGCCATCTTCTTAAGCGTCCACGCTTTGACATCCTTCTCGCTATATCCTTCGGGGAATGTGAAATGTCTCTTCACGTCTTCCCACAGCATATTCTTTTCTGTCTCTGGAAGGGCGTACGGATTATCGCTTCTGCCCTTCCATTCTCTGATGCTGATAGGCACGTTGTCCCGGACGATTGCCCCGATTTGACTCACGTACTTCTTTGCTACCTTCTCGGGAGCAACCGGCCTGCCCTCTTCTGTAACTTCGGTGATGACAAGCCTCCCTTCCATCACCTTTGTACGACCTCGGGTCTTCTGCCCTTGTGTCGATCCGGAGGGCTAACAGTTCAAGATTCGTTAATTAGTACGTAGTAGTAGCGGTGGCGTGAAACAATACAAGAATGGTTGTATATACCTCGCCGGAACCTTCCGCCACGGCAAGTTGTTGCTGCGGCTGTTGCTCTTCATTCCCATCGGCGGACATGTTGAGGAACATGTCCGCCTGGGTGCCCTCTTCATCCGTGTATGATAGTGGAATGTTGTCGCCACTACCATCACCAGCGATTATCTGCTCCATGATATACCTTACGGTCTCATCGTCTGCCATTTCAACTATTGATGGAAACATACATGGAATCATACATGACAGTCATAGAAATCGTCTTACTACAAATTTGTACAAAGTCCTACAAAGTCCGGAATCATACATGTATATAATGAAATCATAAAATAACACGAATCGTACAAAGTCCGGAATATTTATACAAATTTCTATGAATTTCTACGAATTTCTATGAATTTCTACGAATTTCTATGAATTTCTACGAATTTCTACGAAGTTCTACGAATTTCTATGAATTTCTACGAATTTCTATGAATTTCTACGAATTTCTACGAATTTCTACAAATTTCTACGAATTTCTACGAATTTTGACGAATTTCTACGAATTTGTATGAATTTCTACGAATTTGTACGAATTTCTATGAATTTCTACAAATTTCTACGAATTTCTACGAATTTTGACGAATTTCTACGAATTTGTAACAATATCCACGTGCGGTGCCTAGGTTGTGACGGCGGCGATCAGGGCGGCGGAGGCGGGACGGCGGCGGTCAGGGCGGCGGTACGGCGGAGGCGGGGACGGTTCACCGGAACCACGGGCAGTGCCTACTAGGTTGTGATGGGCGGCGGGACGGCGGCGATCACGGCGGCTACTCGGCGGCGATCACGGCGGCTACTCGGCGGGACGGCGGCGATCACGGCGGCGATCACGGCGGCTACTCGGCGATCTCTGTCTAACTTAACAAACTAACTACAAATCTAAAAATCTAACTTAACAAAATTAGAAATCTAAAAATCTAACTTAACAAAATTACAAATTTATCTAAAAATAAAACTTAATTTTCTAATTAACTTAAAAAGAAAACCCTCCCGGCGCTGCCGGCCGGCGCGGCAGCGGACCTCTCGCGCGTGGGGCGGCGGCCGGGGCGGCGGGACGGCGGGACGGCGGCGGCCGGGGCGGCGACGAGGACGAAGAAGACGACGAGGGCGGGACGACGGCGGCCGAGGCGAAGACGACGACGGCGGCTACAAGGGACGGTGACGAGACGGCGACGAGGGGCGACGAGGATGGAGCCGGCGACGAGGGGCGACGAGGATGGAGCCGGCGACGAGGGGCGACGAGGATGGAGCCGGCGACGAGGTGGCCGGGGGCCGGGCGCGTCGACGGACGAGGAGGGGATCGAGGAGGGCCGGCCGGGGGACGACGACGGCGCAATGGGGGACGTCGACGGCACAATGCGGGACGACGACGGCGGCGGCCGGCGAGGGAGGCGGACGGGCGGCGACGGCGGAGAACGCGCGGGACTTGCGAAATTTTGGCTAAGTGTGTAACTGGCGGGGGGTAGAAGGGAGTACAGTGCCTTTTAACCCCCCCTTTTATCCCGGTTCGTAATGGGACCCGGGACAAAAGAGCCTTTTGTCCCGGGTCCCGTCACCAACCGGGATAAAAGGGGGGGCCTTTTATCCCGGTTGGTGACGGGACCCGGGATAAAAGGGTGCGCTCCAAGCCCCACCTGGCGGGGCACCCTTTTATCCCGGGTCCCGTCACCAACCGGGATAAAAGGGATAAAAGGGTACGTTCGGGATAAAAGGGATAAAAGGGGGGGGGGGCCTTTTATCCCGGTTGCAGTTGGGAACCGGGATAAAAGGGTACGTTCGGGCGGGAGACGAAACGTACCCTTTTATCCCGGTTGCCGTTTGCAACCGGGATAAAAGGGGGGCCTTTTGTCCCGGTTGCTGTTAGCACCCGGGACAAAAGGTCTTTTTTCCTATTTTTCTTCTCCCGCCTGTTTTTTGGAAATGGATTTTATTGTACCTTTTCACTGCATTTCAGGATGAAAAACAAAACCTTCACAGATTTTGTACATGCAAAAATATATTTAATTAACGAGTAAATTGACAATAAGTATGAAGTAATCATTAATTCTATACCAACTCATGTAGCCTGTAAAATATTTATTTTACTGCATTGCTGTGATCAAGAAATTATTCAATTAAATTATTTGAATGCGCAGAAAAATCCATGTTAGTATGTGGTTAACAATGTTCATGTATATCTAAAAAATCTTCACCTAACAAATTTAATAACACATGAAATCATACATAGGGTAAATTACAAATTGTATCAATTAATACACAAAGGTCATGTACATTTAACGCATTACAATACAACGTTGTAAAATTTCTTCTTCACGAAAGTTCCTTGATCATGATCGCGGCGTAAGTACGGAGCCTCTTCTTTGGATAGCAGGATGCTTGGATCAACTTCAACGGCGAATGGAGGCATGCCATCAAACTGATCATAATCATCTGATTGGTCTGTTTTATCCTCGACTCCCACGATTTTTCTTTTACCTGGAAGAACTATGTGGCACTTTGGCTCCCATGTCTCTTCTGGATTCCTCTTGGGTTTGCTGCACATGTCCTTCACATAGAACACATGATGCACATCATTAGCAAGTACGAATGGGTCATCACTGTATCCAGTCTTGCTCAGATCTACTATTGTCATTCCGTACTGATCTTTGGTGACGGCAGTTAGCTTCACCCAATTGCAAAGAAATAGAGGGATGTACAGCGGTCCGTATTCGAGTTCCCATATCTCCTGTATGAAACCATAATACGACTCCTTGCTATTATTTCTGTCCATGGCATCTATGCGGACACCACTATTCTGGTTCATGCTTTTCTGGTCCTGGGCTCTCGTGTAAAATGTGTAACCATTTATCTCATAGCCTTGAAATTTGACGATTGTGGTAGCAGGTCCCCTGGCTAACCAGGCAAGCTGTGGGTGAATCTCAGAGTTACCCATAAGTTGTTGGCGCAACCAGGAGGGAAAAGTTTCCATGTGATGACGGGTAAGCCAAGCATCGGATTTGGTCGGGTTTTTGGAAGCTACCATCTGCCTGTGCTGCTCGATATACGGAGACACAAAGGATGACTGTTGAGAACAGTGTAGTGTGCCTTGTCGAACAAATCAGTATCATTGCTCAAACTTGATTTCCTTCCAAGGGTGCCCATTCCTCGGAGCCTCCCCTCGTGGCGTGAAGTTGGAACCCCAATCGAGTCAATTGAATCAATAAAATCAACACAAAACTCGATCACCTCCTCTGTTCCATATCCCCTGACGATGCTTCCTTCTGGACGGGCACGATTACGAACATAGTTTTTTAGGACTGCCATGAACCTCTCGAAAGGCCACATATTGTGCAGGTATACAGGTCTGAGAATACCAATCTCTTTTACTAGGTGAACCAGTAAGTGCGTCATAATATTGAAGAAGGATGGTGGAAATAACAACTCAAAACTGACAAGACATTGCACCACATCGTTCTGTAGCTTTGATAGCTTGGATGGATCGATTGCCTTCTGCGAAATCGCATTGAGAAACGCGCATAACTTTACGAGCGGCAACCGGACATTTTCTGGTAGAACACCCCTCAGTGCAACCGGAAGCAACTGGGTCATCAACATGTGGCAGTCATGAGCCTTGAGATTTGTAAACTTCTTTTGTTTCATATTTATTATTCCCTTTATATTCGAGGAGTACCCAGACAGGACCTTCATACTATTCAAGCATTCAAACATGCTATCCTTCTCCTCCTTGCTGAGAGTGTAACTGGCAGGACGTAAGTAGTGCTGTCCATTATCTCTCTTTTCCGGATGTAGGTCATCTCGTTGCCCCATGGCTTTCAGGTCCCGTCGTGCTTCCAATGTATCTTTTGAGGTTCCATAAACACCCATGAAGCCTAGCACGTTCATGCAAAGATTCTTCGTCAGGTGCATCACGTCTATTGCGTTGCGAACCTCTAGGATTTCCCAATAAGGTAGCTCCCAAAATATTGACTTTTTCTTCCACATGGGTGCATATCCGTTATCGTCGTTCGGAACAGGTTGGCTACCAAGTCCGTTTCCGAAGACTACATATACATCCTTCATCATCTCGAACACACGCTTTCCATTACGGTGTGCAGGTTTTTTACGATGGTCTGGCGTCCCTTTGAAATGCATCCCGCTCTTTCTCAGCTGGTGGTGAGCAGGGAGAAATCGACGATGACCCATATAGACGACCTTCTTACAGTGCTTCAAGTACATGCTGTCTGTGTCGTCTAAACAGTGGGTGCATGCCCGATATCCCTTATTTGTCTGTCCTGAAAGGTTACTCAATGCAAGCCAATCGTTGATGGTTACGAACAACAGTGCTCGTAGATTAAAGATCTCTTGTCTATCCTCATCCCACACACGTACACCTTCTTCCTTCCAGAGCTGTAAAAGGTCATCAACCAACGGCCTTAGGTACACGTCAATGTCGTTGCCGGGTTGTTTTGGGCCTTGGATAAGCGCCGGCATCATAATGAACTTCCGCTTCATGCACAGCCAAGGAGGAAGGTTGAACATACAAAGGGTCACAGGCCAAGTACTATGACCACTACTCAACTCACCGAATGGATTGAATCCATCAGTGCTTAAACCAAATCTTATGTTCCTTGCTTCACTTTCAAAGTCTGGGAATGTTCTATCAATTGATCTCCACTGTGCCCCATCTGCGGGGTGTCTCAGCATCTCATCTTCCTTACGGTCTTCTTTGTGCCATCGCATCAACTTAGCATTCGCCTTGTTCCTGAACAAGCGCTTCAAGCGTGGTATTATAGGGAAATACCACATCACCTTCGCGGGAACTCTCTTCTTGGGAGACTGCCCCTCGACATCACCAGGATCATCTCGCCTGATCTTATACCGCAGGGCTTCGCAGACGGGACAAGCATCCAATTTCTCGTATTCATCACCACGATAGAGGATACAGTCATTAGGGCATGCGTGTATCTTCTGAACATCCAATCCGAGAGGGCAAATAATCTGTTTAGCTTCATATGTTGTGGATGATAATTCATTATTCTCGGGGAGAATCTTCTTGACAATGTTCAACATCCCCTGAAATGCCTTATCGGACACACCATTTTTTGCCTTCCATTGCACAAATTCTAGTGTCGTACCTAGTTTTTTATGGCCCTGCTGGCAACCTGGGTACAACAATTTTTGGTGATCATCTATCATGCGCTGCAACTTTGCTGCTTCCTTCTCAGTTTCGCAATCTCTGTATGCATCTCGTATCACCTGACCAAGGTCATTAGTAGGGTCATTTTCTGCAAACTCATCTTCATCAGCCTCGCCCATTGTAGTACCTGCAAAAGCTTAGCCTGCAACCCAGTCCGGAATGGTGTCATCTTCCTCCTCCTCCTCGCCATCTTCCATTACAACCCCTAGTTCACCGTGCTTGGTCCAAACCAAATAGTTAGGCATGAAACCGTATTTAAACAAGTGGCTGTGAATAGTCCCCCAGGAATCCTTTGAATACTCTTTCCTGTTATTGCATTGGAAGCATGGACAACATACGAACCCATTCTCTGGCTTGTTCGCTTTTGCCACTTCGAGAAAATAATGCAAGCCATCAATAAACACCTTGCTCCGCCTATCTACATTATACATCCATTGCCGGTCCATCTGCATCGTATTACGCATGAAAATGGATTACACTTGACAATGGATTACGCGTGAAAATCGATTAAAGATCCAAACAACATGGTACAATACAACAACATGAAGATCCAAATACACATATTTAAATTAAAGTCCCAAACAACATTATACAATACAACAAGCCATCCACTGGTTATTATCAAGGAGAGGACTTTAAGCATCCTTGGACGGTGAAGATGAAGGTTCCGCTGACCCAACCTCATCCTTAGGTTTATTTGTGCCGCCTGAAACGGTAGTACTAAGTGGACGTGAAACACCCGGGACTGAGGGTGGAGCATAACGACCACCAAAAGGAGGTTCCTGACCCGCGGCAACAGCTTCTTCATGACGTTGCTGCAAATAACGAAGCATTGCTTTTTCCAGCGCGCTCTTTTTCTTCGGCTTATGCTGAGGGCCAACTATGATTGGAACCTTGCCATAATAGGAACCACGATCGCCCCCACCATCGCCACTTCCTCCAGTAGCAGAAGCCATCTATGTACAAAAATTATTATCTTAACACTGCATAAGTTGTTCAACTTGAAGACCGTGATCATCTCGCGAGGATGTCCTCAACTGGGCGGCACCGCACTTCGTCATTAAAGAGGTTAGATGCTACGGAAAAGGGGACACGGTCACGATGTCCGTATCCACTCTTTCTCGTAGAATCGAACCTCCTTCTTGACATACGTTGCTGCTCGGCAGAGAACATCCTCGGCGAGATGAACACGGTATGCAAGTTCAACAAGTAGCAGAAGTCATCTATGTACAAAAATTCTTTCCTTACCACTACAGAAGTTGTTGAACTTGAATACCGTGTTCATTTCGCGAGGATGTCCTCAGCTGGGCGGCACCGCACTTCGTCATGAAAGAGGTTAGATGCTACGGAAAAGGGGACACGGTCACGATGTCCGTATCCACTCTTTCTCGTAGAATCGAACCTCCTTCTTGACATACGTTGCTACTCGGCGGAGAACATCGTCGCAGAAATGAACACGGTATGCAAGTTCAACAAGTATATGGATTTAAAAAACCATATTGAATTTGATAAGATAAACCGTCTAGACAAGGTAGCATCATTTTTAAACCACTGAAATAATGCATACTATATATGACACATCAATCTCCCTCACATTCTAGCTCAAAATACCTCTCCATTTTTCTACTTCATCATCACATTGTAGCAAATAATCTTTCCATCTCCAAAGCATAAATCAAAGCATAACACAAGGATGAAGTAGCAAACCTTCGCAGCACTTGTTGGCTAAGTCAAATTCCCACGAAAATGAGGGAAAAAACTTCGGGCAGCATCTCCCTTGCTTGGGCACCACCGGAGAGTAGGTGAAGCTCAGCTCTCTATCAATGTGCTGGACTGCTCGGGCTGGAGGAAGAAGAAAGTCTCTGTCTCGGGATATAGAGGGGGATGAGTTTTTATCCCGGTTAAAAACTCCAACCGAGACAAAAGGAAACACCTTTTGTCCCGGTTGGAAGTTTATCCCGGTTGGAGGCTCCAACCGGGATAAAAGGGACACCGTTTTATCCCGGTTGGAGGCACCAACCGGGACTAACCCTTTTATCCCGGTTGGTGCCTCCAACCGGGATAAAAGGGTTAGTCCCGGTTGGTGCCTCCAACCGGGATAAAAGGGTGTCCCTTTTATCCCGGTTGGATCCTCCAACCGGGATAAAAAGGTCCCGCCACCGACGCCCCCCAGCTAGCCGTTGCAACCGGGACTAAAGGGGGGCCTTTAGTCCCGGTTGCAATTACCAACCGGGACTAATGCTCCCCTCCAAATTTCCGCACCCCGGCGCACCCCTTTTTGTCCCGGGCCAACTTTAAACTGGGATAAAAGGGGGCGGATCGAAAGTCAGTTCTCTACTAGTGGTAATTTATTTACTAAAGGCACTGCCATACTGAATTGAGTCAACGAATTTAGTAAATTACCAAGTTACAATGCTTCTGGTCTTACTGCAGTTGTCGATAATGATGGGCCATGGTTCAATCAGGTTTATGTTGTTTGCCCTTAAGTAATGCCCTGCCCAAATGCCCCTGATGGACGATCGATTCAAGTCTGAACTCTGGAGATTGCACAGAGGGCAAATTATGCATCATATGTAGAGGCATACAGATTTAGAATTTTAATTTGAAGATCAATGGCGGAGGGGCAAGCATATCAGTATGTGATACCGTTTCTCGGCCTCTGCCCTATAGCGCAGTCTCCTCTCGGTTGAGTACGTGGCCGTCAGCGTCGGAGGTCAGAGTCGCGAGGAAATCGGATCGGGGGAAGGGGCTGAGGCCTGAGGTGCCCAAATGAAAGTTTACAGCTACGTACAGCCTGCTGCTAATACCACTATACCTATTCTGTATATACATGGGGAAGGGCCCTCCGTTTTGGTGGCCCAGATCGGCCGCACTGCTCGACCTCAGGATCGAGCTTGGTATACATGCATCCAGTAAAACTTAGACGTATAGTAATTTGGGATGGAACAATCCTACTGGATACATAAGAGTGCACTAGTGAACACATGCACGACCTTAATTTCGTACATTTGATCTATAATCCAAGACGCCCAAGTGGGGTGAGAATTCTCTCACCTCTCTCTTATCAAAATTTTAACGTGGCTAGATCTGTTTTATAGGCATAATTAAGTTAACCCAAGAGGGATGAGGGAACTTCTTCTACCCCACTTCAGATCTATTCCATTTAGATCCAATGTAATGCACGTGGTTGACCTCCACAGCTCCACTTGATAGCCTACCTTAGATTAAATGCACGCCATGGAGAGCCCGGACAGGCTAAAACAACGGTACAAATCAGCCCACTACTAGAAACACCCCTAGCTACGCTATAATAGTAACACTATTTACAAAGCATTTGTGCATACTTTTACCATGTCACCTGTCACATTGTCCAGCTTGTAAAACGTGTAATACAATTGTATCTATTAAATCGTGTCTATACTACTTAATACGCAACAAAACGTTGTTATGATACGCGACTATATTAATAGACATGCAGTATAAATGTATCTACGAGATTATCTCTATGTTGTTAATACACAATGAGGTGTTACTGTACGGTGTACTAAACAAATAGATACATTTTATATATGTGTTTATAAAGTTGTATTAATGTGTGTACTAAACAAATAGACACATTTTATATATATATATGTGTTTACAAAGTTGTATAATGTAGATTGTTGGAGATGTCCAAGAGGGCTTGGCCCAATTAGTGGCGAGCATTATATATATATTGCTAATCACCGACCACAACTTGATTAACCCGAGGGGGCTAATAAACCAGCCGCACGCTAGGCTCCAGCTGCCGCAAGGCTCCTGCCGCACGCCTCTTGGTGCGTCGCCGCCGCCGCATGCACCTGCAGTCTTCCCTCCCGGATCAAAGGTTGATCGCGGGGATCTCCGAGTACGTGCTGTGGAGTGCTAGCACGCTTCAGTTCGTCATCCCATCCTGTACGTGTGGACTGCCGTAGAGCTATCACTAGGTTGCGTACTTCGTCAGATCATATGACTACTTCCTCGACGTCGATCGGATCGACTACTCGTGCTACATCAAGACTTCCGCTGCGACGCGCGACAAGCCACGGTATAATCTATGATCATCTACTCGCAAGTGATCCTGTTTATCGCAGTTATATTTTGTGTGCTAGCGAGTAGCATGCCGCGTTTCCTAACAGTGGTACCAGAGCTGTGCTTGTGTTGTTTTTGATCTAGATTAAATTTTTTTTGCATGGTTGGTTGTAGATCAGATCGTTTTGGCAAATAGCGTTACGCGCGAATTGGACTGTATTACTCCGTTCTTGCTTCCTCATTATGTGAGTGGCTAACTGGTCATCTTTACGACGGTGCGCAAGCATCACGCGGCTGACCACGAGGTTGTGAGTTCGTGTAGCAAAGCAGTCGATACGCGGTGTGAACGGCTATGTCGGCTAGAACGGCATGTCTGTTAGCTTGCTGGCAGCATGCGAAAAATCTGTTCTACCCGTTATCGGCTGACGGGACCAGATCATGTTTAAAAAAAGGGAGGGGACATGTTGCATCGTTTGTAGAAACGCCTACTCGTTTTGGCAGAGAATGATGTGATGGTATGGCCTCAAAATCATGTGATGATCTATGTGTAATAAATTCGTGTGGCCTGCGTGTCACAAATTATTACAACCGGGTTGAGGCTGTTCATTTTCGGCCTGCGTGCCACTCCTGTGATGTAATTTATAATTTTAGTTTAGCTACTAGCGTGTATTAGTTGAATTAGATTATATAATTCATCGACATGAGCGAAGCGACTTGGTGATCATCGTACCTTGGAGAAGGCGCCCAAGATGCGACGTCTGGACGTAGGTGTGCGGATTGATGGTTGTTGACATGTGCTGATTTTCGTTGGACGAAGAAAGGCCATACTATCACAATAATTTAATTATTTAGGATTATTATTATTGTGCACTGCCTGTGATGAGCATGATAAATCCCTCATGAAAAATTAAGATTTTATACCCTTCTAACAGCTGCACAATTGGGGTCTTGTTAGTAGGTGATGGGTTTGTCAAAGCAGGGTGTCATCTTCTACCTTGATCCATTGGGTGGTGTCGGACACCACGGCATAGTGTTGGTTTGCTTGACAGAGCTATCAAGTTGGACTTGAGCTTTGGGGCATAAGTGTTGGGAGCTGAGACATATGATGTCACCCAACAAACGAAAGTCGCATTGGATGCGATTGGCAAGTGTTGCCTACCTTGTTCACTATGATGCTAGCGGTGATGCCAAAGCTCACTAGTATCACAGTGAACGTTGGATCTCGTCCTGCTATGCAACACCGGGAGACATTCGCACAACATAGCAGGAATTCTTTCATTAAAAGTGTTAATAAAAGAAGTGCTAACCATTGCATATCTTATTGTTGTAGAAAATGTCGAGTGCATCAAACTTCAATTTGCGATCGATCCTAGATAGAGAAAAGCTAAATGGAACAAACTTTGTTGATTGGAATCGGAACCTGAGAATTGTTCTCAGGCAAGAGAAAAAAGAGTACGTTCTCGATACGCCTTACCCAGAAGAGCCTAAGAATGTCGCGCACACCACTAGTGCATATCGTGCTTATGTGAAGCGTACTGATGATGCAGTGGATGTGCAGTGCCTGATGCTTGCTTGCATGAAGTCTGAGCTGCAGAAGCAATTTGAGAGCACTATCCTGTACGATATGATCGTGGGGTTACATGGCATGTTTGAAAACCAGGCAAGGGTTGACAGGTTTAATACCTCAAAAGTCCTATTTGGTTGCAAGCTTGCTGAAGGTGCTCCAGTCAGCCCTCATGTGATTAAGATGATTGGGTACATTGAGAGCTTGCAGAGACTGAGTTTTCCCCTAAATGACGATCTTGCCACCGATGTGATACTGCAGTCCCTGCCTGCTAGCTTTGAACCGTTAATCCTAAACTATCACATGAATGGTTTGAAGAAATCGCTGACTGAGTTGCATGGGATGCTTAAGATGGTAGATGCGAGTCTTAGGAAGACTCCTGGTCATGTGATGACAGTCCAGAAGATTAAGAAGCGTAAGCGCTCAGCGAAGGCTAAGAAACCTGCCGAAAGTGGGACTTTCGGGCAGGCGTCCAAGGCCAAAGAAAAATAAAAGAAAGATGGTGCCTTCCCTGACGATGCTTGCTTTCACTGTGGTGCTAAGGGGCATTGGTCGAGGAATTGCAAGAAGTACTTGGAAGATAAAAGGAAGAAAGGAGGTGCGACCTCCGCTCAAGGTATTAATGTTATTGAAATTAATCTTGCTACACGTTCTAATAATGCATGGGTATTTGATACTGGTGCAATGATTCACACTTACAAATCGTTGCAGGGGCTGAAAATAATTAGACGCTTTGCGAGAGACGAAGTGGATTTGCACGTCGGGAATGGAACAAAGGTTGCTGCGTTGGCCGTCGGCACTTATCCATTGTCATTGCCTTTTGGATTAGTGCTAGAACTCAATAATTGTTATTTTGTTCCTGCATTGAATAAGAACATTATTTCCTCCTCATGTTTAGAGGATGATGATTATGAATTCATAATAAAGAACAAGTGTTATTCCATTTTTATGAATGGCATGTACTATAGGAGATGTCCCATTGTGAATGGGCTTTACATTCTTGATCTAGAAGATGCAGAAATTAATAGCATAAGTACTAAGAGAACTCGCGTAGATAACTCAAATCCTACTTACTTGTGGCATTATTGTTTAGGCCATATGGGCGAGAAACGCATAGAGAGGCTCCATAAAGATGGTCTTCTTGATCCTTTTGATTTTGAATCAATTGAGACATGCTGAGTCGTGCCTACTTGGAAAAATGACTAAAACTCCCTTTGTTGGACAAAGTGAGAGGGCAAGCAAGTTATTAGGCCTAGTACATATAGATGCATGCGGTCCAATGAACTCGGTCACAAGAGGTGATTTTCAGTACTTTATTACCTTTACTGATGACTTCAGTAGATATGGCTATATTTATTTGATGAGGAATAAGGCAGAATCCTTTGAAAAGTTCAAAGGATTCCAAAATGAAGTACAAAATCATACAGGCAAGACAATATAATTCCTACGATCGGATCGTGGTGGAGAATATTTGAGCCATGAGTTTAGCAATCATCTGAAGAGTTGCAGAATTGTTCCACAACTGACTCCGCCAGGAACACCGCAGCGGAACGGTGTGTCCGAGGGGAGGAACCGAACCTTGTTGGACATGGTGAGGTATATGATGAGTCAAGCTGATCTTCCATTGTATTTTTGGGGCTATGCACTAGAGACTGATGCGTTCACACTAAACCGTGTACCCTCTAAATCTGTGGAGAAGATGCCATATGAGATATGGATTGGGAAGCGTCCCAGTTTGTCATTCTTGAAGATTTGGGGTTGCAAAACCTATGTGAAGTGTTTGACGCCCACTAAACTCAAGCCCAGATCTGATAAATGTATCTTTGTGGGGTATCCTAGGGAAACCAAAGGATACTATTTTTATAACCGTCAAGAGAACAAAGTGTTTGTTGCTCGAAATGCTATCTTCCTTGAGAAAGAGTTTCTCTCAAAAGAAATTAGTGGAAGCACGGTGCAATTTGAAGAAGTTCAAGAAACACCAGAAAATGTTTCAATTCCCATTGATGAGGTGTAACATGATGAATCAGCGATGGTCGCTGACCAACATGATGAACCTGAACCATGAAGATCAATACGGGCATGTCGCGCACCTAATAAGTGCACGCTACTAATTACAGGGCAGCATGACATCCTATTGTTGGACAATGAGGAGCCTAAAATATACACAAAAGCATTGATGGGACCGGAGTTTGAGAGATGGCTTGATGCCATGCGATCCGAGATGGAGTCCATGAGAGAGAATCAGGTTTGGAACTTGGTTGATCCACCTGATGGTGTGAGAGCCATTGATAAATGGATTTTCAAGAAAAAGATAGACGCTGATGGAAAGGTTCACATCTATATGGCATGACCGGTAGCCAAAGGTTTTCGTCAAATTCAAGGTGTTGACTATGACGAGACATTTTTGCCCGTCGCCATGCTGAAGTCTATTCGGATCCTTCTAGCAATTACCACATATTATGACTATGAGATTTGGCAAATGGACGTCAAAACAACTTTCCTTAATGGAAACCTAAATGAGGATGTGTATATGACACAGCCTGAAGGTTTTGTCGACCAGCAAAATGCTAGAAAAGTGTGTAGACTTAGGAAGTCTATATACGGGCTAAAGCAAGCATCCCGGAGCTGGAATCTTCGTTTTGATGAGGTAGTCAAATCGTTTGGCATCTCTAAGAATAAGAAGAGGCATGTGTTTACAATAAATCTAGTGGGAGCATACTCGTGTTTCTAATCTTGTATGTGGATGACATACTATTAATTGGGAATGACATTCCGCTTATGGAGGATGTCAAGACCTCATTGAGAAAGAGTTTCTCTATGAAGGACCTTGGAGAAGCAACCTACATACTGGGCATAAAGATCTATAGAGATAGGTCTAAATGCTTAATTGGATTAAGCCAGAGCATATACCTTGACAAGGTGTTGAATAGGTTCAACATGAATGATTCCAAGAAAGGATTCATACCTATGTCACATGGTGTAACCTTGAGCAAGACTCAGTGTGCGTTGTCGCCTGATAAACAAGAAAGGATGAGTCGGGTACCATACGCTTCGGCTATTGGCTCGATCATGTATGCCATGTTGTGCACGCACCTAGACATTTTGTATGCTCTAAGTGTTACGAGTAGGTACCAATCCAACCCGGGTGATGGTCACTGGGTTGCAGAAAAAAATATCCTTAAGTACTTCCGAAGAACTAAGGATATGTTTCTAGTCTATGGAGGTTCAGAGGAGCTCGTTGTAAATGGTTACACCGATGCTAGCTTCCAAACTGACCAGGATGATAGCAAATCTCAATCGGGATATGTTTTCTGCCTCAATGGTGGAGCAGTGAGCTAGAAAAGTTCCAAGCAAGAGATAGTTGCAGATTTGACAATAGAAGCCGAGTATATTGCAACTTTGGAAGCTGCAAAGGAAGCTGTATGGATCAAAAAATTTATTTCTAAGTTGGGTGTGGTCCCTAGTTGCTCTAGTCCGATAGACCTCTATTGTGACAATAGTGGTGCTATCGCACAGGCAAAGAGCCTAAGTCGCACCAGAAGTCCAAACATATACTACAGCGATATCACCTGATTCGAGAAATCATCGATCGAGGAGATGTGAAGATATGGAAGGTGCACACCGACCTGAACATTGCAGATCCGTTGACTAAGCCACTCCCACAAGCAAAGCATGAGATGCATATGAAGTCAATGGGCATGAGATGCTAGCATAACTGACTAGCATTAGTGGGAGGCTTATGATGATGTATTCCATAAAGGTAGTCATAAGATGATGACATCATGTCAACATTTGTAATCCGCATTTTTCAGTGATATGTTCCATGACTTTGTCATTATATGTGATTCGTTAGTGAAACTTCATGATACAATATTGACATTTTACTAAAAGTGATCCCCAGCTTTCATCCATCATGCAGGATTGTGACGTAGAGATAAGTTGGCACATGTGTTGGGTGGATGATCTTGTTTCATAGGTCATGGCAATATGGGATATTGCGCCAACAATGTAGGCACGTGTTAGGAACATGGTGCCGGATAGATCCACTACGAGACACCGCGAATACACTACTGTCAGTGAGTCTTCTAACGACACGCATATTACATCCTCAGACCAAAGATCGGTGCAGAGTCCCGGATTGTGGAGCATCGCATTTTGGGGTTGCTAAATGCTATTCCATAACTGGGTAGTTATAAAAGCAACTTTCAGATGTGGTTGAAGCAAGTTGCAGGGTGTACCGAGTCAAGAAGGAATCTGCCCCTCCCATTTCAGGGAGACACTCCTTTGGGCCCTCTCGATGTGATGAACTGAAAGTGCATGGCCATGCCTGGACTAAAGGTTAGTCGATCAGAAAAGTTCTTCACTAAGCGAGAAATGGCTAAGAATAAGGGTAGCACTTCACTCGCCTTATACTTGGTTAGGTGTCATGTGGCAGAAGGATATAATATTGGCGAGTGTTACAGGTTATGCAAGATATGATCTTCGTGAACCTTCGGGAGTCAGTACGCCTTGCTAGAGGCCAATGCTAACTATTGATCAAAAATGGTTTCCGAGTCATGTCCGTTGGTTGCATGAACATACGGGGCCACACACTTAAGGGATTGGAACACATGGATACTCGTATAATTAACTCTTGTGCAAGTGGGAGACTGTTGGAGATGCCCAAGAGGGCCTAGCCCAATTAGCAAGTGCTGGCCCAATTAGCAAGCATTATATATATTGCTAATCACCGGCCACAACTTGATTAACCCGAGGGGGCTAATAAACCAGCCTCACGCTAGGCTCCAGCTTCCACAAGGCTCTTGCCGCACGCTTCCTAGTGCGCCGCCGCTGCCACATGCCTTCTAGTGCGCCACCGTCACACGCACCTGCAGTCTTCCCTCCCGGATCAAAGGTTGATCATGGGGATCTCCGAGTATGTGCCGTCGAGTGCTAACACGCTTCAGTTCGTCATCTCATCCTGTACGTCTGGACTGTTGTAGAGGTGTCACTAGGTTGCGCACTTCATCAGATCGTACGACTACTTCCTCGACGTCAATCGGATCGACTACTCGTGCTTCATCAAGACTTCCACTGTGACGCGCGACAAGCGAAGATATAATCTATGATCATCTACTCACAAGTGATCCTGTTTACGCGGTTATATTTTTGTGTGCTAGCGAGTAGCATACCGCGTTTCCTAACATACACATGGATCTAACATGTCTATGAAACATCTCTTCCTTTCATAGATACGTTTTAAAAATTCATCTCTACAACACGGTCCATGCGAGAACACTTCTAACACACTTTATGAAAATGTGCCTATATTGCTATAGAGATGAAATAAAGCGTATCTATAAGGATGATATTCTAGTAGTGGCTATTTACAAAGCATTTGTGCATACTTTTACCACTATACATTCCAATTATGATGTACAGGCCATAGATAGACCTTTAGTTAGCACTAGGCTTTTTAGTGAAAAATGGTTCAAAATATTGCGATACTGAGACATGAATTAAAGTCGTCCCAACATACTTCATAGAATCTGAGCAGAATCTACAGATCATATAGTCAAGAAGTGATTTTTTTTAGTTTTAACCTTTTTTAAAATTATTTTTTTAAAAAAACCCGTCCCCAACTTAATTTGCACGGGGTGACCCTTTTGGCTGCGCCAGTGCCCGTGGCGTGGCAGGAAGCCTCTACCTCACCACATGCACTAGTGCGGTAGTGGTTGCCACCCTGACGCGGCGGGGGAGGCCGGGCTAGCGCGGTGCTGAGTTGGCATGGCGCTTGCCGCGCCAGCCCACCTGGCGCGGCAGCGCCAGGGTTAGAGCCGCATGCCGGCTCCCTCCTCCTCCCTCCCTCCTCTCTTCCTTCCTCCAGAAACACTCGAGCCCGAGGCAGTTACTCGCCGCTAGCTGCCGCCACTCCCAAATCCCCCCAAATCTAGCGATTTCGATTGGGGAAAGTAGTTGGAATCGTTCACCGCTTCGTTTGGAAGGTATCCCCCAACCTTTTGCCTTGTTTTACCATTCCATTTTGTAGATCGGAGGAGGTTTAGGTGACCTAGGGTTAGGTTGTTGATTTGAAATTTTGATGAAATGCCTTGTTATGTGTTAGATGGTGCTTAGTTCATACGGACTAGACTCTCTGCCCATGATATTGATGTGTAGAACTTGTTGCATGCTTCGATTTAGGTAGATATTCATGCATTTGTGTAGTGTACATGGCATTGGTAGGTTTAATTATGCAATATGTCCAATTAATATGTCCAATATGTTTATGTCATAATATACTTGCCATAGTTGTTATGGTTTAGTATTTGTATTTTGTAGATGGATCGTTTAGTTCGTATGTTTGATGGTGCGATTGTGAAAGAGAATGGGGAGTTTGAGAATATGAATGAGGCAGTGGAAATGTTCAATGCTCCTCCAACATTTAAAGATTTAGTTGATCGTGCAATGAGAAAGTATGGATGTAGAGTGGATGAGATGACATTGAGAGGCCATTTTGATTGTGGGAAAGTTAGAGCTCATTATGTTCTTATGAACTTGGCATCCGAGTCAAATTGGAAGCAATACAAGTATGTAGTTCAGCAAGAAAATGTTGTATATTTGGAGGTGGTAGTTGCAAGTTTTTGTATGCTTGGCCCAAATGTTGCCTTGAGAGATGAAGTGCTGGTAGTGAATCATAATGGTACCCAAGAGTCAGAAATTTTGCAGCACACTTTTGGTGAAAGACAATATGATTTTGGCTTGGCCATTGCGAATGATGATTTTCCCAATGATACTTTGAAGCGAGAAGAAGCAAATATAGATGATGATGACATATCTCTAGGTTTCGAAGATGGTGATGTGGCGGATCCACTTCGGATTAGCTTGATCACGCAGGGTTAAGCTGCCTAGCATGCGACACTCCTGCCTAAACCAAGTTAACTCGAAGTACCATCGGATTTCATCCGATTTAACCACTTGATCAGGATCGAGTTTAGCAAACCCACAAGAAGTGAGTGGTTCCAGAGAATATAACGAGTCCACTGAGTTAGGCAAATTTTTACCCATTTAGTTCGACAATAAAAACCAACATCAGAGTTTTACAAGTTTCAAAAGAAACAACAGAGATAAACACTAGCGGAAGACTTCGTCGGGGTCGGATGTCCTGGTGAGACCAACCGGGACATCACCGATTCCTCTCCTCGCCGTCCGAGGAAGGATCCCACTCGACCGTCCAGCTCGGCGGGAGCTGGGGCGGCCAAGCGCCAGCAAGAGAGGGGTCGGAAGCAGCAACTTCACCTGAAAACAGGAGCCACAACAAGGCTGAGCTACTAAGCTCAACAAGACTTAACCGATAGGAGTAAAACTACTCCTCCCTCTAGACATGCAAGGCTTTTGGCTGAGGGGTTTTGTTTGCCAAAGCACTAAGTAAAACCCTATCTTCAAGTTTTAGCTCTGGTTCTAAGTTCATTTACCAGTCTAGGTTTTGGCACCTATTCTAAGCAATCATAGAGCCAAACAAGAGGTGTAGATATATCAACAAACATTGCCATCATCAGATTCCTCATTTACTCAGGGTGACATAGCGATCAAGCAATCTCAAACTGTGAGAGGCAGACGAATCGATTCGAGTTCTTTAACCATGCATGGTGAACCTAGCCTCACGACATCCGCGCACCTGGAGGTCGCTTCCTGTGTCGGCCTTCCCCATCAATCCCCTAACCCGTGTCGGGCCCATTTCCTTTGGTGCAAGGTTCCACAGACCCGGCCTCTGCCACCCTGTGACCACGCTTGCCACCACGTGTGACAACCAGCAGGGGAAACTCCGTTCCAAGAACAATGGGGCGACCGCTCACGTCTAGGTTCAATCCGGTACTAGGCTTCCTCATCCCATACTAAGTATGAGGCTAGTACTTTCAAACACTTGATCACGAACACCACCACTGTCGGGCCTTAGCAAGTTTTCATAGAGAGACGGGGCAACCATCCGTCCACCAAAAGTTACCAAAACCCTGCCCCGTCCATCGTCCTTATAATTATAACAGAAGGGTAGACATGCAACTCCTATAGCTCACGAGTGACAGGGAATCACTCGACTTTTACCGTCTCCTAGTTAAGCTATGCATCTATTCGGTCCAACAGCTAGTGTTCAAACATGGGGAGCTAAGTTATGCATCTAGGGCTTCAAACAACTCCTGTACGTAAATGCACAAGCATGTTACAGAAGGCATGCGCAAGTCTGGTAAAACACAAAGGGTTTTCATGCAACCGGGGCTTGCCTTCAAGCAAGGAGGAAGGAAACTGCTCGACTTCTAGGGCAACTTCGGCTTCAGCGGGCAGAAGCTCAGCTACAGCTTCTTCTTCGGGCACCGGGTGTAGCTCGTAGAAGCCGTCGGCGAGGTGCAGCTCTACACGAACGCAATGCAAAAGTTAGCATAGACGGTTATTTCAACAGCAACACTGGCTCGCCTGAGCCCAGAAACTCGCGACAAGGAGCAGGAGAGCCGGGAGGTTCAAGAGAGCTGGTGATGATCAAGAGGTAAGGGTAGGAAAGGAACTTATGATCTGATCCTTGAACTAGAGAATGTGATATACTAGGGGTCCTCAGACGCAAGCGCTGAAGAGTTCCTAAGTTTACACATACACCCTCGGGTTGAAGGAAAAGATCACAGCCGAACCCTCGGGCGAGGCGGATAAGGGTCGGCGGAACAGACAGGGTCGGGCGAGACGGAACCGGGGTCGGGTGGATAAGAGGGGTCGGGCGAGGCGGACTGGGGTCAGCAACTCACCTTCTTCCTGAAAGGAAAGCTTGGGGTCGGGAAAAGAAAGCAGACTTGGGCGGAGGGACTAAAGCTTTGAACAAAGACTAAGACTGGGAATGCTACGGCGGCGGCGGGGCTTCTTGCAGATCACAAGAAGGCTTTTACGCAGCACGGAGGAGCAAGCTGCTGGGTGACTTGGAGAAAACTAAGGGAGATTCTGAGAGCAAAGTTCCTCAGGAACTTGGTGTGTGGCGCTAGGAGCTTGAGCAGGGAGCGAGAGAAAATGACTGAAGGCAACAATGGCGGAGGGGACTCCGGCGACGGGGGCATTCCTTTTATAACTGCTGGAACGGAGAAAGGAAGCGGCGCGGGAGAGAGAGAGAGAGAGAAGGGGAGCGGCGCGAAGGCCGGGGAGAAGCAATGGAGTGCTCTGCCGGGGCGGCGATTGAGCGACGAGGGCGGTGGTGCAGGGCTCCGGGGGTGACGCCAGCAGCCATTGGGTTCTGCCGTCAGGGCGGCGTAGGAGCGGGTAGACCGGTGGTTGAGATTTGGCGGAAGGCGGGCGTCGCCGTGCGGAAGATATGATAGAAGCGACCGGTTTAACGGCGCTAGAATTGAGGGCGCACAGGTGAGTGGACAGGCAGCCGCGGGCACGGGTGAGAGCGCGGAACAACAGATTGTCGGGCGGCTTCTGACAGGGCGGGGAAAGGAGCTGTCGCGGCTGCGGTCGGGGTTGGCGATGGGGGGGGAATCGTCATGTAGCGGAGACCAGGCGGCGCGACTGTGGTTGAAGTGACGGAAAAGACGGGCGACATCGGGCTCTGGGGCCGAGATCTGGCGGCGTGATGATGGGCGCGGGAGGCGAGGCTCGGCAGAAAGGTTGCAGAAGGCTTCCGCTGCCATTGGGGAAGGGGGCGCGCGAGAACCCACTTGGTCGCTTGCCAGAGACAAAACTGCGCGGCGGGCGTCGGAGAAGACGAGCCACGCGGCAGGAAGACTCCGAAGCGGGCATGCAACTCGAGTGCACCTGTCGCGGAGGATCTGGGAAAAAGATCTCGCGGGTCCACCGGTGGATAGAACGGACGTTTGAGGGAAGCTTAGCAGGATCCGATGGTGGGCTGAGCTCGCCGGGGTCGGGAGAGGAGCGAAACGTGAAGGGGTCGGGTCTCCCGGGGTCGGAACCAGGCGTAAGGCTGAGCACTCGGCGCGGTAAAACAAGACAGATGGCTAGGATCAAGGGCTCCGATCAAGATTAACTTGGGAGGTTTTAGGGGTCGGTCGTCACAGGTGACTTTGAGGATGATGGGGTAGAAGATGTCGAGGAAGAGGAGGAGTCACAATCTCATAGTGATGGGCCTGAATATGAGGACGAGGAGTCACAATCTGAGGAGGATGGGCCGCAGGTCAACACTGCAACCGTGCATGATGCAAAAGCCATTGGTCGTATGGACGAATCTTTTTCTTACACCCATAACGAGTTGCGGTTGTTGAAAGAATGTGATGTCCAAGTGCCATCCATTCCCATTGATAAGGATATAAGCATGGTCCACAAAGCCATATGTGAATCTACTATGGTGAATTTTGAAGGGATACCCTTTAGTGAGAGTCCAGTTATTAAGAAGGGAATCATTCAGAGTGAGAACTGGTATGACATGGTAGAGATGCACATTGGGATTAGGCCTCCTGAGCCCGAGGAGGGAGACAACTCAAAGAAGACCTCCAGTGTGAGCTCCGTATGGTTGAGGGAGGAGTTCAGCGTGTGCCCACCAGGAGCATCTAACGAGCTTGTGGAGAGGCACGCTCGTGTTTGGCGGTGGCACTTTGTTAGCACCTTCCTGCTAACTGATGTAGCCATGAACACTGTGTCGTGGATGGTTCTTCCAATTTTGGGTCAGGATTGGGACAACATCCATTTATACAGTTGGGGCTCAGCGGTGCTCGCCTGGCTGTACAGGCAGCTGTGTGACGCTTGCAGACGCACTTCAAGGGATGCAAATCTTGGAGGGTGTGTGTAACGGCCTTGGTTAATCAGCCAAGTTAATCCTAAGATGAGTCCCTAATCCAGCTGACTCAGCCCTTCCTGAGCTTGAGCACCTAAGGTCCGGTTCTCAGCCCTGACCCCTGAAAACCCAAACCAGACCGCCGGTTCTTCTCTAAGTCCCAAAGGCAGTGTTCCTTCAAAATCTTGGAGCTGAAAAGGAACCAGAGACTGACGGGTGGACCCACAACCAGATTTCCTGGTTCTCTCGAGACAAACGCGCCAGAGCAGCGTGCGCCCGCTTTAGAGCTTCCCCGCCACATGGCTCGATCTCTACGACGCGCGCCGCTTCACCCAGTCGCCAGCCACGACAGGATGGATCAGCACGCCTTCCTCCCCAATCACAGTAGAAGCCCCCTGCTTCCCTTCTGCCTCGCCTCATCTTGCTCGCATCCTTGCCGGCCGCGCCAAGGTGCCCTGTCGCCGCCGTGGTAGAGTTTTTTTTGCCGCTGCTGCGTTAGACCGCCTCGCACCCCGCACCCATCACCTCGCCCGGATCTCCGGCTGCAAGCCCTGATGCCTTTCGGTTTTTCCGCCTCTCCACAGTCGCGCCGCCCACGAACTCGCTCCACAACGATACCGTCCTCGCCAACCATGGCTCCGGCAGAGACAGCTCCTTTTTTCGCCTCGCTAGTGATGTGCGCTGGCAAGCCACCGTCTGCGCTCGCTCGCGCCGCCGCTCGCCCTGTCACTTCGCCTGCTGCGACCTCGCTTGTAGCGCCTTCCTTCCTATCACCCGCCAGTCAAATCCGCCGCCCACAATCCGCCGCTTGATGCGACCAGACCATGCTCGCCTTCGCCAAATCTAAATCCCGGCAAAACCGCGCCTGGGTCGGCCTTGTCTCCAGAGCCCAATGACCAAAGACCCTATCTCCGAAGCTCTGTTCCGCCACCCATCGCCGCTCAATCGCCGCCAGGGCAGCGCACTCCATCCTTTTCTTCCCGGTCTTCGTGCTGCTCAAACTCTCTCTTCCGCGCAGCTATAAAGAGGAGTACCAGAGCCCCCACCGGAGTTTCCTTCGCTATCACTGCTTCGCCGCACCCTACTCTGCTTGCACTTGAGCACTGCCACTTGAGCTCTTGAGAAGTTCCCCTCTCCGCTCAACCCACTTCTCCCCAACCCACCAGCCGTCTGATCCTCCGCCCGGTGCTAGAGCTTTCTTGTTGACCACAAGAAGCACCGCCACCGCCGGAGCACCTTCAAACCTTGCCGCCACCCAAGCCTTAGCACTTTAGTCTTTCTGCCCAAGTTTGTTCCTTTCCGACCCCAAAACTTCACCAGTAGACCTGAAGGTAAGCTGCCGACCCCTTCCCGGTTCGCCCGCCCCTTTTTCGTCTCGCCCGACCCTGTCTATTCGCCGACCCTTATCCACCTCGCCCGAGGGCTCGGCTGTATCTCTTTCCTTGACCCGAGGGTATCTGTGTAAAATATCGGGGACTTCTTTGTGTTAAGTCTGAGGATCCTGGTACAGTTATTCCTTAAGTTTAAGGGTCAGATCATAAGTTTATCCCCCTCCGACCCTTTTATCCTGTTCTCCCCCAACTGAAGTTGAACTTCCCCACCTTTCCTGTAGCTTTGCTACAAGTGTCTGAGCTAAAGCTTGCAAGTGTTGTTGAAATAACCGTATAAGTGCTAACTCCTACATTGCATTCGTGTAGAGTTACATCTCGCCGACGGCACCTATGAGCTACATTCGGCGCCTGAGGACGGAGCAGTAGCTGAGCCGCCGATCACAGAAGCCGAAGCAGAACCCGCTGAGGACCAGTTCACCTCCACCCCGCTTGAAGGCAAGCCCCGGAGCATGAACCCAACTTTCTAAATTGCACATGCCTTCCTTCTTATGAATGTGCATTTACGTATAGGAGTTGTTTGAAACCATAGATGCATGACTTAGTTCCTTTGATCTGAACACTAGTCTGTTGGGTTGAGTAGTTGCAATGCTTAATAGGACTCGGTAAAAGTCGAGTGATTTCCTGTCACTCGCGAGTTATAGGAGTTGGTTGTTTTCCTTCTGTTTACAACTATAAGGACGATGGACGGGGCAGGGTTTTGGTTAACTCTTTTTGTGGTCGGCTGATCGCCCCGTCTGTTTATTGAATCAGTTAAGGCCCGACAGTGGTGGTGTTCGTGATCAAGTGTTTGAAAGTACTAATCTCATACCCATTATGGGATGGGGAAGCCTAGTACCTGATTGAACCTGGACGTGAGCGGTTCGATCCACTATCTCTGGAATGGAGTTTCCCCTACGGCCGCATGTGGTGGCAAGTGTGGTCACGGAACGGCAGAGGCCGGGTCTGTGGAACCTTGCACCAAGGGAAGTGGGCCCAACACGGGTCAGGGAATTGATGGGGAAGGCCGACACAGGAAGCGACCCTCGGTGGTGCGCGGATGTCGTGAGGTTAGGTTCACCATGCATGGTTAAAGAACTCGAATCGATTCGTCTGCCTATCACAGTTTGAGACTGCTTGATCGCTATGCTACACTAAGTAAAGAAGGAGTCTGATGATGACATGGTCTTGATGTTGAGCTTATATACATAATGTTGGATCTATGCTTGCTTAGTGTAAGTTGCCAATGTAGGCCGGTTAATGAACTTAGAATCTGAGCTAAAACTTGAAAGTAAGGACCTAACATAGTTGCTTTTGGCAAACAAAACCCCTCAGCCAAAGAGCCTTGCATGTCTAGAAGTGGTGGAGTAGTTCTTCCCACCGGTCGGTTAAGTCTTGTTGAGCTTAGAAGCTCAGCCTTGTTTGTGGCATCTCTTTTCAGGTGAAGTTGAAACTTCCGAGCTTGCTGTTGGCACTTGGCCACCCCAGCCCCCTCCTGGGTGGACGGTCGAGTGGGATCCTTCCTCGGACAGCGGGGAATGGGATCACTGATGTCCTATTGGCCTCACCAGGGACATCCGACCCCGATGCTACCTTCCGCTATGTTTTTGCCTTCTGTTGTTTCTTTCGAACCTTGTAAAACTCTGATTTCAAACAGTGTGTAGTGAATTGTTAAACTAATTGTGGATCTGTTGTATTCTCTGGAACCACTCACCTTCGTGTGAGCTATGCTAACTCGGTCCTGTTAAGTGGTTAAATCGGATGAAATCCGACGGATCGTCGAGTTAACTTGATTAAAGCATGAGGATTGCGTGTCAAGCGACTCAACCGTGCTTTAGTTGAGTTAATCCGAGGGGTTCCGCCACAGCGTGCGTTTCTGCTACAGATCTAGGTTTGGGAGCGAATGTCGGTGGGTCGACCTTGCCGTCTTCATGTTGAGGTAAAACACACGACGACTTCCTATTTCCGCTTTGCAGTTCTCACATCTTCTGTACCTTGCTAACAATGTCATTCTTTTGAATTTTCAGCCTTGGCAATGACAGGATTCATTTCCCACATTCGCACATTTGTGGAAGCATGCGCAGCCTGTTCGTGACCCTTCGGAAAGGTGCTACAAGTTATACACAAACGAGATTGATTGTGTTACACAGAAACAGGTAATTGGGTCACCATAGTCTTTTTAAGCTCTATTGCATATAATCACCTATAAAGTAACTATTATTTTTATGAAATTTTGAAGGTTGAATGGCAACCGTACACCCGTCAGAGCTGAGTCAAATCATATTTTCATCTATGTGCTACAAAGACAGGCAGTTGTGGAGGGCCACGACTCCACTGATGTTGTACTACGTCGTTGAGATGCACTTGCCGCATAGGGTGATGTAGCAGTTTGGTAGGATGCAACAGTGCCCTCCCATGGAGTACTCGACTTCACAGGCATTGCATAAGTATGCAGGAATCATTACCCACTTCGCTTCGTTGATAGACCTATGAAACATGTTAGGCTAATAACTTGCGAAATTTGTAATGCAGGATCAACTGCAAGAAGAGGTACAAGGAGAATGATTGGAGGGTCAAGCATGTTGAGTACCTACATTGGTGGGATAACAGGCCAAGATGTGATCCCGATGATGGGCCATATTGGCGTGCAGGAACACACAGGGACTACATATGATGGTACTATGCTGCTACCAGAACTAGGGTGAAGCCATCTTGCACCATTGAGCCCATTGAGAAAAACATCGTCCGACTCCTCCGATGACATAGTTGACGAGTACAACACGATGACACGCTTAGGAACATAGCCTGAGCATGCACCTCTCCATGACTACATGGTAAGATTCCATTCTGTCTATTTCCCTTGTCAAGGTATGTAATCACAATACCGTATCATTGATAAATCATGAAATGAAAACTATGCGTATAGGGATAGCAACTTGCAAGGCTTGCCAACGAGGCGGGCGTGGTCATGGAGCATGCAGTCAGATCTGGTGATGGTGTGCTTCGTCAGTTTGCAGAGGTACAAGCACAACCTAGTTTCCATTGATCCCCGTACTATCTTTGTAACCCTCTCAATATCATAATGGTTACTCTATGCTGCAGAGGGTTCGAAGAAGCTACAGGCGAATGGCCATGAAGATGAATTGCATGTTAGCCATATATGTGCACCACGACGGCAATGGCTAGGGCACTTCTTCAGGATCATGGCGTACTATCCACCACGGTAGCGGTGGAATCTCTAGGACCCCCTCAAGGACTGCATCAGCATCCAATGCTCTAGGACCTAGCAGCAGGTCACGAGGCAAGGCACCCGTGACCCCTGAGGCAAGTGAGGAGTCTAAAGGTAACGAGTCCGAGGATGACAACCCTACCTACGGTGAGCATCTGGAGATGACCGACATGCTTCATGCTCCACCTGTGACTCAGACACAGGGAGAGTCAAGCCAGGTAGATTCACCACTTTCCCCTAGTTGTATTCTCAATTTCTAAGTTCAGTTCCCAAAGAGTCTTACACCTTGATGATTTTCTTTCAATTTTTCGTAGGCACCTGCAGCTCCAGCCCGGAAGCCCCGTCGGCGTCGTTCCCGGGACCACATTGACGTTGGCAACGCCAATGTGTTGCCCACGCATCCAAGGAGGGAGCGTCGCCTGAGGGATCCTTTCAGCCCTCCGGATCAGCGGCGTCCACGCCAATGATGTTGCACTAGGTGTTGGACTGTAAGACTATGTTGCAATTTGTGCTGGCTATGTGTAAAAGACTATTGCAATTTATCGAACCTGTGTGTAAAAGACTTGTGGAATTGTCAAGTGTGTAAAACGCTATGTTGGATTTTAGTTGGATTTGTGCACCTGTATGTGACATGGATGCATCCATGCACAATTATAATGTGGTGGCATGTGCTTATTTCAAAATGGGTTACCTTGCTTCCTTGTCTCTTCTTTTCCCTTGTAGGATCAAGCAATCTGCAAGGTGAACAGAGAAAACAACATGTCAGGAGTGAAGAACTCTAAGAGGCCGCCATGGTGAAGGTATTTAACCTGAACAATTAATCTCATTTTCAGCCTATAATTTGCTAGTATGGTTTTCTATTTTCTTTACATGTTTAGAATTCAAAATGAATTTTATTCAGAAAATGTTTGGTAATGCATTCCATGAGAGGATTCATTTAGTTATACACTTTGAGGTGGATTGGAAAGGGATTTCAGGCTTAAGCAGCAGATATGCCCTCACCATTAGCTGTTGTGTTCTGATATTTAGGTCCCTTCATGGATATCCTAGGATCTGCACATGTCCATGAGCTTTGGTCAATTGTGACAGGTGTTATAACCCTTGTCAGTGTTGTCTAGGTCTCTTTGGTGATGAATCGACTGGCAGCCTAGTGCCACTTCAGAGCAACACATATGACTGTAAAGCTATTCTGATCTCAAACGACTTGGACTTTGCTCATCCAAAAAGTTATATAGATATAGTTACCTTTTTTCACAAGCTGATCTATAACAGCTTGATTCGGATTTATTTTGGATTAACTATTCGCTCCGCGTAACTTCAACAGCTTTTAGCCTGTAGCCGTACCCAAGTTAGGACCTCTTTTTTGACAAAGAGGATCTTGAATCCTCAACCACGTGCAGTAAGTACATCTGGTTTAATTCCTGAAAAATTGCTGAAAGGGAAAATAGCTCTTACTCTTCTGGTTTTGCTTTTGCAGATAGGAGGCCTGAAGATTTGGAACTTTTAAGATGAAGTGCCTACTTACATATCTAATGCTTGACTTGTTACAAGTATACCATGTTCTGTCATCAAATTTGCTGTTATGAATGCAATTTTGTTGAGATGTGTGGAAGCATAATACTTGGGTGTATAATATTGTGATATGAAAAGATAGACACAGAACATCATCAGTAGGCTATTTTGCCAAATTAGAAATATCTTCCACTGGTTTGGCAGAATTTTTTTGTTTTGAATATAATTGGAAATTTGTATATTCTATCTTGAGTTCTAAAAATCTCACTGTCAAATTGAAAGAGTATTGTATCACGCGTAACATTGACAGAGCTTATGTTTAGTGGCACTTCGAAGGATGCTACTGTGGAACAGATGGTGGTGCTGCTTTCTTGCTTTGTTTGGCAGGAGAAGCTCCAGGATGCCTCAAAGCCAAGGGAGGAGCTTGATTTGCTCTTCTACCAGTTGCAGGAGACGGCGAGAAGGGTCGCTAACCTTCAGCTTGAGTGCAAGGTAATTAATACTAGTAAACCGTCATATCAAATGCCTGTCCTTATTTTTTTTGCGAAAGATATTTGGGCTTCTGGTGCTGTGTATAGATTGGATTGTGATACTGAAACGTGATGTGCTGACAATGACAGATCCAAATTGACGTGGAAAGTTTTGTAAATTCTTTCCGACCTGACATAATGGAAGCGGTGTTGGATTAGTATCTTTTCCCTTGCCTTGCTTCATTCAAATTAGCAGTGCTACTACCATCTTGAGAATGCCATTTAACTATGCTCAAGTCAACTAAGCTGATTATTGCTTTCTTGATGTGCAGCACAATTACTTAAATTTGTGGGCACAATTCTTAACAATAGTGAAATGCCATCCATCATTGCAATTAGAAATGAAGTACTAAACAGCATGTTGTTGCTATTTTTAATTTTCCCTAATTTCTGTCTATCATAAGAAAAGGTTCTGCACATGAAAAGTTCTTCCTTTCTTGACTCTTACCACCACCACAGTTGCTTGTATTGTCCACTGAGTTGTGGTTAGACATGCTTCTTTCAAACTCTCCATTGCTAGCTGTATTTTTTATCCAGGCTTGTGTAAACATAAGCTTCAAACAAAAAAGGGAGTTTCTTTGGTTCAGAACATGGTACGGAAATTACAGGAAGTTCAGGTTTCTGTTCCACTGGTTACAGGAAATTACAGAAAACGGAGTTTACTGTACTGGAACTCCAATCTCCAGGGCAAATGCCTGGAATGCAGTTTTCCAGCACCAGGCCAATCGGTGCAGCAACTCTCTACTGCCGCTCCAGGCACAGTGGCGTGGCAGAGCTTCGCTGCCGCACAATGGAAAAACGCGTGATAAGTAGGATTTGGAGACCTTTTGGATGACTGAAAGTTTGGTGTGCTTGGCGCGGCAGGTAAACTCTGCCACGCCTGTACGCCTGGTGTGGCAACTCTCTACTGCCGTGCCAGGTGCACTGGCGCGGCAGGCAGCACACTGGTAAAATGCGTGACAGTAGACTTTCGAGATCTTTTGGACGTACTGAAAGTTTGGTGTGCACAGCTCGTCAGTTAAGCACTGCCGCACCAGGAGTCCTAGCGTGGCAATAGAGAGTTGCCGTGCCAGGCCTCCTGGCGGGCAGAGCTTATCTACCGCACCGTCCACACCACACTTTTAGTAACCATTATACTTGTTCTATAACCATTATACTAAATTTAGGACCTATGCATATGTACAATGTAGTGTTATGATTTGTGCTTCGATGAACCACTTCCCAAGTTGTGTTATGGTTAACCTAGTGCCATTTCATAGGCCTGCACTTTGATTGATCTTCCTTAGTAGTATTATTGGCAGCCCAACTTTCAA
The DNA here is from genome assembly GCF_005286985.2 of Setaria viridis. Taxonomy (NCBI): domain Eukaryota; kingdom Viridiplantae; phylum Streptophyta; class Magnoliopsida; order Poales; family Poaceae; genus Setaria; species Setaria viridis. Next base: position 24,672,943 of record NC_048263.2, on the reverse strand, counting down.
TTCTAATTCATGATTCGGTATTCCAGGGAATTTTTAGCTGAAATGATAGTTGCATCACAAAGTTAAACTAGAAGAACTTCCAACATTTCCGTGATTTGGTCCAAGTTATTATCGGTATGTTGCAAAATCACAATTATTTCAAGGATGTGCATCCCACTTTCAAGCAGTTGCCTTATGGTGCCTTCAATAAAGATGGTGTTTTCAAAGTTATAACATAACCCTTATTGCTTATGATAAAAGGTACAGCTCTCTCTTCTCGTCTTCACACACAACTATCTGAATGGGAGGTTTGACAATATCAGTGTTCCTTGAGCGCGAAAACGAAGAAAATCTTCCGCTCGAAAAATGAAAAGGCGTCGCAGCTTTTGAATAGGCCAGCAGTACAAGAGTTGTTGCCGCATGTATGTATGCTCAAGAGTCACATTCAACTCTTGTATTGGCCCCATGAAATAATTGTAACAATTATAATCATATAGGATACTTTTTTAACCAGACAAGCTGAAGAAAAAAATATATGCTCCATCAGATGTATTTTTAGCCACGTTGGGAGCCCTCTTCTTCTTCTGGCCTTCACCTCCTGCCTGGCCTGGAAATAGAACCCCGCCCCCTTTCTGATCCATTCATTTATGCAAGCAGGCGGGATTCAGAGCTAAGCCCCCCTCCTATTCGAAGCCGAGTGTGGCCTCCCCCTTTTCCTCTTCCTTCAGTATGGCTCCACTAAGGCGCCGCCTAGACTAGGAGCAAACAAGTCCTAGACTAGGAGCAAACAAGTCCTGTCCGGTCTCCTCCCCGAGAAATTTTGCCAAGAAAGAGAGAAACCATGACCGCTTCCAGTCCTTCCTAGTCCTCCCAGCGCCTCGACACTTCTGCTCCGCCCTACATGAGGAAGGTGTCCATCGACGCGCCGCCAGCCACGCTCGAGCTCTACATGGGCCCCCTGTGGCGGCCCTGCTGCCAGTGGGCTTCTACTACCCGGCGCCGGTCTTGGTCATGCCTCCGGCGCAGGGGTTCCCACCAGCTACATCCCTGGCTTGCTGGGGATTCCCGCAGAGCCCTTGCGTGGGGATGCCAGGTGCGTCGCCGTCCCCTGCTACAATCTGGAATCGAGCGTGCTGGATTTGTACTAGCTCTGCCATGGCCAGGCACCCGGCAGCTGGCGAAATGATTGCTTGAAAAGAGCTCATAGCTACCATGACCACGTCCGCGCACTCAATGCAAATAACATAATACATGTTTCTCAACAAATAAACATAGTTCTCACAATAAATATAATTCTCTCACAAATGAACATAGTTTTCAAAACTAAAGAGAAACATGAACCAACACAATGAACATGTTCATCTAGTCAGAGTCACCTTCACATAGTAACTCATCATCATCATCATCATCATCATCATCATCATCATCCCCCACAATAACAACTCCCTTCCCTTTCTTATCCATATTAACCTTACCAACAGGTAAATCGGCAACAAGTGCCTTTATCGCCTCCATCTGTGCCTCTTCCGCCCTTTCTTGTAACTCTTCCATTTCAATCCTCCTCTTCCTTGCCCTAACCTGCTGCAAATATTCTTCCCATGAACCCTTAGGGTATTTTGCATTCGGATCAACCACAAAACCTATGTGATTTCTCTCCTCCCTCAACCTTTGTTTCTCCAACTCCATCTCCTCCTGACACTTCCTCCTATTTTCTCTCTTCTCATCTTTAGCTAGAGGCCGTGGATACTTGGTTCTGTTCTGCCTCCAATACTTAATAATAGTTTCCTTCACATAAAGTCCTTCAAGCTTCACTCCAGTCTCCTGAACCATGTCTTATTATATTTCCCCCCATAGCAAGTCACTGTCAGGTATAGGCACATCATACTCCTCCCTAATCTTTTATATCAATTCTTGTGTTTCTCTTGACTTCCATGGTTCCGATGTATGACCCAACTTTAACAATAAATCACGACGACCAGAAAAAGTCTTCCCAATCACATGTTCTTCCCTCCTGCAACAAGATGTTCATATTGTTACAAATTTGAAACAATGGATACACATTTCACATGTAATGGCATAAATGATCAACAAAAGAGATTAATAGTTACCCACCCAGTACTTGCCATGTGCATTGCCACAGAACGAACCATATCCAAGATCAGAAGGCACCACACCATGTGTTGCCAATATAGGACACTTGCATCTATCACTAGGAGAGGACACACATGGCCATGGCACCTTTCCAGACTTGAACTCCCGCACTTGCTCCTCTGTTGGCCACATCAGTTTAGGCCCATAGATATACTCATTGAAATCACATAGCGGCCACCCATCCTGCATAAAACCGGTGACAAGATTACACGGTGTGTATCCAAAAAAAACTATCACTACTTCCTACACATGATCCTAACATTCTCCTACTAAACTTACATGGGTTGTTAGCAAGCATCGAAAGAATGGAGTGAACTTAGGTGGAACCCCTAAGTTAGGGTGCATAAGCTTAGTAGCAACTCCACACTTGCACATGGGAGGATCCCTCACACGCCTACAAGCAACCTCCTGCTTCTCCTCCTCGGTCATTCTAGGTGGGTTTGCTGGTGGAGGAACCCAACGCCTAAACTGATGGTATGGTTTAAGCTCTGTGCTAACGTATGAGAATAGGTGGATCCTAGGATCATATTTGTCAGGTCCATCTATCCACTGAAAGAAATTACAAGACGTGGCAGGCATAGGATCAAACTTCCACTTGCACACATAGAAGGCTCTTCCGACGATCTTTGGGTGCCTTGATTGTTTCACCTCGGCTGGCATGCCACAGCTCCAATCCGGTACCAGATGGGCAGAAGGTACGGGAGCATCCACATCGGACTCGCCCACGTAATGCATGTACCACCTACGCCGCTTGTATTCACACCTAGACACCGGCATCTCACCTACACATCAAGTCATCAAAAATTAATACACAAATAAACTTTAGACACGTAATCCATCAACTTTACCATGCCAACTATAGACATCAATTGGACATATTGCACAAATAAACCTACCAATGCTATGTACACTACACAATTGCATGAACATTTACCTAAATCTAAGCAGGCAACAAGTTCTACATATCAATATCGCGGGAAGAGAGTCTAGTGCGTATAAACTAAGCATCATCTAACACATAACAACATTGCATTTCATCAAAATTTGAAATCAACATCCTAACCCTAGGTCACCTAAACATCCTTCGATCTATGAAATGGAACGGTAAAACAAAGCAAAAAGTTGGGGGATACCTTCCAAACGAAGCGGTGAACGATTCCAAAAACTTTCCCCAACCAAAATCGCCGGATTTGGGGGTAGCGGCGGCCGGCGGTGAGTGCTTTGGTGGGGCTCGGGGGTTTCTGGAGGAAGGAAGAAAGGAGGGAGAGAGAGGAGGAAGGAGCCAGCGCGCAGCTATAACCCAGGCGCTACCGTGCTAGGCGGGCTGGCGCGGCATTACGCGCCGCGCCAGTGCATATGGCGTGGCAGAGGTTTCCTGCTGCGCCACGAGCACTAGCGCGGCCAAAAGGGCCACCCCGTGCAAATTAAGTTGGGAACGAGTTTTTTTAAAAAATATTTTAAAAACGTTTAAAAATAGAAAAATTCTCAAGAAGCATGGCCTCCCATCTCTCAAGATTCGAATCATGACTACCAAGAATCAGTCATATTGATGCTGGCGGCATAATGAAGAGCCAAGTAGAAAGGAAACGGCTGAATCATTCTCAAATTTTGGGCCGAGACTCAGTTTCATCTCTGAACTATCAAAACAACCATTTCAATGCTTAAACTTCTCCTTGTAGCTATCACCGGTGGAAAAATGAGCATTAGTCCCAGTTGGATAGGCTCATAGTTCTCGAAAATCTAACCAGGACTACTCTTTCGAGACTAAAGGCTCCCCCTTTAGTCCCGGGTCATTCACCCGGGACTAAAGACCTTCTTTAGTCCCGGTTGGTAATACCAACCAGGACTAAGGGACCGCCATGCATGCACATGCAAACGCATGCACGTGGCCCCTTTAGTCCCGGACCGGCACTAAAGACTTTTTCTTTTTACCCTAATTTTTTTTCCATATTAATGCTAAGTGTTGCTTCACTTATATATATACACCTATATGTATACATCCTTAGCGTACACTACTTACACATATACGCTCGTATTGTATGCATGTCGTATATATATTTCATGATAGTATATGCATAATATTAATTTTAACTACTATATATACAATTCTTAGTAGTTTATACACATCAAACTAGTATTTATACAATTACTATATATACAATAATTTGTCCAATAATTCTTAGGATCCTCCTGTCGTGGTGTTATTCGGTTCGGCTATTGAATGTCCTTCGTAATAAAATTCTCCATTAGGATTTATCACGTCGTCCATCAGAAATCCTATGAGAGATTCTTGGATTGCCAAAAGCCTCTCCTTCCCCAAGAGTTCTTCTCTAATATGCATCATCTGTAATTTGGAAATATGTGAATGTTACACCAACAATTAAATATAAGGAGCCAGAAATTGATTAATTATTAATAGGTTTATTTTAGGTACAGTTATATTGTCTGATATCACCTTGCCCCTCGCGAAATGGTACATGTGCTCACAGACGTAGTATCCATATAAATTATTCCCTTCTTCCTATCTCAAGCACTTTAGTGGAAAAAAAGTTATGAAATATTCGTGTTATAGAATGTACACAATGTGAAAACTTCATACATACCGGGAACGTTGTACTGAATGTAAGTTTTTCTTTGAAAATCACCATGGTGATTCTTATGGAATCGTTTTCATGCACTACGAATTAAAATAATGAATGATATAATATTAGGTGAAAATTTAGGAATCAAACTTTTGCATAGAGATAAAGGTCTAGAATTATTAGAAGTTAAGCATGTCTTGAATATCTTGGTGCTCGTCCTTTGGTTTCCTCAACGAATCAAACATAATAACGTTGCTTTGATCAATCATAATTATAAGGAGAATTCGGTGGAAACTGCGTACATATATGTTTATATTAGAACTAACTAACATTAATTAGGTAAGGAAAAGGAAAACAAAAATAGATGGTACCCACACTTACTTAAAGTTGTAAGGTAGTAGTATGTATGGCTTGTAATTCTGTTGCTCCAAGAATTTGTATATTTGGTCCAATGTATCCTTTGGGTGATCCCGAATCTGATCTTGGTTAACAAGCACTGGGTCCATGAAGCCAACGTTGAAGTACAATTCTCGACGGCACCTCTGAATTTGCATCCTACATAAAATGAAAGACAAAGTTAGTAGGGCGACACACACACAAAATAATGATCTGAGCTAAAATTAACATCTAATAAACACACACTTACAAAACACAGGCGTTGATGAGAGAGGCATCAAGGGCATCTTGATTGTACACTTCATAAATATCCTTGAATTCCAACCATAGCAGTTTCTCACCTTCATTGAAAAAATCAATCGGTTTAACAAGAAGAGCGAACATGACCCTTTCCTTGGCCGACTGCTCCATGTACCGCTGATGGAATTCATACATCTTAGTTGAGAGCTTCCAAACCAATTCAGGCCTGACTAGAGGCTTGCCTAACTCAAAGGGCCATTTAGGTACAGTCTTTTCTGGAGGTGGCGGTATGGCTCGCCCTAGAACTTCAACAAGCGAGTGACCTGTGTCTTCCATAAACTTCATGACATTTGATTTGTTGTTCTAAACGCATAGCTGCTATAGCTAGAGCGTCTTTATCTGCTTGCTTATCTTGCTGCCCGAGCTGGGGGACAGTACAACTGGACGACGACTCTCCTTGTTTTTTTTTCCTTCCGATAAGACTTAACTAACGAACGATCGTCGTTCGATAGTAACGTCTTCTTGACTTCTTTCTTCATTCCAATAAAAAACTTTAATTTGGCTGGATCTACTAGCTTAGGCTCCATCTCCTTCGTTTTTCTTTCTGCAGCGATTTTTCAAACCACTCCCTTACATATGCTTGTATGCCTCCTCCAATTCCTTAGGATTCAAATCACCTGCTAGCTTCTTAGTAGGTTCAGTCTTCTTTGTTTTCTTCCTCAGCTCTTTTGCCTTTGGTTGCTTTCGCTTGGAAGGCAGTGGTCGCAACTTCTTCAGAGGTGCTGCAGGTTCCTTGCTCGCACCAGACTTTAGTCACGGCGCTACAGATGGTGATCGGGGAAGGGTGTTTTGGTCATCGTCACTCGCACCTTCCAGATTCAATGGTGCTGGAGAAAGTGATCAAGCAGGATGAGACGGTCCCGGTGGTGATGATGGTCCTGGAGGTGGATGTGCTGGAGATGACAGTCTTGAGTTTTGAGTAGATGGTGGTTGCGGGGGATCTATGGGAAGAAATGATGCCTCCTTGCCGGGGATGGTGATGTAATGTTTGCACCATAGAATGATACCATGAAGTGCATCTCATAGTGTCCTTTACTCATCACCTCCTGGGAGGTCGAGCTCTGGGCCTTCATATTGAGTATCACAAATCTGCTCCACCCCAACGCTAGAGTAGCCAGGTGGAATCGGCATGCCATGGTTTGTATGCCCTAGCATGATTGGTAAAACACTTTTGTACGCCATCTATACATATAGGATAAATAAAGAAGTTATTAAACTCCCAAGGCATGGATCAATTGAGATAATTGTATAAATTATATATATGTATACCTTAATAGTGAGATTGCCAAATGGTCTGTACAGCTCACATGAGGTGCGCTTGAGTGATGTCATCCATAGAGTACCATTGGTTGTCTTGCACAACCATGGGTAAGCTTGACATGTTTTTATCAGGGACCCCTGTGGAAGCACAGCTGCTTTGGCGTTGAGAAGGGCTAATGACATAGTAGGATCCGGCAATGCTCCAGATTGGGCCATCTCAGTAACTGCTAGGGCCACTTGCCGATTAATTTCTTCCTGCATTCTTATATCTTGTTCATGCACTTTAGCTTCTAACATGCGCCGCCACCACTCCTCTTGCTATTCCTTTCTTCTCTTCCGGCTTCTGTATGTGTCGATGTCCCTACGGAAAGCAAACTTCCATGGAACCACCCCGAAGCCTCGGCAATGTCCTGGCTGTTCATGATTCTCGAGCGCCAAAGTCAGCTCATCGTTCTCTCTATCAGGCTTGAACTTTCCTGCATTAAAATCTTCAATGTTTTTGATAAGCCTGAGGGCCTTCTCACGTATTGTTTTGTTGAAAATAAGTGTCCCATCCTCAAGGATAAGGGTGCCTCCATGAGCGTAATAACAATTCTTTGATCAAATGGGCCACTTAATAGTCGCTGGTACGATACCTTGATCGATTAGGTCTTGTTCCATCTTTCTCCATTTGGGAATTGCACTCCTGTAACCACCTTGCCCTAGATGATGATGGTACTCCTTCTTCTGGGCATTGCCTGAGTTGACACGAACCTTGTTCGCACTATCTTCAATCCTCTTGTATTCTAGAAATGAGTTCCAATGATCTCTTAACTTTGTCCAGTCATTAAAATCTGGAGTTCGTCCCTTCTTGATATAGTTCGCATCCAGATTTTTCTTGAAGGTCTGAAATTGGGTTCCCATCTTCTTGAGCGTCCAGTCTTTCACAACTTTCTTATCAACTCCGTCCAGAAGTGTGAAGTGTTTCTTGACATCTGCCTACAACATATCTTTCTATCTCTACGGGAGCACGTATGGATCATCTTTTTTACCCTTCCATTGTCGAATGCTGATGGGCACATTGTCCCTTACAATAGCCCCGCATTGACTCACGAACTTTCTAGCGACTTTTTCAGGAGCAATTGGCTGGCCCTCTTGTGTCACTTCAGTGATGTGAAGCCTTCCCTCCATTATCTTTGTACGACCTCGCGATTTCTTTCGCTTCATCGATCTAAAGGGCTAAAAGTTCAAGATTCGTTAATTAGTACATAGTAATAATGAATATGAAGTTATAGATGGGGTAAAACAATGAAAATGATATATACCTCGCCGGAACCTTCCATCACGGCAATGTCTTATTCTGCATTGTCATCAACGTCATGCTCGGGCTCATCATTGCCATCACCGTACATGTTGAGGAACATGTCCGCCTGGCTACCCTCATCCTTGGTGTAGGTTCTTGGAATGTTTGAGCCACTACCACCAGCAATAATGTGCTCCATTATATACCTTTCATCCTCTTCGTCTCCCAACTCAACTAATAATGGTATTAGTTATTCACACATGTAATCATAGATACATTAAATTAAAGATTGTCTCAAGTAGTACAGTAAATGTATATGCATGAAATCATACAACAACTATGAAACCATACAAAACTTATCATATATAGAATCATATATACACATAGACACATGATTGAAAATATACACTTAAAACCATACACTAAAACTTGTACAATTTATTACATGAAATTAAACATTAAGAATATTAACATGAAATAAATACACATGAAACCATACATTGTACTAATTCACTAAAACTTGTATAATTTTATTAAATGAAACTTACATGAAATTAAACATTAAGAATATTAACATGAAATAAATACACACGAAACCATACATTGTACTAATTTTCTATAATTTCCTAAGCATTTATACTAAATTTTACTAGTTTCAAGACATTTCCACTAATCTACAAAATTATACAAATTTTCTAAGCATTTATACGAAATTATACAAATTTCTACTAAATTATACTAATTTCCCGAGCATTTATAATAAATGATACTAATTTCTACTAAAGTATACTAATTTCCAATGCATTTCTAATAATCTAATAAATTTTACTAAATTATACTAATTTGTACTAAATTATAATATTATCCTAAGCATTTATACTAAATAATACTAATTTCTACTAAATTATACTAATTTCCTAAGCATTTATACTAAATTATTCTAATTTATACTAATAAAGTATACTAATTTTCAAAGCAATTCCACTAATCTACTAAATTTTACTAAATTCTACTAAATTATACTAATTTCCTAATTTAATATACTAAAATCCTAATTAAAAAAAACTCGGCTTGTGTCAGCGCCCGATTGGTGCCGTACTTATCGGCAGACGGGCAGCGGGGGCAGGCCGGGGTATTGGGATGGCGGCGCAGGGTGGCCGCGGCGGATAGTGGCACGCGCGGGGGGGGGGGGGTGTGCGCCGAGCATCATCGGGGCCGCGCGGGCGTCGCGTAGGGGCCAGCCGGAGGAGAAGGGGTGGTCGGTGGCGGTGGTGTGGCTGGGGGCGTGGTTTAGTCCAGGAGGGTGCCACCGGGGAGGAGGAGGGCGCTCGACTGAGAAGGTACCGCAGAGAAGCTGCAGAGCGCAGAGGCGAAGGAGATTGTTAAGACTGGCGGTGGCGGTGCAGCTGGGTGCGGCGTCGGGCTGGGAGGGTGGCACCGGGGAGCCGCGAGGCGTAGAGGCGAATGAGATTGTGGCCGGTAGCGCGACAATATGCGTGGGGGGGAGGGGTGGTCGTGCCAGGGAGTTGGGGCGCGGAGATGAAGGTGGCGGTACGACGGTCTGGGAGCAACGATGACGTCGAGGTAGACGCCCGCGGAGATGACGGTGGCAATATGGTGGCTTCAGAGGCGACGAGGATGACGAAAGGGCATGGCGGGCGATCAAAACGGCTAAGTCCCAGGAGGGAGAAGGGGTCAGGATAATTGTACCCCCCCCCTTTAGTCCGGTTGGTAATACCACCCGGGACTAAAGATCCTTAGTCCCGGTTGGTATTAGCACCTAGGACTAAAGGGGGGGTCTTTAGTCCCAGGTCGTAATACCACCTGGGACTAAAGGGGGGCTCGCGTGCGGGAGATGAAAATGCCCCCTTTTAATCCGGGGTGGTATTACCAACCGGGACTAAAGGGTACTCTCCTTTTTCAATTCTCACACTATACCAGCTACAATTCGATTAAATAGATTTGATTTTTTTATATGTTCTAAATTTCTTTTGTACTTCTATTATCCAAGAAAAATGGTAATATTCAATATTTGAACATGCAAAAATATATTAATTTATCAAATAATTATTTTTACACTTTATTGATAAAAAATCTGGTAATAAATAATTTGAGAATGAAAAATGTATCCAATTGTTTCAAACCTCATAATAATTTTTATGAAGTCCCAATTTCCTCCCCTTTGCATTTCCCGCACAACCTCATAATAATTTGATCGAATAATAATGTGATGACCCAAAAACTCACATAAAGGATGATCATATCTAGTGCATTACATAAATGAGTTTTTCACATCACTAAAATATAATAGAAAGGTTCTCATATATGACCATAGAGCATTACATAAAGGTTTACCATAGTGCATTACAATGCAATGTTAAAAAACTTCTTCTTAATGAAAGTTCCTTCGTCATGATCACAACGTAAGTACGGAGCCTCTTTTTTGGCTAGCATGATGCTTGGGACAACTTCGACAGCGAATGGAGGCATGCCATCAAGCTGATCATAATCATCTGACTAGTCTATTTTGTTCTCGACTTCCACAATTTTTCTTTTACCTGGAAGAACTATGTGGCGCTTTGGCTCCCATGATTTTTCTTTATCTTTTGAATTTTTCTTAGGTTTCCTATACATGTCCTTCACATAGAAAACCTGATGCACATCATTGGCAAGGACGAATGGTTCATCATTATCTCCAGTCTTAGTCAGGTCCAATATTGTCATTCCATACTAATCTTTCATTATGCCACCTCCAATCAGCTTCACCCATTGGCAACAAAATAGAGGGATGTTCAGTGGTCCGTATTTGAGTTCCCAGATCTCTTGTATGAAACCATAATATGAGTACTTGCTCCCATTGCTGTCTATGGCATCTACATGGACACCACTATTTTGGTTGGTGTTTTTTTGATCTTGGGCTCTCGTGTAAAATGTATAACCATTTATCTCGTAACCTTGGAATTTCATGATTGTGCTAGAAGGTCCCCTAGCTAACCAGACGAGTTGTTCGTGAATTGCAGAGTTACCCATAAGGTGTTGACGCAATCAAGAGGGGAAAGTATCCATGTGATGACGTAATACAGGCATCGGATTTTGTCGGGTATTGGAAAAATAGAATCTGCTTGTATTCCTTGATATACGGAGTCACCAAGGATGATTGTTGCAGAACCGTGAAGTATACTTTATGGAACAAATCACTACCATTGCTCAAACTTGATTTGCTTCCAAGGGTGCCCTTTCCCCATAGCCTCCCCTCGTGGTGTGAAACTGAAACCCCAATCGAATTAATTGAGTCAATAAAATCAACACAAAACTCAATGGCCTCCTCTATTCCATATCCCTTGACGATGCTTCCTTCTAGATGAGCACAATTAAGAACATAGTTTTTTAGACTGAGATGAACCTCTTGAAAGGCCACATATTGTGCAGGAATACTGAACTGAGAATAGTAATCTCTTTGACTAGGTGAACTAGGAGGTGTGTCATAATATTGAAGAAGGATGGTGGAAATACCAACTCAAAGCTGACAAGACATTATACCACATCATTTTGTAGCTTTAGTAGCTTGGTTGGATCGATTGCCTTCTGTGAAATCGCATTGAGAAACATGCATAGCTTTACGAGTGCCAATCGTACATTCTTTGGTAGAATACCCCTCAGTGCAACCGGAAGCAACTGGGTCATCAACATGTGGCAGTCATGGGGCTTTAGATTTGTGAAGTTCTTTTCTTTCATATTTATTATTCCCTTTATATTCGAGGAGTACCCACATGGAACCTTGATACTATTCATGCAGTCAAACATGCTATCCCTCTCTTCCTTGCTGAGAGTGTAACTAGCAGGACGTAAGTAGTGTTGTCCTTTATCTCTCTTCTCGAGATATAGGTCATCTCGTTGCTTCATATGTTTTAGGTCCTATCATGCTTCCAGTGTATCTTTTGTGTTCCCGTAACAACCCAGGAAGCCTAGCACGTTCATGCAAAGATTTTTCGTTAGGTGCATCACGTCTATTGTGTTGTGGACCTCTAGGATTTTCCAATAAGGTAGCTCCCAAAATATAGACTTCTTCTTCCACATGGGTGCATGTCCGTTATCGTTGTTCAGACCTTTTTCCAAAGACTACCCTTACATCCTTTATCATCTCAAATACTCGCTTTCCATTACAATGTGCGGGTTTTCTACGATAGTCCGCTGCCCCTTTGAAATGCATCCCTTTCTTTATGAACGGGTTGTTAGCTGGAAGAAATTGACGATGACCCATATACACGACCTTCCTAAAGCGTTTCAAATACATGCTGTCTGTGTCGTCTAAATAGTGGGTGTAGGCCTGATATCCGTTGTTTGTTTGTCTTGAAAGGTTACTCAGCACAGGCCAATCATTGATGGTTATGAACAACAATGCTCGTAGGTCAAAGCTATCTTGTTTATCCTCATCCCACACACGTACACCTTCTTCCTTCCAGAGCAGTAAAAGTTCATCAATCAACGATCTTAGGTAGACATCAATGTCATTGCCGGGTTGTTTTGGACCTTGGATAAGCATCGGCATCATAATGAACTTCCACTTCATACATAGCCAAGGAGGAAGGTAGAACATACATGGGGTCACAGGCCAAGTACTATGACCACTACTCAACTCACCGAATGGATTGAATCCATCAATACTTAAACCAAACCTTATGTTCCTTGCATCACTTTCAAAGTTCGGGAATACTCTACCAATTGATCTCCATTGGGCCCCATCCACAGGGTGTCTCAGCATGTCATCTTGCTTACATTCTTCTTTGTGCCATCGCATTAACTTAGCATTCGCCTTGTTTCTAAACAAATGCTTCAAATGTGGTATTATAGGGAAATACCACATCACCTTCGTGGGAACTCTCTTCTTAGGAGGCTGCCCCTCAACATCACCAGGATCACTCGCCTGATCTTATATCACCGCGCTCTGCACACAGGACAAGCATCCAATTTCTTGTATTTACCATGATAGAGGATATAGTCATTAGGACATGCGTGTATCTTCTGAACCTCCAATCCTAGAGGGCAAACAACCTGTTAGCTTTATATGTTGTGGACGACAATTCATTATTATTGGAAAGCATATTCTTTACAATTTTCAATATCCCTTGAAATGCCTTATCAGACACACCATTTTTTGCCTTTCATTGCAACATTTCCAATGTGGTACCTAGTCTTTCTGTGCATCCCGTAGCACCTGACCAAGATTGTCAATAGGGTCATCTTCTGCAAACTCTTCTTCATTAGCCTCACCCATTGTAGTATCTGCAAAAGCTTGGCCTGCAGCCTAGTTTGGAATGTTGTTATCATCCTCCTCTTCTTTGCTGTCTTCCATTACAACGTCTCTTTTGCCGTGCTTGGTCCAAACCAAATAGTTAGGCATGAAATCGTATCTAAACAAGTGGCTGTGAAGAGTCCCCCAGAAAGAGTAGCCCTTATTAATGCATTGGAAGCATGGACAACATATGAATCCCTTCTCTTGCTTGTTGGCTTTGGCCACTTCAAGAAAATAATGCAAGCCAGCAACAAACTCCTTGATCTGTCTCTCCATGTTGTACATCCGTTGCCAGTCCATCTGCATCGTATTACATGAAAAATGGACATAGGTCTTCGTATTAGATAAAGAACTTGATCAATATTGATAATTTACACCAACCAACCTTCATAAAGATAAAAACAATTCACATGAAAATTACACCAATCAACCTTCATATCATTCACTAGGTCGACAAAATGAAAAAATGCTAGAATTCTAGAACAAGACAATATATATATATATATATATATATATATATATATATATATACATACTAAGGATCACATATGCTCCATAGTAGACTTCACGTAGTCAATAATCCTAAAATAATGATACAACATAGTAGAATATTCACCCTCCAAGTCATCTCTGCACATGACTCAATCTTCTCTGAAGTCTATGGAGAGTAACGTCCACTCCTCTAGTACCAGAAAATAATGGTAGAATAGAAGATCTTTGAGTTCACATACTCTGGCTGAAAATCGTAAAGGAATATTGAAATAATTGTCCAAATGTCTTTTGGAGCAAGTGCCAGATTTCATAATAGAAGTATGGTGGCACACAATAGCCTGTCCAGGCAAAAAACCTGTTCACTGAGCAAGGCCCATTTTGGCAACCCAAAACCAACCAGAAGCCGGTGTGTCAAGGTCAGTGAACAAATCTCTACCTGAACAGGCTATTGGGCCATCATACTTCTATTATGAGAATGTGGCTCCAAAAGGCATTTGTAAAACTATTTCAAGATTCTTTTATGATATTCAGCTAGAGTTTGTGGACTCGAAGTTCTTCTGTTCTACCATTATTTTTGGATTCTTGACTCCGTGAAGTCTACTATGGAGCATCTGTAGTCTTTAGTGTATGTTTGTTGTCCTGTTCCACAATTCTAGCATTAAGTTGACCGGTGGGTGGGTTCATGTCACTCTAATTTAACATGCAAACTATTTATTTACTAAATTTTATTGCAAGGACTAAATATTAAAATACATTTACTCTATTTTTTACCTCAATTTGATTGCAAGGACTAAATATTTAAAACATATTTACTCTATTTTTTCCATACCTAATATTGATTAAGTTCTTTATCTAATATGAATCATATATAACAAGCAAGCTATCCATCCATCAAATTCTAGCTCAAAAACATATATAAATAAAAAATCCTCTCCGTTCTCCCTCATTATAAAAAACTCATTTTTCACTATGTCTAAAGCATAAAACAAAGCATAATAATAATAAATAAAGGGAGGATGAAGTAGCTAACCTTTACAACACTTTTGATGAGTGAAATCCCCACAAAATTGATGAAAAAAAATCGGGCAGCACCTCCCTAAGCCTGCCAAGTTGCCATGGAGAAGGAGAGCCCGAGCTCTCTGTGTGAGTGGCTTGGGCTCGGAGAGGAAGAAGGGGATTTTATAGGCCAGGCGTTTAGTTATTACCAACCGGGACTAAAGAGCTTCATCTAGTCCCGGTTGAAACTACCAACCGGGACTAAATATTCTGTCCCAGTTGGTAACACCAACCAGGACTAGTTGTGATGTCTTTAGTCCCGGTTGGTGTTACCAACTGGGACTAAACGCCCCACTAGATTCCTCTTGATGCTTCTAGCTTTACTAGCCCTTACAACTGGGACTAAAGGGGACTCTTTAGTCCCGGTTGATATTATCAACTGGGACTAAAGATAGATGCTGTCGGAGGTGGCCGTCGGTGGTGGGAATTTGACCCGGGACTAAAGCTGTTTTAGTCCCGGGTCCAAAAACAACCAAGATATATATCCAAGGATCAAAAGCCGTTTCTCTACCAGTGTATATTTCATTATTTGTCCTATATATCTTGTCATGTTGGTGCACCTCATATCAAAGTTATTGTGTAGACAAGTAAAATCCCCCTCCTACCCTCTATATGCTACGCATCCCTCCGCTATCTGCATGTTCGTCTTGTGTCTCCCAATCCATCTCCATCCCAATCCAATGTCACTTGGTTCTAGTGAAGGGAAGGAGAAGATTAAAAGAAGTTTTAGGGGAGGTGAATCTAGCTCATTGGTGTGAACTCGTGGAACCAATCAGCATGAATTTGGAGGTAACTTGTTGATGAATATTGGATAGGGCATGAAAATCGATTGAAACTTGTTGACGCAAAATCTAGATTTCAGGCTCTTACGTTGGCAACACGTGAGGACCTGGGAGATCTGATTAACTCCAGTGCAGGATCCATTCTACTCACGAAGGTGTGCGACGTGCCAGTCAATTTGACTGCAATTGACAAAGGAAGGCTTGGTAAACATTAAATTCTTGAGCCGATAGGATGCGAAGCCTATGAACTCATGGGTGGCATTACTTTGAATAAACACCATTGTAAAAAATGCATTGAATATGATCATGAGGCACATGTAAAATAACAGCATTAATGACATGTGCCATCGACTGGATGAGCCAACGGGCTAAGATGAATCTAGGATTTAAAGTAGTAGCCATTAACACATAACTTGTCTACCACGCATGTGGCAATTCAATTAACAAATCTAATTAATGTCATGAGCCGATAGATTGGACTTAATCGAGAAAGTATGGCGTCATAGAGCATTAACTTTGATTTATTAACCTAAAAGACTAGAGTGTGGCAAAAAGGCCTTGCACAAGTAGCCATCGGCTCGATGACGTCAGCCTACTACTGAGATGGATGGATCAGACTGAACCGAGACAGCATCGGCTCAACAGCAGTAGGCTAACGCTAAGGATCCGAGGGCTAGTGATACGAGGTGCGAGGGTAAAAGATCTATTGGATATAATTAATATAAAGAAATAATTAAAACATGTAAGGTTAAATTAGCTGATGAGATTAGATAACTGGTGAGCACATAAAAAAACAACTAGGAGATCGATACGATACAACACTAATCGGATCTAGGAAAATTTGATAACTTTAAGCATTTGAAATAACTAAGAGATCGACGTGATTCAACTTAACTAAATCAAACAAACTTGATAACTAGCCTTACGATAAGAGGATCAGAATATCATACTGAACCGAGAAAGTTCTGATAGAGGTAACGACGTAATGATCGATAAGGATGGTACTTACAAGCTCGTCAGAGGTCGAAGCCGATGCAGCCCTGCTCACTAGAAGGCACTCATCGAAAGCTACTCTACTCCTACTCCTAGGATTTGTGGCGTGAAGCCGAAAAAAGAACTTGTATTGATGAATTGTATAATTATTCTGGTACAATGCCTTGGGTTTATATTTATACCCTAGAGCAAGCTACAATCCTAGTCAGTTACGATATGAACCATTACAATGAATCCAAAAGTTAACTAAAAATAAATCTCCACTCTTTCCCTTATGTGGTGGAGACACCGCGCTTGTCTTGAACTCTTTCCCCAATTCCCATTGGCTCTTGAGACCTATTCTCCATCGGTTGACACTGGTCAGAAACTGGTGTCAACAAAACTGAGCATATGAGGAATCAATTTGTGATGAGATTGTTCTATTTTTTCTATTGTTTTTGGCAAAATCATGTTTGATTATTTTTTTGCAGCTTGAACGGTTACTTGAAGAACATAGGGAGGGGGTGGTGGTCAAGATTGGGCTATGATGCCACCATGGCTTGTACCTGATCTCGTGTTGCATTTGGTCGGGTTCAAACACAAGTGGAAAGGGGAGGAAGTGGTTACTTGTCTGGATGTTAACCATAAAACCCTAGATGATTGGATGCTGATGAGGTACGTTAATGTAGCAAGACACGTAGAATGAAGGATAAAATTGAGTTTTGAAGAGAAGCGCAAGGACTGGAACGGTAGTTTGGTTAGTCCAAGGACGAAATTGAGACTCAGTTGAAAGTTTGAGATGCTATTCCACCAAAAGAAAAGCACAAATTGACTTTAAAGCCTCTAATAGTACACACACTTGGATTCTTGACACTAACAGTGTAATGTCGCGAGCCACCCTACTATAGTTGTGTAGCGTGCTATGTGCAATCACCTGTTCTTTTTTTTAATCGAACCAGGAAGGAGGGCTGCCAATTATATTAAAAAGAGGATGAAATTTAGACTGGACGAAAATAACAAATGGGAAGGAAAAAAAACACAAACACCGCAGGTTGGATTGGGTCATCCACACATGCCGCACCACACCATTGCACTCAACTCAACAACACATCAGTTAGTTGGATTGGGACATCAACACGTGCCGAGCTCCACTCATCTCAAACACAATCTGCTTGGTCGGATTGGGATATCGACACGAGCCACATAACTGCCCTCACATCATGGCAGCCCCTCAACACTCGCCACCATGGCAACGGCCCTACCACCACCATCGGTCCCCCAGCACCCCCAAACGAGCAGCGCTGACCACCATATGAAGCCAAGGACCTGTGCACCACTTGTGCCATCATAACCGATGATGTTTAGCACCGGACCAACTGCTGCCATGCAGAGTTGGTCACCAAGAACCGCTGCAAGTCGTGTAGCCATCACACCATCGTAGCCGCTTGCACCGTCTCCGATGTTGTTTTGCACAGGGCTAACCTTGCCAAGGAAGATTAGCCACCGCAGCCCACCGCAAGCCGCAAAGCCAACTCACGAGTAGCCACCATTGACTGCCACTAGGCCGCTTGCACCATCGCCAACCCATCAATGACCACCCCAAAAAAGCACACACCAGCCACCGCCGTCGATGGATCCTCCGAAGCGATGTCTCCAACAAGAGAAACAATGTCCTTAGACATCGTCATCGCTGCTCCGACTGGAGGACGACTTTCACCATGTTGATGGCAGTTAGCGCATCAATTCATGAACCACAAACGCATGGATCAGCTGTAGCTTTTCTCTTAGAGTATTCCCCCAGGTTTATTAATTCGTGGAACAAGTGGATTGCTGGCTCTCACTTTATACTAATCTTACCAACCAAATAAGACAATAAGGGTTGTGTGGAGAGACAAACCAATCTAAACTAAGCAAGGAACAAGAAGCAAAGGTTGACCAAGATAGATAACAAAGATAGATATGTGTTCCCTCCCTAGGATCTAGGTTCACATGAATATGCATCTACTACACAAAAGGGGTGCTGCCTTTACTAGCTATTACAAAGATTATGTGCTCGCTCTGCTCTTTCCCTCCTGCATACCGTCACTACACATGGGTACTCAACAACGTCGCTCACACATCTATATCAAAGCGTCCGCAAAGTTAAGCTAATGACCATGATTACCACAAACTCTACTAAGAATATGCGCTGATCAGAACACATATGAATGAAGCATTGCAATGACATAGACCATGAAGAATTGATAGGCATAAAGTACATGTAGCAGTTACATATCAAGGATCCAAACAATCCTAGGGATGAACAGAGACTTTACCCCATCATCTTACAGAGATTGACGCAAAAAGGGGTGAAGGAGACTCTGGAGAACGTTGTCACCGAAGATGGCGGCAAGAGGGTGCAGGAATAGCCTAGGTCGATCGGCCTAGGGTTCCTCAGGCCGATCAGCTTGAGGGCTTCCTTGCACCTCCTAACTCCCGTCAGCATTGGTTGGTGCGGTGAACTGATCTAATCCCTATTTTTCATCTTGTGGTGGTGGCAGCTAGGTCTAAACTCATCGGGATCCCCCTACTTGTTGAAAGTCCTTGGTATTTATAGTTATCAGCATCGGTTGGGGTGCCTTCGAAGCCAAGTTTCTGGAAAATAGCCCTAGGAATGTCATGGGCTTCCTCCTGGTGAAAGGGCATGACGATCGGGGCCTGAAATGGGCTAGGCCGATCGACCTGGACCCCCATGGGCTGATCATCATGCCCTGTTTTGGCCTCCAATGACCGAGCACTTCATAAGAAAGTTGTAGATCTCGTCAAGTTATGCAATGTTTCCTATAAATTCGCCCCAATCAAAGTTCGGATGAGGAAGATATGGCCCATGCAAGTTTAAGCTGCTCCTGTGGGCTTGCAGTTCAATGTTCGTGTTTGGGCCTTCCAATATCCAAAGTTCGAGCCCAATTCTCACTTGTAAGAAAACCCTTCAATTATGTTGTAGTTCCTGTGATTTTGCAATATGATCCAAAATTCAATACATATGCAATAATGGAGTTATTTCAAGTTCCAAGTGGCGGGTTAGTATAAGAATATGCGTGAAAACACTAGTTAAATGGCACTAAAAGTGTGTTAATAATGAGTGTCAACTATTCCCCCATGCTTAACCTTGCTCGTCCTCGAGTAAGTCAATTCTTGCTTAAAAGAAATTAATGTTGCCTTTCAATGTCATCCCTGTACTTAGTTATACATGACAAGATATATAGCTCCCTCTCAAGTGTTTAGTATTAAAGTTCAAGTTGTGACCGGCTTCTTTTTCGTTATGGAAGATAGACTAGCAATAAAGAACAAGTCACAATAAAATAAATGCAATGCTCTTCAAACTTAAGTCAACTTCAGACCCTTACCTTGTTTCATTGTGAAGAGTTTTTCAAAAAGATGCATCTCCAACATAAGTGAGATTCTCTTACAAAAGTTCATGGAAACACTCACCTCATCAAGTCACTCAAACCTATACTAGATTATTTTCAACCTTTTATACTTATATATGAAAGTGGAAGGCTTATGTGGAGCTTGGTAGGTAGAAAACAATCCTAGCAAAATATTTATATCTGAAATATTATCAAACTAAGAGAGAGATCTATTGGATTTACTAAGACTTATCAAAAAGGCCATGGAAAATAAATGTTGGAGAGGGAGAGAGATGGAACACACACATTTAGATAGGTGGACATGTGCAAGTGGCAAATGAATGATCCCGAAGTACAAATGAAGTCCTCATTATCAGATTGCACATGGTTGGAAAATGAGTATGGATCAATCCTTAATCTTGAAAGTACTAGGAACTTTTAATGAAGCTCAAAGAACTGAGGAGCACTTTATTATTTTATTTATTTTTTGTTTTTCATTCCTTTTTCTTTCTTCTTTCTTTCTTTATTTTTCCACATTTTTTTTCTTGTTGCTCCTCAGAACTTCTTGCAACATAGTACTTTTCTCAGCAGTAGTCAGAGATAATGCGATGACTCCTCCCCCATGCTTAGACAATCCTCGTCCTTGAGCATGAAAGGGGAAGAAAGATAAACTACTGAGGTAAGTACCAAAATCTTCAACCTTCACCAAAAAATTATTTATTCCTCTGGAGGGTCATCCACGCCAAAATTCAGAGCGTTCAAGGGTGAAAACCACCCAGGCCAATCGAACTGAGGGTGTCTGGGCTGATTGGCCTAGCCCCTTCTTGCATCTGTTTAAACAAATTTTTATTCCATGCACTGGTGGACGCATCCAAATATTATTTTTCTTAAAAAGGTTTTGATATATGTTTCGGATCTTTGTTGAAGTATTTTTCCATACTCAATAATAGGTTATGGTCAAGGAGGTAATCACAAAAATGATAATTTTGGTTTAGGTTGGATGCCCAGCAAGGTTTGTGAGATTCGTGATGTGGAAATTCACAATGCATGGACATAAATGCTAGCAATAAAAGGTTACACAAAGGAATGACCAGCTTCTAAGTCTCAAACCACAGAAATCAATCCTAATCCAACTCATCAGAATATAATTTTGCAATCTAAAGGTTTCATCATGAAAGTGCATGTATGTATATAGGCTTTGGTAGGGTAGAACATTTCAGGAGATTCACGAATGTAGGTAGTATAAGAATTAAT
This sequence comes from Setaria viridis, assembly GCF_005286985.2. Classification (NCBI taxonomy): domain Eukaryota; kingdom Viridiplantae; phylum Streptophyta; class Magnoliopsida; order Poales; family Poaceae; genus Setaria; species Setaria viridis. Next base: position 24,651,755 of record NC_048263.2, on the reverse strand, counting down.
GTTTCAATAAAAGCAAGATAAGTTATAAAGTCATCAGTAAACTTAAATCAGAGAGCAACTAAATGAACGTGGGTCTAGAATATACTCATTTAACCTCCACAATTAAAAGAGTCAGTATTTAAATCAATTTAAGATCATTTTTTAGAGAGTAATTAGTCAAGGCATATATAACATCATGTAGGTAAAACAAAGCGGCAACTTTCATCATTTTTCCATAAGCAAAGACAATATAAAACATCGAGGTGAGCACATGGTCATGCCTTTTATTGCAAATAAAAACAAAACTAGGTTGTCCTCCTAGTGGCCATGTTATTATCACACAAATGTTGCACTAAATTGAAGGTTAAAGGCATATGTATAGACAATTAGAAATAGATGGAAAAGAGAATGTGCAAGAAAAATTTACCGTCCTGTTGATACTTGTGATGAAGTGTAGTGAAGCCCCCCATGCTTGAGCATTGTCCTAAGCATAGAAGAAGAACAATGAGCATCTTTTGGCAGTCATAATCCTCATACTCCATGTGTCATTTTCATCCAGCAAGTCCTCCCCCATGCTTAGCATTTTGCTAGGCATGTAAGAAGAAGACAAAGCATCTTGTGATCATCCTTAATGTTGTCTTTTATTGTCCATTGTGGTTCCCTTCTAACATCTTCATCTGTTAAATTTTTCATGCTTGTGTGTCCATGTGACAATGCTCTGGAGGGTGTAATTCTGTCTTAAGCTTCATAATTTCCTCATGTATGCTCAATGGAAGCATTGCTCAAGCTTCTCTTCATTAATCTCCTCTGTTTAGCTATCATCATCTTGCAACCACCTTTTCTTCATGAATTTTCCCATAAATCCAGAACAGAAAATATACCAAATTATAGAACTATTAAAATGCGTATGAAATTACCTTTCTAGCGAGTGGTCTTTCATCAAAAACGGACTTCATATGAGAGAGTTATGCCCGTTTTACTTTAGCACAGCGCGCTGTCTAGAACCGATTTCAGGACGTGTGACGTTCGATGATTTGGCCATAACCGCTTGTAAGAACCTCCAAATGCCTTGCCGCTTGATTCGTTGGAAAGAAGACTTCATAGGGCTTCTGAATATCAAAAATATTTTGTTGTTTGCCTCTGAGGTGATGCAAAAGTTTGATGACAACAATAACTTCGAGTGCATCGCTCTGGAGATGTTGGGGATCTTAATCTTGTGGTCTTTAGGGCACAATGCCGTGCATCCTTCGGCTTCAAGGTCATCACCGTTTCGGCACAGGCAACTATTATGGTAGCAAAGGTGCTTCATCTCCATAATTCTTGCTTTTACCGAGGTGATGGGATCATAGTAGGTTTCTGCGCTTCATGTTAACAATCTGGATGGCTTTCTTCCTTGGTCACACCTCAGTCACCATAGAACTTCATGAACATTTTGCAGGCTTCAAATTTTATTGCCTCCAAATCTGATTACCATCGAATCATATTCCTCTTATTTATCATCTTTTTATTGTGAGAGCATCTTCATCATGCCTGCAAAACAATTCAAGTGCACATACTACTCCCAGGGTGACGATTAGGAGTAGAAACAATGGCCAACAATCCAACAACACATCCTAAGATTCTTAACTTGTGGCATAATTAGTCTAGTGAAAAGAAAGTTAAAAATCTAATGGCTGTACATGAGTGCAAGGTGTATATGCATATGATAGGAAGGCATATAAGCAAAAACAATGTTTACGCCTAGTTCTAAACACCATGTTTACAACTAGGTTGCTGAATTTCTCCATAGCCATAGAGATTAATTAACCAAGGAAAAAACACCATGTCTGTCCCAAGATCAATAATTCTTTATAGCATAAGAAAAATAAAGAGCATTGCAAAACTTATAAACCAACCAATGCAACATGAAAATAAAATGGATAGCTAGCAAGCTCCATTAAACGGCATGATGACGGTTTGGAATCAAATTTAAACACCACGTTTACACAAGATTGCTAAAGGAAAATGCTAAAATCAAACATTATTGTGAATATAAAGGCATTCATCATTACGTGTAAAAAACAACCAAGCCAACTATATGCGAAGCATGAATGGAATGCAATGAAGGTGCAAGAGAGCTTCAGGATGTAAACATTATGATGATGGCAAAATGCAATGCATGCAGAAAAATAAATATGAACATGAACATGATGATGATCTAAAGATAAAATAAAACCTAAAATAACTAGCCACAAGTTAATCATCATAAGGTGGTGCCATGCATTTTATTCTCTAAAAGAAACAAAAACTCAAAGTACGGGTTGCCTTCCGAAAAGCACTTTATTTAGAGTCATAGAGCTGGACTTTCTCACATACCTTCTCATTATCGCAAAGCCATGGTCCCTTATCTAAGAGTTAAAGGCATCCATGCAGCTCTCATTCACTTCCCATACTGTATATGATCATTTAGACTCAATAGAAGACTTGCCCAAGCTATTTTCTCTCACATCATCATCTCCTTCTTCGTCGTTCTTCACTGCTGCCTCTTCTTCATTGAATTTCTCTACATCTAGTACAGAACATATACCAAACTTCTAATCCATTGCAAAGTGTATCAAATTCCCTTTCCAACAAATGATCATTCCCCTGAAACAGACTCCGGATGAAAGAGTTACGTCCGTTTTACTCTGGCACTACGTTCTGTCCCGAGCTGATTTAAGAACGTGCAGCGTTGAAAGATTTAATCATAACTCTTCGTACGGATCTCCAAAATTAGCGATTCTTGATGTGTTGGAAAGAATACTTGATGGAGATTATCAATATCTTATTTTCTTCTACTGTACATCTTTGATCATGGGCAGAAAATTGATTGCAACAGCAACGTTCATCCTGAGATGTTGATGTCTGACTTGCAACTCTTTGGGCATGACTACTCCACATCATTTGGATCTCATGGTCCTGCATGGTTAGTGAAATTTGGGCCATCTCCCAGCAAGTGCTCATTTAAGGTCATTAGCTTGACCAATCGCAAAGCAAGATCGATATTTGCAAAACTTATTGTAAACATAAGCATCCATAATCACAACCACAATTAATTTGCAAAAGAATATCTTGGTGCAATTAAATGTAGCATATGTTTCTTGCATAGCACTAACATCTCCATAAGGCAAAGGTTCTAAAGGCATAAAAGAAATATGTTCAAATAAAAGCATTGACTCTTTATCATTGTCAACAAACTCTAGCCTATCAACATGATAAACATAGGTGCAAGGCACAGAATTTAATATGTCTTTCATACTATTGGTTGAACATAGACATTTCAAGATATCATCAATGAAACCAATAGTACCTTGAGAGTTTGATGTGTACCTTAACCTTGGAGCTTTTTCAACAAGAGTGATTTTTGGTTCATTTACTGGAGTTGAAAGCAGATTGATCTCAATAATTGGAGGTGGTTCTTTATCATTGTCTTGCAATTCCTCCAGCTCTCCATCATGTGGAACATGCAGTCCATGAGCAACATTAGCAGGAACTTCTTCTTCAAAGTCTTCATTATTTGGGATCTCACCCACATCTTCATCTTCAAAGTCTTTTGTATTGCCTTCATTATCTTCCATGTGCCACATGTTATCAAGATCATTTGCTGTAGACTCACTCTTTTCTTCATCTTTGAGCACACCATGTCCTGATTCTCTGGTGTTCCAGCTTCAATAGAACACACGCTATAAACTTGGGCAGAGGGAACTTCTAGATGTGCAAAATGCTTGCTAGCCAATCGGCATGGACACCGCCTGGCCTGTTTCTACGTTTTCTCTGTGTCATCTTTCTCCCACTCATTCTTCACATTGTGTGCTCTTGGTTTCTGAAATTTATCCTCTGAATCTTTACCCATATCACCAGAATTATTGGAGAAGAGATCTTGAAATATTTTTGCAGTTGTCTTCAAGTCGGAAGTTGTGGCGGAATCGTCCGATTTAAACTGGCTTAAGTGCACCTAATCACTATCGGAACATCAATTACTCAAAACGCACTTAAAACAGTTTAAATCCAATAGTCCATCGAGTGTCCCTAGGACGCCTCAAATCATCCATAACTTGAATCGTAGCCATACATAAGGATCGCTTCCACAAAGGGAAAGCATCAACAAATATTATATTTTTACATACATATTGAAGGTGTGAATTATTACAAACCATAGATTGAGACAAACTTAGAGTTTCGAACATAAAATCAGTCTAAGGGGTAAAGTAATTAAACAACTAGGTTTCACTCTAGGGTATTACGAGACTCGTAAAATACCTTAGTTCTTCGGGCCTTCCTCTTCGGTAGACCCCTACTCCGTGTCTGAAAACAACAACAAGGGATCCGTTGAGTACGAAGGTACTCAGCAAGACTGTCCCGTCTAACTAGTATAGATAATTTTAAATAACGTTTCAAGGAACATAATAGCTTTTTAGTGTACTAGCTGACTCACATTTTGGCAGAAAGCTTACTACTAGTGGAACCTTAGTTTTTTTATTTTACTCAAGATTAGTTCTTACTAACCAGTCTAGGTGAATAAAACATTTTTATCAAGTGGAACTAAACATCATACAACAATATTAATTCAAGGAGAACATTATATTCAACTTGATTACTCTACGATGCTTAAGTGATGATCAAGTGCATTCATAACCGAGAATTGTGGTGATCCGGACCGATTTACATCCTGCAGGAGGATACCTAATCACCAGCCATGCACAACTGATCGGGTTGCACATAATGACCTTTCGATTAGCCATACCCAAAGATCGGAAATATAATTACCTGAACCCAGAGACGCACCCATACATGGGACCCCATGTCTGGCCTGATCTCCATGTGAGTTTCAGGCTATGCCCCTACCTTTCTTCCGCATGTCAAGCACGGGTAAGAACATTTCCAATCAGAGAGCCAACTAACCTACCAGGCTTGCTAGTCCCCAAAGACAGTAAGCAACTAGTTAATATCACTTGATCAGTAGTTAAAACAACAAACGGGCCTTAAACAGATTAATCTTAGTGGATAGAACTACCACCTCTAGCTTCTATCCACATCTTCAAAAATTGAAAGCTATTTTCCTTGATCAACATGTATGACAATATTAACGTTAAGTGGTTGAGTAACAAAAGTTACTTCAAGGGAAATCTAAGCATTGCTAAGCATGGAATGGTTACTAATTATTTGAACAGGTGGCAAAGAGGTCCTACAAACAAGGTTGGATCATGCACAAGAGTAGGTTTCAATCAACTGCTAGACTTAATCCATAAATAAGGAAATAATCAATAATTTGGACTCATGAATAATAATTTCTGAAATTAAATAGGTGTAGATGCACCGGGGCTTGCCTTGGTTCACAAAAAAGTTAGTTTCTTCTAAAGATTAAGTATTTATTTAAATACCTTCATTAAAGGCACTAAATAAATACTGAAATTTTTATTACCTTATCCTAGGGTTTAAGAATTTTTAATGCATAAAGGAAAATAAAATACACCTAATAAAATTGGTTTTACTAAATTTGGATAATTCTGCAAATTATAATTAATTAAATATGAAAATAGAATTTAAATCTAATTTATAAAACTATAAATCAATTTCCTCCCCGAAAACCCCCTTCTCGAACCTTTCTCACTCACCCCCACCGTAACTCATACTCACTAACACGTGGGCCCAGAACTAAGCATAGTGCCCCCGACCCAAACCGTGGGTTCACCGGTGGGTAGGGGCGAGAGTTCGCTACCGGCAAGTGTGGCGGAACTGCTCAAATAAACTTAGCTAAAACACAATTAAGTCGTCTGCCACGCGATTTTGTGCTTTAATCACGTTAACTCGGCAGTCCGTCGGATTTCATCCGATAAACCACTACACAGGATCGAGAAAGCATAGCTCACACGGAGGTGAGTGGTTCCAGAGAATACAATAGATCACCCACATTAAACCAGTACATTAATTTATTACAACACCAGGTTCGAAATTCAACAAAGTTTGTAGAGTTCTTAGGCAGCGGAAATAAACAAACAGAAGCTAGCGCCGAAGTCGGATGTCATGACGAGGCCAATCATAACATCAATGGTCCCTGTCCTCGCCGTTCGAGGAGGGATCCCACTCGACCGTCCACCCAGGAGGAAGCTGGGGAGGCCAAGTGCCACTTGCAGCAAACTCAGAGCGTCAACATCACCTGAAAAGATATGCCACAACAAGGCTGAGCGACTACGCTCTACAAGACTTAACCGACCGGTGGTAGCTACTCCACCAACACCTAGACATGCAAGCTTTTTGGCTCTAGGTTTTGTTTTGCCAAAAGCAACTAGTGTAGGTCCTTACTCTCCATATTTTAGCCACAAGTTCTACATTTAATTACCAATCTAAGTTAGCAACTATACTAAACAAGCATAGTTGTCCAAACAATTAGGACAGAAACCATGTTAGATCATCATCATCTATCATTCTTACTCAGTGTAGCATAGCGATCAAGCAGTCCCAAACTGTGAGAGGCACATGAATTGATTCGAATTTCTTAACCATGCATGGTGAACCTAATCTCATGACATCCGCGCACCACGAAGGGTCGCTTCACTTGTTGGCCATCCCCATCAATTCCTAGGCGCGTGTCAGGTCCAAACCGCCTTTGGCATGCAATGCTCCACAGTCCCGGTCTCTACCGTACTGTGACCGCACTTGCACCCACATGATGCACCATGAGAACTACGTTCCAAGGATAGCAGGGGTATAAGCCACTTGCCAGTTCAATCAGGTACTAGGCTTCCCCATCCCATACTAGGTATGACATTAGTACTTTCAAACATTTGATCACGAACACCATCACTTTTTGACCTTAATCCAATTTCATGTAGACAGACGGGGCAATCCACCGACCACCAAAATAGTTCACAGAGCCCTGCCCCGTTCATCGTCCTTATAGTTGTAGCATAAGTAAAGCAATCAACTCCTATAACTCGCGAGTGATAGGAAATCACTCGACTTTTACCGAGTCCTATTTAGCAAAACAACTACTCAGCCTATCATACTAGTGTTCAGATCAAGGGGAAAATAAGTCATGCATCTACGGTTTCAATCAACTCTTGGAATGTAAATGCACACACATAACAACAGAAGGCATGTGCAAGTATAGAAAAACTAGGTTATGCTTCGGGGCTTGCCTTTAAGTGGGATGGTAGCGAACTGGTCCTCGGCATACTTGGGCTCGGCTCCTGCAGGTGGCGGCTCAGCTACGACTTCTTCTTCGGGCACCGGACGCAGCTTGTACGTGCCGTCTGCGAGGTTCAGCTCTACACGAAATGTAATGCAAGGGTAAAACACTTAGACGGTGATTTCAATAGTAAAAGCAAGGACTCAAACCCAAAACTATAGCAAAACTATAGGAAAAGGTGCGAAACTCACTTTATCAGATTCTACTCAGAACGAGGATTCCAACCAAAGTGATTTCACATTTTTCTAATCTTTCCTCGATTTAAGATGGAATTTCCAAGTTTCTATCGATTTCATCCGAGTTAAAAGAGTCGGATCGGGGAAAACTTACGATCTGACCCATAGACTTAAGGAATAACTGTACCAGGATCCTCAGATTTAATACAGAGAAGTCCTCGGAATTTTACACAGATACCATTGGTCAAAAGAAAAAGACACAACCGAGCCCTCGGGCGAGGCGGACAGCACTCAGGTGAGTCGGACAGGGTCGAGAAGAGTTGGAAAGGGGTCGGAAGCTCACCTTCGGTCGTACTGATGAGGTCTCGGGGTCGGGAAGAAACAAGCCGAGGCGGAATAGGGAACAACGATGGCTCGGCGGCGATCCGGCGAGACAGGGGCCTCAGAGGCTCCTTGGGCAGGTTGGCGAGCTCTTCGAACGGGTCAGCGAGCTCCAGGCGACCAAGGCGAAGCTGACGGTGAAGGAGTCGCTGCGCGGGGCTGGCCGGAGTGGCAGCTCCAAGTGCGGCGGTAAGGTTCGGCGGTGCTTCGGCGGCGGTGGTGCTTCTCGTGGACAACAAGCAAGCTCTAGAGCTGCGCGAGAGGATGGCGAAGCGGCTGGTGGGGTCGGCAAGATGCGGGGTTGGGTGGAAGGGGGAGAGAGTTCTACGATGAGCTCAGGCGGCGGCGCTTGAGCGCGAAGCAGAGGAGTGTGCAGCGGCGAGTGCGGTGGTGAAAAACAAAGTAGGTAGTGCGGCAATGGTGGTGGTAGCTAAGGGAACTCTGGTAAGAGGCTTCGGTACCCCTTTTATAGCTATGCGGAAGTGTTTGGAGGAAGGAAGCAAGCTCGACCGTGCAGAAGGATAAGATCAAGGGAGAAAGAAGTGCTCTGTCGCGGCGGCGATTGGTCGGCGCCTCCATTGGCAAGCTCGGACGCAATCTTGCCCTGGTTGGGCAGCAAGGATTTGGGAGCTGGGCAAAGCGGGTTTGCTGGGCACGTGGATCTGCCAGGTCTGCGGACATGTGTGGTCACGGCCATCAATGGCGGCGGCACCATTGGCGGACAGGAGGGAGGGAAGGGCACTGCAAGCAAGGGCGCTGCAGGTGAGGTGACAGGGCGAGCGGTGTGACGCGAGCATACGCGGGACTAGCGGCTTTGCCGGGGCATGCTACTGGCAAGGTGGCGGAGGAGCTATCACTGGCTACGTGGTGGTTGGTGAAGACGGCAGCGTCGTGGGGCGCGCGCGCGGACAGCGCGACTGGGGTGTGACGGGAGGGTTGGAAGGCGTTGGGGTGCGCGGCCGGGATCCTGGTGGGGCGGATGCGCACGGGAGGCGAGATGGTACCGGCGCGGCGGCGGCAGGTCTTTGGTTGCGGAGTGGCCGGGGCGACAGCGGAACTGCGGGCAGTGCGCCCGGCGAGGCCGGCGAGGCCTCGGGCGAGACGAGACGGGACAGAACGGAGGGCCGTGGGTCGTCGTCGCGCGCGACTAGGAAGCGAGGCGCGTCGACACATCTTGTCGCGGCCGGTGATTGGGTGAGGCGACGCTCGCTAGCGAAGTCATGCCACGCGGTGGCGGCGCTCTGGAGCGCGGCGCACGCGCGCTCTGGCGCTGTCTAGCTGCCGGATCCGCGAGATCCTTCACCGGGCCCAACTTCAAACTTTAGGATCTCCCGATTTTCAAACCGCACCACGCTGAATCCCTTTATAAGAGTTGTAGAACACCAGACCAAGGTCCAACTTTTGTTACTTGATCGAGTTCAAAAATGCGGTGGATTTGGAGATTCAAAGCTCCAAAGTTTGGAGGAACGACGGTTTTCGAGACTTAGAGAAAAATGGTGGTTTGGCTTGTTTAGGGGTCGGGGCAGATTTCCAGACTTAGCCGGCATGGCTATAGGGGCTGAGTTAACCCAACTAGGGGACTTTGACCTGGATGTTGCCAAAGCTCTTCCTTAAGCACAAAAGGGGTTGTTCTTACGATTAAAACACTGTTTAAGCACCCGGATTGTTACAGCCTACCCCCCTTAAAAAGAATCTCGTCCTGAGATTCGAGTGCAAGGACAACTAGTGTGGTTTGTGGGTCTTACCTCCTTGGCTGAAAAGAAAACCATGGAAGTGTTTATTCAGATATTCCTCTGTTTCCTATGTCGCTTCATCTGCAGTGTGGTTACTCCACTGAATCTTATACATCTTCACAACTTGTCATCGGGTGTACCTCTCCTTACGATCGAGGACTTGGGCAGGATATTCCGCATAGGATAAGTCGGGTTCAATTTCAAGTTGTTCCTGCTCCAAGATTTTAGTCGGGACTCGGACACATTTCTTCAGTTGAGAGATATGGAAGACGTCATGAATAGCTGAGAGTTGTTCGGGTAGTCGGATTCGGTAAGCAACGGGTTCACATATTTCCACAATCTCATAAGGGCCAATGTAACGGGGAGCCAATTTCCCTTTTACCCCAAACCGTTGTACACCTTTAGTCGGGGAGACTCGGAGGTATACATGATCACCAATGTCAAACTGCAAGGGTCTCCTCCTTTTGTCGGAATAACTTTTCTGCCTTGATTGAGCGGCCTTGAGATGTGCCTGAATCACTTTTATTTGTTCTTTGGCTTCAATCACCAGATCAGGTCCATAGGTTCTTCTCTCTCCTACTTGTGACCAACTCAATGGTGTTCGACACCTTCGGCCATACAAAGCTTCAAATGGTGCCATTTTTAAGCTAGACTGGTAGCTATTGTTGTAAGAAAACTCTGCTAAGGGTAAGCATTTATCCCAATTCCTGTCAAAGTGTATGACGCAAGCACGTAGCATGTCCTCTAGGATTTGGTTTACCCTTTCTATTTGACCATCAGTCTGAGGGTGGTAAGTGGAGCTACGAATTAGCTTGGTGTCAAGTGACGATTGTAGTTGTTCCCAAAAACATGCCACAAATTGAGCACCTCGATCAGAGATGATCGTCTTTGGAACACCATGCAAGGAAACAATACGGTCCAGGTATATCTCTGCATATTTCCGTGCTCTATAGGTAGTGTGAACGGGAAGGAAGTGTGCCGTCTTAGTGAGGCGATCCACTATCACCCAAATAGAATCGTGGCGCTGAGAGATAATGGGTAATCCCACAATGAAATCCATGCTGATATCTTCCCATTTCCAAGATGGAATAGGTAGCGGTTGCAAGGTACCTGCTACCTTCAAATGACTTGTCTTGACACGTTGACACGTGTCGCATTCCGAGGCATAGCACGCAATCTCCGGTTTCATTCCACTCCACCAAAAAGTTTGACGGAGGTCATGATACATCTTATTGCTATCAGGATGAACCGAGAACTTGGAGAGATGTGCTTCATCTAGGATTTGCTTTTTAAGATCAGGGTTAGACGGAACAACGAGTCGGTCTATATAGTACACTATCCCATTTTCATCTTGTCGGAAATGGTTATACCCCTCATCCTTCTGTGCAACTTTCCCCTTAATTAGCTTTATTTCCTCATCTTTTAACTGTGCTGATCCAATCTGGTCTTCTAAGGTAGATTCAATGGCAACATGACCTAAGGTGCCATGGGGAATGATTTCCAAACTAAGTTTTCCCATCTCATGACATAGGGTTTCTGTGAAGTTAGTTGCCGACAAACAATTGCAATGAACCTTGCGGCTAAGAGCATCTGCTACCACATTGGCCTTGCCAAGGTGATAATGCACTTCCAATTCATAATCCTTGATTAGTTCTAACCATCTTCTTTGGCACATATTAAGGTCCGCTTGAGTGAAGATGTACTTGAGGCTCTTGTGATTGGTGTAGATATTGCAGTGAGTGCCCATCAGATAGTGTTTTCATATTTTTAAAGCATGAATCACTGCTGCCAACTCAAGATCATGTGTAGGGTAGTTCAGTTCATGAGGCCGTAATGCTCGTGAGGCATAGGCAATGACTCGGTTGTCCTGCATAAGAACACATCCAAGTCCAGTGCCAGAGGCGTCACAATACACGTCGAATGGCTTAGTAGCGTCAGGTTGCGCTAAGACGGGGGCAGAAGTCAAGAGTCTTCTCAGGGTGTGGAAGGTTTCTTCACATTTATCACTCCACATGAACTTGGCTCCTTTCTTTAACAACTCCATCATAGGCTTAGTGATTTTTGAGAAATCCGGGATGAATCGCCGATAATAGCCTGCCAGACCAAGAAAACTTTGAATTTGATGAACCGAAGTGGGTGGCTTCCCGTCCATGACCTCTTGTACCTTGCTAGGGTTGACTGCTATGTCATCCCAAGAGATCGTGTGTCCCAAGAATTTCACACTTTCTAACTAGAACTCACACTTGGAGAATTTGGCATAAAGCTGATGATCCCTCAAACGCTGAAGAACCACATGAAGATGCTCGGCATGTTCTTCTTCGTTCTTCGAGTACACCAAGATATCATCAATGAATACCACAACAAATTTGTCCAACTCAGGCATGAACACCGAATTCATGAGGTACATGAAATAAGCGGGTGCATTAGTGAGTCAAAAAGACATAACCAAGTACTCATAGAGTCCATATCTTGTGGAGAAGGCAGTTTTGGGAATATCACAGGGTCGGATCTTGATTTGATGGTAATCGGAGCGAAGATCAATCTTTGAGAACACTTTAGCTCCAGCCAACTGATCAAACATGACATCAATGCGGGGAAGAGAATACTTATTCTTGATAGTCACTGCATTGAGGGGTCAGTAATCCACGCACATTCGTAGACTCTCATCCTTCTTTTTCACAAACAAGGCTGGACAACCCCAAGGTGAAGTACTTGGGCATATGAAACCTTTCTCCAACAACTCATGCAATTGGGTTTTTAACTCAGCCAGCTCTGCCGGTGGCATTCTATAAGGTATCTTGGAAATAGGGGCTATGCCGGGGACCAACTCTATAGAAAACTCCACATCTCGGTCGGGCGGCATGCCTGGCAAGTCATCAAGAAACACAGCAGAATACTCACAGACTACAGGGATGTCTTCTAGCCGTGTCTCAACTGCGGGATATGCACAAGAATTTACACATTCTTGGCGGGGCAATTGGACAATAGAGTTGCCCTGGTGAGGTGAGTTAATATGGACAGTTCGGGCTGAGACATCCAGCATGACTTGGTGTCTAGTCATCCAATCCATCCCCAAGATAACATAATTCCCTTCTAGACCAAGGATGATGAGATTTTCCTTAAAGAGGGTTTTGCCTAGCTTAATAGGCACATTGACATTCATCTTAGCTGATGTGATTTTCCCACCCAGGTAGATATCATAAAAGACCCTTTTGTTTGACATTCTTTCAACCCGTATTTGTCACTATTTTTTCTCCGAAGATGACAGTGACACCACAAACAGCTGACTGAAGAACTGTACGCCTATAACTCCTCAAAGTCGTCCATGTAGTCCACCAGATTATCTTGGTCTGAACAGCAGTTATGCAAGGGTGAGTACACTTATGGTTGGTACTCAACAATTCATGGGGAACAGTGTCATGTAAGGTCAATCAAGGTGAGGTTAAGGCATAATCAACATTAGCTTTTAATTTAGTTGGTCAAATTTTATTAGCAGTTAACTAAGTGTAAGTTTATACCATCCGAAATTAAATCAGAACATAAATAAAGTAACAACATATGCATGAATGAAATAACAAAGACTTAAGTCCATCTTTCGATAGTATTATCATGTGAGGGTCCAGGCCGCTCTTAACCATGAGCACGGCTGATCGATCAGTTTTACACTCTGCAGAGGTCACACATCTTTACCCACAAGTCGTGTAAAAGTTCAATAGAACTTTGGACCCAACCATGTGGTGTCTACAAGGCACCATACCACACTTCCGAGGTGTGATTGCATAGGGACGCTACGAGGCCTTTACAAAGATTCCCTAATAAGAAGGGGTCCGCTAAGGTTTCATGATCAGCACAGTGTATAACAGTCCCCTAATGGTATACTATCTTAGCAAAGCCCACTTCCCAAGAGAGCGAGTGATATACACCAACTACTGTCTTCCCCTCTTGCCCTTTCAGTAAGACCGCTTCAAACTAGAGTTTCTAATTATTTAGCCAAGACTAGAGCCATGTAGTCTTGTGGTAGCACTATTTTCCTAGGTGGTTCTCCAAGTTCTGATTAAACATTTATGATCTTGTATCAATGAAAGGCATAGCATAAGTAAAGCAGGATTAACCATTGATTTCAGTTAAACCACATAACCAAAGTAAGCACTAAGCATTAGCTACCCAACATAAAAGTAAACCCAGTTGGTCAAGGCAAAGGTAAATAGAATCTAGGCGAACCTTAATTGGGACCCATCAAGATTACAACTATTATGTGCATAGCAATGTTGTATTGAACATGAAAGTAAAGGTGAATAGGACTTAAAGAAGTGATCAAGGACACGACTTGCCTTCTTGGTCTTGCTCTTGTTGTTCGTACTCCTCGAAGGCTTGATCTTCAAATCCCTCGAACTGCTGACCGTCTACACGCGTCACACGAGCACATACAAGCAAATAAATGCATAACATAAGAAAACAGTACACCAATCATAACAAGCAGAGAAAACAAGCTTGAAAAACTAATCTACGCATTAAAACGAACACATGGATATAAAGAACGCTAAAAACAGAGCTAGGATGCAAAAGATACGCGTAAAACAAGTTACAAGGGTCTATCAGCGAGAAAACTAAACTTACAGGGGTTAAACAACAAGAAACCAAGGACCTATATGTAGTTACACATATAAACCGAAGGTTTAACACGCAAAAATGCAACTTAGGATGGCAGGTTAATTTTACAAAAGCGTAGGGTTTAAAACAGAACAAAATAGGACCGGCTTGTAAATACTTTTGAACTAGATTGGACTGCGAGTTGATTTGCAGAAAATGCAAGGGCTTAAATGCAAAAGAGCAGCGACACAGAAATAGAACAAAACAGGACCACGGTGGCGGAACGGCAAATCGCGGCGGCAGAAACGGCGACGCTTCACCGGTGACTCATCGGAGCTGCTCAAGAAAGAGCTCCTAGCCACGATTTGACGCATAGTTTGCACGGGAAGCATGAGAAGGGAGATGCGAACTCGTTTCGGCGGTCGGCGGTAGCCGAGACTCACCTTGTGGCAGTGCTTGGCGGCGGCGAACTTGCAGCAGCTATGGAGCTTGGGTGGTGGCGGCGCTAGACGAAGCACGAGAGCTGGCGAGGCTTAGGGTTTGGGGAAAAACCGGGAGGGGCGGCTATTAAAGGACGGGGCCCTCGACACGACACGGCACGAGGTCGAGTCTGGCGCGGAGCTGCCTACACGAGGAAGGAAAAGAGCGGGCGGAGAAATGGAAGGCGAAGGAAAGGAAAGCGGTGGAGGAAAAAGGAAAGGAAGGAGGAGGAGTTGACCGGCGGGGCCCGCACGGCAGTGAGAGAAGGGAGGGAGGCCGCGAGCTTGGCCGGAGCGGGGGTTTCCTAGGCCGAAGAGAGGGAGATGGGCCGAGGCGAGGGAGTTGGAGCCGGGCTGAAAAAGGAAGAAAAAGAAAGAATGCAGCCCAAGAGGAAAAAGAAATGAAAGAAAAGAAAGGATTTTGAAATGAAATTTAAATTTGATTCAAACAAAACCAACTAAAAATTATGCACCAGCATGAATGCTCAATGAACTCCTATGATGGTTTAACTTAATTTTGGAAAATGCATTTAAATGCCTAAAAATTTAAATGCGACCCTATTTTGGATGAATTTTATTGAGTTTGAAATTTTAGAATGTTTGGGTGTTACAAATCCTACCCCCCTTAAGAAGAATCTCGTCCTCGAGATTCGGATGATTCGGCAAAGAGATGGGGAAACTCATTCTGTAACTCATCCTCTCTTTCCTAAGTTGCCTCGCCCTCTGTATGGTGACTGCACTGAACCTTGCACATCCTAATTACCCGGTTCCTAGTAACCTTTTCCAAATTATCCAAGATCTTGATGGGATACTCCGTATAAGTGAGGTCATCCTGGACATTCAATTCCTCCATAGCCAATTGTTCTTCTTGAACTGTGAGGCACTTCTTGAGTTGTGAGATATGGAACACATCATGTACATCTGATAGCTGATTAGATAACTTCAATCGATAGGCTACCTGTCCCACTCTCTCAAGAATTTTGAAAGGTCCAATGAAGCGAGGTGACAACTTCCCCTTTACCTTGAACCTGTGCATACCCCTGATGGGCGATACTTTGAGATACACATGATCACCTTCTTCAAAGGTTAATTCTCTTCTCCTGGTGTCAGCATGACTCTTCTGTCGAGATTGTGCAGTCCTGAAGTTCTCTTTGATGATCTAGACCTGTCTTTCTGCTTCTTGGATGATTTCTAGCCCAAACAACTAGTTCTCTCCAGTCTCACTCCAGTAAAGAGGTGTCCTGCACTTTCTACCATACAATGCTTCAAACGGCGACAGCTTGAGACTGGCTTGATCGCTGTTATTATAAGAGAACTCTGCATAGGGCAAACTTTTATCCCAATTACCTCCATGCTTCAATGCACATGCTCACAACATATCTTTCAGTATCTAATTTGTTCTCTCACTCTGTCCATCCGTCTAAGGATGATAAGCTGAACTAAAGTTTAACCTTGTACCTAGAGATTCATGCAACTTTTGCCAGAAGCGTGATGTGAACTGAGTACCTCTATCGGACACTATCTTCTTGGGCATACCATGCAAACACACAATTCTTGCCATATACAACTCTGCTAACTTGGACCCAGTGTAGGTAGTCCTTACCAGTATGAAGTGAGCTACCTTAGTCAATCGATCCACTATGACCCATATCGAGTCATACCCATCTCGGGTGCGAGGCAATCCAACGATGAAATCCATACCGATTTCTTCCCACTTCCATTCTGGCACCTTCAATGGTTGAAGTAACCCAGCTGGTCTCTGGTGTTCGGCTTTGACCCTTTGGCATATGTTGCAAATTGCTACATGGGCAGCTACATCTCTCTTCATTTCGGGCCACCAATACTTCTGCTTAAGATCCTAATACATCTTGGTACTCCCGGGGTGAATGGAATAAGCTGAATCATGAGCTTCTTTCAAGATCATCTCATGGAGATTTCCCACATTGGGTACCCAAATTCTCCCTTTGATCCATAAAGTTCCCTGAGAGTCTTCTGTGAAATCTGTGACTCTCCCCTCCTTTACCATCTCCTTAATCTCCTTGACCTTGGCATCCTCAAGCTGTCCTTTTCGTATCTCTTGCTCTAGAGTTGACTCCACTTCCATCGTTGCTCCTTCAGTGTGAGCAACAATGCTCAAGTTAAGCCTCTCAAATTCCTTCATCAGCTCATCAGGCAACTGAAATGCTAAGGCCAAATTAGCATGACCCTTCCGACTCAAGGCGTCTGCAACCAAATTAGCTTTATCAGGATGATAATGAATCTCCAGATCATAGCCATTGATAAGCTCTAACCATCGTCGTTGTCTCAGATTGAGGTCCTTCTAAGTAAAAATATACTTGAGACTCTTATGCTCAATATAAATCCGACATTTAGTTCCAAGAACATAGTGCCTCCAAATTTTTAAAGCATGTACCACTACGGCTAACTCTAAATCATGAGTCGGGTAATTCTGCTCATGTTTCCTCAACTGTCTGGAAGCATAGGCTATAACATGACCTTCTTGCATAAGAACACAACCTAAACCTTGTCGAGATGCATCGCAATATATGTCAAAGCCCTTCTGCAGATCTGGCATTACCAACACTGGAGCTGTGGTCAACCTTTTCTTCAATCCCTCAAAACTGGTCTGACATGCCTCTATCCACTTGAATTCCCTTCCTTTTTCCAATAGTGATGTGAGGGGTTTCACTATCTTGGAGAATCCTTCAATGAACCTGCGGTAGTAGCTTGCGAGTCCAAGAAAACTTCTGATTTCAGTCATTGTCCGCGGTGGGTTCCATTTCAGAACATCCCTGACCTTGCTTGGATGCATTGCAATTCCACCGTTGGAGATGATATGACCAAGGAAAGAAACCTCTTTCAATCAGAAATCGCACTTATTGAACTTTGCGTACAGTTGATGTTCTCTCAGCTTCTAAAGCACTAACCTCAAATGTTCCTCATGTTGTTCCTCATTCTTGGAATAAATCAAGACATCTTAAATAAACACCACAACAAACTTATCCAGGTACTCCATAAATACCTTATTCATCAGATACATGAAGTAAACTGGAGCATTGGTTAGCCCGAATGACATAACCATATACTCATACAGACCGTATCTAGTAGTGAAGCCAGTCTTGGCTATGTCAGATGGCCTGATCTTCACCTGATGATAACCCGATCGCAAGTCAATTTTGGAGAATACCTTGGCTCCTCTCATCTGATCAAACAAATCCTCGATGCGGGGCAATAGATACTTGTTCTTGATGGTTACCTCATTGAGTGATCTATAGTCCACATACATCCTCTTCGTTCCATCCTGCTTGGGCACAAAACTAACCAGTGGTCCCCATGGTGACGAACTGGGCCAAATGTAATGTTTTGCCAACAACTCCTCTAACTGTTGTTTTAATTCCTTCAGTTGATCTACCGACATTCTACATGGACGTTTGGAGATAGGTGTAGTACCAGGTAAAAGATCAATAGCAAATTCAATTTCACGGTCAGGCGGCATACCTAGTGTTGACGCTTTTTCTAGTAAACACACGAATTGCACTTGCTCACGCGTGCACCAAAGATCACCTTGTCAGTGTCGCTAAACTAGGCCGGTCAGACCGGTTAGGCAGGCCTGTTAGACCGGTCCTTACAGAGCCGCTACGAAAACCTAAGATCGCCGCCTCGGGAGGAAACCCGTCGGAAGTGGCGCGCCTAGGGTTGCTCTGAGATTGGTCAGGCCACTCAGAGCTTCCTCAACCGCCGTCGAGATGAAGGAGGAAAGCAAAGGGGATGGAAAAGCTAGGGTTTGGAGATAAAAGGTAAAAAGATTTGTTTGACGATTGGGTATTAGCCCTTAATCGGCCAGGGCCCTCTATATTTATAGGGTGGGAGGCATTTTCCCGCAAGAAAGTCCCGTTTCAAATCCAATTCAACCAGGACTCTCGATTTCTTCTCGGACTAGGGCAGACCGGTTAGACCGGTTAGGGAACCCAGTCAGACCGGTTTCACCTGCCAAATCTTTCAAGCCTGATCGGTGGTGCTGCCACTTTTGGGCATCAACACATGCCCCCTATTTCTTCGTAAAGCTTGAGTACCAAGAAATACACCTAAGGACGATGGATTCCACTAGCCATTTGTTCTGAGGGTGATACGTCAATATATCGGCCATACCGCTTCTATGCGTCTTGCCAAACACTTGGATGATACTTCTTCAAGTACTTCCCATTCAGAGCTCTAGGAAGCAGAAACCCACTTAAAGTTTCCACCATATAGGAATTGCCACAGAGCACACTTGTAATCTTGTATGGTCCTTCCCAACTCGGAGACCACTTCCCAAACTCATTACTCTTAGCCCCTATAGGCAGAATTGTTTTCCAAACCAAATCTCCCACCTGAAATGTTTTGGCTTTAACTTTTTTATTGTATGCTTTAGCCACTCGAACTTTATCCCTTTTAATCTTAGCCAAAGCTTCCATCCGCTTGTCGGTCACTTCATCAATATTATCCATCATCAAAGTATAATAAGTATCGAAATCAAGATTATCTTGCTTAGCTAACCTATATGCACCCAGATTTACCTCGACGGGAAAAACGACTTCTTGACCATAGACAAGCTCAAAAGGAGTAACCTTAGTCACGTCATGTCTAGAAATACGATGAGCCCATAAAGCTTCAGATAACACCTCATGCCATCTTTTAGGATTGTCTTCTATCTTCTTCTTGATAAGCTTAATTAATATCTTGTTGCTAGACTCGGCTTGACCATTAGCTTGAGCATAATAAGGAGATGAATTGAGCAGTTTAATATCATAAGATTCCACAAACTCACGCATCTCTTTGGATATAAATGAAGTCCCTTGATCAGTGGTCAAAGTTTGCGGAATACCAAATCTATGGATAATATGTTCCTTGACAAACCTAATCACCTCTCGATGTATCATTTGCTTAAGGGGAATCGCCTTAGTCCACTTGGTAAAATAATCAATAGCAAAATCACAAAACAATGCCCCTTTGACGAAGTGTTTACACCAAAACTTACGAAGAAGGGTGAATTTTACCAACGAAATCCAATCCCCATCCTCTAAATGGCCACGGCTTTATAATCGAATGCATTGATGCAGCAGGTACCAACTGAACATCCCCGAACTTTTGACACTCTTCACAACCTTTGTAGTAGCAAAAACAATCGGCTATCATATTAGGCCAATAAAAACCAGCTCGCTTGAGGAGCCACTTCATCACACGAGCCGATTGATGCGTACCACAAACCCCTTCATGCACCTCTGCCATTGCTAACCTAGCTTGATCAGAATCCAAGCACTTCAAAAGCAATCCATCAACCGTTCGACGATATAACTCATCGTCCATCAACACAAACTTGAGCACCCATCGTCGAACCTTTCTGTCAACCAAGCACTTAGATCCTGTAAATAATTAGTCAGAGGTGTTCTCCAATCATCCACTTCGTATTTAGCAAATTTGGGACGATTCAGAGCCGAAGTGGACTTTTCTCTAGACAGACCGATCAGACCGGTTAGCTGGGTGGTTAGACTGGTTTTGGACGCCGGTTGAACCGGTTCCTCCAGGACGTAGCACTCGGCCTCAAAAAGCGTCGGCTTTCTTTCATGAAAGTTCCTTTTATGGACATTATAGCCAGACGCTTGCTGTGCTAGAGCATTAGCCCTCGGATTCTCTTCCCTCGGCATATGATAAATAGTAAATTCATCCATACAAGCTATTATGCCTAAGCATTTATCAAGATAAGCATTTGAAAACCCGTCTAAGCATTGGCATACCTTAGACACTTGCTGCACTACCAGCACAGAATCACCATAAGCTTCAACATGTTTAACCCCCATCTCTTGCAAAATTTCCAAACTGAATAACAAGGCTTCGTACTTAGTTCGCTTATTGGTACACTTATGATCCAACCGGCTAAGAAACTCAAAAACAGCCGCGTTGGGTGAAATAAGTACCACACCAACGCCGCAGCCACTTTTGCAAACCGATCCATCAAAGTGCAACTTCCAAGGGGCAAAAGTAATATAACTGACATTCAAATAAAGTTGCTCATTAATCCTATGCTCAACGATAAAATCGGCTACAATTTGTCCTTTCATCGATTTCAACGGTTCACAAACCAGATCATATTCGATGAGAGCATAAGCCCATTTACCGATCCTACCACTCAAAATAGGTTTTTGCAATATGTATTTAATTATGTCGGTTTGACAAGCCACTATGCAAGTATTTGATAATAAATAATGCCTCAACTTGGTGCAAGTATGATATAATGATCAACACAATTTTTCAATAAAAGTGTACCTCGTCTCACATCTAATAGTCTTCTACTCACATAAGTAACAACATGCTCCTTCCCTTCGGTTTCTTGAGTCAAAACAGCCCCAATAACACCCTCTTCGGCAGCTATATATAATTTAAAAGAAATACCATGCTTCGAAGCCTGAAGAATGGACGGTGAAGATAAATAACTCTTAATTTCCTCAAATGCTTCTTGCTGTTTTTCCTCCCATGTAAAATCAGTTTCATTCTTCAACCGAAGTAAAGGAGTAAACGCATTCACTTTTCCGAACAAGTTGCAAATAAATCTCCTCAAATAATTCACCTTGCCCAAGAACTTCTGCGACTCTTTTTTGCAAGTAGGAGCTTCTAATTTTCTGATAGATTCAATTTTCTTAGGATCAATTTCAACTCCTTTCTCATGCACTACAAAGCCCAAGAACTTCCTAGTCGATACACCAAAAGCACCTTTGAGTGGATTCATCTTTAATCCATACCAACGCATTCTTTCCAATGCAAGTCTCAAATTAGCCAAATGGGATTCAGGCCCGGCCGATTTCACAACAATGTCATCGATATATACCTCCAGCACTTCTCCAAGCAAATCATGAAAAATTAAATTCATAGCCCTTTGATAAGTAGCACCAGCATTTTTCAGACCAAACGTCATAACGATCCACTCAAACAAACCAACAAATCCTGGACACACAAAAGCCATTTTGGATACATCCTCTTCGGCTATAAAAATTTGATTTTATCCAGCATTGCCATCAAGAAAGCTGATCATTCTATGACCAGATGCAGCATTAATAAGTACATCGGCTATAGGTATAGGATATTCATCTTTAGGCGAAGCCCTATTAAGATCTCTAAAATCAATACACATACGGAGCTTGCATGTACCTTTCTTTTGAACAGGCACAATGTTAGAAATCCAATCAGCATATCGACAAGGCCTAATAAACTCAGCATCAAGTAACTGATTGATTTCCCCTTTCACTCGGTCATAAATAATAGGATTAAAACATCTAGCAGGTTGTTTATGAGGCCTAAAACCAGGTTTGATAGGCAGCCAATGCTCAACTAGCTCGCGACTTAAACCGGCATACTCTTTCAATAATTTTATTAAATCGGCCTTAAAAATAGGCTCAAGATTCTTGTTTACAAATGTCGGTCTTGGTACAGTACCATCACCAATATCCACCTCCTCTAAAGGATCAGCCGACGTAAACCCTTATC
This sequence comes from Setaria viridis, assembly GCF_005286985.2. NCBI lineage: Eukaryota > Viridiplantae > Streptophyta > Magnoliopsida > Poales > Poaceae > Setaria > Setaria viridis. Next base: position 24,629,692 of record NC_048263.2, on the reverse strand, counting down.
CTAATTTACTCATGTCATCAAGATCTTCAATGGCTTCACACATATCGTTCTTTTGCGCCCGATAGTGCTCTAGCGTTTGCTGTAGCCATTCCAGATTTGCATCCATTATATCATATGTGATGAGCTAGCCGACCATCAATCAGCTTTAGTATAGCAGCGACAAAGCCGTTCTTTGTGCAACTAATGTACGCACAATCAGAAAGATCTATGCCAGATAAGCATCTAACATTATCGTGAACACTCATGGTAGAACTATCGGCCACAGCAACACAAGCTGATGTATCACCATGAACAACCTCCACTTTATCACCAATCCACTGAATCAAGCATTGATGCAACGTAGAAGGAACACATTGATTTGCATGTATCCAATCACGACCCAAGATCAAGCTGAAGTTACCTTGTGTTTCGGTGATGAAGAAAGCAGTAGCCAACGTCTTACTCCCAACGGTAAGCTCCATAGGACGACGCCTTTAGCTCCCATAGGCTCGCCTCCTCCCACACCGCTAACAGTCATGTGGTCTTGATCAGCTCCTCATCTGAACCTCCAAATTTCTTGAACAAAGAATAGGGCATCAAATTTACAATTGCCCCTCCATCAACCAACATTCGAGAAATCGGCTTCCCATTGATGTGACCTCGCATGTACAACACCTTTAGACGGTTTTCAGTAGTTTTAGGCTTCTGGAATACTGCTTCCTTAGGCCCAAAGTCTAGGTGAGCCAAATCTTCCTCCGAGAGCACATAGCCATCCATTGACATATGAACCACATTTATGTCCAGTGTCATCCTCTCCGGAGAAGAACTGTAATCAACAAGTTGTTCATCATCCTCTGTCTCATGGACTGATGCCAACTCTTCATCGCACGCCATAAGGTCAGAAAGAACGGAAACGGGTGAAGTTTCTGACGAGACCGGTTTGACCGGTTCCTGGATCGGTCTGATCAATTCCTAGACCAGTCTGACCGGTTCAGGGGCTGGCTCAAACGTCTCGACCCTTCTGACCGGTTCCTCGACCGGTCTGATCAGTTCCTAGACCGGTCTGACCGGTTCCTCAGCCGGTCTGATCGGCCCGCGCCGGGCTGACGCTCGCCCCCACCGCCACCTCGCCTGTTCACTGCCACAGCCTCATCGCACGGTGGCTGTGGCGCAGCATGCCGTGCCGGCCTCACTACCGCCCGCTCCATGTCGTGCCGGCTGATGGAGCACGTAGATCAGGCCTCGGGGGCGCTAGATCCACCCTCAAGGGCACCGGATCTGGCGCCCTGAGATGCTGCCGCCACCCGTGCCCACTGGCGCTACCACCGGCTCCACCTCCCGCCGCTGCTGCACCAGAGTGGGCCTCCACTCCTTCCGGCCACTGATGAGCTTGCCGCCCACCCATCCAGCCGCGTACGCGAGCTCCGCTGCGTTTGGCAGCGGATCCGCCATGGCCACCCCGCGTCATTCCCCCACCCGGTGCTAGCTCGCGCGGCCGAATCCGGCAGAAGAAGCCCTGCCGCTGCCATCCTAGGGGCCCGTGCAGGCTTCGAGTAGCCTCTCTAGCAGCGGCGAGGGGAGGGGAGGAGAGGAAGGGATGGCGGTGGCTGGGGCTCTGGGCACCACCTGAGTTGCCCGAGCGGGGGCGACGTGGGGACAGAAGGAACGAGTATGTTCTGTCGCTATTTTGATGTCCGTCACCTGTTCTCTCTAAAAGAAGACAAAGAAAATATTGGTGCACAGTACAAGATTGCGCCACATGAGAGGAAGAAGCAAGCTGGACTCGATGCATGCCAAACGGCCTGCTGCCTCACGCATGCCACCTGAAGCAGCGACTGTTGCCGCTACTAGGCTGTGCGCAAGACTGTTGCTCGTCGTCGTCCTTGCTGTCGCGATTTTAAATTGTTTTCTCGGTGAACTGTAGATGCGCCTTTCTCCCGCGGCCTGCACCTGGACGCGGGAGACATGCGCAGTAGGCGATCTGCCCCCTAGCGGAGGTGTGGGGCGGGAGCGTATATGTGTGTGGCTGTGTGCCTGTGTCGGGGTAGACGTCGCCTCGTTTTCACTGGTGTTGCTTTTACAGGTTAGTAATAGTTGACGACGATGACCTATCCAAAGCCCCAAATTTTACCACGAAAGCGGCATGTCCTCACTCATTGTGACGAACCTAGCTAGGTCAGGGGATCAGTGGTCACTGACGATAAACCCACTGTGATCCGCTAGTCATCACCGGCCTTGCATTTGCTCCAAAACGACCCTAGCTAGCCCGAGAAAACCAGGCTTCTGTTGTGGTATGAGTTGGGCATCTCTAGTGCCGCTTGTAGTCTGGACCGCACAGCCACCCCCATGGCGCCTTATGTCGCACCATGGCATCCAAATAGGGCACCAGCTGGACTGGGACAATATGCCTCGATAGATACGGACGAGAAGGACCATACCCTGTGGGGTCTGTTCCTGCTTTTGTTCAATGATGGAAGGAGTGAGGTGCATGAGATGTGATCTTTCCTAAAAAAAAAAGAAGTGCATGAGATATAATGACTACAATAACATGAATAGGATATTTTAAGAGAGACAAGAATAATTTAATTTGTTAGAGTCAGATAAAAGTTTGTAGAAAAATTAAGTAGTACATTTAAATGCCATTTCGTCCTCTATTTCTAGGTTATGTGGATCAGAGTTCTGTTTTCCATTTTGGAATGTGGTTTTTGTGAATTTTATAATCTAAGGTCATGTTTGTTGTTTTAGCTTGCATATAGCAGTAAAGTGCAGGTTATTACAATTTGCAAGCTGGGGGAAGCAGATTATTGGATTGCGATGATCTCTGAAAGCTAAAGCATGTTTTTTACAAACATGTCCTAAAGTAGAAACAAAAAGTTAATTAGTCTTTCTGTTCTCAGATTCCAGTATCTACGTTGTCACAGTCCAGCAATCCACCTCCATTGGCGGATGCAGCCCCTAAGGTTACGAGGGTTTCATCTTCCAGCCATGCATCTATGGGTCCACCGGGAGGCTTGGACAGTCCTACAATATGGAACTGTACACCGAGACATGTCAGACATGAAAACTATGGTGCAAGATGGCGTGGTCTACGTGGAGGACAAGGGCTAGTCGAGGATTAGCTAGGAAACTACTCGTAGCAACTAGAGTATGACTCTCTAGTCAAATCCGACTAGTATTCTTGTAAACAACCAACCTGTAACTCTACCCCCAACAATATAAGGCGAGGTAGGGACCCCCTCCAAACAACATCAATCAATACAATCCAACCAATATACATGACGTAGGGTATTACGGGGTCCGAACCTATATAAATCGTGTGTTCGAGTTCACCTTCAAGTTTCTGATCTTGACGAGCCCCACGCATAAAACACTACCTCGGCTACCCCCTCGGTAGGTTGCCGAGTCTAAACACCGACAACAAGCGTGCCAGGTAGGGGATCTCACCAAAGATCCATCGGCGAACTCATGGCTCAAATCATCATCAAGCCCACTGTCGCGTTCAAAGCAGGGGCAACATTCATCTTTGGCAATTGGGTTTGTGTCACGCACGGCGCTGGAAATTTCCACCGCCACATCGCGCGGGCCCTGGAGGAGAAACACTACGACATCAATCTCCCGCCAAGCTTTGGAGGATTTTGTTGAAAAATTCAACGAAATTTTCGACCTCTTCTGAGGCTCAAGGGAAAAGTCGGAGTACAACTCAACTTCTCCCACCAGTCAGACTGGTTCCCACGAGCCGACGCTTGAGCCATCGTGCGAATCGGTCTACAATAAAAGTCGATTCCCATTCAGACTCCAAAACTCGAGCGCTGTCTATCAAGCTTCCCTGTTCAGATCTCAATCCAACTCGGATTCGATTGAGGACCTTGACTACTACTCGGATCCGGATGAAGAGACTCCTTTATTACATCCACAGCAGGGCTTGATAATCACATCCACTCCACACGGTTGATTCGTCTACAGGCTCGACATGAAGCCATCTGCTCTCGCCAAGGACGACGAGTCACACCTTGTCGCGTACCTCGATACTCTTTCTTACTAGGAGCGTACCCCTCTGTCTCCTATCCACGAAGAAGACAGGCCTACGGAGATTGTCACGTCAAGCTCGACTAGTTTCTCTCTGGAGCGGGAACTACTCGCCATCGTCACTCCTCAAGAGGGCGACAGCGAGGATCCACTAGAAAGGTATCCGCAACATGAGCGCCATCTAGACGACGTGTCGGCGGATGAACTCTCCGCCAACGTGCAAGGAGAAGAGAGAGAAAGTCAAAGGACACATCGACGAGCAACAAACGCGATACGAGCGGATCGTCGCCGCCACCTTGCATCCGACCTACCGATCGTGAACTTGGACCACGTGTTTGAAGCAGTTCAATCACGTCATCACCACACTCCTGTTGCCACCATCGCCTCTATTGATCTGCTTACTCACGTGATGACACAAGATAAGTACACCACACAATTGGCTCTATTGGCGGAGCATGCGTACGAGCAACTTGATCGACAGGACTCGATCAGCTCAGTTCAATGCACCTCTTCCCACCGCGGCAGTAGCGCCAGATCAGTCGCAATGAGGATGTCAGACCTAGTTAGAATGAGGTTCTCAGAATTAAGAACCCCAAGCCAAGTCAGCACAGTGCAAAAAGTAGTCAGACAGCACCCTCGGGAGGCCGTGGCCACCGTGGGCCCAATCCAGACCCTGAGTACCTCGCGACCTCCGTCAGGAGATCAACAAAAATCGCGATGCCCGTAACATCATCGAAGGGCATCGTCGCGAATGCGAGCAGTAAGTCGACTACTCGGGTGAAGACTCTGACGAGTTCCCCACCTTCTCCAAATGAGTACGCAAGACGGTTCTACCCGACAAGTTTAAACATCCGGGTATTACCAAGTACGATGGAAAGCAGGACCCAGACCAATGGCTACGGTGCTACTCTTTGTCAGTCCAGGCAGCAGGAGGAAACGGCGACACAAAAGTCATCTACTTTCCCATTAGGGCCAGTCACATGCCTCAAATCCCTAGAAAGGGGCTCCATCGACACGTGGAGTCAATTGAAGGCGGCATTCACAAACAACTTCGATGGGGCAATGCAACATCTTGGAAACATGATCAACTTGTCGCAGGTCAAACAGCAACAAGGCGAGACCCTTGCACAACTATCTACACTATTTCTTCGACAAGGCGAGACCATAGAGTGCTTCCAAAACATCTCTATGACCGCCGCCGGATGTTCCAAGACTTTGGCAGAAGACGCCCGAAAGATATCAAGTCTCTTAAAACCATGATACAAGCCTGGGCGAATGAAGAAGACAAAGGGATCAAGCAATTCAAGTCTAATCATAACAGAGCTCAGAACAACAACAACCAAAGCAACGGCCAACACAACGACAAGAACCGCAACGACCGTCCTAATGACAACCGAGGCAACTACTCGGGTGGTCAAAATCGCAAAACAAAGCTAGAAAATACTGTCACAGTGATGTCCCAGTCCTCCAAGAAGTGTGGCGGAAATCAAGAGAGGACTCCGTTCAAGGAGCTCCTGAAGAAGCAGTGCCCATGGCACCCACACTCCAAACACTCTATGATGGATTGCTATAGCCTTCGCAGAGTCATAAAAGATCTGCCAGAACCTTCTGGAACAAAGGACAAAGGCAAGGTCAAAGAAGACGAAGATGAGGATGACTATGGGAAATTCAAGAACCCGTCCAACACCATCAACGTTATCATCGGCGGCACACCGGGTAGTGCCACCAAGCGGTCCCATAACTAACTCTCCAAGAGATCATGTCCATTGAACCAGCAACACCTACGTTCCTCAAGTGGTCCAAGGTGCCAATCACCTTTTCAAAAAAGGATTAGTGGACCGATTTCTCCGACCCAGGACGCTACCTCTTATCCTGGATCTAGTAGTCGTAGGCTCTCGACTCACAAAAGTACTCATCGACGGCGACAGTGGCCTCAATGTGCTCTTTGCCAAGACTTTGAGGAAGATGGGCCTCGACGTAATAGAGATGCTCACCCCAACGAACTCTCCATTCTACGGAACTGTTCCAGGTAACGCGGTTATACCCCTTGGTCAGGTGGTCTTGCCAGTTACCTTCGGGACCAAGGATCAATACCAGACCAAGTACATCCAGTTCGAGGTGGCTGGCTTCGAAACATCATATCACGCCATCCTCGGAAGACCAGCACTGGCCAAGTTCATGGCCATCCCACATTACATGTACCTAGTACTCAAAATGTCGGGACCCAAGGGAGTACTCTCCCTGCGTGGAGACTTGAAGAGATCATACGACTGCGACAAAGAAGCCATGAAGTTTGCAGCGACTACTCAGGTGCCAAATTTAATGATGCAAGTCTTCACCACATCCAAGAAACTATCCCCAACAGAACTCGATATCCCAGAGAAGAAGTCGGGGGCAGCCAAGGTCAAGCCGGCAGGTGAAGTTGACATCAAGGTTATTGATCTTGAGACTGGTGATAGCTCGAAGACAGCCCTAATTAGCTCAAGACTGGACCCCAAATAGGAAGACGCGCTCGTCGCTTCCTCCGGGCTAACCGAGACATCTTTGCATGGAAGCCATTGGATATGCTGGGGGTGCCTAGGGAGTTGATCGAGCATTCACTGAATGTAGATCCCAAAGCTACGCATAAGCGACAACGACTACGTCAATTTGCCCAAGATAGGAAAGAAGCCATCAAAAAAGAGTTGGCCAAACTACTCGCGGCTAGCTTCATAAAAGAAGGCTATCATCCAGAGTGGCTGACAAACCCATCTTGGTGTGGAAGAAGAACAACAATGAGTGGAGGATGTGTGTCGACTACATGGACATCAACAAGCACTATCCAAAGGATCCCTTCGAGCTCCCTAGGATTGATCAAGTCATCAACTCGATCGCTAGATGCGCTCTACTTTGTTTTCTTGACTGCTACTCGGGGTATCACCAGATATCTCTCAAGGAAGAAGACCATATCAAGACCGCGTTCATCACCCCGTATCGAGCCATCTGTTACACCACAATATCCTTCGGGTTGAAGAACGCAGGCACCACATATCAACGAGCCATCCAAGAGTGCTTCAAATAGCAACTACACTGCAACGTAGAGGCGTACGTGGATGATGTGGTCATAAAGACCAGAAATCCCGATGAATTTATTGCGGATCTAGAAGAAATCTTCGCAAGCTTACGAGCATACCGGTGGAAACTGAACCCAACAAAATGCATGTTCGGTATACCCTCCGAAAACTACTCGGGTTCATCATTAGCCATCGAGGAATCGAGGCTAATCCCGAAAAGGTTGCTACCATCACTAACTTGCACACTCCATCGTGCATCAAGGACGTCCAGAAGCTAACTTGATGCATGATGGCCCTCAACAGATTCATCTCAAGATTTAGAGAAAGGGGATTACCCTTCTTCAAACTACTCAAGTGGCAAGATAAATTCCAGTGGACCGAGGAGGCAGATCAAGCCCTTCAACAATTAAAGGACTTCTTATCAAAGCCACCGGTCCTCACGGCGCCTACTCCCAATGAAGACTTGCTGCTCTATATCGCCGCAACCACTAATGTCATCAGCATGGCAATCGTGGGTGAAAGACTAGAACCAGGCCATGTATACAAGTAGACCCGTCTACTTCATCAACGAGGTGTTGTTAGACTCTAAAACTAGGTACCCACCAGTACAAAAGTTGCTATACACAATACTACTCACCTCGCAGAAGCTACGACACTACTTCCAGGAACACAGCATCTCCGTCGTCACAAACTTCCCCTTGGGAGACATCCTGCACAATAGAGATGTAACAAGAACAATCTTCAAGTGGGCAGTAAGACTCGGAGCCTTGTCCTTGGAATTCAAGTCAAGGACTACCATCAATTTGCAAACACTAGTCGATTTTATGGCAGAGTGGCAGGAAAATCAAGTACCCACACCGACAGAACGCCCAGAGCATTGGGTCATGTACTTTGATGGATCGCTCAAGCTCGAGGGCGTCGGTGCAGAAGTACTCTTAATCTCTCGCAAAGATGAACAACTCAAATATGTGTTGCAAATCTTCTAGGAGGTGTCCAACAATGAAGCTGAATACAAAGCGCTTCTACACGGGCTCCGCCTAGCCATCTCGCTAGGAATCAAGCGGTTGTTGGTCTATGGCGACTCACTGGTAGTCATCAATCAAGTCAACAACAAGTGGGATCACCACAAAGACAACATGGATGCGTACTGCCTTGACGTACGCAAACTGGAGAACAAGTTCTCTGGTCTGGAGTTTCATCAGATGGCTCATGACAACAACGTAGCCGCAGATGTCTTGTCCAAGCTCGAATCTACTCGTGCTCAAGTTCCAGCTGGGGTCTTCGTCCACGAACTACACAAGCTATCCATAGTGGAGCCGACACCATCTAAAACCACCGATCGAGGCAACGAAGCACCAAATTGGGAGGTTATGATGATCGATGTAGATTGGAGAATCCCCTTCATTGACTACATCAAGGAGCACAAGCTGCCACTAGACAAGACAGAAGCAGAGCAAGTCTCACGACATGGCAAGAACTATGTTCTAGTCAGGGATAGGCTCTACAGATGAGGCGCATCATCAGGAGTACTCATGAAGTACGTCCCACAACAAGATGGCAAGGACATACTGGAGGATATCCACAAGGGCATTTGTGGCAACCACGCATCATCAAGAATGATCATGGGTAAGGTTTTCACAGCAGGATTCTATTGGCCTACAGCTCTCGCTAACACTGAAGAACTACTCCGTCGGTGTCAAGGTTGTCAATTCTTCGCCAAGCAGCAGCACGTCCCTGCCTACAAATTAATCACCATACCACCCTCTTGGCCCTTTGCATGCTAGGGGCTAGACATAATTGGCCCTCTGCCTATGGTGCCCGAGGGCTTCAACCGAGTACCCGAGGGCTTCAACCGAGTACCCGTGGCGATCGACAAGTTCACAAAGTGGATTGAGGTAAAACCAGTAACCTGCCCCAAGGCAGACAGAGTACTCGACTTCCTCGATGAAATCGTCCATCGCTACGGCTTTCCCAATCGCACCATCACTGACCTTGGCTCGAATTTTAACAATCACGAATTCTGGGAGTATTGCAAGAATAGCGGGATCGACGTACGTACGTCTCTGTCACTCATCCATGAGACAATGGCCAGGTTGCGCGCACCAACGGGGTGTTATTAGAAGCTTTGAAGAAAAGACTACACGACATTGGAAACACCAAAGGTGGCAAGTGCCTCAGGGAGCTACCCAATGTCCTCTACGGGCTTCGCACATAGCGTGCAAGCCTACAGGGTACTCACCCTACTTCCTAGTCTACGGATCAGAAGTCGTTCTCCTGCCGACATCATGTGGAAATCTCCAGTAATCGAGCAATACGAGGAGGGTGCGTTAGAAGAAACAAGGCGTCTAGACTTAGACAGCCTCGAAGAAACTCGCTGTGCAGCACTCGTCTAGTCAGCAAGATACCTTGAAGGAATTTGCTACTATCATGATTGCAACATCAAAGAACATTTGTTCAACACAGGTGACATGGTCCTCAAGCGTATTCAAGACACCAAGGGGCTGCATAAGCTAAATTCGCCATGGGAGGGTCCTTTCAACGTCTCCAAGGTCACCGGACCTGGGTCGTACAGGCTCCAAACTTTCACTGGCAAAGAAGTCGACAACTCATGTAACATCGAACACTTGTGTCAATTCTACCCATAGTTTACATATTCATGTAAATTGGCCATCAACCTCAGTTGTATTATTACAATTCAATAAAGCAGATTTTTTTTATTGCAAAAAGACTAGTCTCTGCCTAACTACGGTTGCAAAGGCAAGATCGCTGAGCTAGTCGGCTCCTCCGGTTACTATCACCCAACCCATGGCTTGTATTCACAAGTCTGCACACATAACTATTCGAGTTATTCAACTAGTTGGATAACAGCAACTTGCCCAAAAGCAAGCCTGCACATAAAATTACTGAGCTAATCAGCTCCTTTGGACAAGTCTGCCCATCGACGGCCTTCGCAAAAAGAAGTCATCAGGCAAATTGGGAGTTACCTATACTACATGAGTTCTTATCTAGACAAGTTTGTCTAGTCGCAGCTTGTATTAGCAAGTTTCCAATTCCAGGCCTTTGGAGCACATCATCCGAACAACCCAGAGAGGTTGCAATGGTAGGCTCCAGTTTATGAAGTCCTGCAGAGTCTACTCACTTGAAGAGTTTGACTATCCAGATACACGAGTGCTGGTACTCCGCAAAAGGAGTTACATCCTAGAAGGTACTCTAAATAGTGTATCTGAAGAGGCTCACGAGAGTAGCCTTGTGCGCAGACACTCATGACTACCACACGAGCAAACATCAGGGTAGTTCGTGAGATGCACTAAACCGAAAAGACTCAAACAAGTCGATAGCCAAACAAAAATTGCGACAAGACTTCAAATAATTTACATTTCATATTCATTACTTGTTTATATTCCAACAACTTAATGCTTTTTGCAGCTACTCAAGGTCTATCTGATCGGCTACTTCCTTGGCAATAGAAGCCATCTCCTCCAAAAATTGTCAGAACTGCTCGTCAGAGCAGTCCTCCGTGATGCCTTTCACCACAGAAGCCAAGTTGGCTTGTGGGTAGAATAACTTCACCATTGCCAGCAGCTGCATGGAGACGGACTCTGCAGTCTTTTGGATGTAGCCGATGATCTTCCCGGGTACTTCCTTGAGTACTTCCGCCAAGGAGCAAGGCTCTACGCCTTCTTCTTGGGGCTCCACCATGTCAGTGATGGGCTGAGCGGCTTCTGATAGCTCCTTCAGAGTGAGTTTGGTCGCCACCAGCTCAGCCTCTTGCGCTCGGAGTTTGGTCATCAGATCTACCAATTCGACTTCTCCGTCGACGCGCAGCTTCTTCTCCTTCTTGAGCGTGTGCTCTAGGGTCTCATACTTTGCAATCACCTTGTCGTATTCATCCATGACTCGACAATACGAGTTCTACCAGTCCATGGCGCGACCCTGGAGATCCTTATTTTTCTTGGTCAGCTCTACTAGAACAAAGGAAAAATGCAGGTCAGAAACTTCAAGTGCAAAGGGTACTCAAAAACCAGCGGGTGATGACAACTTACCTTTGCATCAATTCCTCAACCCCTCGTTGAGTTTTTGAAGGCGATCTTTCTCCTCCAGACTTTCTGCACAGTGTTCCGGTAATGAGCAGCTTGGCCATCATATTTCATCAGTAGCTGGGAGGAATATTGCCGCTCCTCGGCTAGTTTCTGCTCCAGCGTCTAGGCCCACATAATGGTGTCCCTGTACCCTTGGATATATTTTGACTTCTCACAGAAGCGCTGGATTAGTTTCTACAAAATAGAGCAAAGCACTCGTGTAAGCACCGTGTACCAATTTCAAAGACAATGACTAAGGCAGAAGCGAGACTTAACTCTATGAATTTGCCCACACAGCGATGCATCCCCATGACTGTAGCCTCCATTTCAATGGTGGCCAAAGGGTCAGATATAAGCTGGATCTTCTCTAGGTCCACCCAGGAACAATCCAGGTCTCATCGTGCTCCTCGTGCTCCCCGGCATCCGGTGCACTGAGAGGGACCAGCGCTTGGCTAGTCGACAGACCAACCTTTGAAGGCAAGGAGGAGGTCGCCCCGTGACTAGTCGATGGCCCCACCTCAGTCGGCGGGACAACTGCCAACACTTGTAGCACCCTAGCAGCCTCCACATCAACCTCAGGCTCGAGGGCTACAAGTGTAGCCTTGACTTCATCAGTGGTCGCCTCGGCCTCTGGCTCCACCTCAGCCTCTGGCTCCGGCTCGGCTTTCGGATTCAGCATAAGAGCCACCAACTCCATCACCACTACAGAGGTACTCTCCGCGATGGCCTCGACCTTCGGTAGCTCGGGGGCTAGCACTACAAAAATGTCAAGTGATGACAAGATATCGTGCACAAGTGCTGCTACAAGGGATACCGCACCTGGAGCGACTTTAGGCATGGGCTGCTCCTCCGGTGGTGGAACTGCAGGCTCCAAGGCAAGCTATGGGGCTAAGCGGCTGCTGCTATCAGCACCAGACTTAAGGCTTGGGCCCCCAATATCCACACTGGCGGATTTCCTAAAACAAAACAAGTGTCAAAACACACTACACAAAGTGCCATCAAGTTCAAATCAATACTCAGATACTTACTTGGAGGACCTCTTAATCTTGATAGAGGGCTCAGCCCCCAGACGCAGCGACTTCACGGCAGGTGATGACTTCTTGGGCGCGGCTCCTTGGGTCGCAAATGGATCCTCGCAAGCCTTGGTTGTCATCCCCACCGTTCGAGTAGTATGCGCCGGGATAGGATTGGCCTTGCTGGCAGGAGACTCCCTGTCATCCTCCAGCTCAACGATGGTCAGCAATTTATGCTGCACGACTTCAGTAGCCGTGTTCTCCCCCTCTGTCTCCACCACGACTACCTGCAAATCATCCATGTCAGACTCAAGGTTAAGCGTGGTGATATAGTAAATAACTTATGGGTACTTGATCCTCAGGATCTTGTCCATCTTCAAATGTAATTACCGGAGGTGGGACTTCATCGGCGGACGATTTCTTGGCCACCCGCTTGATGGCGACAGTACACGCCTTCTTCAGGGGTGGAGCCAAGTCAGACTCTAGGATGCCTAGCTTCACACTTGGCCATCCCATATGAAGACCCTACCTTGTCTGAAAGACGGGGCTTGACAACGTACTTCTCAGCAGTCTTCGACTCAGAGCTGCTGAAGGAGGACCAATCCTCCGATTCTTCCTTCTCCTCCTCCCCTTCAATCACCTTCTACACAGCCTCAAGGGACTGTGCATGAGGAGTAACATCAGCTCCAGGTGAAGGAGGGTTGGAGCAGTACAAGTGGAGTTCTTGCTGCAAACACAAGACAAGTTAGCTGCTTACCAAAGTACAAAAATTAGTACTTGGGGGCTACAGGCCACGGGTACTTACAGGATTTGGCGGATTGGCGGCGCAGTGTTCTCGCACGATCGCTGGGATGCCCCTAATGTGCTTAAAGAAGCGCTTCATTCGTGCCATGACTTCATCTGCGGACAAATCCTCAGACGTCATCCGCAACAGGTCATTGGGACCCGAGTAGTCGTAGCTCCATGTGCAACGTAGCTGCAGCGGCTGCACATGCCTCCTCATGAAGCTGAAGGCCACACCGATGTCGGTCAGGCCTTCCCTCTTGAGAGTGGTGATCTTCGCTATCAAATCCGGCAGTTGGAAACTGTCGATAGTACTCGGCTCGGCCAGTCAGTGGTTATTCCATACTGGATGATGGCCAGTCACCTTCGAAAGATGGGGCTCATGGTTTCCAATGTAAAACCACCGTTGCTTCCATCCAGAATGGGATTCTATGAGTTCATAGTCCAAATATTGGCCCTTGATCTGCTCCCTCAGTTGGATTCCTGCCCCCTCCCTCCCCGCTACTTTTGTGTGGTCCATCCGAGGCTGGGGCTTCACTCTGAAAAACTTTCTAAACAACTGGAAGTGGGGTTGAATGCCCAAAAATGCTTCGCAAAGGTACACGAAGATTGCAACATGCAAAATGAAATTGGGGTTGAGGTAGACTAGCTCCAAATTGTAGTACCTCAGTAACCCCCGACAAAACTTGGGCAACAGGAGAGCCAGTCCGCACTCGATGAAATGCGCGAAGATGACTGTCTCATCGGGGTAGCACTCTAGAGGCTAGGGGTTGCCGGTGGCTTCCCTCCAATCGATGAACTCCTTCTCCTGTAGAAGATCAGCATCTACCAATGCCTGGATATCAGCCTCCTTCACCACTGATTTCCTCCAAGCGTAGGCCTGATTCAGCGGCGCCGTCTGATCTGTCTTGCTGTACTTTGGCCCCAGCAGCTGGATCTCTTTCTCCTTCTTAGCGGCCTTGCGTTCCTTCGTCTTCGCCGTCTGGATGGACGATGCCTTCTTCGGTGCCATTGCCACACAGGTCTTCTTGTGCATAAGCACAGAGACTAGGCAGTGGGGGAGGAGGGCACTCTAGCTCGAGAATGGCAAGCAACGGTGCTAAGGCTACAGTGCAGAATGTGAATGAGCACAATGGCTTGGGTGAAATGGAAGCGATGAGCCCCTCCGATATTTATAACCACGGCACAGTTAACCGAGAGGCAAAAATTACAGGGAATATTCCATTTTTAAAAGCCCTCAGTTACTGTTGGAACAGTTTCCAATTTTCTTGAAAGAGATAAGTTTACTGAAGCCGAATGGTCACGTTGACCAAATGTTGACCTGTATACCCAAACTAGTCGTGTAACGGCTCATGGGCTGTGTGCCACGTACTCGTTGGACAAAAGGTTTTTTCTTCGGATGTTAAGGGGAAAGAGATGTGAAATTACAAGATTGACCCTCAGCCTGATTCTTCGATTCAACCTAAGGCTCGGGGGTTACTCCATATGGAGTGCGATTTTCGTCGCACTTCCATAAAAAGATTCAAGGTTGAAGATTCAAGACTAAGTTAAATGAGGCTTGAGCACCTACTAGCTGCATGGCAATACTCGAGCATATTCGAAGACTCAATCTGATGGAGTACTCAAAGGAGCACCACAAACTAGTTGGAGACGTCTACAGAAGTACTCAGAACTGCTGCATTTGACAAAAAGTACTCGGGGGCTTGTCGGCCATACATCTATGAGCCTACCAGGAGGCTTGGATAGTCCTACAATACGGGGTTGTACACCAAGACGTATCAGACATGGAGACTACGGTGCAGGATGACGTGGTCTACGTAGAGGACAAGGACTAGTCGAGGATCAGGAAACTAGTCGTAGAAATTAAAGTAGGACTCTCTAGTCGAATTCGACTAGTATTCTTAAAAACAACCGACCTATAACCCTGCCCTTGGCAATATAAGGCGAGGCAAATATCCCTTCCAAACAACATCAATCAATACAATCCAACCAACACACAAGACGTAGGGTATTACACGACATAAGCGGCCCGAACCTGTCTAAATCATGTGTTTGAATTCACTTTCAAGTTCCTGATCTTGGCGAGCCCCACGCATAAAACACTACCTCGGGTACCCCCTCGGTAGGTTGCCGGGTCCAAACACTGACACCTCCCTCCCCTCCCTTCTCTTCTTCTTCCTAAAAAATCATGGGGACTAAGGGGAGGCTCCATTGTACGAGCGAGCTTCAGTCCCCTCCGGAGAGGAGCATCGTCTAAATTCAGCATATTGTTACTTGACACAATGAGTGTGACAAATGTAAACCACTCAAAAACCAATTCTCAAATTAAAGGACCAGCATCTCCATATCTCCAAAGGATGGCACGCTGAAACCACAAGTTCTTGGCTGCCCTCACTTTGCTGCAACTTTGCTCAGAGACGGAGCCAGTGTGTTCCCTGAATAGTAAAAAAAATTATTCGATATTTGTCAAAAACCACCTCATTTCTTGTCGGGGTGTTTGGATACCCCATGCTAAAGTTTAGCACATGTCACATCGGATGTTTGGATGCTAATTAGAAGTATTAAACATAGGTTAATTACAAAACTAATTGCACAGATGGAGTCTAATTCGCGAGACGAATCTACTAAGCCCAATTAGTCCATGATTTGATAATGTAGTGCTACAGTAACCATTTGCTAATGATGAATTAATTAGGCTTAATAGATTCGTCTCGCGAAATAGCATAGGGGTTCTACAATTAGTTTTATAATTAGTTCATGTTTAGTCCTCCTAATTAGCATCCGAACATCTGATGTGACACTGCTAAAGTTTAGCACCTAGTATCCAAACACCGACTATATCGCTCAGCAAAAATCGACATTCCCCATCGATAAATAAAGATTTGGCTCCCGCACCCAGGCTTGATCTCCTCGTACATAAAAGGAACAGAAGGAGAAATATGAAACTAGGGAGGAGACAATAGACGATCACTTTCTCTTGGACTCTTCAAGGCTGCAAGGAGATCAGGAGAGGCCTCGGATGCCCGACCATGGCCGCCTTCTTTGTGGGTGGGAAGAAAGAGAGGTATAATGAGAGGACAAAGATATTATGGCCCACGTATAAGTGAGAGACAAAAGGGAAAGATGCCCCAATCTACAATTTGTCAACACAGCTACCAGTTTTTGGACCTATACAAGTTTTTAACAACCGAAACTTTCGTAATCCACACTCTGCATTTTAGAATACATCTAGCTGAAAGAAACATTCCGATGGGGTCCTAGAATCCTTTCCTCACGCCTCCAAATAATTTACTGCAACATGCATGTGTGTAAACAGTTGAGAAAGCAACAAATGTCGGCCCAGTTCACATAGGGTGGCTGGTGGGAGACCGTTTTGTCCGCCCACAAATAATTCCAGACAACACACATGTACGTAGTACGTACCAATTGCCATAGACAAGCAGACAGATCGCGAACGGGAGGAGCGAGGGAGGATTGGAGGGTCCAACGCTACAAATCTAGGGTCAAAAGGGAGCTAGCTTTATTTGCAGAGAGAGGAGCTGGCAGATGCGCACTGGGCCTGCATGCCATGCCATGCATGGTCCATGCATGCAAGACAGCAAGAGCTAGTGATCGATGTATGATGGATTCCTCCCTACAGAAGTTGCGAGAGACAAAAGAGAGGACAGCAAGAGAAGATGGGCGCAAACAGTGATGAAGGGGCGTCCACCCTTTTAGGGCTCGAATCATAAGGCCATCATGCACACCCGGCCCGGCCGGCCATCCCCATCGATCCCGCGCACCTTTTGTTGCAATGCAAGCTGCAACTAATACCCGTGCACGTGATTCTACCATCATCATAGGTGGCTGATTGAGCACTAGTCCTTCAGTCCCACAATACTACGTGTGTCCTTTCTTTCATATGTAATTTCTCCGTTTCAAAACGTAGGTCGTTGCGGCATTTCTACATACATAAATTTTGTTATATATTTAGAAATAACACTATATTAGGTGTATAGTAAAATCTATATATCTAGAAAAAGTCAAAACGACCTGCATTTTGGAACCGATAGGAGGGAGTAATATATAATAAGCCACCACCTGGTTATTCCAAAAAATAGCCACCCTGGGTCTCCATGGTCTGCAATTTTCCACTAAAACTTTTGAATTGGACCAAATTTTGAAAAGAATTAGCACATGAAAAAATGGATTTTTATAAAGAGAGGGACAGGTATTGGAACTAGCATGGATACTATATAGGTCTCGTTTGGTAGAGTTTCGGCTTCTCATAAAACAGCTTCGGCTTCGGCTTTTTCGGTGGAGTGGCTTTTTTAGTGAAGCTGAAGCCGTTTTGCAAAACATTTGGTAAAACGGCTTCTCAATGGCAATATATGTAATTTTATGATCACTTAATGCTTGGAGAGGGAGGAGAAGCCGGTGAAGCCACTTTTTTCGGCTTCTCCTCTCTAGTGTAAGCCGTTTTGCGGCTTCTCCCCGGCTTTGGTGATGAAGCCGTTTTGAAATTGACCCTTTGGTAGGGCTTCACCAAAAGCCGGTGGAGAAGCACTTTGAGAAGCCCTACCAAACGGGGCCATAGTATGCATATACTCCTTTGTTTGTGTATATATAATTATATATATAAATTATTTCTCGTTTGTGTACATAATATAAATCTCCCTCGTTCATCTGCTCTTAATAATAAGTACAGTCCTAGCCTATGCATTGTTCAGCTAGCGCATGCATGCATGCAGAGGCACAGGCCCGGATGCGGCCATCTGAAGACACTGTTCCTCCTCCCTGTAGCCTGCGTGATCTCTGGCTCTCCCGGCCAGGCCAACAACAACATGGACGCGGGGCCCCTGTTTGCAGTTTGTTGGGCCTCCTCCGTTGCATGCTGGGTCCACGGGTCCACCAGGGATCTGTTACGGCAGGGTGAGTGAGTGACCCCGTTTCTTCCTCCCGGCCGCAAAGCGAAGGACGTTGTCAAGGAAACAAACAAGGTTACGTCCCTTCCATGCAAGCTGTCCTATGTTGGTCGTACGCACTGCCTGCCCGTAACATGCATTTTGCAGCTGAGAGAAAGAGAGAGGTAGACGAGAGTTTGTTTCGGGGCATACATGTAACTATTCCCCGGTACATCCATGTATGCGATGTTGATCCCGTTTAGATATGTTAGAGCTTACACCTAATAGTTATTCTAAATTTACTATTCATTTTAGCTTTTATAAGTACATAAAATTCATTTTAGCCTTTTATAAGTACATAAAAAACTATATATTTAAACCTAGTATATGTATATGTATATAGTTAAAAACTATGTATTTATAGAAAAGTTAAAATGAATAGTAATTTGAGATGGAGAAAGTAATACTTATGATTAGCTGTGCGGAGGCAGCTAACTAGGAATTAGCTAATACTGCTTTGATCAATTAGAACTAAAATTATCGAGATAGCTCTAGCTGGATATGGATCACCGTCCAGGAATCGGATGATGCCCATGCGCCTAAGAACGCATGCATGGATCGACGCATACGCATGTGGTGAGTTGCCAATGGAATGCAACGGATGCATCATGCATGCAGGCATGGCTGCCGCATGCATGCTCGACCCATGTTAACGGCGGCGACGAGTATGGTGTCACGGGGAGCAGGGACAAGCGGGCACTGTGTCTCACAAGCAAGGGCACCTTGGCGACGGGGATCAGGGGATGGGGGCACGCGCGTGCTGCGGGCGTAGCAGATAGTGTGGTGATACGTGATCGCGTTTGCGTGCATGCATGCGTGTATCTACCAGCAGCAGATGACACAGTGGCAGCACTGTTCAAAGTAAAAAGTGTTGTTGCATGGTGTGTGCATCAGCGGCTGATGTGTGCTGCCGACCTCTCTCCGTCTCGATCTCTCTCTCACCTGACCTCCATCCCTGCCGATATCGAGAGCAATGTAATCCTATATATATACAAGATCGATGGAACAAACATGTCGTTGGGCGCAGCATGCATGGTGAGCTAGCTGGATCTCGCTCGCTCTCCACTGGGAGTATTTGGACGAGATCCAACGGGTTCCATGCACTGTCACCCAGCTAGGGTGGACGGCGACGTACCCCATCGATCCACCCGGAAAATATGCTACCTACTCTATACCACTCCAGAAAAAAATTTGGTGCATGAGGGCTGCAAAGCGCCCTCCGTGCAGCTCTATCCCCTATGTGCACCACGTGTCTACCGAGAACATCCAATGCCTCATCTCTTTGCTCTCGGTCGTTCGGCTCCTTGGATCCATGGTTCGGCTCTGCTCCCCTGCACACAGCTCTTTTTCCCTGCCCTGCAGACCGCAGCCCACAGCCGCGGCTCTTCTTCCCTGCCCGTCGTTATCCCCCGATCATCATGCTCATCATGGCCAGAGTTAGGCTAGGCTAGGAACCCCGGTCAACGAGGAAGTGGTTGCTCCGGCAGACGAGCTGGATGTCCGTCGGCGTCGAGGGCGTCGAGCAACTCCCGATCTCGACGCTGGGACATGGGCACCGGGACCTGCACCACGGAGGTCCTAGCAACCGCCGCCGTGAATGTCCACAAGAAGCGGAGTGCGCAGGAGAGGTCCTTCTTCCCGATCGCGGCCACAAATTCGCGCCATTCCTTCACGGAGCCCACCGGAGGCCACAACAGACTACATATCCGGCGGCGTCGAGATTTAGAACGGGATCAGGACAGTGCTGAGCCGAGTCGAAGAGCGGAGCCGTAGGAGACTAGAGAAACTTACAGCCATATGTTTTGTGTTTGGGAGAGCCGAGTTGATCATGCGTGCTAATTACCATTGGATCCTGTGGGAGCCCACGCGGCGCACATCTAGACCAGGGCTGCACACAGTGGTGGACCCAGCATGCAGCGGGGGGGGGGGGGGGGGGGGGGGGGGGGGGGGGGGGGGGGGGGGGGGGGGGGCAGAACCCTTCTACTTCCTCTTCTCCCACCCCTCTTTCCATTCTTCTTATCTTTCTCCTTAATGGAGAATGCAGCCTGTATTCCTCCACTGGTTGCACGGAGGGTGCTGCACGGAATTTTTTTTCCTACAACTCCACCCCCGAAGGCCGAACCCGAAGCATACACGCCACAGCTGATAGTATAGCGTATACATTGGTTACAACATCGGGGCTGGCCTCAACCTCACCATCTACCTCTGGAGTACTTATTAGTTTGAAACCATAAAAATAATATGTACAGATTTGTCTTAAAAAGTATTGCCACAATATCATACATTTATTAGGTATTATAAATATATTATTGTATAAAAATAGCTGCACCTTAAAAGACAATACAAAAGGGGAAAACTGTTGGGTGTCATTTTTAATTGGACGAGGCGGCGAGATGATCCAACCTAACATAAAAGGTACTCATTATGTTCCAAACTATAGTTAAGTTTCTTTGTCCTAATTAAATTTATCTAATTTTGACTAAGTTTATAAAAAAACATCAACATGTGCAATATCAAATTAGCTTCATTATTGTTCCACTTCCATCATGAAATATGTCTTTATAATACAGTTGGATGGTGTTATATTTTTCTATAAATTTTGTCAAAGTTATATAGATTTGACTTAAGATAAATAAAGGGAACTATCTAGAGGGACCATGGATTTTCATGGTTTATTTATGGCATGTTTGGCTGGTTGTCAAACATTGCATTGTCACATCAAACGATATCAGCATGTCCCAGTTCTTTAGTATCAAAATATAAAGTAAATTTTCCACGTTTCTTCATGAATTTAAGCTTTTTAGGCTAGAATAGTAGGCGCGCATACAACTCAATATTGATATATATAAGTCATGAGTGTTTGTTTTATGAGAAATTTTATAATTGTGGTTTATGTAGCGTGTAAATTTTGCTAGCCACACCCTTATATACTCATAGCTAGGCAAAAGACCCAACATTACTCTCTCTCTCTCTCTCTCTCTCTCTACGTAATATTATGATATATTAAATTCTTCGCACACTTCAGCCAGCAGCAAGAGTAAATTCTTACCACACTTCAGCCAGCAGCAAGAGTAATTGCTTAGCACGTCACCTGGGGTACTGTCATGCATTTGGTTTGTGCCATTCTTCCATACTCATTCAAACTGGAAACTGGACCCATTTCTGCCAAAAGCACGAATGGTGTTGAATTTTGCATCACTGGAAAGTTAGAAACAACTCGGTTCAACTCGTCCCATCTTTCATCTCTGACCTGACCACCCCGGAAACCACAGCCAAAGATGCGCGGGTATGTCAGAAGACAGTATTGGAGTGTTGTATCTGTGCAGGGCCCCTGCTGAGATTCCCTCTTGAACTTGCAGTATGTATTTACCGTATTTTCCTGCAAAAGACTGCATCCTGCGTACGTGTGCTTTAACAAACAAAAGCATGTAGCGCCACGCGTGAAAGAAATACAGCTGAACTAACAGTCTGATCATTTCCAAATACGGTCCACTGAACTGTCTTGGGGGTCCACTGTACAAAGTAGGTAGACAGTACGACCTAGGGAATGTAACATGAATGCATATGAATGAATTTGATCGCATAAGAAAAATTCCTTTGTATCTATTTGGCCATGGCCCATGGCAATCTAGCAGCATTAAAGTCCAGTTTTTACCATTTCAAAACACTCAAACTGCCACCCTCAGTAGTAAAACCAATACACATACTTCCAAATTCTTTTTTATAAAAAAAAGCAGCATTTATAAGAACACCATTTGACTGCATAAGACATCGATTTAATCATGTCCGTGATAGACAAAGTGTATGCCATTATCCAAATCTTCAGAATTTTCATTTTAATCTAAGTTGTTTGTTGTGCATTTTTTGTCAAGTTAAATTAGTTGGTTAAATGCAATTATTATTGAGATTTTTTACTATGCTTTTAAAGTATCAATAGTACTTGCAGGTACTTTCATTTCTTATCCTTCTTCTCACTATTTATGTACTTAGTCCCACCAAGTTGGTACTTATTGGTACTTCTCTTTAGGTACTTCATGGTACTTCCTTTGTTTCCACAATTCGATTTCGCTGGATGGACGGCTCTCATTTTTTTCAAGCCTTTAAAATTTCTATTATTAAAAATTAAAAAATTTGCAGCTGATATATTTTTAACCAGTTTATTGAACATTCTAGATAAATTTTAGAAAGCAAATGTTCCATGTATGCCTTTTGTGACTATGATTTGGCAGAGAATACCCTAATTAGTAGTTTAAAACCGACATATAGTTTAAAACCGACATAGAGTAGTAGTTCTATATGCAGAAAAAATAATGTACTATTGCGCAAGTAGCCCTAACTGATCTGAGGAGTGACACTTTCGCATACCTAGTTGGCAGTTGTATGCCAGCCTAGCTGATGTGTAAGGAAAATTTTGAACCCCCACATGGGGCCTGTGGGCCAATGATATTTCCACGGAAGAGCTTGGGCTCGTTTGGAACATAGAAATTTCACTTTAATTTTCCCTTAGGATCCTTGGAATTGAATTACATTTTAATAAGCATAATTTAGATATAAAATAATTAAGTTAATATAATTATACGTGAAATATATTTGTATATTATTGTTGGCCATATGAGAGAGATACTTATATGTTGCACTTCTGCTATATGCTGCACTTCTGCTATAGGGAAGTGAGTCGAAGAGTGTGCTATAAGTTGCACATTAGAAATATCGCATGAAGATCTATAGAATCAATTTTCATCTTCCACCCCATGAATTTAAGATAGGCTTATATCTAAACTTTAGAAAATTGTGGAATGCCACATTCCAAGATAATAGTATAGTAGATTCCAATTCCTTCAAAATGAAGGGATCCAAACAGGGCTTTAGTGGTAGTTGATTTACCGTGAGAATCCGGGAAAATTATCCGCTTTCAAAACCATGCCTATTTTTGAGAAATGGCACTAATTATCAAAAGCAGGCCAATGCCGTTACAATTTGCCCCTTGTTTGAAACACCCCACTAGTATATGTATTTTGCATGTACTTTATATGCATCGGATAGAATTGGCCTCGTCTTCAACCATCCATCTTTATCTGGTTGTCTCTCTGAACTCATAACCCTCTTATTTGGGGGAACTCGATGGATGCCAATGTGATCCTCCTCATTGACACGCTGTACGTCTTGGCCCATCTACCATAGGGCACTGCTTCTATTCTCCTCGCTAGTGGGTTCAATTGTTGAGCATAAGGGGGATGACCACCCTCCTTATTCGCTTTTATAGTTCTGTTCGTGGCTTGTTCGTTGCCACATATGTTAGTTGACGAGGACAACTAGGCAGAAATGAGATCCTAGATTGCACAAGCTTTCTTCATGGAGATCATCATCTTGATGGCATGGGCCATTTGGATCACTCGAAACAACTTCATCTTCAAACAACATCGAAGCAAGTAGGTCCTCCTTTAAGAATGAATTTGTCTTGGTTATCCATAGGGCAAAGAGCAAGTATTTCCCAAACATAGCACTATGGCTAGACATCTTATTGTGATTTTCTATTTCTTTTTCCCTGGTTGTAAAGTTTTTACCTTTTGTTAGTATATAACCAGTACGGTTACGAGCCCCTCCTGTCTTATAAAAGAAAAGGGCGGAGATGAGCGCTGGGTAGCCATTCTAGTGGAGCTTGATGCTTGCGTGTCACAACTAGAGGTGGCTGATGGATGAGGTGGGGAAGGTGCATCCTCGTGCTATCTGTCGCCAATTGGAGCATAATAGGATTCAATGGTGGTTCCTGTACCTTGTTGTGACTATTGAGGATGGTAAATTAGCCGCAGAGATGGATAAGCCGAAGGAGATGGGAGCATTGTTGTCTAAACTTTTACACAATAACATTAGTATGACTAATTGGAGATTCTTTTTGTAGCATCTGTGTTAACCTTCAGGACGCGTTAGAAAAGAAAAAAGAGGAATCTTAATAATCCTCAAAGAATCAGAAACATCATGCTATGAATCCGATAGACACTAATCACCACCGATAATTGTACCCATTAGAGCTATTATATTTTCTAAAAAATCCACTACTCTACCATTATAAAAACAATCTAAAGAGCCCTAAATATATATTTAAGTTACCTACCTTTGTAATTATGCAAAAAAAAATAATCTTCATCTACAATAATCGCCTATCTCACTATATAAAAAATAATCTTAAGTAACCCATTAAATTTACATCTAAATCACTCACATTTTCTATAATTAAAAATAACCTAAAGCTCTTAAATCTACATCTAAATTACCTACACATTTATGTATAAGAAAAATGTCCAGAATACATCAGTATATGAGTGTCTATTTACATATTTATGTAATTGTTAACATAGAAAATACCAACATAAAATGTGTATACACATGTGTCACCACGTAGATCATGCATACATGTTAAACACATACCTCAAACTAAAGGTTAAATTAAACACATATAGAGCTTCCATGCAAAGTGTAAAAACTATAAATGTGAATAAGAAAGTGTGTAGAATTTTTACTAACTAAAGTATATCACAACCTAAAGATAAGAACATATGTATATGGATATTATGTTAAAATATTTAACAAATGAGAGAACACAATGTAGCAGTTTTTTTATTAACCATAGGTCAAGGAGGAGCTATATTGTACCAGCACTGTTATTATGATTTCTCCAAGTGGATGGGCATATTTTGATAGCGTGTAATTAAACCCCATGAAGCTCCGGGGATATTCGAGCAGAAATACAGAATTATCGGCAGGCACAGCTCTCTCTCTCTCTCTCTCTCTCTCTCTAGCTTGCATGTTGCATGAGGTGAGGTGCTACAGCTGCTAGCCTGTACTAGCTAAAGGTACAGTAGCTATCTAGCTGCTGTGCTGGCGGGCGTAGCTGGTGGCGCTGAGCATGCACACCCAAACACTGCGACCTGAGCCGGCTGGCATGGCCCCCCTTCCTGCACAGATTCCCCTTCTGCCGAACCGAGGAGGGAGGAAAGGTTCCCGTCTGACCTCTCTCTCTCTCTCTCTCTCTCTCGTGTGTTGCAAACACCAGGCCGGCCAGTCCTATCTGTCTCAGTCCCTCTCTACACAGACATGCATCATGACCACTTTTCTCCCTCGCCAGAGACATACGAGACGCAGATAGAAACAACGGCGTCCCAGCTTTCCTGCACCCCGGCGTTTACCACCCCATTTGTCCTCGTTGCTCTCGTTCGACTATATTCTGTGTGTATGCATGCATATCCCCAAGATCAAATCTTTTAGCTCTACCCTGTTGTATGCGTGCACAACCATCGTGTTCGATCCATCTCACTCCTCTTGCTACGTACCTTCCAACATGCTGTACTGGACGTTTGTTTTCTGGTGCACGACCCCAAACCATCGTCGATTTGAGCTGCTCAATAGAAATAGACATGTATGATGTTGTCATTGGTTCCGAAAATCACCATGCTGCTTTTGTATATATACATATATACCTATAGAGCTATGCTTGGAAAATACAGAAATATACAGGAGAATATTGAAGAGACAAACAAGAAGGTTAGGGTAGAGTGGTGAAGAATCTCTTGTTACTTGTTTTTTTTTATTTTTTTAAGATGAGCATAGTACAATTTTCATTAAGAAGAAGAGAATTACAATGATGCAACTTTAGGAGAGACCCTAAAGTGTAGAGCTATAAGAACCAACTCCAACAACAGAAAAAAGGAACCACAGCACCACCACCACCACACTAAACACGACCAAAGACGCCTGAAACCTGTAGGAGATAAGGACATCACGAACGCACGCACAACACCAATTGCCTAACAACCCGAAGCCAGCAGAGGTAGAGCGAGAATGTCATGCAAGACAATACCTCCAAGGGAGGAGTGACGCTGGCGCCGCCATGGTCCATCTGTCCACAGAGGAGCAGACCAAGTCTTCACCTAGCAAAACCAAATGGATTTGATGGCCACAACAATGCCCCCCAGCGAGGTGAGCTACGTTAAGAAACGCAACCGTTGTCAACATCGGCGAATACCAGGCAAAGCTTTCGCTAAGGACCCCAAAACCAACTCCACGCAGCCGACCGCAAAGGTCTGGATGAGAGGCAAATCGATGGGATGGCAGCGAGCAATCCACGATGACGATGATGGGAAACATCCGCAGGCTAACGACCGCCATCACAACGACCAAGGGCCTCTAGCCTTGTAGCCCATGGAGCGGAAAGACGACCTTGAAGAAAACGACTGTGACCTTGTGGGGAAGGTAGTGGGGGAGAACAACCTTGGGGCCACCCGGGCACCCCTGGACAGCGGATCCGAAGACCGGCGGCCTGAACCTACCCCTACCGCCAGAGGAAGAGCGAGGATGCAGTGTGAAGGAGCGACCTTGTGCCACACCAGCCATCGAAAATAGCGAATCCGGTGACTCCACCTTGCGAGCTACAACAACACCGTCAATCCCCCGCCTCTTGCCCATCCTCCAAGCTCTAGGCGTCGTTCCCAGTGTGGCGGTAGCATCAGGAGCAGGGTTCGCCCTTGCCGGCCCAACCGGAGGCCACAGCAAGTCACAGGAGACAAGCTGCCTCGGGCTCGGGGAAGATGGTGGCCAGCGGATCCAAAGGAAGAGCTGGGGGGAAGCGACCTTGCGCCACGTCGGCCACCGGGAAGAACATCCGGCGGCTAGGGGACTGCCACCACACCCGGATGGCAAGGCCCCCGACCCGGGACGCGCGGATCAGTACCCCAGACAGCAGATTCGGTGATCGAGCCGGCCAGAGGGAGACCGGCGGCGATTGGCGACGGGCAAGCCGACGGAGGTGACATAGGGTTTGCCGGGGGAGAAGAGGCCGCCGCCGACGCAGCCCAGTGGGCGCCTGCGACAGCGGCAATGGCCGGACGGGTGGAGCGGGTGGGGGCCAGCGGCCCACGGCCACCGCGCGCTGCCCGCCGAAGCTCCTCTTATGGCGACCATGGCGGCTC
Organism: Setaria viridis; assembly: GCF_005286985.2. Taxonomy (NCBI): domain Eukaryota; kingdom Viridiplantae; phylum Streptophyta; class Magnoliopsida; order Poales; family Poaceae; genus Setaria; species Setaria viridis. Next base: position 24,602,853 of record NC_048263.2, on the reverse strand, counting down.
CGGCGAACAGGAGGCCAACCCCGACGAAGTAGGCAAATCCGGCGAGGAGCGTGGCAAATTTGGCAGCCGGGAGGACGGACCAGCCTTCGGCGCCGGCGGCGACCTCTACCAGTGGAGGGAGACACAACCGTGTTGGGGCTGCATGAGGAGAGAAGGGGAGGTGGACCTCGCCGCCGCACAGGCTTCCGATGGCTAGCTCTGGCGGCGGCCTGGCTGGGAGAGAGGGGGGCTTGGTGGCGGCGGCGGCGAGGTACCGCCCGTGTCCAACCTCCGTTCAGGTTCCCTAAACAAACAGTTCTATTTTTTTTACTTGGTTACTTGTTTAGCTGTACTTTGCTGGGACGGCAGATGCCTCTCAAAAGCATACCTCTTTTGTTTGATGCGTTTGTTGCCTTGTTCGTAAGGTTTCAGACTTGTCTGTAGTTTCACCGCCTTGTCATGTGTTGTGGACTTGTCTCCTTCCAGCCAGCCTTTTTCTTTTTTTTTTAGTTATAGGTGAGGAGAAAGCTCTACAAACATGCTACTAATTCAGTGCCTCTTCTTTTCTAGGTTCCAAGTTGGATAATGCTTCAACACCCTGATTAAATGGTATCTTGCATAAGAAAAGAAAGAGAAAGAACAAACATGCGTGCTCCTCCTAGAACTTGCCGAAAACAAAGTAGGTGTAAAGCATAATCCACTTTGCAAGTTGCTGCTTTGTTTCATACGAGTCCCTAATTGAAAAGGCCCTGTCCCACCATTATATTACTCCACAGTAGACACTAAAGCCAATGCAACCAAGCATGTGTTCAAGAATAAAGAATCAGCACAAGAGCTAGATTTTAAGTGTCGATAACCACAAGAGTAATGTAAACAATAACGTACTGTCCCCGTTTTGAACAAGGATAGTACAGTACTAGTTTGTATAATACAAGACAAACATTCCAGTTCCACTGACGAGAGCATAGCACACCAGCACAGTTGCTGCACGTGAACCAGCTGCAGCCTGCAACCTGATCTCACTCCCTGCCTCCTCCCCATATCTTCTTTTTTTTTTTGGAAAAACTCTCCCCATATCTTCTTACAGAATACAATGCTACAATAAAAAAACAAAATATACATATACATATGTATATACACATATATATAATTATATCTGATCTTTTAAAAAAGAAAATAAAAGTATATCTGTGGAGAATCTAATAAGCAAGCATATGTTTCTCTCCCCTCATCACAATCACAAGTGAGGAATTTTGGTTGGCAGAACATGCATGGCATGACAGGTGCAGGCAGGGCCGGCGTCAGATACGGATGAGCACAAGCTAGCTAGGACCGGAGGGGAGTAGTCGAGTAGAGCTCTAGCCTGGCCGAGCTGAGGTAGCAGCAGAGCAACCAGCAATGCAGCAGCAGGCCCGGCCAGGCCAGGCGCATCGTCTGTATTCTACTACACATGCACTCGCTTCCAAGCCGCACACCAAAAGAATATGGCACCGCCAGAAAACAAAGCAGCCCGGCCCACCAGTGGTTGGTAAACTTGTACACCATGCTGGATCATACACATTCATAAATGCTGGTATGGTCTGATGTACAAGCTACCAAAGCAAGGGCATATATATAATCCACATGAGATAATCCATGCCTGGAAAATGCCAATGCTAATGCCCAATGCCAAACAAACAAAGCTCAGGCACAAAATTGGTTATTCTTGAAGCTGAGAGGGTAAATGAAGAACAGAGCAAATGAAGAAGAGGGGTTAGTCTCTCTCCACCTTGTTAGAATTTCAGAAGCAGAGGTGAAAGGGAAAAAAACAGTGACATCCAGGGAAAATACAGTAGCGAAAAATGAAAAGAAGGAAAAAAAAAAGAACTCAGGAAAAGATTGTTCTCTGCTCCCATACATTGGCAATTGGCGTACAATGTAGCAGGAATCAATGGCAAAGATTGGATTTGGGGACCTCTCTGCAAGAAAAACTAGTCTTATCGAAGATCTACCAAGGCCTAAGCAACAGAGCTTGCACGACTGCGAAGAGGTCCCCCTACAATTAGCGAACTACGGCGCCGGGGCGGTTGCGCCGGCGGCGGCGATGAGCTGGCTGGCCCCATCGACCTCAGGCGTAGCCGTTGCGGCTGAGGTGGAGGAGGCCGGAGCTGCCGCACTTGGGGCACACGTCGGCGCGCTTGGGCACCATGAAGTACATGAAGCAGGCGCGGCACCCGGCCGCCACGAGCACGTGCCCGGCGCCGAGGCCGCCGCCATTGTCGCCGGAGCCGGACTCGTCGGTGGGGGAGAAGGACGAGAGCGTGGACGAGACGGCCGAGCCCCGGCTGCTGCCCGTGCTGCTGGAGCTGCTGCTCGTGGTGCTGCTGCTCTCAGCCTCGTCCTCGTCATCCTCGCCGTCCTCTTCTTCCTCGTCCTCGTCCTCGTCCTCTTCCTCCTCGTCGTCGTTGTCGTAGCCGCTGTCGTTGCCGGCGACGGCGCCCCGCCACGCGCCGGCGACGTCCACGCCCACGGACGACACGGAGGTGTAGCCGGACGACGGGGTGGACGCGCGGCGGGTGCGCCGGGACGCCGACGACGTCGAGCGCGGCGTCGGCGAGGAGAAGGCCGACGTCGTGCGCGGGTCCACCGTCGTGCGGGTGCCGTCCTCCCAGTTGATGTAGTACACTTGCCCCGTCTGCACAAATCAGCTCAGATATACACATATATACATCACAAATCTGCTAAAAAAATGCAAGAATGTACAGGACTCCTAGCACTTGGATTACAAGAATATGCAAGTACACATTTGGGCAGCCTGCAAGAGCAATTAATGCTGCAGCCACAGCCTAAGTGAAAACTTAGTGATGCACACAAAGTACTACAGGGGATTGAGCAGATGACCAAAACTCTGGATCAAATGCCATTAGTATCATCTTTGTTATGTTCTGTTTGTCTGCATATAACACACGAACTAGTGGCATTGTGGGGGGCAGGGCACTATGCAGGTATCGGGGAACAGATTGCAGCATGGCAGCCGGGAAGGGCTGGAAAGGAGGTGAACACCACCACACATGCCTTCACGAACATCTTCTTTCTCTGGGATGGAAAGGAGCTTTTCAGCAAAAGCTTGCCGATGTAAGAACTTTTTGCCTATGATGATGTTAAAAAGATGCTTTCTTTCATTGATTCTCTGAATTTCTGAGGGGAGAATCAGATGCAAACAATGCAACTTGGCTTCAGGATGAAAGTAAACGCGGGGGGAACATCTTGAGTTGCGTATTACAGGCCTTTTCAGCTAATAATTATGTTGTGTGCTTGCTTGTTCAGAAATAAGTGGGTCAGAAGGCAAAGGCATGGGCTCCAACGCAAAGATTTCTCTGGCGAGGAAGCACTGGTGTGCAGGTGATTAAGCTCGGTGATTACGGCCAGGACCAACAGCAGAGCACTGTGGTCCAGAAGAAATCCGCGGCCAAATCTGGAGTTCCAGATAGAGACAGATTAAAAAGGACCGGATACGCAGGGGAGTGTCAGGATTGAGAAGACAAACAGATCTGAACTTGGCCTTAATTAGTTCCCTACGGTATGAAATTGGACAAGCAGATGGAACAAGAAGAGCGCATTCATGTCCATGAGAGGCTTTGCAATCAACGCTGAAAGCTCCAATCTTTCTGGGCTCGACCCAGAACCAAAGACAAGTTATTCTTTCTTTCTTTCTTTCTTTCCGAAGAACTGAAACGAAATAGGAAGGAGATCAAATTAAAGAACCGCCAAGGCGTGCAGTGCCTGCCTGGCTGGAATATCCGCGCGACTAATCAAGAACAAGGAGAAGGAAATAATCCGGAATCTCTGGTCAAACAATCCGTCACCAAAAAACAAACACAGGGAAGGAAACCGAAGAACAAGGAGGAAGAAGCTGATCTGAGCCGGGGGCGCGCAAGGCAAGAATCCAAGAACAAGGGAACAAAAGAGGGGGGACAGGCCGGCGGGAGCGAGTTAATGAAGGAAATCTTATCCCCATCCGACCGGCCCTGCTCGCCACTTTCGCCATTAATGAGGGAATGATTGATCCATCCATTCCGGTTCCAGCAACGCGCCGCCGGGCGTCCGCACCTACCTCGGAGACCGTTGGCCATTTATGGCCAAATGATTGGGAAACCCGCGCGCGCCACCGAGGAGCTAGCCTCGGTGGCCATGGCGGCCGACCCACCCCGGCCCGTCGCCCGTGACCGCGAGGATGGAGGAGGAGAAGCCGATAGATACGATAGATAGGCAGCGACATACCCGGATGTCGAGGCACTGCTCCCAGTGAAAGGGCAGCGCGACGTCGGAGTTGAGCTCGACGGTGACGCCCTCGCTGTCGTCGCCGCCCTCGCCGCCCCGGCGCCTGCCGCTGCCTCCCCGGCGCCGGCCGCTCCCGCCGCCACCGCCGCCGTTGAGGGAGCAGTGGCGCAGCGAGGAGGCGATCATCTCGATGTTGGGGGCAGTAGTCATCAAGGCCAGGGGGGTGGGGCGCCCCGGCCGGCCTGGCAGGTGTGGGTGGGAGTGGGAGGAAGAAGTGCGCGAGAGGTATGAGAGAGCGGGGGGAGGGGGCGAAGGGAAAAGGAGGCTGCTTTTCGCTGCGGTGGTGTTGTGGGTGCGAGTGGGGGGCAGCGCGACGCTGTTGCCGCTATGCGGGCTGCGCCTCCTTGTAGAGCGAGTCCCGCGGCAGCGGGAGGGGAGGGAGGGGGGAGGCTGGGTGGGCTGCAGCCGCCCACTGTTATATACTGCGAGGCCATGTGTAATCCTTGGCTCATTTCTTGATGAGGTATCTTTGGTCGATTTCTTCTTTTGTTCCTCCTAGCCTTGTCACGGGTTGTTTTATTTTGGCAGTGTTATGGGCTTTGGAGGTTCAAGCATTGGTGGCTTGGCTGTATTTGGGTTGATACATGCTCTTCTGTCGTTAAACTGTGCTAACGGTTTATTTACACTAGTCTATCAACCCATATTTTTCCCATGGGCTAATATTTTTAAAATATTGTATTTCAAAATTATTTACAAATTAAACTCCTAGCTAATAATAAAAAATTTACCTACTACTCTCTCATTTTTTTAATACTTCAATGTAATACTTATATAAATGTGTACTTATCTTTGTTTAGATATGATTGATTTTTAATTTGTAATTACTTTATACATGTTTTCAACCACATTCATAATTTTTTTTCATTTTATCTCGCACCTCCATACATTACGTTTAGCATAAAAATCACATCACTTCTTTTTAAGTTATACTTTATAATGATATGCATGAGTAAATTGGATGAAGATTATGGGGATAATTAGATTATTTTTATAATGGTAGAGCTCGGTAATTTAGATATAGGTTTAGAGTTTATTTTAGAATATTTTCATAATGATACTGGTGGGTAACTTTTACAAAATATTATAGACCAATGCCTATGATTATTAGAGTTTACAGGATTGATGTTTGATGTGTTCTGAATTTTGTGACAATTTATAAGATTTGTCTTTCTTTTTTATTGTGTCTTGTGAGAACTAATGTGAAGTCTTCAATGGAAAAAAAGGCCACATTGCTCCAAAACTATCACCTTGAGCTACCTCTCATTTGTTAAATATTTGAACACAATACTTATATAGATATATACTTATTATCTTCATCCGATTGTGATAGATTTTAGTTAGTAATTAGTCTATAATGTTTCCATCCATATTTATAATCTTTAACTTTTCACTTTGCATCGCAAGCATGCGCTTAAATTTATTTAATGGATCTTAAATTTGAGCTATAATTTTAGCATTGAAATCTATATTCTCATCACTTTCTCCAAATCTTTCTAAATGGTAACACATACGCATCATGCGTATGTACATAATTATTATATCATATACCAATAGTGTAAGAAATAGACGATTCATAATATATTTTTAAGTAAGGTGATTTGGATTCAAATTTAAGGTTACCTCATGTTGTATTTAATATTGGCATATGTGATTAATATGGATGCAAATTTAAGGGGGTACTTTAAGTTATTTTTTAAGTATTACTAGTGCGCAATTTAGTTGCAAATTTAGGGGGTTATTTTCAATTATTTTTATAATGGCAGAACTGGGTAATTTTGATAAATATTAGGGGTTACTTTAGTTTATTTTATATAATAGTAGAGGTGGGTAATTTAGATATAGATTTATTTTAGACTATTTTTATAATAGCATAGGTGGATAATTTTTTTAGAAAACATAATAGATCCGATGCCTACGATGATTTGAGTTACCTATTGATAGCTAGATATTTTGCTTTTTTTAAGAATTACTATAATTTCTCTCTTTTTTTAGAGTGTCCACCTAAGATCATAGGTGACTTCACCTGGAGGTTTCAAAAGAACCTCCAATTAATAATAGTAAGATGCATGGTATGAGATTGTGAGAATATAAAATCTACGGGGCCAAATAAGGTCATATGTTAACATGAAGCCATAAAACTATACATTTTTTTTCATTGAACATTAATATTTTTGAAATTATTATAACTTCTCACCATGATTTTCAACTAACGAATGAATTGACTCTGGTCTAAAAAAAGGTTATTTATACTTACAGGAAAGGTATAGTTATCACCTGAGCAAAATAGGCCCGGCCCGAGCCCAACAGGTAAGCCCAGGCCGACACTCATTTAGGGCCGGACGTGGCGCTGATTTTCGCGGCCCAAAAAAGTAGGTGGGCCCGAGCCCAGCCTGAATAATAAAATGAATTAAATTTACTCTAAAAAATGATGGGCGGCCCAGCCTGAGCCCAAGTCCGGCCCGAATCAGGCCCAATTTTGTTGGGCTGTTGGAGTTAATGGGCGGAGATTTTGGGCCCCAAAGAAACTGGGCTTTTTGTTGGCTTGGCTCAAGCCTAACGGGCTAAGCCCAGGCTGGCACTCATTTAGGGCCGGGTGTGGCACTGATTTTCACGGCCCGAAAAAATAGGTGGGCTGAGCCCGTCCTGAATAATTAAATGAATTAAATTTACACTATAAAATGATGGGTGGCCCAGCCCGAGCCCGAGTCCGGCCCAAATTAGGCCAGATTTTGTTGGCCCGTTGGAGTTAATGAGCGGAGATTTTTGACCTGAAAGAAACTGAGCTTTTTGCCGGCTTGGCCCAAGCGTGGTCCGGCCCGAGATTTGCTCAGTCTAGTGGTCGACTGAGCATAAAAAGCCTCTGTAACATCGTTTTCAGTCTTTTGAATAGAACTGCTTAGAAAATAAGCAATATTTTCATTGATACTCGAGTTTGTCTAATATACTCTCTAGCACTTGGTCGCCACACAGCTCTTTCCACGCCAAACACAAATGGAAGGGTCACGCGACTCGCATGAGGCCAGCGCATAACATGTTCATATACACACATCAGAAGCATGTTTGGACACACTACTGGCTACCATATAAGCATGGAGTGTGCCATTGTTTCATGATAGCTTAGGCAGCTTCACATCGTTGGCTACTATCTAAGCTTGCAGTGTGCTGATGATTTCCGCTGGCTCCTATTTGCTTTCAAATGTTCATAACAGAGCTTTAGAACTTTCACACCATTAGCTTAATATCTAAAGCCTGCAGTGGTCCGTTGTTTCCATTGGCCTCAACTTGTTTTAAATGTTCATGATAGATTAGGCACCTTCAACATCGTTGGTTGCCATCTAAGCAAAAAGTGTGCAACTAGTTTCTGTTGCCTCCTGCCTTGCTCTAAATCATTCATGATAGCTTTGCTGCCTTCTGTTTACCGCTAGGTGCCATCTAACCATGCCATGTAGTGTGTGCCACTAGTTTCCGTTGCCTCCTACCTTGCTCTTAACGGTTCATGATAGATTAGGCATGCACCTCCATTTGCTGCCACTAGCAACATTCATCGTACTGCTTTCTTCTATTTAGGCGTGTGTAGCTAGTGTGTCATTGGATGATTTACACCTTGCTCGATCTTAAACACTCCTTAGAGCGCCCCATTCATCACACACCATTATATTGGATCGGATGTTGTCTAACAAACAATCATGATATAGTGTGCCACTTGTTTCCGTTGCCTCCACCTTGCTCGTAGACGTTCCTATTATCACATATGACAGCTTAGAAAACGTCTTATCATGACAGCTTGGACATGTACATTCAGTACAATGTTGGGGGGCGTTTGGTTCCTTTGCTTATTTTAAATAAGCATGTGTCACGTCGAATGTTTAGATACTAATTAGGAGTATTAAACGTAGACTATTTACAAAACCTATTACATAATTAAGTGGAGGCTAAACGACGAGACGAATCTATTAAGCCTAATTAATCCATCATTAGCAAATGTTTACTATAGCAACATATTATCAAATCATGGACTAATTAGGCTTAATAGATTCGTGTCGTTGTTTAGCCTCTACTTATGTAATGGGTTTTGTAAATAATCTATGTTTAATACTTCTAATTAGTATCTAAACATTCGATGTGATGGGTGCTAAAAATAAGCGAGAGTAACCAAACGAGGCTGTAGTGTACTAGTGTGTACCGCTCGTTTCGTTGCCTTCTTCCACCTTTGATGTCAAACGTCCTCTGATTGCGTAGGAAGGATCACATAGTACACACAGCTGGCTGCCATCTAATAAGCATGTAGTCTGCCACAGCCGGTCTCCTAATAACAGTGCAGGCGATTGCATGGAGAGGAGCACACCGCTACGTATGATGTAAACCAGACCATAACCCCGTGCTCCCGCACGGGTTATTTTTTTAAAAAGCTATAGTAATTGAAAATTATTTAAAAATTAGACTCCTAACTAATAATCAAAATTATTTACTTATTACTCTCTCATAAAAATACTTCAACATAATACTGATGTATATTTATCTTTATCCGGTTTTGATTGATTTTTAATTAGTAATTACTCTATACACTTTCTCATCCACATTCACACTTTTTTCATTTTGTATCACACCTCTATACATTGTGTTTAGCATAAAAATCAATAATTTTTTATCACTTTCTAACATACATGTATAAATGATCTACATGGCGACAATCATATGTATATACCTTATTTTGATATTTCTATATTAATAATAACATAAATAGATAATTTAGAATCATATTTTAGTTTACTTCTGAACGTTTGTGTATGATGAACGTAAAGATATTAGATTAAGATTTAGTGTTTACTTTAGGTTATTTTGAATAATGATATATGTGGGTAACTTAGATACAAATTTAGAATTGCATTTTAAGTATGTTTTATAATGGTATGCATGCGCAAATTAGATGAAGATTAGTTTTATAATGGTAGAGCTTGGTAATTTAGATATATGTTTAGGGGTTTACTTTAGAATATTTTCATAATGGTAGTGGTGGGTAACTTTTTAGAAAATAAAATAGACCAATGACTATGATTATTGGAGTTTACAGTATTCGTGTTTAATGTTTCTAATTTTGGTGAGAATTTCTAGGATTTTTTTCTAACATGTCTTGTGATAACTAATGCGGAGTCTCTAATAAAAAAAAAGATCACATTGCTACAAAACTATTACCTTGAGCTACCTCTTATTTATTAAATATTAGAACACAATACTTATATAGATATAAACTTATTATCTTCATTCGATTGTGACAGATTTCATCCACATTTAAAATCTTTTATTTTTCACTTTGTAACGTAGGTATGCGCTTGAATTTGTTTAATGGACCCTCAGTTTGAGCTATAATTTTAACATAGAAATCTATATTCTCATCACTTCCTCTATATCTTCATAATGGTGACACACATCATGCATATATACCTTAATTATTATATCATATACCAATAGTGTAAAGAAATAGACAATTTAGAATCATATATTGGTGTATATTGGGGTATAATTTTTAATAATGGTGATTTGGATTCAAATTTAGTGTTACCTCATGTTATTTTTAATAATGACATACGTGGATAACATAGATACAAATTTAAGGGTTACTTTAATTTATTTTTAAGTATTAGTGTGTGCAATTTAGTTGCAAATTTAGGGGTTATTTTAAATTATTTTTATAATAGCATAAGTGGGTAATTTAGATGAAGATTAGGGGTTAATTTAGTTTATTTTGTATAATGGCAGAGGTAGGTTATTTAAATATAGATTTACGGGGTTACTTTAGGCTATTTTCATAATGGTATAGGTGGCTAATCATAATAAATCCAATAGCTACGATGATTTGAGTCTACCGATTGATGGACAGATGTTTTGAATTTTTATAAGAATTTTCCGTATTTCTTTTTTTTTAAGAGTGTTCGCCTAAGATCCTAGGTGGTTTCTGGAGGTTTTAAAAGAAGTCTCCAATTAATAATATTAATAATAATAATAATAATAATAATAATAATAATAATAATAATAATAATAATAAGATGGTGTATGCAATTGGACTGGCCAATTGATGTGCCTCTCACCTTGCGCTCAAACATTGCCCTGATAGGTAGCCTAGGCTTGGATCATTATGAGGATGACCGGTCAGTCCCATCGGATCTCAACGCAAACCGGCCATCTTTCCCTGCAACTAACTCTGGGCAAATTTTATCGAGAACCGAACCAAACTAACTGAGAACCGAACCGAACTAACCAAGAACCAAAATTTCAGTTCTCTGTTTGATTCTCAGTTCTTAAGAACCGAACTTTGTTCAGTTAAATCAGTTCCTCCCCTCGGTTAACCGAAGTAACCGAAGAACCAGAGGTCCAACTTGCGTCTACTGCTTCTGCTTGACCCTGGAGGCCCAATAAGGCCCAGCGAGCGAGTAACCCTAGCCACTACCCACTCGAGTCTCCACGCGCCGCGTCCCGTGTCCTGGCCTTCTTACCCGCAACGCCCGCCGCATCCCAACCCACACCGCCGCGGCGCGCGCCAGCCCCGGCGGCCGGTGTGTCCTCCCAGAGTCCCGGCGCCCCCCTGCGTCCTCCCGTGGCGCTGCATCCCCACCCGGCGGCCGGCGCTCCCTCCTAGGACAGTGTCCCAAGTGAGGAGGAGCAAGACGGCGTCCCAGGCGAGCTCGAGCACGCCAGCCAGCACGGACCCTAGCGGCGAGCAGTCTTGGAGCAGCGGCGCCTTCCCGTCGCCGGCCTGGCGGTCCTGGTCGTCCTGGCCCTTGCCCTTCTGCCCCTGTCCCTGCCGCTGCGCGCGCTTCATGTGGACGAGGTTGAGCTCCAGCTTCTGCAGGTACCCATGCTTGAACGAGTCCTAGATCTGGAGTGACGGCCACAGATGCATCTTCTTCGATGGTGCGAGAGGGGCCAATCAGACTGGGGGCGTTGACGCCGCCGGGGCGAGGACGACGGCGAGGAGAAGCGTGAACTAGTTGGTTAGTTAGTTCGGTTCAGAATCGGAACCGAACCGAACGAACCCAAACCGAACTTCGTCGGTACCGATTTTTTGGAAGAACCGATCGGTACCGGATTTCCTGAGAACCGAACTTCATCAAAAACCGAAAAACCGATCGGTTCGGTTCGGTAGTACCGAACGCCCAGGCCTACCTGCAACGACTGGTGGCTCCTACTCGTCCTCGACCCTCGATCACTCGCGCGCATGTGAACGTCCTAGAAGTTCCAGCAGGCTATTATACTTTTGTCTGTTAGCATACATTGGCATACATTGATCCCGTTTTGACCCGACAAGGGCGGGAGATGTGACGATTGACGTTTGCTTCTAACTTCTAAGAACACGATCAAAGGGCATGGAGACTAGGCCACTAGGTGGCAAAAGCACCAATCACGTATATTCACGTCTCGCCCCCTCTCTCGTATGGTGTGTTTTGGTGTTGCATGCTGTCCCTGCTGGTTGCAGCCGAGCCCGAGCATCCACACTGCCCGGCCTGCACTGAGCCCTGCCGCTGGCAGCTGGCCCCCCTCGTGCGCAGATTCCCCTTCTGCAAACCGAGACGGCTAGCTGAAAGGTTCCCCCGTCTCTCTCACCTCGCTCCATGTATTGTAGCCCTCATCCTCTCTCTGATCTCTACCTGCATGCATGTATATTGTGCTCTGTCTCAACCTATGTACATGTACACATGCATCGTCAGGGCCACTTTATTCCCTTTTCCCCCTCATCGGTCTCCGACGCAAGACCAGAGGCCGGGCGGGAGACCGACGACGAGACGACAACGATGCCGCTCGGCCGTTTCCTTCCTGCACTGCACTAACGCACTGCGCTGCGCCACTTCCCTTTGGTTTCTCCGTCCCTCCCTTGCTACCAACTACTTCTCCTAGAAAAGCAAGCAACGCAATGCCGGCCGGTTAGTTGCCGGATGCCCTAGCTCGATCGCTCGCTCGCCGCCGGCCGGCTGGCGCGCGCGTGCTCTTGCTTGCCCGTCTCGTCGAAATCTTATGGTTGCCTTGCCTAGCAACTATAGCTCCGCGTGCCGTCCTCTCCTTGCGCGCGGGGTCGTTCTCTGCTATGCATGCGAGATTCCGGCATCTTTGCCGTTCTCGCTCTGGGTGGTTTCTAGCAAGCAAGCTAGCTGCTGTCGAATGTCCGTTCCATCGGCGATGGAATTTTGTCGTACAGCTAGCCCTAGGAGGCCGCCTTAGCTACCCGCTAGCTAGGTACATGTGATGACATGACGCGAAAGAGGATCGGAGAGAATTTCATCTGCTGCATGCTGCTGCAGCTTGGACGGTCAAGTTTTTCTCGGGACATCCTCAATGCTCATGGACTCCAGCCTTTTGTTTGAGTTCTAGGGCTTCCAGGTTCCAGCCAGCCCACATGGTAATCGTACATATATATGCGTGTCAATCTACAATGGAAACGGACAAATACTTGAATAGTGTAGAATAGCAGGTCTATTCCTCATGTGCTTTTTGGTGGCCTGCCCAATTCGATTGCCTCTCATGACTTTGTATACAGTAGTAGCATAAATGGTTGTGTCTGGAGAAAAGCACCGGCAGTGGTTATCTCTCAATCGCACTATAGTCTGTACGTCGGAAAATGATGCGGAGTATAGCCAAGACAAAGAAACTTTTGGTTCTACAATAATATCGTCACAACTGCTTACATTTGTTTGGATTGTTTTACACTTGTACTACTTCAAAATTCACAGATAACTGTTCATATGTCGACTTATAATGGGAGGAATAGTACCACTAATGAGAGGAATAATAGTTCATATGTACACTAATTAGCAAGGTGACCCACCACTACTACAGAACAAGCCGCCGATTTTATATGAATTGACGTGATAGAGTATCACCACTGGTTTTGAAGTAGATGGGGTTGTGTGTACTTCGAACCGGCGGTGAAAATAGCTATCAATCGGTGGTGATACTATTACTGTGTCGGATAAAGCCACCAGCCGACGGTGATACTACCTCCTATCCTCCTCTCTCTCTTACCCACATGACCAGGCCTCCTCCCCTGTATCCCGCCACCCTCTCCGTCCTTTTCCTTCCCTCGCTCCACTCGATCTCTCCTCTCCAAGTCCCTGACGATGGGCAGCCAGATCCCCCGGGTCCCCTGCTCCACTGCCCCACCCCTCTCCCCTCCGCTCACCCCTCAGAGAGCTGCTTGTGACGGCATGAGGTTGAAAGGGTCTTGTGATGCCTAGAGGGGGAGGGGTGAATAGGCACACTTCAAATTTTTCCTGAAAAACTCGCAGTGGTATTAGAACTGTCAGAACTTCTGATGTAGTGGCGGAACTTCCAATGCGTCGAAACTTCCGGTACTATGCCGGAACTTCCGACAGGATAGGAGCAGAGCAAAATTCAAAATTAAAGCTGATTCTGCCAATTCTATTTGAATCAGAGTATTGTAAATAACGTGTAGAGGCTACTCCAGGTGATGAGCAAGCTAGGAACTACACAAATAAGGAGATCGGATACAAACAAGCTTCTAGGACACAAGATAGTAAAGAATTCAACAACAAGCGAGACAAAGATTTGTTACCGGAGTTCACTCTCACTAAGAGAGCTACGTCTTTGTTGAGGAGCTCACAAAGAGCCGGGTCCTCACTAACCCTTTACCTCTCTCAATCAACCACAAAGGAAGATTGAGTCACTTACTATTGAGTCCACAAAGGATTGGGTAATACAAACGCTCCTGGGCGCACCACACGAAGAGGGTGCTCAACGGGCAACGCCTAGCCGTCTAGAAGCAAGCTTCAAGAGTAAAGAACACGAATCGGAGCCGGAGATGCTTGAGATGCTTCTTGAGATGAACTTCTCGGACTTCAACTCAACCCTCATGTCACACACCTTCTCAATCTCACTCTCACTCAAACCCTAGCTCAAGGACTCAAGGATTTGGCTCAAAGGGGAGTGAGGAAGTGAGAAATGAATGCTTGGGGGTGTTTGTCTCGAGTTAGGTCATTAGCAAATGAAGGAGGGGGTAGATGGGTATTTATACCCAGCCCCCAAAAACTAGCCGTTACTATGCTGGTAATGTACCTATCGGAACTTCCGACAGGGACACCCCAGCTGGACAGAGAACTCCCGTCGGGAGTTTCCAGAAACTCCCGACCCCTGTCGGAACTTCCAACAGGGATCAACTAGACAGACAGAGAGTCCCTATCGGGACTTCTGAAAACTTCCGATGACTGTCGGAACTTCCGACACACCGTCGGAACTTCCGACAGACATAAAGAAAACTGAGGTAAAGGTTGTGTTCGTGGATGTTTTGTGTCTCTCAAGTTTTGGTCAGCATCACAATAAAGCACCTTTACACCTTCAAGCAATCCATCCGCATCCCTTTATAGTACGGTGTTCCTAAACTCAATTTCAAAATTAGAAATAATAAGCTAGACTTCTTTTGAGTTCATCGCCGTCTTAGCTTTGCACATGGGGCTCTTTGAGAGTCTTTTCATATACTTTTGCCTTTTCTTGAAATTAGAACCTATTAAACACTTGATAAAAGTATTAGTCCCCTAACTATGCGCGTCATCAACACCAAAACCCACATAGGGAGGCAAATGCACTTTCAGAGGTGCGGCGGTGGGACGAGGGTGCAGGCTCTTTTCCTTTTTAATTAACATGATAATTTCTTAACCCCTCCTTCCTGTGGGGCGAGGGTGTAGGCTCTTTTCTTTTTTAATTAACATGATAATTTCTTAACCCCTCCTTCCTGGTGACTTGATGACTTCTTTTAACGCTCCCTTGTTAAAAGACTTGGCGGCTGATCATGATATGTGCCCAGCTGATGCAGTCTTGCTGGGTGCACAAGACTTGATTTAAACTACTCTTCTTCGGTCCTTCCAGGTAGATGAAAATCATGAAGAAATGCACACCATTTATTATATTACGACAAATTGTAATACATAAGCTAGTCGTAGTACACTAGAATTTATATGTAAAAAAGAATATGGATGTCAAGTAACCAACCAAAGTTGATTCGAAGTTACTTCATGACAATGTCAATTGAAACTTCTAGCTAGCTAGCTATCTCTTTCCAAATAAATCTGTATGTAAACCACTCCAAAAGGTAATTCTATATATATTCCCATTCAAGTCTATTAACCGAGAGAATCTAAGAACCGAAGTAGAAAAAAAAAAGCGTGGAGTGTGCCCAATAGGTTCATACGGTAGATATTGATTCTTTTTAAAAAAGAAACGTAAGAATATTTTTTTATTTATAATGACAAGGTGGGTAACTTTTTACATCACTATATAAAAGATCTCTCCTGTGGTTCATAAGTTCTATTTTTACCATGGAACTAACTATGTCATAGATAAGAGCATTTTCTACCACAAATATATTATCCATGATAGAAACAACGTACTACATGTCGCACAAAAAATCCTAGACCCATAAATTCTCTACAGCGGTCATGAAAGCTTTCATAAATTAGCAAAATCGGCATACAAACTAAATATAAAAAAAATGCAACTTATACCTCGAGCCTGCCGTTTGAAGCGGAGGAAAGGAGTTTACCATTTGATCTAGCGTCTATTGTGTGATAAAAATCCCAAAAAAAAAACTTCAGTTTCACATGTCCTTACATGTTTGATTATTATTTTTTATGGAAACTAGGTGCCCGATTTTCCGTTAGGTGAGAATAACTCTCGATTTGGTGGAGTAGCAACACACTAGATCCAGCTTCTAATCAGCAAGATCCGAGCACACCTCTGGTTACAACCGTGTGCAGCCCGGTTGGCCTCGTCACGAAGGCTATCTCCTGCAAGCGAATAAGGAACACATGTTGATTCAATTGTCTAGCTCGAGCTCTAGTGATTGGTCTTTACATAGCAACTGGAGGAGTGTCATGTGCATCTAGAAGGAGTGATATCCTCAACTCAAGCTCATTCTCTTCTTCTAAGTATGGCTTAAAATCTGCAATGTTAAAGGTGGGACTAATGGGAGGCAACTCGAATTTATATGCATTATCATTTATTTTATCAATTATTTTAAAAGGACAATCATCTCTTGCCGTTAACTAAGACTTTCTAGCTCTAGAAATCTATGTTTTCTCAAGTGTAACCACAGTAAATCACCTTGTTCACGTTTTACTTTCTTTCTACCTTTCCTACCATCAATTATGTACTTTTCATCATCTTTTCAATGTTGTCTTTAGCTATTTCATGTATTTTCTTAATAAATTCAGTATGCTCCTTAGCATTATGATGAGTACACTTAGTAGTAAGTAGATGCATAATATCAACAGGAGCATGGGGTTAAATCCATACACTATTTGAAAAGGAGTTACCATGGTAGTGGAGTGTTCCGTCCAATTACATGCAAACTTTACATACAGCAAAGACTCTTCCCACATCTTCAAATTTTTCTTCAAAATAGATCTTAAAATGCACTACAAAAAATATTCAATCTATGAAGAAAATTTTATGATACATGTCAAAACATCATAAATTTATGACGTTTTTGTTAAAAAGTCATAAAATTTTACATCCGAACAAATATAGTTACGAAACATTATAAAAGTTGTCACCGAAGCAAAATAGAAAACATCACACACTGTTACATGGTGGTTTTGTGATGATAAGGTCCGCAAAAATATCATAAACCAACTAGGATCCCACGTGTAAGTATAAGCTGATAAATAGGGAGAGAATAAAAGGAAAACGTGCTCCTCCCATGGGTCAAACCTGTTACCGATCAAATGTGAAGTTTTTACCGCAAGCCGGTCCCACAAGTAGGTTTCAGGTGAGTTTGGTAGTTGGTGGGAGAAAATGTGCGCGCTGCAGGCAAAAACTAGATTACCCAGCCGCGCTCCCGCAATAGGTTTAAAAGAAAGATATAGAGAAGGCGGCCAGAACGGAGCACTTCGGCAGAGATATGCAGCTCCCCATGGGGGCTCAGTCCCACGGCAGCACAAATCTGGTACTTCTTGCTGCGGTGCGTCAATCCGTTCAGTAATTGGGAGTTGAATTTGCCTAAATTTCATTTTTGTATTAACGTATTTCGATGTAAGGTATTTCCAACCTGCTTGATTCAAAATCTTAACAATGAGCATTTAACAAACGAACATATGTTGGATACACGGTTGTCAACTATTTAACTCCAAGCATGAAAAGGAGGTCAATGATTTCATAAAATTTGTTAAGAGTAGATACTCTGAGGATGAATAAATATTTTGCCCATGCCATGGATGCTTGGATCAGTTTAGTTATTGTAGACGAGAGGTGCGTATGCACTTACTTAGGAGTGGTATGGCAAGTACATACATTAGGTGGATCCATTATGGAGAAATATTAGAGGACGAGGTTCAGAAAAATGTAAATCTACGGAATAATGGGGTACAGGAATATGCAAATATGCAGGATGATTGGGTTCAGCAAAATGCAATACTTATTAGTGGGCTGCTTTCCCACAATCTTTCAGGTGACAACGAGGAATTTGTCGCTTGTGGCGGTATAGATGCACCCATGGAGGGGGCGGCAGCAATAGTGTAGCGATGCTCTTTTCGTGAAAATGTACGTGTAATTGGTAGTAATGGTGGATATTTTCCACCCAACTTCATGAGCAATTGAGGAGGTTGGAAACTAGTTTTTTTTAGCACCCCTTGAGGAGCTCAAGAAAACTTTGTTGTTGGCCTCTAGATCCACCTTTTTTCTATAATCGAAATTGTTGGAGTTAGGGGTGTTTGGCAAGATAGTTTGGGAGGTAGTAAACTAATGTTTTTGGAGCACCTCTTGAGGAGCTCGGAGAAAATCTTGTAGTTGGCCTATAGATCCACCTTTTTGTGTCATTGAATATGTTGGAGCTAGGATGTTTGGCAAGATAGTTTGGCCTGAAGGTGGAAAACCTAAAGCGGTCCTAAACAGACCTTATATTGGACCAATCAACACAGTTGTGGGAGTAAATTAAAAAAAATAGTTTGGGTAATTATTTGATTATATTTGAGATGAGTAATTTGGATAATATTTTAAATGGGAACAAACTGTAGCGGATGTCTACGTTTTATTTTTTTTATCACATTGGTTGTGATTAAATTTGTACTCCCTCCGTTTCAAATTATAAGTCGGTTTTTATTTTATAGATTTATAAATATTATTATGCGTATAGATATTGTGTATATCTAAGTGCATAATAAAATCTATGAATCTTAAAAAGCCAAAACAACCTATAATTTAGGGAGGGGGGAGTATAATTTTTTGCAACAAAAGCATGCCATGTAGATTTGAAAATGAATTTTATAATCCCACGTAGAAATGAAATAGAAGAAGATCCATAACCCAGTGGCATATATTGAACATCCTACAAGTACCCATACAAAATCTCCGTTTCCTCCCAAATGAATGTGTGAGATAGTTATAGACATAGGCACATAGCCTAAACGAGAAGGATTTGTTGGCAACTAGAGTTCATTTTCTAGAAGAGCTTTAATCAAGAAAAATAAATTTCTAGAAGAGCTTCAATCCGAGAAAAAATGATTCTCTAGAAGAGTTTTATATAGTTCAAGAAAAATAGTGATTTTCTAGAAGACAACGTAGAAGACATTTTCAAATAGCGGAGCAGGCTGCAGGCCTTAATATAGGTCGGCGTTCAAGTTCAACTCGGCTGACAAACAATTCAACCGTTCGCCAAACCCACCACACCAATCCGACCCGCGCACCGACCGCCGACGGCGACCATGGCGACCAAGGACCCCGCGGCCACCGGCGGCGAGCCCGCCATCGGCATCCCCTACCACCAGGCGGCGGAGGCCCAGGGGCACTACTACTACGCGCCGCCGCCGAACCCCTACGCGGCCGGGATGCCGCCGGCCAACGCGATCTACGCCGGCGCGCCCAAGGGGGTGCCGCTGCAGCAGACCATGTTCCGCGACACGCCCGCGCCCTTCCACTGCCAGGCCTGCGGCGAAGCCGCCGTCTCTACCGTCCGGTGAGCCCGTAGTCCTCCCCCATCCTTCTCTTAGCCCCCAACCCCGGGACCGCGGGTTCCGTAGGAAATTCTTCGATCTCCACAGTTTTTAGTGCAATTAGAATGGGGAGAGATGAAATTCTAGTGATCTATAGGCCGTTGGAACGGAGAAATGCGATTATAGCTTTCTCTTGGTAGCTGGTAGGAGCTGTGAGATGTCATGGGACAGATACTGAATTGATGCTAATTGTTCCTTACAAACTTAAGAATAGTACTAAATTGTGAATGTGAGATGGAGAAGAGAGAACCTCCCGACTTCCTATTGATGCCATATGGCTCTCGCCTTAAATGAACCAAGCTGGGGTAGCTTGAGTGGCACCGAGAAGGGCCTTCTTCCATAGATGAGAAGACATATGATTACCATAAGGATCTCTTCCTGTAGGACGTCTCCAATTGAACCAGGATGTTCGCTACGCGTCAGCCAATACCAGATCATGTGTTGTACGCTAAAGCAAGGACACCATACTTTGCTTGGTTTGGACCATCCAAACATATGAATGAGAAGGCATTTACCCTTCATTGCTACAAATGGTGGTCAGATCCAGATCATCTAGTGACTCTCACCCCTAAGGTCCCCTTGCTATGATCAAGTGGCTCCTTTGCTTTGCTTGATGGTCCCTGACCTCTACAAACAACCTAAAGAATAGTCTTCTATTATGAACTTCGTTTAGCATTTCAGGTTTAACGGCTTTACCACACACATGGAAATATGGAATAGCCACAGGAGTACGCAGGAAATATGGTCTCACCAACGGACTTCTTGAATTCATATTGACGTCATACCTCAGAAGTCCCAAGTCAATTAAGTTGTAGTACCTCAAGGGGCAATGGATAAGAGCCTTGTTCCATGTAAAAAAAAATTGCCTTCATTGCCATCATGATCTTTTCCTATAGACTGAAGGCTCCCAAATTGAACCAGGAGATCTGCTGCACGTCAGCCAGAGCTGGATCGCACACTGGTAGCTAAAAGTAAGGAGAGCGGACCTTGTTACATTGGACCAGCTAAACCCATGAATGAGACGCCTGCTCCCCTCACCACTAAAGATCATGACAAACATCCGTACCATCTTAGTTCCCTCACCCCCCACGCTCCCTTGGTGAAATCAAGTGTATTCTTCTTTTGTTTGCTTGATGGCCCCTGCCCTGTTTAGAAAAGCCAAAGGATAAGCTATTACTATGGACCATATTGGTTGAAACGGCTTTTGTTTAGCATATCCGTTTTAGTGGCTTTACCACATGTATGGAACAACCACCATGGACTAAAGGTGCCATCAATGGACTTCTCAACTTCCTATTGATATCACATCTCTAGCCATATATAGAAGAATGGAGTTGCCGTACCTCAAGGGAACTTTGGTTAAGGTTCTTCATCTAGTGGAAGATACCTTAATTGCCATATGGATCTCTCTCCGAAAACTGTCCAATTGCACCAGGAGGTCCATTATGTGTCAGGCATAGATCAATCATATGAATGGAACATTCAGAACTTGTGCTCGAGCAAAATGTTAGGACACCATACTTTGCCCCCCGGCTTGTGTCCCCTTGCAGTGATATATGGCAACAGAAGCCATTCTGTACAAGTGATATCACCCTAAGCTTAGCGAGTATATGACATGACTATTGTTAGTAGGAGCATTGTCAGGTATAGGTTCTGTATTTGGAGCAGTCTTTATCCGTTTGGATAGCATATTTGGTAGGTTCACTGATTTTCTGTGTTCCAATGTTCTGCAACACTCGACTATCTGCTTCCTCACAACCCTTAGGTCCAGTTTCTATAACCAAGTGGAACCTTCTTTGCTTCACTCTCAATGGTTCCCATCTCTGTGTACAAGCTGAAGGATACCCTGTTATATATTAGTATTCACAGGAACTCCGATGGAAAAGATGAGACTTCTATTATGATTTTTATGTTCCATACGAGAAACTAATGTGGGCCATGTCAAATATTTTGTGGACCTCTTTCTTATTGGAAAAGGATGGCATTGTGATGAGTTATCTAGTTATTTGAGTGGAAAGTACTGATGAGATTGTGATAGATCCATAATTTTGGTAAAAATGTATATAAAACCAGAGTAATCTTTATGTGTAGTTTGAGTAGAAGAAAGAAGAGTTTTTGAACTATTCTGCTGATATCCTATGACCTCAGGAGTAGCATTAGACCTAAAGATCTGTACGGGGGATTCCAGTTGTCTTCATTATTATTCTGTAGTATGACTGCATGGGTATGTCATCAGGAACATGAATTGCTAGTAAGAATTTTGATTCAGGCAATCATGCAGTAATTTAGCAATATACTTGAATTGAGCAGTGCTTTGTAAGGACCATCTTTGTTGATGTTTGCTGGGTATCCTCAACTCTGGAATCGGAACACCTGCCTGGCTTTGCTAGTTAATGGTGACATATCTGAAAGTCATTTGTCATGGGGAGCTACGGTAATTAGCAAACAAGACTTGAACAAAGCATTTTCTGTTATCATAAAACCATCCGAGTAACATCTGCTCATGGTTTGTGCTATTGGTATTTACATTGCTTGGTCTCAGTTGCCTCTACTTTGAATGGTCATGGGGATCTGTTGAGGGAGCATTAAGGAACATTTGGTAGTTTGCTAGTCAACTCTCCAACCATCATGTTGCAGTTTTGCAGTGGTCAATTGAGTTTCTCTATTCTACTTTATATTTCAGTTGCTGAGAATATTCCAGAGAATACTTTTAGTTTTCTGCAGAGGTATTAAGTTTTAGTGCAAGATCGTGTCCAGGATAGGTGACGCTGGCACTATGTTTTTAAGATTTGGCTAGAATACTGTATTTCTTGCTGTGATCTTCTTTTGCCCTGATATTGGTATGGATTGATGACACCCTCGCTAAATCTGAACCTGTATGTTCGTGCTTCGTTTTTTGTGACAAGCAGTTTTCACACTAAGCATTTTTGATTTTCTACACTGCTCGTTGGGTCCAGCAGGACATAGATAATATGTAGCAAATCAATAGTTGATGATGCTTCATAGCTGAAATGAAAATGAACCGCTTGTTCCTTTGAACAGGTCGAAGCCAAGCCTTGCATCCGTTGTGGCTTGCATGATGCCCTTCATGCTGGGGGTCTGCTTCCTGTGCCCTTCTATGGACTGCCTCTGGCACAAGTACCATTACTGCCCCAGCTGCGGGGAAAAGGTTTGGCATCTCCACACTCACCATGCTCTGTTTTCTCTAGACAAATTTGCTTCCAGGGTTTTTCATCCATCATCTTGTGCTGAACTCTGCAGGTGGGCGAGTTCAGGAAGTCCGACCCGTGCCTTGTTGTCGATGCGACTCGGTGGTCCGAGCCAAGCTTCGCCGTGCCTGCATAGCGCACATACACCAATTTCTACCAGACCAAGACCATTACCTCTAAATGAGCCAGTGCATTGCCGTTGTTCTTGTGTAGTCTGTACATAAAAGATGCTACTTGCTTGTTGCATGCTGTATATCCTGTCATGAACTGCCGTTGCTCTCGAGTTTGGATGTTTGGATGTTAATTAGATTTAGCACCTATCACATCGGATGTTTGATGCTAATTAGATTTATTAAATATAGGCTAATTACAAAACTAATTGCACAGATGGAGTCTAATTCGCGAGACGAATCTATTAAGCCTAATTAGTCCATGATTTGACAATGTGGTGCTACAATAACCATTTGCTAATGAAGGATTAATTAGGCTTAATAGATTCGTCTCGTGAATTAGCATAGGGTTCTGCAATTAGTTTTATAATTAGCTCATATTTAGTCCTTCTAATTACCATCCGAACATCCGATGTGACACTGCTAAAGTTTAGCATCTAGTATCCAAATACCCCTTACTTTTGGACCAGAATAAATATGTTACTCTCACAAGTCCATGACTGAAGCTACGCACGTAATGTAATATGAGATTTGTCTGCAATGAAAGAAAATAGGTTGGCCACAGATTTTGTGCTGCAGTGACAGTTTGACCGTGAAGTTTACCGCAAGATTGTTTTGCCTAGGATGTGGACAAGCCTGGGGCGCCCCAGCCTGCCGTAGTGCTGTGGCCATCGATAGGATACGGGGTCTGCACGGTGTGCCGCTGACAGTAGCGCTGTATCCACTGTCAGTGTGTAGGCTGGAACGTGGGGGTGCTAGCAAGTCTAACACACCAATGTTTGGCTGCTATCTACATGACTCCAGATGATAGCCGCCATGCCTAGGAGAATGGTCTAGGTCTCTCTAGGCTTTGGGGTCCAAACAAGGCAGCCTGGCTTTGGCTGAGTGAGCCGTAACCTACATCGAATTATTTGGTTTTGGTGCGCCAATGCGTCATTACGAACGGAAGGCTTCCAATCAAACCGAGCTGTGCCGAACTGCCGAATGCTCCCTCAATTTCCAATGGTCCGTCGGCCGTCGCAGTTGACCAGGCGTTAGCAAGGGAACTTATTTCTATTTGTTATAGAAAAATAATTTGTGTCATGGAAATGATGCTGTTAGGTGGGTAATACTCCATGTAGCTTATTAAATTAATCTATGTTTGATACATTAGTTAATGCTGACATTGAAAAGTACTCCCTCTCCGACTGTTTGTTTAGAAAATTTTAGACAAGATAGTAGCAATGCTAAAAGTCCAAAGTACCACTAATAACTCTTCTTAATCGGATGGATTACCGAGTAATTATACATGCGTAATAATTGCCGGACCTATTAGCCTTCCTTATTTAGCGAGTGTAGCTTGAGCATCGATGGTGGGAGTAAATGATCGATTCGTTAACTGGATCAGAAGGTATTACAAGCCTTTGTCGGATGGTCTGAAAGTTACATAATACTCTTCGTGGGACAAGTTTTGAAAGGTAAACGAATAGTCTTGTGGGACGGAGGGAGTATTCGCAGAAAAAGGTAGCACAGTGATAGGTGATAGAGGATTGTATAGCCTTGTCAATCTGTCACCGGTCAACTATATATATAAGATTGACCTATTGCATGCAACGGCACCTCTATTTTGCTTTTGCTGCTTAGATGGTCTACATTTGAAGACTGATTAAGCATTGTCGGGTGTGGTTTCCCCCTCCCCACTGGACATAGGTTTTGACATGTCTCACTGATGGGGCTATTCATTCCGTAGTGCAAGATGCGCCTATTGCCGGTGATGCGTCTTTGCTAAATTTGTTAATCTTAAGATCCCAGCTTAGTTTCCTGTAAATATTCACGTGTGCATAGGGATGGCAACGGAGCCCGTTCCCGATTCCCCGCAGGGAATTCTCCTATTAAGAGTAACTTCAAGAGTACTTTAAAAAATTCTTCCCCAAAACTATGTATTTGAGGTTCTTCCAAAAAAATTTTTCCTGAAAAACATATCAATCCACAGCAGATCGCTAATAAATAGCCCCGAATATTTTAAAATAGGCCACGTCATCGTATTTAGCCCATCAGAAGGGACGCGCGAGCGTGCGGGAATCAGGATTGGGGGAGGAATGCCAACGCTAAAATATACGCGGTGGTAGGCTGTTTTTTAGCGTTGCTAAAAATTGCGGAAGGTTTGGGTGGACCGCTGGAGTTCGTTTTTTCTCCTTTTTTCCAAAAAAAAGTATTGGGGGTAAGATTAGCAGCCTCTTGGAGTTGCTCTTAGAGCAACTCCAAGAGTACCAAAAAAATTCTCCCCTAAAATTATGTATTGGGGGTTCTCCTAAAAAAATTTCCACAAAAATCATATCAATTCACAGCAGATCGCTAATAAATTGCCCCCAATATTTTAAAACAGGTCACGTCATCATATTGGGCCCATCAGAAGGGACGCGCGGGCGTGCGGGAATCAGAATTGGGGGAGGAACGCCAACGCTAAATTATACGCGATGGCAAGCTATTTTTTTATCGTCGCTAAAAAATTGGGGAATGTTTGGGTGAACTGTAGGAGTTCGTTTTTTCTCTTTTTCTCCTAAAAAGATATTGGGGATAAGATTAGTAATCTTTTGGAGTTGCTCTAACGAATGGGATGGTAGGGAATTGATCCCCACAGAGAATTAAATGGGATGATTCACCGTCCCCGTCCCCGTCCCCGTCTCCCTGCATCCCCGACTAATTTCAGCAGGAGTTCATAATTCGGCCTAGCAGCCCATCAAAACGAGGCCCAATACGAGAGGTTATAATAACCAGCTGAGAAATTCCAAACCCTAGACTCACTCCATCCATCATCCGTTCCTCAGTCCCTCATCCCCTTTCCTTCCTAGCCGCCGCCGGCCGGCCACCCCCAGGCCCCAGCCTCCTGCGCCCGAACCCCGGAGCCCCGGACGGCCGGACCCCGCGCGGCTGGCGCCCAGACCCTGCCGTCCCGCGCCCAGACCCTGCCGTCCCGCGCCCAAACTTCTGCTGCACGCGCGGTCGCGCGCAGGAGGCCACGAGTCCGTGACACAGGCCGAAGACTGCCACGGCGCCGCGCAAGATTTGGGTGACGCTCCGTCCGCGGCCATCGACGAATCCACAGCTGACGTCTACGTATCAACAACACTAGCTGTACAGCTTTGTCTTCCGCGCCCACGAGCTCCAACATAGCATCACGACGACAAGGAAGGGTGAGAAACAGAGTTTGGCTTGTGGTAGTGGCGTTGTACGACGCTGTTGTGTTGAAAACAGCTTAGATTTGATTCTCTTGATTATTAAACTGTGCTATACGGTGATGTAATAGTTGCGGACTTGTTTCTTGATTCGACTTGTTTATCCTTTTCGCGAAAAAATCTCACAAATAAGCCCCTGGCGAAACCAATTCCGAAAATGGACCCTCAGCTTGGCGTCAGGCATCTGTGGCGTCAAGGCTTGGCGCCACAGATCGTGATGCCGAGACTTGACGCCACAGATCTTGGCGCCGAGGCTCGGCGCCAGCCTCCCTGGCGCCAAGCCTTCAACCATATCGGCGGCCTTCCTTCTGGGCAGTTTGTTTTTGCATCTCGAAACCAACCTATCGCGCTCCAGTCCAGTCCAGTCCGCCGCCGCCCGAGCCGTACGCGCCGTCGCCGCCCTGCCCGGCCGCCGCCTCGCCCGGCGGCCCGCGCCCACGCGCCGCCCGCCCGGCGGCCTGCGCCGCCCCGTCGGCGCTCGTGCGCCGCCCCCGGCCGGCTTCCCGGCGGCCCCCGCGCGCCGCCTCAGCCCGCCCCGTCGCGCCCCCGCCCGGCGCCAGGAGCGGCTCGCCGCGCGCCACCCCCGGTCGGCTCGCCCGGAGGCCTGCCGCGCGCCGCCCCGGCACAGCTCCGCCCGGAGGCGCCCGGCCCGAGCCGCGCCTCCCCGCTCGCCGGTGCCCTCCGGCCGGGCTCCGCCCGCCGTTGCCTGAGGGCGGCCGCTCCCCGTCCTGTGGCCGCTCCCGACCGATCGAAGGTAATTGTTGTAATACAATGTAGATAGATAGGTTTAGGTAAAATAGTAATATTGATAAATTAGAATAGTTAGGTAAAATTTAGATAGATAGGTAGAATTGTTAGATAAAATAGGTAGATAGATAAGTTGACAGATAGATATAATTGTTAGATATGATAACTAATAGCATAGTAAACTAGTTATTACGATATTTAGTTAAGTAAATTGTTAGATATGATAACTAATAGCATAGTAAACTAGTTATTACGATATTTAGTTAAGTAGTTGTATAGGTAAGTATGTAGGTACATATTAGGTGTCATAGTTAGTTAGTATATGTGACATAGTTAGTTAGTTGTATTTAGTAGACTTAGAATGTTTAATTTATTATGGACTAAATGAATTGTGCGTCGTTATATTGATATACTAGATGGAGAACGTAGTGAGCATATATTACGGAGGCACTGTGGAAAGGGATGAATATGGATGTGTTAAGTTTGTTGGCATGCAGTACGAGGTTGTCATATTCGATGAGAAACCATCGTTTAGTGAGTTGGTTGCAAGGGCTCGGGAGGAGTTACATTGTCATGAAAATGATGAAATCACAGTCGAGGGCATACTTCACCTAGGTTCCCCTCTCAACATTCAAAGGAAGATGGTCCCAATTCGGTGTGCAGGTCAGTGGGAGAAATATGTGAGGACGGTTATGAATGGTCATTCCCCAAGTGTTGAAGTGGTTGTTCGTCCGGTCGGAGTTGATCGAAATCCTCGTCGGTTTTCCCGACCAATGGGTCAACGGGCACATTTCGATCCTCCCGTCCCAGAACCTATTATGGACGTGGATGTTGCACCTACTATTCCCAATGCTGAATCTGCCCCTAATGAAGTAGTTGGACATGGTTGTCGGATTGTTGATGATGTGGCGGACTCTCCTAATGAGTTCCTTTTCACTCAGAATGATCCGAGTAAGTGTCTCACCGGTTTCTATTGATACGAGATAATCCATTCGTTCCATCCACTTATTCTTTACTCATATTTGTACTTGATGGCGCAGGAGATATTCCAGAAAATGTGGATGTGCCTCTAGTTGATGCGCAAGTGCAATGTGGAGATGGATTGCGTGGCTCTAATAGTGTTGAAGTTTTGAATGATGAAGATGCATACGAGATGGGAGTGGATCTTGATTCTGATGATGATCGTCCTGTTGGAGAGATGACAGAGAGTGATATTGAGATGTTCAGGCGTATATTCCCCGGACGTCGTGATCCGATAGTTCACGAGTTTAGCGACCTGACTCTTTCCGATCAGGCGTTTGCAGAAGGACATGATGATGAGCTCCTAGAAGCTCCTGAAGCTGGTCCTAGTATGGTTATTGAGGAGGGTAGGGTATTTAAGGACCTTCCCGCATTGAAGAGATGGTTGCAAGCCTTTGCGGTGATACGGAAGAGACCATACAAAGTGTTGCATTCATATGCGGAGCGCCGTTACACAGTTGTGTGTGACAAGGAACGGTGTCCATGGAGGGTTTGTGCAAGAAAGCAAAATATCACCGGGAAGTGGAAGATCACAAAAGTTGTCGGTCCACACAATTGTGCTGACCATGAGCTTACAGTGAGACATCCGCAGCTAACATCTACCCTCATTGCGAAGCGATTGATGGGAATATTGAAGGAACAACCCAACATGAAAGTGAGAACAATTATAAGAACTGTTGAGGAGATTTATGGAGGATATGTGATAACTTATGGTAAAGCTTGGAGGGCTAAGCAGCGAGCGTGGAGGATGATTTATGGGGATTGGGAGTCTGGGTACGAGCAGCTGCCAGTTCTTTTTAATGCAATTAAAGCGGTGAATCCAGGCATGCATTATGAGTACATCCCAAAGCCAAATGCTTGGAAGGACGGGAGGCAGATATTCGAGCGTGCGTTCTGGTGCTTCCCTCAGTCTGTGGAAGCCTTTAGGCACTGTCGTCCTGTTTTCTCTATTGATGGTACGTTTTTGATTGGCAAATATAGAGGCACACTTCTTATAGCCA
This sequence comes from Setaria viridis, assembly GCF_005286985.2. NCBI lineage: Eukaryota > Viridiplantae > Streptophyta > Magnoliopsida > Poales > Poaceae > Setaria > Setaria viridis. Next base: position 24,574,205 of record NC_048263.2, on the reverse strand, counting down.
TATCTTGTGACGCGAACAATATGTTGGTTCCTTTGGCATTTGCATTGGTTGAGAGGGAGAACAATGACAGTTGGGGGTGGTTCTTAAGACTAGTCCGGATACATGTGGTTGGTCCTAGTAGTGAGGTTGGCGTCATATCCGATAGGCATCAGGGCATACTTCATGCTGTGCAAGAACAGATAGAGGGTTATGCACCTTTGCATCATCGTTGGTGCACTCGGCACCTTGCGGAGAACCTTCTTCGGAAGGATGGTGTGAAGGATAATTTTGATCTGTTTCAAGTTGCAGCACATCAGCTTGAGGACTATTACTTTCAGCGCAAATTGGAGCAGGTAAGGACCGCAACAAATGCAGAAGGTCGACAATGGCTTGCTGGTTTGATGAGAGATTTAGATAAGTGGACTAGATCTCACGACGCCGGTGGTTGGAGGTACGAGTTTCAGTGCAGTAACATGGCCGAGTCATTCAATAAATTGTTATTGGGGATACGTGGTATGCCTGTGAACGCAATCGTTGAATTCACCTTCTACAGGCTTGTTGCGTGGTTCAATAAAAGACACGCAAAAGCAGAAGCGTTGCAGATTGCTGGGGAGAGATGGGCTGAAAAACCAAAGAGACATCTCATCATTGCAAATGAAAGGGCTTCCACACATGAGGTGCAATGTTTTGATCTCGGCTCAGGGACTTATCAGGTGGAGCATAGGGGCGGTACAACGTCCGACGGTGAGATCCGAGAGTCGAGGATACATGTGGTAGTTCTCCGAGATTTCAAGTGCACTTGTGGTAGGCCAAGGCAGTACCACTTCGTATGTTCTCATTTGGTGGCAGCAGCTAGGCATCGCAATTTTGATATCGAGAGCATGATACCACATGAGTTCAGCGTAGGCACCCTTGTGCGGACATGGAGCCCCCGCTTCGTGCCTTTCCGGGATCCTAGAGAGTGGCCTCCATATGATGGGCCAAAATATGTTGCGGATCCTGCATACCGTTGGAACAAACGTGGAACAAGGAAGCGGACGAGGCATAACATGACTATGGATCAGGTATCCGGAAGAACGAGGCGTGGTAGAGCAACACCATTTCTTGCTGATCCAGAACAGAACGAGTGCGGCAAGTGCGGCAGATTGGGTCATAATTCACGCACTTGCCGTTGGCAAATTAGTGAGGTGCGACTAGTAGCTCTTTTCGTTACTTGATATGTGTTTTATTCATACAGGTTGTGTTTCTACATCTCTAACTTCATGATTTATTGTTTACTAATCTTATTTCTTTTTGCCTTTTTGTAGGATGGCGCACTTCCACCTTCTAGACCAGGCGTACGACCAGACCCACCGAGGTCGTCTCATAGCGGGAGGGCAGGTAATAATTTACAATTCATGATTAAAGCTTTGCGAGCGTCCACGTCTTGTGTCCTATGAAATCTCTGACTCGGTTTATTTGCATGCAGGTCCTTCCGCTCCTTCGTTCTAGAGCCCATGATGGGTTTTTGGCGCTGCAGTACGACGACCGCTACACTCCTTTGCTACAGATGGCTGGCCTAGATGTCATCTCGTATAAGGTTCGTCGTGGGATGCCCAAGTTCAATTCAGCGGCTATAACTGCGTTGGTTGACAGGTACTGTTACCACTAATCATATTCATTTTGTTATGTCTTTACATGTTATCAAATAATAATCCGGCGAAATGTAGGTGGCGACCCGAGACTCACAGCTTTCACCTCCCGTTCGGAGAGATGACAGTGACCCTACAGGACTGTCAGAAGATGCTGGGTCTGTCGATTCGGGGCCAGCCAGTCACTGGGCCGTGCGTCTCAGATGGTTGGAGAGCACGAGTCGCAGCCTTCCTGGGGCGAGAGGTTGAGGAGCAGGGGACTCGCACATCTGGAGTGCTAATCTCATGGCTGCGGGAACACTTCGGCCAGTGCCCCCAGGACGCGGATGCTGAGACAGTTGGACACTACTGCAGGGCGTGGATACTACACCTCTTTGCCTGTGTTCTTTTCCCAGACGCTACAGGTGACACTGCGTCTTGGATGTGGATCCACTGCCTCACTGACTGGCACCAGGCTGGTTTTTACAGCTGGGGATCAGCTGTGTTGTGCTTTCTATACCGGCAGCTGTGCGAGGCGTGCCGTCGGACTTCGGGCTCCCCGTCAGTTGGTGGGTGTGTCTACCTGTTGGAATTATGGATGTGGTCCCGTCTTCCTGTTGGTCGGCCCGAGATTATGCCGCGTCGACCGTGGTTCCCAGGTGAGCCGCCGAGACGACAGCCGACATGGGCATATATTTGGGATCAGGTTAAGGTTAGCCATACGAGGTTGGACCGCGCGTACCTGGATTACATCAACGAGATAGACGCGCTCACTGCTCATAGTGTAAGTGAATTTTTTTTAAACATGCTTTGTAATCTTTTAGTATAACAACTAACGTTTTTTATTCAAATTTTGCAGGTAAATTGGCAGCCTTACGACGGAGACGATCCACTTCCTTTTCCCCTTAGCTTCGTGTGTGCGACGGACGATGATATTTATAGGATGGTGTGCCCTCTTATTTGCTTCTATGCTGTCGAGTACCACCTGCCACATCGAGTAGCACGTCAATTTGGGATGAGGCAGATTTGGCCACCACAGGCGACCTCGACTAGTATAGAGTTACACAAGTAAGTCTTTTCCTTTTTCATATATTTCAATACTATTAACTAAATTTTGGCTAACAGTAACGTGTAACGTGACGTGCAGCGTGGATCGAAAGAAGAAGCGGAAGGTCTCCGAGTGGCCCGCGTTCCACCACGCGTACATTCAGGAATGGGAGCAGTTCGAGCAGAACTTGGACGAGAACAACGAGCCGCACACAAACAGTGCGTACAGGCAATACCAGAGCTGGTACCAAGGTGCGACGCGGCACAGGCTGAGGGAAGTGTGGACGGAAGATGACTATGCCGATATCCACTCATCCGACGATGAAGACACGGTGTACGATCAGAGTACTCGTGCTGGAAGGCAGGTGGAGGTAGGACCAATCCTGGATAGGATGGTAAGACAATTGCTTCACTTTTCTATATTCTATGTTAGGTTACTTAGAGATTTAGTTAGTTAGATAAGGACTTAGTGATCATCTGACTTAATCATTTAGTCATTTAGTGACTTAGTCATTTGTTGCTTTAGTGACTTAGTCATTTGTTGCAGGGGCGTACCCTACAAAGCTCGGTTAGAGATATAGAGCAATTCCGTCCACGAGTTAGGGACCCCGAGACGCGGAGCTTCCTAGAGGTAAGTCTCAAATTATTCTTTCTAATACTTTATTAATACGTTACATTCTTCATTTGTGTAACTTGTTTTTACTACTGCAGCGATTGTCAAATCGGCTTCGCCGTGCCGCTGCTCGTTGTGGTTGCAGGACTGCCACGACGCGAGACGTGCACGTTCCATCCCTGCGCGAAGGAGGCGTCCAGCCAAGGCCCCTCAGGTTCGAAATCAATTGCATCCGAGGAAGTCGACGACGACGACGATGACGATGACGATGACGACGACGATGAGCAGAGGGCCGAGGAGATTGGCCCGTCTCAGCTCCAGGAGGCTCCCTTGACTCAGCCTACACAGATTGTAGGGGGCACTAGACTACGTCGTCCACGTTCTCCTTACACTCCAGGCATCGACACCCTTGGTCACAAGGGTAAGGGTAAGACTAGGAGGCAGTGACGACTCTGATTGCGAACTTTGTATCATATGGACTATTTGTATATATAAGGACTTTCATTCTGAACTATTGTGGATTCTATTCTGAATGTGTCATATGCTTGTGTCATATGCTTCTATGTTTCTATGCTTGTATTTATATTCACTATTCATCTCGTAATTTTGTATGGATTGCATCAACAAGTAGGGGAAATTCTGCCGAAATTTCGCTAACAAGTACCATTTTTATTTTCTACGGATATTTTAGTAGACTACGACTTCGAAATGCATTACATCGCAAAATGAACATATGTCGTCTACAAATTGCGTGTCCTTACTTAAAGTGCATTATTACATGACAACATAATAAAAGTCTCACAGTAGAAAATATTGTTCATAAATAAACCATAGAACTAGAACCTAAATATGGCTACTGAGTGCAACGAGGCCACTTTCCCTTCCTTAAGGCATCGGGATTCTCCTCAACCGCTGCTTTCGCTCGGCGTGCCTGCTCAAGCTTCTTCTCTCTCTCCTCCCTGTTCGCAGCAACCCGCCTCCTTTCCTCCTCTTCCTTGTGCTCCTTTTCCGCAGCCTCCTCTACGAGCCTCTTCTCGTACACCTCCTTCCTCTCTGCATCCCAGCGCATCATATACTCCAAAAACTCCTTGTCTTCAGGATCGATCTCAGTGTCGATCCACTGCTCAAAATCACATAGCGGTGGAGGGGTCTACAACAAATGCAATTGTTATATAACAAAAAAATTATGGACAATAATTATAAGACAACAACATTTCCTTACCAACATGTTAATGCGGCGCTGACGAAGTGTAGGTTCAAACGCAAAGTTGGAACACATCCAATACCTCTGCCTATACGTGGCATGTTCTTCGGACTTCGCTACCTTGCAAGGATCGCCGCAAAAGCACATCGGCACTGGAACACCACTAGGCAGAGGCAATGGATCGAACGCATTTCCGGTCTTCTTTGCGCCATAACTACAATTTTGTTTATTTGGTTCTATGAATCAAACGCACTTAAGAATAAACCTACAATTAAGGTTTTTTCATTTGATCCACAACAATGAGTATATAACATAACTACGGGCGTTGAGATTACCTTAGTTTCTTAGCTTTTCCACGCCTCGGCATCCTACATTTGCATGAAACCCTAAGTTCAAAAATGCAAGAAATATATAGCAAATCGATGTGAAAAAAAAGGTACGACGGAGAGAGGATACCTTGCTCTTCAGGATCCACGGATCAAATGAAAGTTTCCTAAGCTACAATGTCGATTCGTAGTCTAGGGCAAAGTAGGGAGAGTAAAAACCCGAGAGAGTGGAGAATAATGAGGAGGAACTCTCGGGCAGGAAGAAGGGGCATTATATATGGTAGGGGGCTTGGCGCTAGGGAGGCTGGCGCCGAGCCTCGGCGCCAAGATCTATGGTGCCAAGGCTTGGCGCCAGCGACGGTGGCGCCGAGCCTTGGCGCCACAGATCTTGGCGCCGAGGCTCGGCGCCATGGATCTTGGCGCCAAGCCTCCGCGCCACGTCAGCGGGCCGGCGCCACGTCGGAGGCGCGGCATAGGGACCTTGGCGCCAGGATGGCTGGCGCCAAGACGTTATACCTGGCGCCAAGCTGAGGGTCCATTTTCGGAATTGGTTTCGCCAGGGGCCTATTTGTGAGATTTTTTCGTAAAAAGAGCCAAAATACAAAAAAGTCGGTAATTTGCGGGACGGGACCCGTCGGGGACAAATTCCCCGTGCGGGGACGGGGATGGGAAGGAAACGTTCCCCACGAGCGTTCACGGGGGCGGGGATGGGGATTTTTCTTCCCCACGGGGATGGGGGAGCGTTTTCCCCGTTGCCATCTCTGTGTGTGCAAGTGTTTTCGTGCATACTATGGTCGCATGCATGCATGTGAGTATTTATGTACTGTTTAGAAATTTTTTGAAAAAAGATACTGTAAAACTGTAAAAGGAAAGTCATGTCATTAGTGCATGTGGTTATTGTCTGCGAACACATGCCACATCACGTACAGGCAGCCAATCACGTACAGGCAGCCAAAGAGACAGTTAACATGGCGATCAACTATATATTTGATCTTTGCATGTCATTTTGTTGCTAGTTTGACACATGTTCGCATCTATTCACACTTCGGCACATTCACATGAAAAACTGACAGACATAATAGTGCGCTGCAACAGCAGGTCCTCCCTTGGCTTCCTCCTTGCTAGTCAAAGCATTCAGACCAAATCTGCAATGTGAAGTCTAAACATTCATAGTTATAGTTCGTGTACATAGCAGACATATTCAGTGGCAGAATTTGAAGTTTGTGAGCCTAACAAGAATCAGATAGTAGTAGACCCTAGTGCTCAGCAACTGTGCCTGTGAAAATCAATGGCAATACTAGCATGTGTTAAACTGACCAAGGTTATTAGAATATCAGGAGCATGCTACCAGAGAACTCGAACTGATATTACGTTGCTATTATCTACATATGGAACTGTAAAAAAATGATATTAGTAGCATAATGCTTGACTGTCATCAAAAGGTCATGATTTCAACTTGCTTAATATTTCATCATGTTCTGAATCTCATGAAACAAAAAAACACAGGTCTACGTTTCAGATTTGTAAACACCAGGAAAAAAATTAAGAAATTGGAAAAGAGAAGATCTGCACGATCTTCGCTCTCTACATTTGCATTAGTGACGTTTAAGTAAACAAAGAAGCAAGCAACACGGACATTCAGAGAAGCAAGCATGGACTGGGGGAGATCAGTAATGAAGCTGAACACCGACTGGGGCTAGATCCTGGCTTCCAGCAACCCGCCGCCGTGCTTCCCTTCGCCACGCTCTCCATCTTGCCGCACCCAATCCATCCGTGGAGGGAAGCAACAGAACAGAGCCGGAAATTAACAACACCGCTATTGAGCGAGCCCTTCCGCTTTCCAGCCGTCATCGCAACCTTCCGCTCCAGCATGCCGCCGCATCTGGAGGCGGGAGCGCCGGTGACTGTGAGGATGTGCCTCACGTCGTCGGTGAAGGATGACGCGGATTGAACGGGGGCAGCTCCTTCCGCCCGTACTGCACCCTTCCGCTGCAGGGCCATTCTCCTCAAGGGTCCTTACCTCGGCCTTCCGCTCCCTTGCCGCAGCACCTTTCCTCTCCCGTGCCGGCGCCGCTTCCAGCAGATCTCGCGTTGCCGCTGCATCCCGCCGCTGTCGCCGCATGGTTGCTGGCTTTGCAGGATTGGGAACAGATTGGGGAGGTGGAGGGGAAGGGAAAATGGCGCGGGGATAGACTTTTGCCGCCATGTTTCCGCGCCAAATCTTGGAGAACCTCGCCGGCTCGCCGCACAGGATCGCTCGTCGTCGTCGTCTCCGAGAATGGGGTCGTACAACGGAGCACGAGCGGGCGATTAAACTTGGGAACACGAGCCCCTGCCGTCCTCTCGCGAGGCGACGGCGCGCTCCTGGCTGCAGCTTCCGTGTTCCCTTAACGTGTCTCCATCCGTGTCTCCGAACACGTGGAGGCCATCAAATCGCTCCTCTCCAGGGGCCGGGCCCTCTTTCTTTTTTTTTTCCGTCCCAGCTCCACATGGACACGCCACGAGTGGCGCCGTCCGTCAGCCCCGTTCCTCCCATTCTTTCTCCTCTGCTGGAAGTTGCTCGCCTGGCCTATGCTGTGAGGAGATCGATTTAGATGCAGGAAGCGACGGCACAAAACTCAATTTGGGTTGCGGCAAACTTCCATTCAGCAACAAGGAAGTCGATTTGGGCACAAGCAACTCCTGCCAAATCGACCTCGATTCTAGCTGCTTGGATTTCGATTTGGGTGACCGGGATCTCGATTCCTGCTTCGGGATTTCGAATTGGGTGGCTGGGATCTCGATTCGTGATGATTTGGATGGTAAGGAATTTTATTTTTGGTGTTTTCTCGTTAGTTGTATCGTCGAGTCAAGGTTGTCGTGGTGGGACATCGACCTGATAGGCATCAATTTCTTCATGAACCTCTTTTTTTACAGTGTAGTGCGGTAGCAAGTCATTTTAGTCCGGTCAGTAAGTAGTCTCTTCCAATCAGTTGGATTAGTTCATCGAAAAACCAAATCGGATTGATCATTCCTGTACAATTTGCACCTCAAAAGAAACCCAACTTGTTGACAAAACATTGAGACATTCAGTTGAAGATCTAGCTCCATTACTATTTTGTGGACGAAGGGGAGATGCTAATCTGATAATTATTATTTTGATTTTAAATGTTCCCTCGCTAATGGAAGCAATATGTTGTAATTGGTGCCATTTTTATCAACTTCCTAGCTGCCACTAATGTTAGCGCGGGGGATGTGTCATCTATACATCTATGGGCCCACTAGAAGGCTCGGACAGTCCTACATACGAGGTTGTACACTAAGATGTATCAGATATGGAGACTACGGTGCAAGACGGCGTGGTCTACGTGGAGGACAAGAACTAGTCGAGGATTAGGAAACTACTCGTAGCAATTAGAGTATGACTCTTTAGTCGAATTTGACTAGTATTCTGGTAAACAACCGACCTGTAACCCTGCCTCCGGCAGTATAAGGCGAGACACGGACCTCCTCCAAACAAGTTCAATCAATACAACACAACCAACACACAGGACGTAAGGTATTACGCGACATAAGCGGCTCGAACCTATCTAAATCGTGTGTTCAAGTTTACCTTTGAGTTTCTAATCTCAGCGAGCCCCACGCATAATAACACTACCTCGAGTACACCCTCGGTAGGTTGCGGGGTCTAAACACCAACAGCTGGCGCGCTAGGTAGGGGTCTCGCTAAAGATCCGCTGGCAAACTCGATGGCTCAAGTCATCATCAAGCGCACCGTTGTGTTAGGAGTGGGCGCGACATTCATCTTCGGTTCCTGGGTTTGCATCACACGCGGCACTGGAAATTTCCACCGCCACATCGCGCTGGCCCTGGAGGAGAAGCAGTATGACATCAACCTTCATCGCCAAGCTTTGGAGGATTTCGTTGAAAAATTCAACGAAATTTTCAACCTCTTCCAAGGCTCAAGGGACGAGTCCGAGTACAATTCGACTTCTCTCACCAGTTGGACTGGTTCCCACGAGCTGGTGCTTAAGCCATCATGTGAATCGATCTACAACACAAGTCGATTCCCGTTCGGACTTCGAAGCTCGGGTGCTGCCTACCAAGCTACCCTATCCAAATCGCAATCCAACTCGGATTTGATCGAGGACCCCGACTATTACTCGGATCCGGACGAGGAGATTCCATTATCAGGTCCACAGCAGGGTTTGGTTATCAAATATACTCCACAAGGCAGATTCGTCTATTGCCCAACATGAAGCCACCCGCTCTCACCAAGGACGACGAGTCACGCCTTGTCGTCTACCTTGAAACTCTCCCATACCAGGAGGGAACTCCTCTGTCGCCCATCTACGAGGAAGACGGCCCCACAGAGATCATTACATCAAGTTCGGGTAGTTTTTCTCTAGAGCAGGAACTCCTCGCTATCGTTGCTGCATAAGAAAATGATGGTGAAGAACTACCAGAAAGAAATCCATGATGCAAACGTCATCTAGACGATGTCTCGCAGGATGAGCTCACCTCTAACGTAGAAGGAGAGGAAACTGAAGCGCAAATTGGTACTTAGAAACCAGCGGGAGGTGACAAGATACCATCCAATCGATTCTTCAATGCCTTGTTGTGCTACCGGAGGCAGTCCTTCCCCTTCGCGGCTTGTTGGACGAGGTTACAATACTCGGTAGCTTGGCCGTCGTACTTCATGAGTAGCGGTGCATCTCCATGACCGTGGCCTCCATCTCCACGGTGGTCAGAGGGTCAGCAAGAAGCTGGATCTTCTCTAGATCCACCCCTTCAGCTATCCACGGTTCCTTGTGCTCTTCGGCGATTGGGGCACCAAGAGGAACCAGTGCTCGGGTAGTTGAAGGACCAGCTTCAGAAGATAAGTGAGAAGTCATGCCGCTGTTGGTAGACGATCCCGCCTCAGACGGTGGGATGACAGCCAACACTTGCAGAGCCCCGGCAGCTTCAACCTCCACTTCTGGCTCGGGGGCTACAAGTGTAGCCTCAGCTCCAGAAGTACTTGCTACTTCCATCTTGATCTTCGCCTCTGGCTCGGGGACTACCAATGTAGCCACCACAGCAGAAGTAGTCGCCGTGATGGGCTCAACTACTGGCAGCTCGAGGGCTGGCACTACAACAACATTTAGTGATGCAATAACATCATGCACAAGCACAGCAATAAGGGATACAACACCTGGAGCTACTTCTGATGCAGGTTGCTCCTCTGGCGGTGGAGTTGTAGGTGCCGGGGTGAGGTTTTGGACTGAGCAGCTGCTGCCATCAGCCGTAGACTTCGGGCCTGGACCTCCAATGTCCACGCTGGTGGAATATCTGCACAAGACAAGTGTCAATACACACTACAAGACAACACCAAGTCACAATCAGTACTCTGATAACAGTCCAGTACTTACTTTGTGGATCGCCTTATCTTCAAGGAGGGCTCTCCCCCCAGGCTCAAGGACTTGGTAGTGAGCAACGCTTTCTTTGGCGTGGCTTGTTGGATTGCAGTTTTATCTTCACTAGACTTGGATGTCGTCTCCACCATTTGAGTAGTCTGCGCAAGGATGGGGTTGGCCCTGGTGACAAGAGGCTTCTCGTCATCTTCTAGCTCGATGACCTCCTTGATCACCGGCAGCTCCTGCTGCATGACTTCTGCAGCCGTCTTCTCTACCTTTGTCTCCCCTCTGACTACCTGCAAATCATCAATGTCAGAATCAAGTTAGGCATGGCGATAAAGGAAACAACTTACGAGTACTCGATCCTCACGATCTTGTCCTTCTTCGTATGTGATTATCGGAGGACGGACTTCATTAGCGGTGGGCGGCTTCTTCACCACGTGCTTGACGGCAACAGTGCACTTCTTCTTCGGCGGTGGTGCTAGCCCAGCCTCCAGGTCATCTTCGGCTTCGCACTTGGATGTCCCGGAGGAAGACCCCGCCTTGTCAGACGGTCGGGCCTTGACGACAAATTTTTCAGCAAACTCTGAATCAAAGCTGCTGAAAGAAGAAAACCCCTCCTCCTCCTCCTCCTCCTCCTCCTCGACTACCTTCTGAGCTTCGGTAGCCGTGTGCACTCGAGGAGCGGCATCAGAGCCATCCGAGCTGGGTGGAGGAGGATGGAGCAATACAAGTGAATCTCTTCCTGCATGAAAAGACAAGTCAGTAAAATGACAAGTACAAAATTGGTACTTGGGGGCTGATGCTATGGGTACTTACACTGCTTGGTGGGTTGGCAGCGCAGTGTTCTTGCACGATGATCGGGATTGCTCTCGCGTGTTTGAAGAGGCACCTCAATCACGCCATAACCTCATCCACGGACAAGTCGTTTGATGTCATCTGGGATGGGTCATTGGGGCCCGAGTAGTCATACCCCCAAGTGCAGCGCAATTGCAGGGGTTGGACTCGCCTCCTCATGAAGTTGAAGGCTACGCCTACTCCTGTCAGCCCCTTCCATTTGAGTACGGCGATCTTCTCCAGAAGCTTGGGTAGTTGAAAGCTGTCTGAGTAGGAAGGCTTGTCCAACCACTGGTTATTCCAAATTGGGCGGTGGCTTGTCTCCTTAGGTAGTCGGGGCTCATGATTACCAATATAAAACCACTTGTCCTTCCAGCCAGAATGAGAATCGATCAGCTCATAATCCAAGTACAAGCTTTTCACTTTCTCCTGCAGTTGAATGCCTGCCCCTCCAACTACTTCTGTATGGTCTAACTGAGGCTGAGGCTTAACTCTAAAGAATTTGCAGAAGAGTTGAAAATGTGGCTGAATTCCAAGGAAAGCTTTGCACAGATGCACGAAGATGGCAATATGTAGGATAGAATTTGGGTTGAGATGCACTAATTCTATCTTGTAGTAATTCAGCAGTCCGCGGAAGAATTCAGATGTGGGCAAAGCCAAACCTCGTTCGATGAAGTGTGTGAAGATCACCGTCTCGTGAGTGTAGTTTTCCATCAGCTAGGGATTGCCGCGGGCTTCTCTCTAGTTGATGGACTCTTGGTCTCGGAGCAGATTAGCATCCACCAATGCCTGAATGTCCGCCTCCTTCATCATGAATTTCTTCCAGGCGCATGCTTGCGTTGGCGGAACGGTCTGGTCCATCTTGCCGTACTTCAGCAACGGCAGTTGAAGTTCTTTCTTTGCGGCCTTCCTCTTTTGGCTCTCCACCACCTTGCTAGAAGTTGCCTTCTTTCCCATTTGTGCTGCCACAAGGGTCTTCCTGCGCATATGCTTGGGGTTAAAATGGGGGAGTCGGTGGCACTCAAGCTCAAGGGATCAGCGAGCGGCGGCGTTAGGGCTACAATGAGGAAGATGAACAGGCAGAATGGCTTGGGTGAAAACGGAAGGTATGATTTCCTTTATTATTTATAACCGCGCCACAGTTAAAATAGTGGCGAGATTAACGGGAATATTCTATTTTTAAAATGTCCGAAGATTATGCAACGGTCAGCAGTTTCCAAAATTATCAGAAGAAGATAAGGTTACTATTGGCGAATGGTCATGTTGACTAGTCGTTGACCCTTATAACCAAAACCAAACTAGTCATGTAACGACTCGGGGGCTGCGTGCCATGTGCCCATTGGATAAAAAGTTTTTTCTTTGGATTTAAAGGAAAAAGAGAGGTGAAATTACAAGATTGACCCTCGACCTGATTCTTCGATTCAACCTAAGGCTCGGGGGGCTACTCCATATGGAGTGCGATTTTCATCGCACTTCCATATAAAATTCAAGATTGAAGATTCAAGACCAAGTTAAATAAGATTTGAGCACATTCTAGCCGCATGGCAGTACTCGAGTACATTTGAAGACTGAGATCCATTGGAGTACTCGAAGATTACCACAAGCTAGTCGGAGAAGCCTACAAAACTAATCGGGACTGCTACATTTGACTAAAACGTACTCGAAGGCTTGTCGTCCATACATTTATGGGCCCATCAGAAGGTTGGACAGTCCTACATACGGGGTTGTACACCGAGACGTGTCAGACATGGAGACTACGGTGTAGGATCACGTGGTCTATGTGGAGGATAAGAACTAGTCGAGGATTAGAAAACTACTCGTAGCAATTAGAGTATGACTCTTTAGTCGAATCTGACTAGTATTCTTGTAAACAACCGACCTGTAATCCTACCCTCGGCAATATAAGGCGAGGTAGACACCTCCTCCAAATAAGTTCAATCAATACAACACAATCAACACATAGAACGTAGGGTATTATGCGACACAAGCGGTCCGAACCTGTCTAAATCATGTGTTCGAGTTCACCTTCGAGTTCCTGATCTCGGCTAGTCCCACGCATAAAAAAACTACCTCAAGTACCTCCTCGGTAGGTTGCTGGATCTAAACATTGATAGGACGGAACTGATGAGATGTCTCCGTTTTCTCGGTGCGGGCTTGTTGACGCCTTAATTGAAAAAAAATAGGACCCAGTCCCTAGATGGGGGCCAATAGATGGCTTCCACGTGTTGGGGGACACGAATGGGGACATGGAAAGGGGACAAGCAAGCTGCAGTCCGCGCTGCTCTCCCTTCATTAAGTGTTGTACACGTTAGATGAAAGTGCCAGCATGGATAAAAAAAGACGACCTGCAGATGACCATTGTACATGCCCTTAAGCACTCTTAGAATAACTCTACTCTCAATGCAATGGAGTGGGTTCTTGAACAAGTTCACGGTGTTACTAATGTAATTGAAGCACCTTTTTCTCCCTATAAGCACATCTATTTTTGTTTGCTTAGATGGTCTGAATTTGAGCACTAGTTAAGCATTGTCTTGGTAGTTAGTAGGGGTGCTTCCCTGCCTATCAGAATCATAACCCGGATTTGATATATCTCAGTGATGCACACATTTATTATGTAGTGTATGATGTGCGTGTCAATGGTAATGTGCTTTTGATGACTTTGTCAATCTCAAGACCCATTAGTCTAATCTTCTAACTATAAATGCTAATAGGTATAACATTCTAAAAGAAGGTATAAGTGTACCCGTGCATGTGACTATGTGAGCATCTATGCATGTACTATGTTTTTAAAAATGAAAAAATAAATTATAGTGGGCATATATACATATCGCTATTAAGCATCCATAGAATAACTCTTCTCTACAATGTAGTGATGGGTGCTTAAAGAAGTTTAACCACACATTGTTACTATAAATGTAAGCACATTTTCCTCCCTGCATTCACCCCATATGTCATATGATGTGGCAAAATTGAAGGTTTATCTTTACATAAGTACCCTATTGTTCATTGCCGCTGCGACGCAATGCCCAGTGTGACAAAAAAAAACAGAGAGAGAAGTGGTTCGATTTGGCTATGTACCTACATACTGTACATGTCCTGGTTTAAAGTTTCGTTTGCATATGCCTGAAAGCACTTCCTCCGGTCAAAATTAGATGACGTTTAATTTGGATAGCTGATTTGACAAGCAATTAGTTGCTTCCTAGGTGCTCAAATTATAGGTCGTTTTGACTTTTCTAGGTGCATAGGTATTATTATGCATCTAGATATAGGGGGTGTTTGGGAGGGGGGCTAAACTATACCCCCCATTTTAGCCAGATTTTAGCCTCTCCATGCCAAACAACAGGTAGCCCTCCATAATCCATTAGCTCCTCCAAGAGGTGCTAAAATGGACTAAAGGGGCTAAAAGTGATCCCCTTGTCCAAAATTCCTCCCCTTCCCCTCTCTCTCTCCTCCCTCTCACTCCTCCCTGCCAGATCCCGCCGCACGGCACCCCGCCGCCTCCGCCTTGCCCGCCGGTCCCACCGCCTCCGCCTCGCTCGCCGGTCCCGCCGCCTCCTCCCCTTACTCTCTCTCTCCCCGCGAGGGGCACCACGGCGCCTCGCCTCCGCCGACCCCACCGTCGTGCCCCCCACCCCGCCTCACCTCGCCTCCGCCCGAACCCGCCACCGCCACCGCGGCCGGATCCGAGCCCGACCGGCCCCGCCACCGCCGCCGCCGCCAGATCCTAGCCTGACAGGCCACACCACCGCCTCCACGCCGATGCCGGGGACGCCGCCGGCGACGAGGACTCGGGCTCCTCTCCACCGCGCTCGACCTCGCGCATAACCTTCTCTGCGTTTTGCTACACGGCTTTCCTCAGCACCCACATCCCCTGCGCTCCCCTCCGTCGCCTCGCTTCCGCCATCATCTCCAGGATGACGACGCAGTCCATCACGTCGTCCAGCTCCTGGGCGGCGAAGAGGGAGCGGGTGTCGAGGAGCGGTCGCGGAAGTCGGCGAGGTCGAAGGGGACGCGGCCAAGGTGTGCCGCCACCAGTGAGCAGCAGCAGGGGCCCCGACCTGAGATGCGCCACGAGCAGGGCATGGCATTGCTGCTGGAGGAGAAGGTTGAGGGCAAGCAGAGCGGCCAGGCAGAGGAGGTGGACGGGGAGGGCAACGGGAGGGGTAAATCTGTCTTTTGTCAACACATGTGCTAAAATTTAGCATCCTTCCCAAACACCCCAAAGGGTTAAAGTTTAGCACCTCATTTGATGGTGCTAAAATTTAGTCAAGGCTAAATTTTAGCACCCTCCTCCCAAACAGGACCATAGTATATGTCTATATGCATAATAAATCTATAAATCTAGAAAGTTAAAAGACCTAAATTTGAAACGGAGGGACTAGTAAATTAAGAAAATCCACATTTTTCTTCCTCCCGTGCCTCACATTGCGCGTGAGCAATGGTAACCCAAAAACTTCCGAATCGCGCGAAGCTACCAGTACCGAACGGCAAGACTTTATTGCCAATCGCCCAATAATCCAGTGGGGCTTCAAAAAAAAAAACGAGTGATTGTTCAAAGGATTTGGTTGGCAGCCCCCGCCTGAAGCCCATTTTAGCTGCGGCCTTGACAAGTCTTTTCTCCTTTTTCGTTAAAAAAAGATCGTTAAAAACGAAAGTCTTTTGTCTTTGGTTTTGTGTTCCTGAGACGGAGAAGGAGAAGGGGATGGAAGAGAAGCTCCAACGGTTGGGCCGCGGAAATATCCAGGTCTCCATTCATCTGCATGCATATTCAAAACCGAAATCCGTTTCGTGATCTCCTAGGAACACCTTTTTGATCGACCGGCCACACGCCACCACCGCTCCTTCGACCCGTCAACAGCAAACAGACGGACACGTGAAGGGGGCAAAAACGGAAGAAGGAAAAAATCCAGAAAAAAAGTCTCTCAAGTCTCATGCATCCCAGCTGGATTGGACCAGCTCATCGGCCGTTACGTGGGCACGCAACTGCATGGTGCAGCATGGGGGGCGTGGGCTGCCTGGTGCCGCGCCCCTGGGCGACCTTTTGACCGCGTGGAAATAAATGATCGATCCGGGCCGTCGATCGGTCAGCGGTCAAACCCAGCGCGTCCGACTTGGACGGGGACGCCGGACGAGGACTCACGCCGGGGCGCCGGGCTCGTGCCGCGCTGCGTGCTGACGCACGCAAACGGCTTCCCTGAGGAAAGCGTTGGAACGGGAGCTGAGATCAGTCGCGTCCGGATATTTTTCCTTGCCTTCCAAGCAAAGCGGTGGGTCGATGCATCGGCGTCACGAAAATCGCTGTTTCTCGTGCACTCGACCCACCATCCGCTTTCAAAATGTGTGAATATATATACAAAAATTATGAACCTACAGTAAGGCGATAGCAAATTATAAAGATCAACTTTCCTTATTGGAGTATCACATTACAAGTTTTATGTGTTTTCATTTTTCTCCGAGCTTCGTCGGGCCAGCTCTTGCATAGATATCAATTTATATTGGTTGTCTCTATTATTACTTCGAGATTGATGAAGTCACTATAGACACTTCGATGTCAACTGACATATTTGCTTCCAAGCATCATTAGTTCGTATCAAGTTGAGGACTCAAACCTAAATCGACATGTGGAACCTACACCTACGCTCAATTCGCGTACCATCGTGGGTTCTTAACTCTAGTTTTGCCTTAATGCCGTAATAGTACTACAAGTTCATTGTAAGAAGAAAAACCACCCGATCAATTCTGTGTTGGTTTGAATAAAAATAACTTTTTACCGGCACAGTGGCATGGATTGTGTGGGCATTTGCCCATATATCTGTCTCGATCACGGTCAAAAAGTTGTCACGGTAAATGGCCATGCCACTATCTTTTGCAATTGCAAAAAGTTGTTGGTGACAGCGAGACGGCTTGAACGGTCTCACGCATTATATTACCGAGCAACAACAGAGCAAGCTGGGCGTCTCACCAGGACAAATGAACTTTTACATTACGGAGAAAAGGAGGCAGAGAACATAGGTTTCATGCATGGATGTACAATGGGTTAGCTCAGTTGCTCCAGGTCCTAGCTGGTAATCTCCGACCAGCCAAGTGGGCCCAGCGGCCTTCCTCTGCCGTAGGTTACCTCCTAGTAGATGGACAGATATCATGTCCCATCACTCACATCGTCACATGAGACGAGTTTTTCTTTGTCTAAAGGAGGGGTAAAATTACCTTTTTGAAATGGAGAACCAGCCTGCCAGATCAGAGCACTGGCTGAAATTCGGAGCAACCTGTTGCAGTCGCAGCCTCTTCCACCTCTCCTCTCTCTCCCGCGCGATTCCACTGGCATGGTCAACCGTGCGCATGGGGCCCACCCTGCTTCTCCATTAGCGATTATTATAAGTAGTGCGAGGCGCAATTACTCTCTCTCCGGCTTCCTCCTCCATTTCCATTTCTCCCTTCTCTCCCAAGTGGCCGGCTATTTTTGGCTCTCCGTAATCCAAACTCCAAGGCAACGGGTAGCGTCACCGGTCACCGTTGATTGCGAGGAGGCTCGAGATAGAGAGACGGAAACAACGAGGGCGCGGAGGAATCGCGCGTGGCGTCGGGAGGGGATGAAGTCGCCATTGCGGAGGCTGCGGGGCTTCGGCCACAACCACCCCAAGGAGCGCAGGGGGCACCAGCCGCCGCCGGCCAAGCTCGACGAGCTCGTCTGCGCCGCCCAGGTCCGTATCTACCTGCGCCTTGCCCCTCTTTCTTCTGGCTCTGCTCCTGGGTGATCTTTGGCCTTTGGGATATGATTTTCGTGGCCCGTGATGAATCCGGAGCCAAAATTGGATCTCGGGAGGGATCGTCCCCTGGATTTTTCTCCTTTTTCGGTTTTAGCAGCCTAATTTTCGTGCGGTTTTCCGGGTGGAGTGTGTTGTTCATTTCTTGGTTGGTGTCAGTTTCCGATCATTGGTTAGGTGGGGAATGATCAAACTTCCAAACGATGGAATTCCCATTATTCGGTCATTCAGCGCAACTGATCAAATTTCCTTTTAATTGAAATTGTCTTTGTGTGAAAATTAGAATTTTTACCAAAGAATTGCCAACGTTTGTTCATTGGTTCATGGCCATACCTCCACAATTTAATTTCATTTTTCATAAATTAGGAGTACTTCTTAATGGGCAAATACCACGGGACAGTATCCTAGTTTGTAGACGGAGAAAAATTATACAAACAGTATTGGCTTCAAAATATCGTGGGCAAATTTTTTAAAGAAAAAACATAATGTCGCTTAAATTTATATTCTCTTCAATTCAAGTAGGAGTTTTTTTTTTCAAGTCAAAGTATCTTTTGGGTAAGGTAGTTGTTAGGTTCTAATCCATGAAAAAGACTTGCAACCCCTTTACGTGTCTGCTCGGCATCACCTTGGCGTTTTGGGGCTCTGTTCTTGCTGGTCAAAGTCTTCAGAAGGAAACGTCCATCAGAGAAAGCTGCTATAAAAAATGTCAGCCATCCGACGTGATCTTGACTGGACAAGACACGTTAGATCAATGGAGACGGCAGCCTGTACTTCGGTACCAGCAAGAGTCTTTCCGTCCGTCGTATGAACGCTTGTTCTGCAACACGACGCATTCCGTTCCAGATACCGCGTGATGTGGGATGCTCGGACGCTACGCTGTTTGGACTAATGATGCCATCTAAGAAAAGCGTGTTTCTGTCTTTCTGAGGCAGACATGCAGTGTTTTGACAATTTTCTGAAAATCTCCCCTGCTGAGCTATCTTTTTCAATAATACAAAGCATGTCAGATCATACAAATATAACAGTGGAGAAGTAGTCCCAAAATGCTTTATTTGTGAAATAGCTACTGTAGTGCCATAATGCAGGATTTCATCAAGTATTTGTCGAATGACAATGGCACCAGGCACTTGTTTACTCTGATGTTAACCATACCTTAGACTTCTCTAACTGTGGCAACCTGCCACACTGCTAGGACATGTCCAATTTATTCAGAGTATGCAGTTAAATTATAAAGGAGACCAAGAATAAAACAGTCATCCTTTCGGTAATATTGCCTTATTGACTGAAGTTTGGTTCTCAACTTCTTTCCAGGAGGTGGAAGACATGAGAAACTGCTATGATGGCTTGATTTCAGCTGCAGCCGCGACAACAAATAGTGTATATGGTACCTGACGGTCTTACTTAAGATATTGAATTGCTTGCAAATACTCAGTTGTGTAGTGTCCCCATGTTTCTAACTGAGAGCTTGTTTGTCTATGCAGAGTTTTCGGAGGCTCTCGAGGAACTTGGAGGTTGCTTTCTCGCGAAAACTGCACTCAACGGTGATGATGATGATAGTGGTAAGAACATCCAAATTTTGATGTAACACATAGTAAACCACGTTGTTCTGCTAGAGGCATCTTTTAGAATCACAACACGCTAAACTATTATGGAAATTTACTGAATAAATCATAGCGACTTCAACTTTTGACACTTCCTCCATATAAAACTAGACTAGTGGATCTTTCCTAAAATATAACCTAGGATGATAATGCCATTTTATAAGAGTACTATTTGGCATCTTTGGACCAAAATAATTAGATCTTTATGCAGTTGATTTTTTTATGCTTCTGGTACAACTTTGGTAGTGTCTAGTTTTTCTTAGAAAAAACAACTTAGTGGTATATTAATTTTCTCTTGCCTGCAGGTAGAGTGCTGATGATGCTGGGAAAGGTCCAATTTGAATTGCAAAAATTTGTTGATACTTACGTAAGTTCCTTTTGCTATTTTTATTTTTTACTCAGATAATTACACTCAGTGATATAATCGACGAGGCCACTTCCAGCCTCTGCCAGAAGCAAACAGCTGAAAATTTAAAATAAAACAAACAATACAAGCAATATCATGCCTTTTTTAACTGTCTTACTGCCTTAGAATTTGTGACCCTGACATGCTTACATTGGTTATCCAGCGCTCAAATATCATTCATACAATCACAACCCCATCAGAGTCTCTTCTCAAGGAGCTACAAACTGTAGAGGTTAGATCTATGATGCCTATAAATTTGTACAATTATGTATTCTGATTGGAAATGCAGATACTAGCTGCTTGTTACCAAATTTCTATTATGATTTAGAAGATTGTTGATCATGAATTTGTTTGGAAATATTTTATGTCAGTAAGAAGGGGATGCCCCCTGTGTTTGAAGAGAGGATTGCTCTGAGAATTTTTGGACTTTGATCAACTTGATAACAAAGAACATAGGATCCGAAAATTCATTTGGAATCCCCATCCAAATATGCCCTTAGTTTACTTCATTTTTTTTCTGTAAGATCCTGACACACTGTACATTCTGTTTTATTTGACAACATGTAGGAAATGAAGCAGCAATGCGACATGAAAAGGTTCAAATACAACTCAAATCAACTTTTTTCTCATTTACGATTGATACTTCTCTTACCAATATTTTTTTTCCTTTCATCACAGAGATGCATATGAAGCTATGAGGACATCCTATAGGGAAAAGGGAAAGTCAAGGCATTCCAAAATTGAATCATGTTCTGCAGAGCAACTGCAAAGTTCTTTTGCCGAGTACCAAGAAGATGCAGCACTGTTCATATTTCGCTTAAAATCATTGAGGCAAGGGCAGTTCCATAGTCTTTTAACACAGGCTTCTCGCCATCATGCCGCTCAGGTAGGTTTACTCTTTCTCTGGCTTTCAAATTGGCCCTGTGATTGGGTGACACATAACCTAACTATCCTACTGTTCTTTCGACTTTTAGTTAAGCTTTTTCAGGAGAGGGTTGAAGTGTCTTGAAGCACTCGATCCTCATGTAAAAGCAATAGCTGAGAAACAGCACATTGACTACCAGTTCAGTGGTCTTGAGGATGATGCATCTGACAACGGCGATTACAGCTCTGAACAGGATGGTTGCAGTGACGATGAAGACCTTAGTTTTGACTATGAAATAAATGACAAGGATCAAGATTTTCTTGCTTCAAGAGGTTCAATGGATGTAAGTTCTATGGTTCATATTTTGGTTTGCTTTTTATGTAACTAGGTGCCTCTGTCCTTCAAGTGCCTAACAATTAATGTTGTCCACACTTGGTTTCACAGAATAAATACCCTGTAATTAAGCATTATTTGTATAGCATTTGAGGTAGATTTGACTCCAGTTCCACAGTTTTCTGTTTGAGCTGATTAGAAGAACAAATATGGCCTCAAAGGCTAGTTTAAAAAAGAGTTGCACGTTATTCATGGGTTCACCACTGCTAGATGAAATGTGGTTAGCGTGTGATAATGCAATTTAATGAATGATTGATATATGAGGTTCAGCCTATTAATTTAGCTTCTAGTTTTATCAGTTTTATTTTCTACTTCATAAAATAAACAGTATGGCTGTTGCTGTATTTTTTTCCTGATCTTTTTCTTGATACTACACTTCTCTCTTACATTCTTGTGTTTAAATTTTATCTGTACAATGGAGAATTAATGTCAATGATCTGCATTGTCTTTTTTTAATTATTTACTGTAATTTTTGTGCACAGTTGGATAAAAGAGATGTGACGAATTCCCCACAGCCAATAAAAGAAAGCAAGCAGGTACAATTAGACTCGGTGTAGAGAATATTAGGATTTCTTGATACTTAACTTATAAATCAAATCGGGGGCATATTCTTAAGATAATAATATTGCTGTCCTCTTATATGCAGGAAGAGGTCAAACAAAACAAGGGAGATATTATAACTCCACAAGTGAAGCCTGAGTTTAACACACATTCAGCACCAATTTTTGCGGGCAATTTACCAGATCCTTCTGAGAGGTTTTGGCAAATGAAGCCATCTTCAGCCAAACATTCGTACAAACTCCCAACCCCAGTTGATGACAAAACCCCCAGAACAGTAGGTGCTCACAGATCACATCATTCGCAACAGTTTGAAAGTAAACCTCATGTGGCAACGAATCTGTGGCATTCATCTCCATTGTTTAGGCCGAGTGGCCATGTGAAAATGCCATCAAGTACTGAGGGGATGTCGACGTTCTCCCAATCAGTTTCTGATTACAAGAAGATGAAGAGGGAATCTTGGTCTGGTCCAATTCCAAGCAAACCAGGGTTAAGCAAGCCATCTTCTCTGAACGATCGCAGGTCACCCATGGCACAACATGTGATGCCAGGAAACCCTCAAAGTCATTCTCGGCAGACATCATCTGTGTCCCCAAAAGTTTCCCCCAAGATGTTGCGGCATTCAACAAAATCACCAAAGATCAGCGAACTTCATGAGCTTCCTAGGCCTCCAGCCAATGTGGAGTCCCTCAGACCTTCTGGCTTGGTCGGTTACTCTGGTCCTCTGGTATCAAAACGTCAGACTCAAATTCCTGCAGCACCAGCCCGTGCATCGCCGACGGCATCACAAAGCCCCTCGCCACTTCCACTACCACCTGCTACCCTCACTCGCAGCTATTCCATACCCTCAAATAGCCAGAGGATACCCATCATCACTGTGAACAGATTGTTGGAGGCTAGAAATAGCAGAGATGGCAGTGATATTTCTTCCCCGCCACTAACTCCTTTGTCACTGACTGATTTGTCCCAGCAGCAAGCAGCAAAAACAAGTAGCACAAGGATGAAGGGTAAGTAATTACTGACAGATGATGGATTCCCATCGCTTTTTGTTTCTAACTCTCTTGTTTGCTTCAATTCAAAGTTCAGTTCCAATTTTTAGCAATTTGGACCGCACGGAAGTTGTTCCTGGAATTTATGCCTGATATTGGTTATTCATCATTGTTTCCAAGATTGACATGCATGGGCAACTTTAAGTTGTTTTTGAACTTTGTGTTGTGGAAGCAGCGGTACCTTTTTGGGAACAACAAAAACTGTGAAACTTTATTCGTCAAAATTAATTGTTGTGTTCTTTCACTAAAAATATCATAAAACAGATTTAACATACAAATTGGAAGATTAAGTATAATTGAAGAATGATGCTACAAAATACCATTGGGTTACAATGATGCTAGGCTTTTACTTTTGAATAATGGAACTATTGGAGTATTAATGACTAGGCTATTTGCATGAATTTGAGCATGTGCTACTGTGCCAAAGAATATGGATCTTAGCTGTGCAGTTCCTTGCAGATGATCTTTTTGTGATGAACCATCTAATAATCTCCTCCTTTCTTTGCAGGAACCTTGTGACACATACCAGCTAAATGCAGACTGATCTTAGACGATTTTGTATGTAAGTAGGGATGTATTGTAGGTTCATATTCATGATATTCTTTCATTCTACTGTCAGAGTTGCAATTGAAAAGGGCGGAAAAGTAATGTACTTTGATCACGTAATGCAAGATCATTGAACCTCCGGTTCAGTTTTCTGCACTAGTTGTCAGATGAAAGGGCTGCTTTCTTACTTTTTTTTAGATTACGGGAATTCAGTCCAGATAAATGTATGAGTGAAGTGAAATGAAAATTCTGTACGAAATATGATGCATGCTGATAAAATATGCTGCCCTTTCCATTCTGTGTCAACAAAAAGGGTCTACAACATCATCTCTCACGCTCATTTACTCCAGCTGTTTTTTTTTTACGAAGTCTACATGACGAGGGACATCAAACCTAGCCAAATGCGGCTACGGATAATCTTGACTGTTAGGCGGTATGCCGGTTCTGTTTCCCTTTTCTCCTTTCTTCTCCCTCATCCCTTCTACAGTGAATCTCACCCATGTTCATCCCTCGATCTCTTCGTTTTCCATAGATCCTTGTGCACCACTTAGTTTCTTCATGTTCCCAACTATCCCAAACCGGGATATTTAATTAATTGCCACCGTTAGAAATGGCACACCTTTGAAAATCACTCTTAGAATTTCGTCTACATTTTTACCACCGAAGAGAAGATTTTGTTACACATTCGCCATTTTTTGCATTTGTGGAGCGCCATGTCACGCATACACGCTGGACGGGGGCACGCGAAAAGACCCGGCTTTCTCTGGACTTATCCTTTAGACTGCCCGACCGCCTGTCCCCGTCCCGACTGAGCCAGACCATCCATTCACCACCTGCTCGAACCGTAGCTGGACCCCGACAGCGACGGCGACGCCGGTGTCGGCTTCGACGGCGATGGTGACGGATTGAAGGTAATTGCTCCACGCTTGCTCCAAGAATGGTGTTCTCCTAGATGTGGGGTTCTAGATTCCCTTGAGCTCCCCTGATTTGCTTTATTTCATCGTTGTAGGGAGGTATTCTAGTAGATGTGAGGTTCTTGCATTGATTGAACATGGAGCCTAGCGAATGCCCTCCATGGTAAGCGCGCTTGAAGTCGCTGCACCGCATATTCATGTCTCTAGGGTCAAATTGTTTCATTGTTTATGATTATGTCAGGATTGATCCTGGCAATGCTTTTAGAAAATGGTTAATGTGAAAAATTTAAGTCAATTTTGGAGTACTCTGGTGCTTTAGATATGGCTGAGCAATGGCATGATATGTGGATTGATAGATATAGTGGGTACAATCTTGATTCATTTGTTACTGAAATGGCGAGTAAGATCATTTGGGATCCTAGTCAGACACTTGTTGTGTGGGTTGTTGATAGTGATAGTAGTTCTCAGTGGAAGATCAGAAGGAATGAGCATTTTGAGAAGATGATTAGGTCCAGGTTTCATGACAGGTTGGCTAATGTGTTAGTGCAAGTAGTTCAAAAGGGCTATCAGCAGGAGGAACAAGATTGTGAAACTAGAGATGGATCTATGGCCAGTTCAGGTGTCACCAGCCAAGCACAACCAGTACCTAATGTTGCTCAAGGCTTAGGTGAGATATTTAGTTATAATGCAGAGGCAGAGCAGACATGTCATGAAAATTTGGCACCTGAGATTGTGGATTGGGACTCTCTGGTTATCCTCCCTGAGCCTGATCAAGATGGTGAAGCAACTGTACTGGCTGATGAAGATAGAGTGTTTGAGGCTATGGGTTTCAAAGATGTAGATGAGAGAGCAGAACAGACAACAAGAATAGAAATTCCCATTCCAGAAGAAATGGAAGAGGACATGAGAGATTCAAGCTGTACTATGGATGACAGTGATCCTATTGAACCTGTTATGGATCGGGATAGGGATAATCCAAAAATGTCTATTGGCATAATGTATCCTTCTATGGTTGAATTTAGACTAGTAGTTAATTAGCATGCCATTGTGAATGAATTTGAGCTAGGCACTGAGAAGTCTGACAAGTCCAGGTTCAGGGGCTTTTGCTTACAAGTCTAGGTTCAGGGGTTTTTGCAAGGCTACTGCATGCCCTTAGATTATTAGGGCTAAGACACAATTGGATGGTTGTGTCAGGGTACACCTACTAACTATTTCATGTTATATTTATGCAATTTATTACAGTTAGGCAGTTACATCTGAGCTTCATGTTAGACTAACTACTGTAATGTTTGTTTGCATTACTGCAGGTTCAAATAAATAAGTATCTTCATCAGTGTGCTTCAACAAGTAGAGTGTTGGGAAGAATGGCAAACCAGGCTTGGGTTGCTGAGAGAGCTATCCCTTTACTGAAGAGGAAGCTTGGGATGGGTGCTAAAGAACTAAAGGAGGAACTGGAGGACAAGTATAAGATTCAGACTCAGTTTGAAACTGTATGGTATGGTAGACAGAGGGCAACAGATAAAATTTTTGGGAAATGGGTTGACAATTTTGACTGGTTGTACAGGTTTAAGGCTGAGGTTGAAATGAGAAGTCCTAGCAGTGTTGTTGAGATAGATTATATAAAAATTGGTGACAATAAGCATTTTAGTAGATTTTTTTTGCTTCCAAGGGTAGCATAGATGGTTTCTTAGGTGGCTGCAGGCCTTACATTGGTATTGACTCCACTGCACTAAATGGAATGTGGAATGGTCACATGCTTGCAGCCTTAGCTCTTGATGGTCACAATTGGATGTTTTCATTAGCATGGTTTCTTTGATTCAAAAACCAAAGAGAATTGGATTTGGTTCATGGAGCAACTAAGGAAAGCTATTAGTGTTCTTCCAAGGTTAGCAGTATGCACAGATGCCTGCAAAGGATTAGAAGTTGCAATCAAAACTGTATTTCCATGTGCAGAATACAGGGAATGCTTCAATCATC
This sequence comes from Setaria viridis, assembly GCF_005286985.2. Taxonomy (NCBI): domain Eukaryota; kingdom Viridiplantae; phylum Streptophyta; class Magnoliopsida; order Poales; family Poaceae; genus Setaria; species Setaria viridis. The sequence goes on along the minus strand of NC_048263.2, from coordinate 24,548,141 downwards.
TTATGGAGAACATGAAGAAGAATTTCACAGGAGAAGTTTATGCATCAGACATGTGGCCTGCAGCTAGAGCATACTCACAAGAAAAGCATAAGTATTTCCTAGACAATGTTTTTGCAACCAGCCCTGATGTAGAGAAATGGCTGGAAGACCATCACAACCTTTTGTGGGCTAGATCAAAGTTCTCACCAGATGTTGTTAGAGTATATTTGGTAGTTGTAGATATACTTATTGTAGACTGCCATATGTATCCGGGGAAGCCTTGTCCCCCAAGTCTTGTTGTTCGTGCTAAAAGTAAGCTGATTGACCCTCAACATTGGACACACGACCCGGGAGAATCTGCTTAGCTCCTGTTCGGGTGATCGCCCTGGTGTGGTTCGCGCGGTATACCAGCCAATCTAACATGTTGATTGGCAAGGAAGAAAACGTGTCAAATTCCAGGGGTTCCGATCGGCTAAAGTTCTGATCTCGAGGAGCGTATCAGTGAATCGGCCGATTTGCTATAAAAAGATAATCGGCTATAATACAACTGACAATCACGTAGCGATTGTAAAGAAAACTACTAGAGTAAACTAGACAAAGCTACGAAAATAACACTTGAAACAGATCTAATCGGCTATGTGGTAGTAATGAACAAAAATAACAATAGCAAAGCCGACAATTCAAATCTCAAGCTGGATAACTGGTGATAAAACTAGAACAACAGATAAAACCTATAATTCTAGTAAATATCGATAACTGGTGAATAAATCTAAACGAAACGACAGCGATGCGCCCGAAGTTAAAGCTTAGATATTACTCGATAAATGGAACTTACAGAATCGGCCGGAGATCGTTTCGATGCAGCCCTGCCAACCCGTACGAACTCGTGAAAGAAGAAAAGTATTGGCGAAGTCGCCGACTTAAAGGTAAGTATGAGGAAATAGTAGATTGTTGTATTGATTGATGTGTTCTTTTACAAATCCCTAACGATGGCTATTTATAGCCTGTTACAACTAATTTCTTAACCGACTAGGATCTATCTCTAATTTTAAACGAAAATGAATATTTATAAACACAACTCGTATCGGAGTTGGTTACTATACTCCCGCGGGCCAATCTCTATCTTCTTCCTCTGATCCACTTTAAGCCCATATTGGCCCAATCGCTCCAGCCTTCCAATCTGTCGCATCAGCCAGTCTTCTCTTTCCTTGACGCCGATTTCATACGTGTCGAAATCTGGCGTCAACACATGCCCTCCAGTTTCGGAGTAAAACATAGCTTTGACTTCAAAATTCCTTTTCAACTTCTCCTCCGAAACAAACGCATTAAAAATATCCTTCCGTTTCGCGGTCTCCTGCCTGGTGATTGCAATCCTTTCGAAACGGGCGCCTGAGACAACCACTCCCCCGAAATTCGTGTAGATGGCGCAGTAAAAATCCTGCCTTTACCCCTTCTCGAATGGTCTTTAAATACTGGCATGCCCGCACTTCTTCTTGACAAGCCAGTAACTTCCTTTCTTGGCGCACTAGTTTCCATCTTCTTCCGGCGCCCTTTTGGTTTCCAACCACACCTTCCGGTGACCTCCTTCTCATCCGCATTCCGCTTCATCTTCCCAATTGTGGCACCATCAACAACCCCTCCAGCAACAGAAACCCCGGCGGCAGCTCTAATGGCGGCGGCAGCAGCTCCATCGGTGGCGGCAACAGCTCCATCGGCGACAGAGGTTCCACCGGCGGCCTCGGCGGCGGTAGCTCCACCAGCAGCCCCGTCAGCGACGATGACTTTCATCCCGGAGGTATTCACCCGGAACTTTTCTTTTCACCTTTACCGCCCAGGCATTTGTTTTAGATCCATTCTTAGTTCTTCCCTTTTTACCTTTTTTAGGTGGTTAGACACCAAATCACCATTCGCCTTTCCGAAGCCCCCGGCCTCATCTATCTAGGTCCTATGGGGAATCCAGACCCAACCAATCTGATAAACTTAGAAACTCACATAATCCCATTTAAGCAATCCCTAATGGAATTGGATCAGTGGTCAGGCACCTTTAGATCTTGGCCGAATGAAACCTCCAGTTGGAAAGAATGGTACCAACGGATAGCCAATTCCAAGAGAGTTCAATGGGACGAACGAAAAATCAGCCAATGCATCAATCTCTCTCTGTCTCAAATGGAGAGAAATGAACCCTTGGTGATGGCGGCCTCCTATTTCTGGTCCGACGCCCTCAATGCTTTCCTTTTCGGTCATGAGCCTATGACCCCCACTTTGGCCGATGTTGTAATGTTGACCAGCCTTGACATTTCTTCTCCCGATACCCCCTTCCATTATTTGGTCAAGCCAACCCATCGGCTGGAGACAAAAGCAATCGGCGGGTGGAAGGGGTTCATTAAGAACAACATGAATGAAGACCGGGGCTGTTTCAGAGAAAGAATACGCGGCCTTCCTGATGATGTGGTTGGAGAAACATCTTTTCTGTGGCAGGGCAGTCGGTCTGTCTTCCAACACACAAGCTTTGGCCAAAGCATTATCAAGAGGAGCCTCTGTCCCCCTCGGGAAAGATCTGCTGGGATCGGCCTATGACATGCTGCACCAAATCGGTGTCAAACTATCCAAGGGAGAGCCGATTGGAAACCCAGGTGGCCCCTGGTGGTTCATCAATCTCTGGCTCAACTTGTATATGAGCAAGATCTCTCAGCATCGGGTGGAGCACATGACCTTCCCCAACATTGAATCGGAAGAAAACCCCACCGTACGGCGTCGATGCACCTCTTTCGGCGAAGCAGCATCAGTCTTCCCTGGTTGCCAGTTGACCGCCACCAAAGTAGCCGAGTACTTCAGATGTTTCTACAACGGCTTCAGTAAGGAAACCACCAGTTGGTACCCATATCAGAGGACAGAGTGAGCTCCCCTTCTGTTACGATTCGACGTCCAACACCTTTAATAATGATCTTATGGACGTCTTGATTAAATCGGGGATCTTACCAGCGAATTTTTTCTCGGGGAAGGATGCCCCTACTTATGAATTTTATAACCCATCAGTTGCGGCACGGCAGTTCGGCCTAGGTCAGCTGCCGATTCGAGTCTATTTCGTCGGTCGCGTGAAATTCCGAGATAGGCTCACCAAGGGTCTCGACTACAGTCGGCTGTGTGACCGAGTGCCTGATTCCAGCACCATCGATCTGAACAACTGGATAGTAGCTCCTTTTGCTGTCCAACCATTCAAATTATGGTGGGCAGAATGGAAGCAACATCTGTTTTGTGTATCTCCCGCGACATATTGCAATGATCTAGATCCTGAGAACATCGACCCGAGTGCAGAGGTACTGCTTTTCCTTCAGCCGGTTCTAATGTTATTTTCCTTCTTATGCTACAAATTTGTCGCTAACTCTTGCTTTCTTTTATAGTCCGGGAGTCAACTCCCCCTAAAACGCAGCCGGAGTGGCAGGCCGATAGAGAACCGTTACCCGTATACGGAATTCCCACTCATCGGCCACCACACCCCATCCATTGATGATATCACCACCAGCCGATTAAAGCAAACGCCGAAGAAAACTGTCAAGAAGACAAGCCGCCGAGTGCATGCTCGCACGGAATCGGCCGTTCAATCTGCGACGGCATCAGCGAAAACTTTGGCTGCGCCGATCCTCCCGGTCATTGAGGAGGTTGATCCCCAAGCTGCTACAGAAGCTGGAGCGGCCACCACATCACTGGTATTAGAAGCAATTCAGGTAACCTTGTGTTCACATTCTCCTGAGTATTCTTCCTATACTGACTTCTTCTTTACATTAGGCTGCCCAAAATGCCCCGGTGCCTCCGCAGCAATTGCCAACGCCCCAAGCAGAAATCGGAGCACCAGTAAATCCTCCCACTGAGGTAAAGAATCCCTTCACTCAATTTTTTAATACTTAACCAAAAGCTTGACTGATTCTGATGCAGGCTACCCTTGGTACATCAATTGTACCTTCTCAATAGCCATCGACCAAGGAAACCTCAGAGGTACGGCAATCACCACATGTCATCAGATCTAAACACTTGTATTATACTCATAAGAACTTGCTCCTCGTACCTTTCCAGGAGGCCGGTCCAAGCAGGACGCCAATAATCATTGAGTCCTCCTCTTCTGATGAGCCGGTCGCACCAGCTCCTGAACCAAGGGCGGCACTCCCGTTGACGCAAACAGAAGAAATCCGCTTCAAAGAGGTAAGAGACTTGTTACCCGAATCGGCCGATTTTCCTATTACCGTCGGCTAATCGATGCTTATCATTTTACTTTCCTGCAGGAACAAGATACTCCCAATAACAGTCTCTTCTCCTTCGCGGTCGCACTTTCTGATGACGAGGAGGTTGCTTCACGTCAGGTCACTCTGAGCTCAATCCCTGATGGCGTCCGCACCAAACTTGAGAGCATATGGACCCTCCTTCAAGAAGACATCGGTCGATTGGTGGAGGACGCTTCGCCAATTCGGCAGCTCTTCAGTGATATCAGTGGCTGAGTCCCAGAAGAGGCGGAAGAAGCCTTGGTGCCAGTCGCATACATTGAATCAATGCGGATCCCAGTGTTCAGGGCTTTGAGTCACATGGCCGATCGCGCCAAGCTAGCTAAAGCTCATGAGGAGGAAGACTCTTACAAGCATCGAGCCCAAGACATACATCACCGGATCAACTTTCTTGAAAGTTCCCACCCGGGTATTGTTGGTGCTATAGATCGCCTCAAGCGCCGAAGGGCGGAGCTCGCCAAGGAGATGGAGCAGGTGACCAAGGACATAGCCGTTGAAGAGAAGAGACTCCAAGACCTTTCCTCTGTCATCACTGAACTAAAGCAAGAGAGACAAAACCTAGCCCACGAAGCAATCAGACTCCATCTCCATATGCCAGAAGTCCCAGGATCAGCCGATGACGACCAGCGGATATTAGACTCGGCCGATCAAGTTAGGCAACGAGCGATTGCGGCCATTAATGCCCTCCTTGGATGAACTGTAAAAGTGTTGGCCGCTCCATAAAAACATTAAAGTCTTTTGACCGTTTGATGCATGAATCCAACTCTGATGCGTCCTTCGTGGCGGACTTTCATTTATTACCCCTTTTACTCCGATGAGATGCATCTTACCAAACTCTTGCCCCTTTTCTTTCTATAAATACGAGATCTCGTATTACTTCCCAAGTCATTCGCCTCGCTCGTCCTCTTCTCGTCCAGTAGTTCATACCATCGGACTGTTCACCAAGATGTATTCCTCGTCTTCTTCCTTCTCCTCCGCCTCCGTCAACCAGGTACTGGATCCTTCCTTCGCCCTCCATTCCCTGATTCGACATTTTGATCAGTCTGACATCGAGAGGTTGCTTGTCAATTTTCAGCCGAGACGCCTTAGTCCCGAACTGGAACGAGCAATCGAGATCATGCACTCCGATGAATTGTTGTCGCAGGAGGACAAGGACTTGATCAGAGCCCATCGCGAAGAACTCAGGGACCACGTCCCCGCTGAACGGCGGATCTGGGACCACATCGACGCCAACTACTACAGGCGGCCACCAATCGAAAGGAGTCATCCACTCCCTCGCCCAATCACCCTTGAAGACGCCTCAGTTGGAACGTCTCAACCACCGCTAGATCAGAGCCATCCTCTTCCGTGCCAAGTTGAGGCTGAAGCCACGATGAAGGATCTGGAGGAAAGGAGCACCTGCCTCTTGATAGAATTAAGTCGGGTAGAGAGGGAACTAAAGAAAAAGCGTGGTTAATAGATGTGTTGGTACTTTTGTTCTAAGGGCGACTTGTACCATGTCGCCCGTGTACCCCATTGTTCACACTGAACAATAAATCGGCCAACTTGAACGAATGTTTTGTTCTCAAGGCGATTTCATCTTTGCATCGGCTATAAGATCTAATAGGAACTGGCCGTGCCATCTTGATACTCTTCGTAACTTAGTTATGCGTCGACCCATATACTAGGATAATATCTCTTTAGGTACCTCCCGTTCAAGGCCCTTGTGAATTCTTCTCCTTTGATCGTCTCCAGTATGTATGCGTTTCCCAGAGCGCATCAGCCGATTTTATACGACCCTTCCCAAGTGGGCGACCATTTACCAAACTTGGGATCCTTGGATCCTATCGGCAGCACTAACTTCCATACCAAATCCCCTTGGGAGAATTGCTTGACTTTAACCTTCTTGTCGTACCACCTGGCCACCCTCTTTTTATTCTCTTCAATGCTGATCAGAGCCCTCAACCGTTGACCTGCCAAGTCATCGAGCTCTCCTTTCATGAGGTGGGAATAGTCGTCGGCCGTCAACTGGTCTTGAAGCGATGTGCATCTTGACCCTATCCTTAATTCTCAAGGCAACACTACCTCGTGACCATACACCAATTGATAAAGAGATATTTTAGTTGCCCCGTGGCAGGCCATCATGTAAGCCCATAAAGCCTCGTTCAGACATAAGTGCCACTTCTTAGGTTGTATCTCAATCTTCCTCTTGATCAACTTAATTATCCCCTTATTGGATGATTCAGCTTGGCCGTTAGCTTGAGCATAATATGGAGAAGAATTCAGTAACTTGATTCCCATATCAGCAGTGAACTCCTCGAATTCTCCCGAAGTGAACATCGTCCCTTGGTCGGTTGTGATAGTTTGAGGAATACCGAAACGATAAACAATGTGGTCCCTTACGCGACCATAGCGGTCGATGTCACAGCCTTCAATGGGATTGCCTCCACCCATTTGGTAAAGTAGTCAGTGGCTACCAATATGAATTTGTGCCCCTTACTTGATGGAGGATAAATCTGTCCGATGAGGTCTATTCCCCAACCCCTGAATGGCCATGGCTTGATTATTGGATTCATAGCCGATGCCGGCGCACGTTGTACGTTGCCAAACTTCTGACAGTCTTGACAACCTTTATAATATTTCAAGCATTCTTCGAGTATCGTCGGCCAATAATATCCGTTATTCCTAATCATCCACTTCATTTTATGAGCTGATTGGTGAGCTCCGCACATGCCTTCGTGGATTTCTCCCATTAGGATCTTTGCTTCTTCTGTCCCCAGGCATTTAAGCAGAACTCCATCAATCGTTTAGTAAAACAAATCATCATCAAGTAGCACATACTTTGTGGCTTGAAAACGTACTCGCCGATCCACTTTCTTGGATAGATCCCTTAAGTAATCAGCGATCTCCTTTCGCCAATCGTCGGCTGCGAGTTCCAGAATCATGGCGCTCTGAATTGGCCGATACCCGGATGTGTGTTGGGCGAGCCTATTAGCCTCTTCATTATAATCTCTGGGAATATGCTTAATAACTGCAGTCTTGAACTCTTTTAAAAGTTGGAGATAATCTCTGTGGTAAATCCGCAGGACATCATCTTTACATTCTGATCTTCCCGTTAGCTGGTCTACGATGAGCATGGAATCCCCAAAAATTTCCACAGTGTCGGCTTTGATCTCTCTCAATAATTGAATGCCTTTTAGGACAGCTCGGTACTCCGCCTAATTATTGGTCGCGGAAGCTTCTATCAGCAGAGAGAAATCATAGCTTGCCCTCCGAGGCAATATGAGAACGATGCTGATTCCTGATCCGGCACCACATGACAAACCATCAAAGAATAGAGTCCATGGAGCTGGCTCAACGACGGCGACTTCTGGTCCGCAGTGTTGGGCCACGAAATCGGCCATGACTTGGCCCTTGACAGATTTGGCCAATTCGTACCTTAGGTCAAACTCTGACAGAGCCAGGATCCACTTTCCAATTTGTCCTTTCAAAATCGGCAATGACAGCATATACTTTACCACGTCATCCTTGCATACGACTATGCACTCTGCCGATAACAGGTAGTGCCTGAGCTTGGTGCATGAGAAATAAAGACATAGGCATAGCCGCTCTACCGGGGAATATCTTGTTTCCGCGTCCAGAAGTCTTCTACTAACATAATATATTACCCGTTTCTTTCCTTCGAACTCCTGTACTAGCGCCGATCCGATGGCCCGCTCGTCAGCCGATAAGTACAATCTGAACGGCTTGTCAGCTTGTGGTGGGACCAGCACAGGTGGCGAGACTAGATATCGCTTGATGTCTTCCAGTGCTTTCCATTGTTCATCTCTCCATACAAACTCCTGGTTGGGCTTTAACTTCAATAACAGCGTGAAGGCTTGAATGCGCCCTGACAAGTTGGATATGAATCTTCTGATAAATTAACCTTGCCGATTAGGGATTGCAACTCAGTTTTGTTCTGTGCTGCCACAACCTTGTTGATGGCTGTTATGATTTTCCAGTTGACTTCTATCCCGTGCTTGTGAACCATAAATCCCAGAAACTGCCCGGCCGATACACCGAATGCGCATTTGTTTGGGTTCATTTTCAACCCATGCTTCCTCATGCATTCCAACACTTCTCGTAGATCGACTAGATGTTCTTGATGCCCTTTTGATTTGACCACGACATCGTCGATGTAGATTTCCACCAGGACGCCGATGAGTTTGTGGAAGATGTAATTCATTGCCCGTTGATATGTAGCGCCGACGTTCTTCAATCCGAAGGTCATAACTACCCACTCGAATAAACCGAGGTGGCCAGGACACCTGAAAGCCGTTTTTGAAATGTCTTCTTCGGCCATTAATATCTGAGTGTACCCAGCATTACCATCCATGAAACTGATGACTTTATATCCTGTGGCGACATCTATCAACACATCTGCCGTTGGCATTGGATATTCATCCATCGGCGTGGCCTGATTAAGGTTCCTGAAATCAATGCATACGCGCAGCTTTCCGTTTTTGTTGTATACGGGTACAATGTTAGAGATCCACTCGGCGTAATGGCACTGCCGAATAAATTTTGCTTCAATCAGTCTTGTAATTTTGGCCTTTATGTCAGGTAGAATTTTAGGATTGTATCGTCGTGCGGGCTGCTGATATGGCCGATATCCCGGCTTTATAGGCAACCGGTGTTCAACAATAGACCGGTCTAAACCAGGCATCTCATGATATTCCTAAGCAAAACAATCTTTAAATTCTTTCAATAAATTTGTCAATTTACACTTATATTCTGGATCCAAGTTAGCACTAATGTACGTCGGCCTCGGTCTGGTGCCATCACTTAGATCTATCATCTCTAATGAATCGGCCGACATAAACCCGTGCCCCAACTTCCCATCTTCTCGGACGAACTTATCAATCTAATCTGAATCTTCAGAGCCGACTGCTCGGATCGGCTGTAGGCCAAAATCGAACACTTTCAGGAAATCGGTGTCCCAAGTTCTTCCGGAAATGCACTTGACGTGTTCGCAGCTCCACTGTTGCGTATCGGCCGCAGCAACACTATAGGCGGAATCGGCGGTGACTATCTCGATGTTGTCACCGACCCATTGTACGAGGCATTGATGCATTGTAGACGGGACGTAGCAATTTGCGTGTATCCAATCGCGACCGAGCAACATATTGTTGGATCCTTTGCCATTAATAATAAAGAAGGTAGTGGGAAGGGTCTTATTGCCGATGGTGAGGTCGATACAAAGCGCTCCACGTGCGGGAGATACGTTGCCTTCGAAGTCCTTGAGCATCATGTCCGTCTTGGTTAGATCCTCGTCGCTTTTACCCAGCTTTTGGAACATGGCGTACGGCATGATATTGACTACAGCGCCTCCATCTACTAGTAGCCTGGTGACGGGTCGACCGTTGACGTGCCCTTTGAGGAACGGTGCCTTAAGGTGTTGTCATTTTTCATCTTCGGGTTTCTCAAAAGTGGCTGTCAACGGCTCCAAAGCCAATTGCGCCATCTGTTCCTCCATCTTTGTCGTGTCATATCGATCGGCGGGAGCCATGAACTCCATCGGCAAGATGAACACCATGCTGACGTCAGCTGCCGATTCCTGGCTGGCATCTTCCTCATTGTTGTTTCTTTTGGGGCGCCAGACTTGAGACCTATCCTTCTTTCCCACCATCTGCGTCTGCTCCTCTTCCTATTGTTCCCATTGGCGCAGGCATTGGATTCTTCGCTGTTGGGATTTGGTAAATCCGTCATTGCACCACTTGGGGTTCACCGGTTTGGCCGGCGGTCTCGCGCGTTCCCAGTCTGGTTCCCGTCCCAGGGGGTTTTCATCTGACACCCGAGCATCGGCCATCTCTTCTTACTGATCGTGTGCGCTGACTCTGCCACCTGGTTGGTCATGTTGGTCAGATCTGCCCCCGGCCTATCATATTGCTCGCGTCTATCCCTTGGCCGATCATATCGGACAACTCTGCCCCCCAGCCGATCACGCACTGAAAGGCGCCGATCCTCTTGCTCGCGCCAGTTTCTACTGATTGGCTCTGATCCTCTATCCCTGGAGCGAGACCTCCTGAACGGGCAATTATTGCGATATGGACCGCTGCACTCCGGGCAATTATTGGCCGATGGCAATCTGAGGTTATTTTCCTAGCAATGGATGAAGAACGGGCATCACTAATGATCTTCGTGTCGTCGTATCATTCCTTAGTGATATCTCAAACTTTCCTGTTGCTGCTGATATTTGTCGAGCAGAAATTGGGAAGTAATAGGTCTGCGCGGCCTTTCCAATCCTTCACCCTCATCGTCAACCCGTCGCTTCCCCTTGACATCTTCCATAGAAGCCTGATTTCTGGGGTCCACAGCGCCACTCTTTTTAGCCGATTCCGACGTCAGCACCTTGGTTTGAAGCGCGTTCCTTCCCGTATCAACCATGTTAGTGGGAAAAGGATGCTGATCAATCTTCATCGGCTTTGCTGGCTTTGTCGGGACCTCGAACTTGAGCCTACCTTGCTTGATGGCCGATTGTATCTACTAACGGAAGATCTTGCACTCGTTTGTGTTGTGGGACGTGGCATTGTGCCATTTGCAATACTTCATCTTTTTCAGCTGCTCGACCGATGGGATCGTATGATAGGGTGATAGTTTGATCTGCCCGTCTTGGAGAAGTAGGTCGAAAATTTTGTCGGCCTTTGACGTGTCAAAACCGAACCCCTCTTGTTCCTTTTTCCCGAAAGGACACGATATTGGCTTCTTTCCTTTAACCCACTCTGCTAGGCTGATTTCCGCTTCCTCCTCAGATTCAGATCCCTCTAAGTACGCCACCTTCTTCTGAAAATTTCTCCGCTGATCAAAAGGGCGTACTTCTTGTCCGGCCAATCGGTGAACGATTTGACTCAGGCTCTTGAACTCCTGGGAAGCGTACTTCTCTTTGATGTGCGGCAGGAGGCCTTGGAAGGCAATACCGGCCAGCTGCGCGTCGGTCAGGACTAGGGTGTAGCACTTGTTTCTGACCTCCCTGAACCTCTGCACATAATTGGACACTGGCTCATCGCTCCTTTGCTTGAGACTGGTCCGATCTGAGAGCTTCATCTCATGGACTCCCGCGTAGAAGTATTTATGGAACTGTTTCTCCATGTCGGCCCAAGTGACTATGGAATTGGGCGGTAGCGTAGTGAACCATTGGAAAGCCGACTCGGATAGGGATGACGAGAACAAACGCACCCGTAGAGCACCTGCGCAGCCATCTCTCGACATTAGATGATGAATCTGTTTACGTGCTCCACAGTTGAAGTGTCATCTAGCCCCGAAAACTTGGTGAAGTCGGGAACTTTGTACCAATGGGAAAACGGTAGTAGATCGTAGGCAGGCGGGTATGGCGTCCTGTACGTGTAGGTTTGTACCTTCGGCTTCAACCCGAACTGATCTTGAATCACTTCCGCTATCCTTGCCATCTAGTCCACTTGCTGCTGATGAATTACTTGTTGAGGAATTGGCACATGTTGGTGGATCGGTGGTGGGATGACCGGGTGATGAATCAAGGCGTGTGGCGGATTCTGCGGTAACGTGGCCGGCTGAGCGGTTGGCATCTAGTGGCACAGCGGACCGGCCGTCTCATCATACAGTATCATCGGCGCCGCGCCTCGGAGCGTCTCAGCAGCATCTGCCCCCCCTGCCGATTTCTGACGTGGCAGGTTGATATTGTGGAACCGTCGGCCGGGCGGCTGATTGGAATGGTGCCTGGATTGGAGAGCCTCCATAGCCAACCGATTGATCCGGAACGGCCGATGTCGATGGTGCCCCCCAAGGCGCTGAGTTTGATGGCAATGATTGCATGGAGGAAACTTGAGCAGGTTGCGGCGGTGCTTGTGATTGAAACCATGGCGCACCATTGTATCCTAAATGCATTCCATGTTGAGTTGGCATCGGCTGAGGAGCCGAGTGAGATGTGTTTGGAAAGCTCCTGATTGGGGCCGTAATGGGCGGGGCGTATGCTGGCCCCTGATACCCTTGAGATACGCCATTGGCCAGGGAGCTGATGACGGCATTGTATACCGTGTTAGCCATCACCGGGGACTGATCGATGAAGGCCTGGTAGACAGACTGCTGAACCATATCGGACATCTTGCCCGAGTCTTCAGCGATGGTGATCTGGTGGGGAGTTGGGAAAGGAGCTTTCTTGACGGTCTCCCCGCTCCTGGTACGACTGAAAAGTATTGGCGAAGTCGCCGACTTGAAGGTAAAGTACGAGGAAATAGTAGATTGTTGTATTGATTGATGTGTTCTTTTACAAATCTCTAACGATGGCTATTTATAGCCTGTTACAACCAATTTCTTAACCGACTAGGATCTATCTCTAATTTTAAACGAAAACGAATATTTACAAACACAACTCGTATCGGAGTTGGTTACTATACTCCCGCGGGCCAATATCTATCTTCTTCCTCTGATCCACTTTAAGCCCATATTGGCCCAATCGCTCCAGCCTTCCAATCTGCCGCATCAGCCAGTCTTCTCCTTCCTTGACGCCGATTCCATACGTGTCGAAATCTAGCGTCAACACTTGTACTCAATATAAACCGGTAAAGGCTTCAATGCAATACTTTCTATCTATTATACCTAATTCTATTCTTCCTACATGGTATCACGAGTTTAGGGTTTTAGATCTTAGGCCAAACCTTCCGCTTCCGTACGTCCTCCCTACCTCCCGCGCGCAGCCGGCCATCCTTCACAGTGCGCATCCAGCGCGCCCCCTCGATGGCCTCCTAGCGCGCTCCCGGGGAGGTTGCCCATGACATCCGCTGGGGGCAGCGCCCACAGTCTCCGCGACGGATCCTGTTAATCCGCCGCCCTCTGTTGTCAAGCAAGATCAGATCGTGAAGAAACTCACCCGGGTGTCGTCCTCCCTCCTCGTCGCTGCCGCCTTCGGCCGCGCGCCTCTGCTCCTCGCGCCGCCGCCCTCAGCCGAGCGCCTCTGCTTCTTGCGCCTCTGCTCCTCGTGCCACCAATCTCAGCCACACGCCTCTGCTTCTCACGCCTCTGCTCCTCGCGCCACCGCCCCCGGCCGCGCGCCTCTGCTCCTCGCGTCGTCGCCCTCGGCTGCACATCCCCTGCGTCGCGCTCACTACCACCTTGCGCCACCATCCCTTGGCATGAGATTTTCTTGCTCCACTCCATCTTTTCTGCCTACATGCACCTGAAGGTTCTACATGAGATGCTCTTGCTGTATCTTATTTTTTCTTTTGCTTGATTATAGATCGGGATTGTATCACCCACCGCCCGTCGTCCTGTTGCCTCTACTTCGACACCAGCGTCGACTTCACCAGCTCCGTCCCCGTCTCCGACTATGCGGCTTGGTGAGATGGATGACGTCCTAGGGGACGCCCATGTGCACCGTTCTCCTCGCTACTTCATCCGCATGTCGACCTCCACCGGCTCATCATCGCCTCCACTGATCGGGACACCTCCGCCGACTTTGTCTATCGTCGTCTCGCCTTGCGCATACTTGATCTAATCAGCCGATGTGCGTGATTCACCCAACTCCCGTGATGTTCGTCCTCATATTGCGCACCTCTTGCCCGAGTATGGAGGGCTACCACTGCATCGCCTCTTCGGGCAGTAGTGGCCCAAACGTGGTCTCCTTCAGCGTTGCATCCTCACTGCCGCCAACCACATCAACGACCTCATCATCGACTACGAGTCGCTGCACCTTGCATGCATGGTCTTTATTAGGTTGTTCGAGTTCTTCCCCGTCTCCTTCGAGCTCCACCGCCGCGTCATCCAGATCATCAGGTCTTGCGTCAGATTGTCCGGGTCTACCTCCTCGCTTCGTCTAGCACCACCTCGTCACCAGCGTCGCAGTCTAATCTCCATCTCGTTTGTCTACTCCAGCAACCACGGGCTGCATCGGAATCTTCTACCTCGCCGTTCTTCTGCGCCTGCGACCACCTTGGAGGCCTTCTCTGCTAGTTCCTTAGATGCTAACACATGGTTGGTGCCCTCTACCTCGCATGTCTAGTATTGGCAACACTGGTGCGTGCCATCATCCCCGACCGGGCCAGCGAGCGCCCCGACCGCGCCTCCTGCTCCTCGTCGCCACCTCCTGCTCCTCCGCGCCCTATCACTCGGTCTATGACTAGGGCCATCCAGCGGTGCTCTGGGATGCCAACTCTGTCATCTACGTCAGCCTGGCTGCATCAACTTCAGCATTGAATCCCTCTCCCCCTCTACAATTGCCTCGACGCGTCACCGTCTTCGTCTTTGGTGTCTTCCTTTATGCGCCACCATTCTCTCGGCGCATCCTCATGTGCCCGCGGCTTCATGTACGGCTCCCTCGTTTTCGGCAACTTAAACTGTTACGTCGACCACGGCTACTCTATGCACGGCATCCTCGACCACGGCTACTCATCCTCCTGGTTGGCTACCTTGACATCGGCACAAAGGGCTATCATCTGCATGAGTTACTCGCCGGTGTTCTGTCTAGTCACAGCATCCGCACCACACCGACATTATCACTGCGAGGAGATGTCAGTCCATCAGCTTTTTGCCTTCGGCTTCTTCTCCAGTCTCATCATCTGCGGTGCTCCTACTGTGACTGCGGGGAATGTTAGAGTATATTTGGTAGTTGTAGATATATGTATCATAGACTGCCATATATATATCCGGGGGAGCCTTGCCCTCTAAGTCCTGTACTCAATATAAATCGTCCGAGGCCTCAATGCAATACAATCAATCTATTATATCCAATTCTATTCTTCCTACAAATATAAAGTGTGACTACATCAACAACAACTTGGCTAAGTCATGGAATGCATGGATAAAGGAGTTCAAGGACCTGCCATTGCATTGTATGGTTGATGCTATAAGGGAGAAGGGTGTGGTCATGTTTGAGAAAAGGAGAAGGATATCTAGACCTTTGCATGGAGTCATACTGTTAGCTATGATTCATCAGCTAAATGCAGCCACAAAGGGGTTAGGACACCTTAAAGTCACTAAGGGCAGACCTAAACAAACTAAGGTAACAGAGATTTACAAGGATGAGGATGTCAGAAGACATGTGGTCTGTCTAGATGAGAATAATTGCACATGTAGACAGTGGCAAGTAACAGGAAAGCCTTACCCACATGCTTTGGCTGTCATCACTACAGGGAGGCAACCAGTGTAGGACAAGTATGTGGACATGGCTTATTCAGTGCAAAGGTTCAGATAGGCATATGACATTGGATGGCCTAACATAACAGATAGGAGTCAGTGGTCACAAGTTGATAAGGGCTTCAAGCTATATCCACCAGATGCCAAGAAAAGAGGTCTGGGAAGGCAGAGAAAGAACAGGATACCTTCTTGCTTGGAGAGGTCAGGAAAGGCTACAAGGCAAACAAAATGTGATGGTTGTGGTCAACTTGGTCACAAGAAGGGGAGTTGAAGGTGTGAACTGACAGGAACCAAGAAAAGGAAGAGATCCAAGAAGACAAAGACCAAGGTTGGGAGAAAGAAATCAAAGACAACTGAGACAGTGCAGGCTACAACACCAAGGACAAGAGCAGCAGTGGCAAGGGAAGCAGCAACAAGGGAAGCAGAAGCAAGGGAAGCAGCAGCAAATAAGGAAGCAGCAGCAAGCCAAGCATCAGGTATGGAAGCAGCAAGCCAAGAAGCAGCAGGTGAACTAACAAGTCCAGCAACTACAATTGAAGCAAGTGAAGCAACAAAATCAGAACCTGAAGCTCCACCCAAGAGGTATGATCCCCATTTTACTGCATTTCCTATGTGAACAAATAACTAACATCACTCTGAATTTGTACAGGAGGCTTGATTTTGAAGGACCATTGGAATTGTGCCCATAACTGATTTGGAGCCTTTAGAGACAATGCCAACACCTTTAGAGACAATTCCAGTAAAGAAGATGACTCCAAAGAAGAAACTGGCGTCCACGGTCTTGAAACCTTCTGTAGAAAACAAAATTAGTCCAAGAAAGAGAGGGGCAACTAAGAAGTGATGTGTGTCAGTTAGAACTATGTGTTGTGGTTGAACTATGTGTGTCAGTTTGAACTATGTGTGTTAGTTTGAATTATGTCTGTCAGTTTGATCGAGACAATGCCAACATCTTTAGAGACAATTCCAGAAAAGAAGATGACTCCAAAGAAAAAGCTGGCGTCCAAGGTCTTGAAACCTTCTGTAGCAAAGAAAATTAGTCCAAGAAAGAGAGGGGCAACTAAGAAGTAATGTGTGTCAATTAGAACTATGTGTTGTGGTTGAACTATGTGTGACAGTTTGAACTATGTGTGTTAGTTTGAACTATATCTGTCAGTTTGAACTATATTGTGGTTGAACTATGTCCGTCAAATTGAACTATGTTTTGGTTGAACTATGTCTGTCAAGTTGAACTATGTCGCTATTGAAAAAGTTACGTCAGTTTGAACTCATTCAGTCATCACACAATATGCATTGTTCATTCATCAAATACTACCATTCATTCGTCAAATATGTCCCTTGGCCAATGTACTACAACACATATTTTCTACTTCAACACATGGCCAAGGAACATGCCAACAATGGCTACAAATAGCATACACAACACAAACACAAGCTTCATTAATTTGTCCAACTTTGCTTTCATATCTTGCTTCTGCACTTTGCCAGGAACCCGTTCTTATGCCAACAACACAGGCTGGAAGTCCACATATTGGTCCTCTTCTTCGATTTCATGCTCATGTTCATGATAAAACACCTTAACCACTTTGGCGTCAACCAAATCATTCAGATACTTCCTCTGCCACCGGTAGTAGTCACACTTTTCTAGTATCTGTAGACAAAAACCGCATCAAGTCAAGAACAACGAACCCCAAATATAGCATGAGAGCAACAAACTATCTCACTCAACCTACACCCTTGGGCATTTGAAGAACACAGCGGCCATGGTTGATGTTGTCCTTCTTCGACCGTCGTTCGAACACCCTAGCCTTCCCGCAGTATGGGCACTGGACCAAGGGAAGGCTTGTTTCTTCCCTAACCCCTTCCCATCCCCTCAATCCGTCGGAAGACTTTGTAGCACGCGACATTGCCGTTGCCGTTGAAGCCGACACCGCAGTCACTGCCTTCGCCACTGTCTCCGCCTACACCGCCGCTACTCCCTCGGGTTCGAGCAGGCGGGGAATGGTTGGTCTGGCTCGAATGGATGGTTTGGCTCGGTTGGGACAGAGACCGGCAGTCGGGTGGTCTAAAGGATAAGGCTAGGGGCAGCCGGGTCTTTTCGTATACCCCATCCAGCATGTATACGTGACATGGCGCTCCACGGATGCAAAAATGGCGAATGTGTGATAAAATCTTCTCTCCAATGGTTAAAATGTAGATGAAATTCTAAGATTGGTTTTCGGAGGGGCGCTATTTCTCCCTCTCAAACCGGGTTTTGCAAAAATAGCCGTCCAACGAGCCCCTTCTCGGTTACTCCGACGACTCGCCTCCTGATCCACCACCTGTTCCTCCACATCCGCCGCCAGATACTCCTCAGCAGGTGGCTGATCCGGATGGTTTAGCTAAGGAAGTTTGTCTGCAACCTATTCAAGAAGACATGGCCAATGCTTGGTCACGCAACCCTCATCAGATCTCTCAGGTGATTCGCAATATATTTTTGGTCAAGTTCCGTAGTCTTAGTGACATGAGATTTGTTTGGACCAGACAGCCTTGGCATGTAGGTAGAGATAATTTGCTTTTGGAATGGGTAGATCCGCACAAAGAGTTACCTTAGTATCGATTTGATTCCATGTATGTCACAATCAAGTTTTTTGGGGTTCCTCCTTATCTCAGAACTCTGGTTTTGGTAGATCAGTTAATTAGGAATGTTGGTTTTCCTTCAGATCTTGAACCTATGACTGCTAGTTTTATGCTTAGTGATGAAAGATGTGTGGCTGGTAGAGCTAAGATAAATATCAACCATAGAGCAGTTGACAAAATCAGACTCAAACTTGGAGAAGATAGCTCTGCTATTATTTATGTTCATTATGAGAAGATCTTCAGAATATGTACCTCCTGTGTGGGTTTCGTTCACCATGTCAAAGATTGCTCTATCAGACAATGCAAAATATGCATTGAGTCTGCTCAGAATTATCCTGAACCTGTTCCTTTTGAAGTCTTCGGTTCTTGGATGACTAGAGCCACAGCTGTTCCAGAAGATGTGTTTGAAGTCCAAGAAGTTCAGCAGGTCTCCCCTTTAATCACGCAGTTTCATCAATTTTTTACTAAGGGTGAGAAAGGCTCCATCAGTACCAATAAGCCAGTTCAGTTGAGCCCTGCACTTCTATTGCATCCTGCTCTGGATGTTAAGAATATCCTGCCGCCTGTGAATGAGGCAAGAGCAACTGGACACCATTTGGCTTGCAATGACTCGGCTTCTCAAGAGGCTTTGGCACCAGCCTTAAAGGTGCCACGGGCACCATGAATCTTCTATCCTGGAACTGCAGAGGCACTGGAGGGAGTCTCTGCAGCTCTAAAATGAATCATCTCTCCAGACTGGTGGTGTCTACTAAAGCGCAGGTAATTTTTATTTCAGAGACTAGGAATAAGAAATTCAGAAAATCTTCTGTTGTTAACAAATTTGCTGTTCATGATGCTCACATTGTTCCAGCTGAAGGCCTTGCAGGAGGCCTTTGGCTGCTTTGGAAACAAGATGTGTCCCTGCAAGTAGAACAGTCTAGAGCTAATGTTATCTTAGCTAGTTGTGAATATAAGCCAAGTGCTCAGAAGTTTATCCTAGCTTTTGTTTATGGTGATCCCTATCACAAAAGAACTGAGTCTATCTGGCAGGAGATCCATGCTTTTGTTGTAAATTATCCAAATGTTCCTGCTTTCTGTATGTGGGATCTTAATAATGTGATGCATGTTAATGAAAAGCTAGGTCCTAGACCTGTTAATATTACTCGTATGTCTAATTTCTGTCATCTAGTTAAAGAATGTGGTTTCATGGATTTGGGTTTAATGCTAATCCCACTTTTGAGCGCTTGGATAGATGTTTAGGTAATGCAGAATGGTGTGCAGCGTTTCCATCAACGGCTATTTTCCATCTACCAATGGAAGAGGACTTTTAGGTTGAGTTGAGCCCTGCACTTTTTGGATAGATGTTTAGGTTTGAGAATTGGTGGTTAATGGAAGAGGATTTTCAGAAGGAAGCTATTACTGTCTGGGAAAAGTCCTCCTCACGCCCATTTCACCTTAAAACAAAGTTCTTGTCTTCAGACTTACAAAAATGGAGAAAAAAGAAACCTAACCTCAACTCTCAGTTACAAGCAATAGAAGATAGCATTCTTAAACTGCAGAGCCTCCATCCAAACCTTCAGAACAACACCCTACAGAGAGATTTAATTCAACAGCATCAGGTGATCCTTGATAAACAAGCAGAATTTCATAAACAGAGATATAAGAAGCTATGGGTTACTGAGGGAGATAGAAATACACACTTCTTTCAGCAGTCCATCCTTAAGAGGGCCAGAAGGAATAGGATTCTTTTTCTCACAGACAAACTTGGCAACCCTCTCACAACTCAAGACCAGATAGCTTCTTGTTTCAACAGTTACTTCACAAAGCTGTTCACAAGTCAGGTTCAACATCAGCAGTTCCATTACTTGCCTCAACAGAATAGGGGAGATGAGGATTTAAACAGTGAATTCACAAGATCTGTTCCAGATAAAGCTGAGTTATGGGCAATAATCAAGAACATGAGAAAGGATGCAGCCCCTGGTCCAGATGGCTTCGATGCGGCTTTTTATAGAGCTTCATGGGACTGGCTTGGTGATGATGTAGTACAACTGGTTCAAAATTTTTATAGCACAGGTATTCTTCCTCCTGATTTAAATAAAACTTTCGTTGTCTTAATCCCCAAGAAAAATGCACCTGTGCTTCCTCAGGATTTTAGACCTATTAGCCTTTGCAATGTTATTTATAAGATAATTGCTAAGAGTTTAGCTGATAGAATCAAGCCTTTCCTTCCTAATAAAATTCATGCTTCTCAGGCTGCTTTTATTCCTGGTAGACATATCTCATCTAATATCATTATAGCCCAGGAAATCACTCACTCCTTTGGTCTCACTTCTTGGAAACATAAATGCTTTCTTCTCAAGATTGATCTAGCTAAGGCTTTTGATAGAATAGAATGGAACTTTATTACAAATGCCATGCTTAGAATTGGTTTACCTACTCATATTGTAAATTTAATAAGTGCTTGTATTTCCACTACTGATTTCTCTGTTCTTGTGAATGGTCAATCTTCTCCTTCCTTTCTTTCTCAAAGGGGGATTAGACAGGGCTGCCCTTTATCTCCTTATCTTTTGTTCTGGCAATGAATGAGCTTTCCCACACTTCACAAATTGCTTTACAAAGTAACCATCTCTCTGGGATTTCGCTTGGTCATAATTGTCCTCCCATACATTCCTTCTTGTTTGCTGATGACCTTCTTATCTGTGGTAAGGCTACTGCTGCTGAAGCCTGTCAAATTAAGGAAATTCTCAGTCGATTTTGTCAAGCTTCTGGTCAAACTCCTAATTGGGCCAAATCCTCCATTCTCATGTTGATGTCTAAACTAAACAGGAGATACAGAATCTTTTCCCTGTTTCTTTGATGACCTCTCAAACCACTCATCTTGGTCATCCTATCATTTTCTCCTATAAAGATAGAACGCAAGCCTACGGTTTTATCCTTACTAAGTTCAGGGCCAAGTTAACTGGTATCAAGGCCAACAAGCTTAATCATGCAGGGAGGATCACTTATATTAATTCGGTGCTGGCTTCTATTCCTATCTACTATATGCAGAATATTTTGTTCTCCAGATCATTCACTGAGAAGATTAATTCAATCCTGAGACGTTTCTGGTGGCAAGGAGTTCAAGGTGAGGATTCTTCGAAACCTTTTTATTTCAGGTCTTGGGATGATATTTGTCAACCAAAGTCAGTGGGTGGGCTTGGAATTAGAAATCTTTACACTGTTAACAAAAGCCTAGTGTCACATTCTGCCTGGTTAATTGCTTCTAATACTGATCCTTTACTTTCATCAGTTATAAAAGCCAAATATTTTCCTAACACTAGCTTTTGGAGAGCTACTTGTCATGGCACTAGGTCTGCTTTCTGGTCTTCTATTTTGCAGGTAAAGCATCACCTTCATCAACAGTGCGTGGTGCAGATTCATAAAGGTAACTCTAATATCTGGACTGATCCCTGGTTTGATAATTGGGAAACTATATACACCCACCTTAAAGACCCTCATGTTCATAGGCAGCTTCCCAACTTAATGTCAGATTTATGGAATCAGCAGCAGTCTCTTGGAATGCTAATCTTGTCAATTCTACTTTCCACCATCAAATTGCTGATTCCATCCTTCAGATTCCTAAAGTTTCTTCTACCTGTATAGATTGCTTGTGTTGGAAACCTTCTATCCATGGTATCTGCTCAACTAAAGAAGCTTACAAATACCTTTCAGCTCAAACCACTCACTCCCTACCGAACCAAGGACCAAGAGCTATCTCCTCTGATGCTCTTTCCATTCTTAACAGAATTTGGCAACATAAAACCATTCCTCCTCGCATTAAAGCTTTTGCTTGAGGACTATTAGACACTCTCTTGCCACTGGTCATCGAGCTGCTTCCTTTAGTTCGAGAATAGAAAACACTTGCAAATTGTGTGGTGCTGATGAAACTGAGTTCCACCTGTTCTTTGAATGTGAGTTTGCCAGAGCTGTCTGGTTTTCTGCAGGGGTTCCTTTGAGGACTGATCGGCTTCCTCTGGAATATGATGGCCTTCAAAGCACTTTATCTTTAATCCTTTCAAACTGTGTTTCAGATGATCTTTTGGAAGATATCTTCACCAGGTTGTGGTACCTCAATCTCTATTTCTAATAGGAATAGGACTTCAAATAATGTTGTTGCCAATGCCATCAATACTTCTTTTCCTGCTGTTGTTCCTTCCTTATTGGTGATGCAGGATTTACATTCCAGCCAAGCTTGGCAGCCATTTGTTTTTGCATATGCAGATGCAGCTCTAGATCCAGATGGACCAGGAAGTGCCTCCAGAACTGCAGTACTGGGATTAGTGGTCGATCTCAGATCCACTATCCTCTCTTGTCGCCTGCAGGTGCTTGGATTAGCCAGAGTGGAGTCTGTGGTGATGGCTGAACTTGCAGCCCTTCTTCTGGCGGGTAAAATCTTTTCTATTTTACAGGTCAATGCTGGCGGTCTTGGTTCTGACTGCCTCTTGGCGGTCAGATATCTTCTCAAGGCTCCTTTACAGTCACCTCGGCAACTTCGCCCATGGATCTCTCAGTTTCAGGAACTGAGATTACAAGATGAGGTGCAAGTGATCAAAATCTCAAGATCTCAAAATGAGGCAGCTCATTGTTTAGCTGTTCGAGCCAGAACTGTATCCTCTGATAGGGTGCTTACTTCTGTTTGTACAAACTCTTATCATGATCAGGATTGCCCGATCCTTTCGGCTCTCCATCTGTAGACTGGGGTCTTTTGACCCTCTCTCATGTACATTGCTTCTAATTTGGAATGAAGTCCTTTATCAACAAAAGACATAGCCAAATGGTTCATGAGCATTCAAGTGCGTCAAAATCCAAACTGAATTTTGCTATCAAGAGTTTGAAGTCAAGTCCCACTCTTCTACTATGAAAAGATACACCCATCTTTAGACACTTCAAAAATTAGTTGCAAATTTGGTTGTACTACTACAATACTACTACACTAATGAGATTAAAAAGTATCTTGAAGCTTGTCTATTAGCTATAACATGAGTTGTTACCTAGTTGTTATATGCGAGTTGCCATAATAGTTGTGTGTGAGTTGTGTCAGGCTTACGAGCCTATAAACAGAAGCAAGCCTCAAGTTTGTAAGATGATTTTGATGTACCCACTACCTTACGAATAGAACACCTTATGAATAGAACATGTTGCTCTAACCTTTAGATTTTGGACTAGATCGTGTACCTTAAGAGCTTTAGCTCTTGGTATCCGTGGATTTGGATTCAACCTTTTGGTCTATCTTCATCTCTAGAACGATATCAAGCTCAGCACGTTGAAGTACTTCCTTCAACACTTCGTGCTGTTTCTACCTATTATCACACTGGAAAGGTTCCTCCAATACTTCCGCTATATATATCTATTCGTAGCAGCAACGTGGAACCGTTCCTCCACATTAGTGTGATTCATCACTACAAGCATAGGGCTTCAATGAATTCCAGCAATTTTCAGGTTTTTCATATCATCCTTCAATCTTTGTTTACAATGCAAACACACAAGAAACAAAGAGGATAAAATGATGGCCTTATCAGGGCAATAAAGATATCCAATGCATAGTCTAACAGTCACAAAACTGAATCGAGATTACAGGAGTCAACAGTCGATCATTCAGTATCACCAGAGTGCCGGGGAAAAAGAAAAGTCACAGTCAAAACAGGTATAAGCTCATATCCAGCCAAGTGACTGTCTAATCCCTGAGAAAATCAGTCCCAATGATCTTCCAATCATGGAGACCCAGAAGTAGGACACTGCTGCGCTCACTTTGCTGACAGCAGCCCTTACGAAAGGCATTGCAATATCTGACAACTCTAAGAACAGGCTGATGTAATACCTCCTGCAGTTGAAGAGGAGTACAATGTTATTTTTCTTAGTTCTGGTATAATACAAATGACAAATTAATCCAGTTATCTCACTGTGAATGTCTATCTGAAAGTTTAGTCGCAAGTACAATACCTTTTTGTAACACAAAATAGATACGTGGCATTACTCTAAAGATCTCATCTTTTCCTTTTCTTAACTACGGTGCTTCTGTAGTTTCGCAAGACTAATACTACCTAGTTGTTCTTTCAGGATAACTGAAATAAGTTAATGAGGTACTTGAAAATTCACAATCCAGGTCGCATGTAAAATATTTCAAACTTTTAATGAAACAAATAGCATAGATCGGAAGAGGCTCGGGCATACCATCCAGTTAAAGCTCTTAATTCCTTCGTCCTTCTTGCTGGAAGGGAAAATGGACTGATGTTAACATAATCAAGAAGAGCAGGCGCACTAGGCTTTCTGAATGCAAGCCTCCAATTTGTCCTCTTAGCTTGATTATCTGCTGGTTTTTCACCTTGTTTTCTGCATAGAACATATAGCTCAAACCTGTCTTCGTACATTGAAACAACTGACTCGAAGTATTGGTGCAACCACCAATTAATCGCCACCTTTCCAAGAAATAAGAGAGATCAGCACAGCCAGCAAAGCCTAATAGTGCATGGGCATTTGACTACAACCATATCCTCGAGCAATCCAAAATTTTAATGTGTATGCATTGTAATTTGTAAACCTAGACACGTTATGCAAGCACCACAAAATGAGGAGAATTCGAAGAGAATGCTTGTGTAGGAATTAGATATCCATGCTTTATCCTTTCATGCCCACTTAAATAAATTTGCATTGCGTCGCAGTTATAGAAGAAAATAAAACTTTTCAGGTAAAAAATATAATAAGTAAAAGTATAGATGGGAGCACACCACAATTTAGAACTCAGTATTTCATCCACCTATGCTAGGGTTGAAATCTGCTATTTCCATGTAAACCGATGCTCATTATTTATAAGAAGGGTGGTGATAGTGAACATTACAGTGTTGATTATATAAGAATACTATGTACGAATAATAAGTTTCCTGAAAAATGAGAACAGATCCACAAGTTCTGTTCATACTGGTTTCCAGATGATTAAGTATTTGTAAACCTGAACTCATCTGCAAGCATAAGGTTTTGTCCAGCTTCAAGTGAACCACAGATAAACTGACAAGTTATAGATCCAATTCCACTTCCCCACTAATAAAATTATGAAATTAAAACGTTACTGTAAATTAAAGGTGTGAAGCTTGGTAGGATGAAGCATCAATCATTCATAATATTATGTAAACAGAATGTTAAAGAATCGAATTTATCTTTTCACTGCTTGTAATTAAGCTGCTGCCACCAACCAGAGGAAGAAGAGCAAGTGTCCTTCGATGGGAAGCACAAGCAATGCAGACACTCATAGCACTAAGCACAAAAGTGTTCCTCTAGGTGCAGCCAACAGGAAGCTTCCAAGGTCCAAATACGGTTCTTGGAAAATCCAATGCCTAATGGCATCAGTTCCCAGTCAATTCTAGCCAGTAAGTGGAGCAAAACCAAAAGGTTTTTTCATCATTGGAAACAGGAGGTTCAGTTTATAAGAAGTTGAAATTACATGTAAACCTAGCAACTTTTCTATTTGCTCTGGCGGGATCTGATTCCCTGCTTACGAATAAAAAATAAGAGCAAACACGAACACATGATCTCATTTAAAGCACATTTGAACAAGAAATACAATATGTCAATGAACTGGAGGAGTACAATAATAAAGTCAGAAACAAGACCATGTACAACCCACAATTATTACCTCATTG
This sequence comes from Setaria viridis, assembly GCF_005286985.2. Classification (NCBI taxonomy): domain Eukaryota; kingdom Viridiplantae; phylum Streptophyta; class Magnoliopsida; order Poales; family Poaceae; genus Setaria; species Setaria viridis. The sequence continues at coordinate 24,522,499 of NC_048263.2, read as the reverse complement.
CGCAGCTTTTGAAGTTCCCTGGTTGACAGAGAACATAGAGCTAAGCTGGAACTAACAACTTCAGTAGACATATCACCATCAACTGACATAAGCTCCAGATAAATGCTAGCAATCACATCAGCTAAGGAAATAACCAGGTCCTCCAAAATTCGTGCTCCATGTTCAGCAAGAAATTTAGCATCAAAACAGCTGTCGGACCTGCCATCAGGAAGTATCAGGATAAGGATGCCTTTTATGCACCTCCGAAAAGGCTATTGTTCAGCAAACGGCAAAAGAACAAAGTAAGTCTAGACAATTGTTCAGATGCAGTTTTCCAAATCAAAAGAAATTGAACCGAAAAGTTGCTACAAGGACAAAGAAGGTCATTTAGTACCTTGCAGAACCAAATCTTAGGAAAAAGATCAGATCCAAATAGAGTTCAGATTTCCCAAATCTGTTAAACCTCTTGAAGATCCTATCGTCCTCCCTTATTTTGCTGCTTATCATCTTCATAAGTTTCTGGAACATAAAAGGATATCTGTGATTTGGGGCATATATGATATGTTGGAATGGACAAGGACAACAGTTCAAAACAGTAAGTTTGTAACATACTTCATTGATTTGGCCATTTTCCAAGGCCTGTTCTTCTTCAATCCATTTCACAAATGCTGGTTCAATCAAACCATCTATCAAGGCAGTTGATACTTGCAACCACCTGATTCCATCGACAATTTCAGAACTTCCTGAGATATTTCTTACCTGCATGATATCAGACCAACTAAAAACAAGTCAACATAGTTACTTCATATATGTTCAAAAGTTTACAAGAACCGAGTCATACTGTCAAGGAAAAAAATCCTGATGCTGGTTACACTTTAGAATAGAATAGTGCACAATCATAATAAACTCAGACAAATAGACAGATTATTTATACAACTTGTGAAATTGAGCCAATAAAATCAGCAAGAGGAACTAATACCCCTCTTTTAGTTGAAAACAGCGCAGATACTACTTATAACAAACTAAGTGAGTATACATAGGCAATCTTAGTCAAACAAAGAGTTGTGGTGTGTCTCTTGCCTCCATTTCCAGGAGCTGAAATGTGATCAGAAGAAGCCGCAACCTGGGACCACCATGAATGGCAAGCATACTCAAAGGATAGTTTTTCCTATCACTCGTGAGTTCATCCTCTCTGCTATCCAAACTTGCATCTTGAACATTTGCTTGTAAAGCTTCAGAAAGTTTAGCTCTCACTTCACTCCACATATCCCTGGGGTCAAGCCCAGCATTCCTTTCCGGTAAGAATTTTAAATCCCCAAATTTGCAAAAGGAAATTGCATTAGCAGTCATTTTTCCAGCTAAGACACCAGTCTGATATGTAGAAGTAATACTTATGCAGCTACTCTTACCTACCAGAATCAGAGGAGCTTGGCTCTGTAATATGTTGATTAACACCCTGATTTCTGGCACGAGGAGATGTGTTCCCAGAAGGTACAACTCCAGCCAAATACGCAAAAATCATGCTGATAGTGAGAAGAGCTTCATCCGAAATCAGCATTAAACTTGGTGAAACCATGCTCTCAGAATCCATCAGCGACTGCAAGCGAAAACATTCAACTGAAGTTTCCACCCTGTGACCCCTGCCATGAAAACCAAAGTGAGAAGATGCAGCACTTTTCGGTTCCCTTGCTGCATTGGACTGGAAGGGAAGGTGAATCTTGTGGTCGTAATTCCTGCAAGCAAAGATGAGAACCTAACAATTTGAGATGATCAGGATTTCTATGAAACAGAAAGATAGCCTCGATTACAAAACTTGCTGAGACAAACCGACCTCTTCGGCATTCCAATCGAAACACTACTTGGGTACAGCTTGCTGTTGGACTGGGTCCATCTCCCTCGACACTGACCTCTCAGTGTCGCCAAGGAACACTCGGCCATTACTAGAGTTCCTGACTAATGGCTCAGAGCATCACAAAAGGTAGTGCACAACGAGTATTCCTGCATGAGAGAATAAGGGTGAGAATTCGTGGCGAACCGAGAGTCATCGCTGAAGGACGAGCATTTCAATCAATAGCAAATCCTCAAGACAGTACCCACCTCCTCCTAAACCTAATCCCCAATGCAAACAATATACGGGTGCCCAAGAATGCAGCGCGAAGGGGGAGAGGTTCCCAACCTTCAGGCAAGCGCGAGACGGCAAGAGGAGAACCGAGATTTGCTTCGCCGCCTAGCCCCCTTCTTCCCCCCAAGCACGAATTGCCACCGGAGACCGGACCAAGCTAGCAGGAGAGCTCCATGCCTTCGCCCTTCCCATTTATTTTTGTCATTTCGTTTTGGAACCAAGCTAGCCATGTGCAAGCACGAACCAAGTCTACGTGAGCCAAGTTCACCAGGCAACCTATGGACCGGTGACCTGTCCACTTCGTGAAGGACTTGCCAACGAGGCAGTTGCGCTGGCGGTGTACAGGGTGAGGTGGCGGAAGCGCGTCCACGCAGACAGGGAGCTTATCGCCAGCAGCGGCAGCCGGCATGGCAGGTTTTCCTTTTCTGTGGACGGGAGGGGCAAAGTGGGCCGTTATCCTGTGTGACAGCGAGAGAATTGGCAGCGTTAATCTTTGGGCCGGGTAGTTTGGGCCTTCCAAATGCGACATCGATACAAGCCGAGGCATTTCCTTTTCCTCCCAGTGTCCTTTCCGTTTGCCCTGAAGAAGGAAAAAGACTTCGATGTTGTGGAATGGATATAGACATATCACTTGGCTCTACTTGATGTCGATGTGTATTACCAAAGAATAATTTTGCAAAATTGTATGTAAACGGGCCGGACCATACAACGAGTGCATACTTGAGGGACTTTATTATCAAAGGCTTTGGACTCGGTGAGAAATTTACTGTAAAACTAAGGTCATGCCAAGGCATGGCTCCACTCTAGAACTCCAACAACTTCAGCAAAAATTCTAGCTAAACATCTCAGCTCCAAAACTTCATGAAGCTGCCAACTTCATAGAGCTGTAGTGTAAATGGAGGTGGAATTTTGGAGCACCTCTTTTGCAGCTCCAAAACCACCTCTTTTGAACCTCCTCGTGGAGTTGGTGGGTAATTACGCCACTGATTACACAAAAAACTGTTCGTTCTATTCCTCCGGGACTCCGAGACCCCCCGCGCCTGTTCCCCCGCGTCCAACCCCGCCGCCGGGCGCAGCTCGACCGCACCAAGTCCCGCACGCAACGGGCGATCCGCGGTCTCCGCTTCATCAGCAGCGGCAACAAGGCCAGCGACGACTTCCCCGAATGCATAGGTTTGCTTCAATCCCTCTGTGCTTCCCGTTCCAGAAACCTCAAATGATTAGCTCCTAACCGCGTTGGAGTTTCGGATACAGGGATGACGGAGTCGCAGGAGTTCGTAACGGAGCTGTTGGACCCTTTCTCTTTCCCTTTCTTTCATGCTATGTCGTGCTCTGCTGCGTTCCTGTGGAAGAAAAGAGGGGATAAGAGGATGACAGGTGGGACCATGAGTTGGGGGCAAAAATGGCAATTCACCTTCAAACTCCTCTTTTCTGGAGCTGTGGACACCCTCCTACAGCTCCAACTCCACCTAGAGCTGGCTCCACCTAGAGTTCTGGAGTGGAGTAGCTCCACTCAGAGTTGGAGCCATGCCAAACAAGATTTAAATACGTAAGGACCTAATCACATGTTAGAGTTTTAGTGAGAAATTCATAAAACCGAAACCATGATTTCGAGGGACGATGTGAATTGTTCCACCCTATCAGCGCCCGCCTGTTAGAAAAATGGAACGCGGAAGCTACATACTAAAATTTGTAACGTTTTGTGGATGCTTTTACTAAATATATATGTAGTTCCTTCATAAAAAATATGTTGTATGATAGTTATTTGATGATTTGGTCAATCTTTTTGTTGGTTTGTAAATGATGTAAACATAATGATGATAGACAGTACTTAGCATCTGTTGATCTGCGCGTACTCCAATAACTCAAGTTTTGACTTGTATTTTGAATGATTTTTATATACTATAACTGATTCAATTTCTGCCTCAAAGATTTCTAACTTATTCCTTGGCATTCTGCTCAGGATGTAGCTGAAAGTAAAACACGTTCCGGATATACCGAGCAAAATCTATCTATAGAAATTAGCTGGCTACTGATCCTACGAAAAAATATATTGTGCCATGAAAATTTCAGACAAAACATTAAAAAACAAAGACGACAAATTACATCGACTTGACTTGCAGAGTCCTTACATCGATATATGGTTCCATTGTAATAAGGAGATGTACTGTGCCAATTTAGTAATACAATTCCCTTCTCTTCCCTTTGGGGAAAAATAGATTGATGTGGAACAAAGGATTTTCGATAAGGAAAGGTTGAATAAAGAAAATATAAAGATATGGTTCATTGAAATTTATCTTCTATTTTGTTTCTTGTGATGTATACCACGGATTTAATTTGTTTTGTGAAATTAAATTAAGTATTTTTTTTCTCAGATGTTCTGATAGAGTACCTTATGCGGCCCTTTTCTTTTGGAATTTCCATGTAGCCATTTGCGTCATGGTCTCCTAATGGCTCAACTGATAAATATAGGCAGACACAATGTACAATGGGCTGGATGCTTGTCATTTTATTAGTTCATAAAATTACAAGAATACCTACAAAATTACAGTGGAACAAGCCATTACATAAGAATTTTGGAGGCTCTCTTTCTCCTTCTCTTAATAAGTTTTGCATAACAATTTTTCAAGTAAATAAATTACCTATTTTCCCCTTTGCTTATTATGAGTTATGACTTAATTAGGACCCTTGACTCATACAATTGAAAGGCAGAAGAGTGATAATCAATTGTTCCAAAAGGAGGAAACTTCCGGAGCATCATTTAGTTGGAGAGATACGGCCTTTGCAACATCAAGTGCCAATCTAGAAACTAAAGCCACGTCTTTTGGTTGCAGTAGCACACTTGTCACCTTACCGGATCCAAAATATCAGAGAAGCAAAGTCAGATACCCTGCTTTTGCTCCATGAAGACAAGTGATCAGTTAAACAAATCTATCAGGTCAGCTAGATTCCCATTTCAGCAGCATTTGATTTGCACATGATGCACACTGGTGGAATATAGACCCGATCACTTATCATGATCGAGGCATGAACTGACATACAGATGGAAAGTTGCTAGCCAGTGTTGATATATCATGCATATCGATCAATTGGAAGAATGTCAAAAGGGTCGGCAAAAATGTCAAAAGGAACTATGGATCTGAAAAATGCCGAACAAGTGGATGGTCAGCAACCATGATTGAACTTTGAATGATAAGAGTGATTATGGTAGACATGATAATTATGGTAGGTCAGATAGGGTTCCAATGTAGGTTATTTCTGATGCACTTGAAGCTGAATCTCTGTAGTTAATTCCAGAGTCAATTACATAGAGTGGCCAGAGCATTTTTTGTCAGCTAAGTGCATAATGATAAGCCCGATGTGTATTACTCCTAGACATCAGTCATAGCCAACTGCGAACTGAACACATAGAGAACAGATTCTGATGGTACAAGAGAAGTTATACAAACGCCAAAGCGTGGCATCGAAACGACCAAAAGGTTGTGGAGGAGGCACAGCCAGCGGTCAAACGTGCCCACAGAATGGTCCAACTTGATTATTCCTTGCATAACATGCATATATGCTTTTCTGCTAGCTTTTTAACCCTATAAATACTTGAGGAACATGGTGCATGCATGTATAGACACAAATTCAGATCGAAAGAGGGAAGCCTTGCATGAGGACCAGAGCTGATTCGGTAGCCAAGGATGACTTGCCTGTGTCGATTGCTGCTGTCTCTTGGTGAGTCATGCTGAGCGTAGGCATGTCTTCCTTGGCTACTCGGAGTAGCTCTTGTCGCCCATGGAAGACCTCACTCTTCTTTCCTTACTAAGGGCTAGTTTGGCAGTAGAGGTAAATTAGGTCATGTTTGGCATAGCTCCAACTCTGAGTGGAGCTGCTCCACTTCAAAACTTCAGGTGGAACCAGCTCTGGGTGGAGTTGGAGCTGTCTAGATGGGGTGTTTGGCTAGAAGAGTGCTCTCAGCTCCAAAAAAACCGATTTTAGTGTGGATTACCATTGTTGCCCCCCAATTCAGACCCCACTTGTGATCCTCTCTATCCCCATCTTCTTCTTTCTCAGAAGGCGTGGCTGCCCCCAGCCATGACACATCGCCAGGGAAGATGGTGGCTTTGATGATGTCCAAGTTGAGCGGTGAAAGGATCTTGATGTCGCCTAGAAGGGGGAGGGGGTGAATAGGCGAATTGACAATTTATTCAAATTGCAACCCACTCGAACACTGCAGCCAGGGCTGGCCGGTCAGACCGGTCAAAAGCTGTGTAGCACACAAAATGCTGCTCGAGTCCCTCAACAACTTCTAGCACTAGCGAGGCTCGGAGAGTAGCTTATGTGGATAATTTCCTGCTGGATAAAGCAGTTCCTGCACACAAGAAAAGTACACCCAAGTAGATCGAAGCGGAAGCACAAATATTTTGCTAGAAATTAATGAGTGAGGCATGCAAATAAGACACAAACAGGCCAAAACAAAGGAGGGGATACGACAGTTTTTTTACTACTACAAAAGCACTGAAGAATAATGCAGCTAAAAAATGAGCATTAGCCAAAAGGAATCAACATGCTGGCAATGCACAGGTGATTTTTAACTCCACTACCTGTGAATATCTCTGAATCAGATTTCTATCACTGAGTGCATTTTGTATATACTGATTGACTTGTACGCTTGATCATATAACCTTTTCATGGGAAATTTTACTTTTGAATAATTCTGCAAATTTATTTGTAAACCTGCTAGTCTGATTAAATTTGTTAGGCATATTTATCAACGGATTTGGTTAGGTGGTTTGAAAATATTACGTACTTGTTGCTGCTTGCATTTGGTTCTCTGATTAAATTAGTTTAGACTTTTGGCTTGATGTGAGTGGATATCAGTTGTCCCTTTCTTTAATTGGCATGAACACCTGCTGCTAAGTCTGTGAACAATCGTGCTGGATAAGATCATCTAGTGTTTCCTGTCGTGACTATCTCTGAATATTTTATTAGCTTGTTCTGAAGTTGGCTTGCTGTTGCTCACGTTAGTCATGGAAGAAATTTTTTTATTACCGAAGATCATTCATTAACTGAAAGTTGGTCATTTGAGAAATAAAAAGGAATTTATCATACAATCATTTGATGGATAATTTTACTTTGAATGAATAAGCAAATTTCAAATCCATTCGCCAATAATTTATGATTCCAAATTGCTTACCTTCAAAATGGTTCAGTCCATGCTGTTGTTGATAAAATTGTTGGAGGTATGCCCTAGAGGCAATCATAGAGATGATGATATTCCATTTGTATCCATGATTTGTATGTTGTGTTCATTGAATATCCATTGAAGGCTACTTGAATTGATTTGCAATTATGTGAATTGTATGTGAAACTCTTTACTTGTATGGTTATTCTAAAGTTGTCCCTAGTCGGAGTTCATGTGAGGACACACATGAATATTAGACTAGCACATGTATTAGTTGATGACTATGTTTCACAAGTCATGGACATAGAGATGTTGAACTAATAATGTGGACACATGTGGAGACATGTGCTAGGACTGACCCAACACGAGAAGTAGTTCTCTCTTTAAACAACATATACGCTTTGTCCTTAGACCTGAGATTGTCGCATGTATTCTAGATGTGGATCGACCTACTTAGGGGCTATCAAACGCTACGCCGTAACAGGGTAGTTATAAAGGTAGTTTTCAGGATTGTCAAGAAGCATGCTATGAGACATGGTCAATCAATATGGGATTTGCCCCTTTCTGATTGAGAGTGATATCTCTGGGCCCCTCGAGTGATCGGATCCGAAAATGCATGGCCATGCTACGTACGGTTAAGAGTTAACCTACAAAGGGATTCCGAATCACAGGATCGAGAAAGAGCGGTCGGCTTGAAGCTAGACCAAATATCGTGAGGCAAAGGGAATAGCATGTATATTATGTTGTGATGGTTCGTCTGATATGATCTTCGTGTGCGTATAGGAGTTGGCACGTCTTGCTAGAGGCCGCTACCGACTATTGGGCCGAGTAGGAGTACTCGGGCCATGTCTATACGTATCCGAACCCATAGGGTCACACACTTAAGGGGCTGGAAGCCCAATTCGGATCTGATCCGAGTTGGATTAGGTTTAGAAGTACTAATGGGCCTCGGATCCAGAGGCCCGTCAGGAACCTCTATAAATAGAGGGGTGGGGGCGCCCTAGGGTTCACACCTTTTTGGAAAAACACACCTGTCGCGCCTCCCATGCCCTCGCCTGTTGCAACTCGCGGATCTAGCAGTCCGGCTTGCGACACTTCCTCCCTGCACGTGTGGATACCTTGGAGGTGTTGCGCCTGTAGCACTTGGACGAGCCACCGACGAGCCGCCGACGAGCCACGACGAGCCGACGACGAGCCGCGGCACCGGGGGCGATCTTGCTGCACGTGGACGAGCTGCGGAGGAGCTGCTGGACGTTGACGTGATCGACTACGTACGACTACGTTGATCGACTACGTACGTATACGTGATCGTCTTCACTGCATCGACGCATATCTACATCTTCTGCACCAGTAGTGCGTCGAGTGGTAATCCTGTGATCCTTATACGGCAGTTCTTCCTGGTTTTATGCGGTAGAAATTTTGATTTACGCTAGCGTAGCCTACCTCGTATCCCTACAAAAATAATACAATTTTAGTTTACCTGATGCATATACCAATGTTAATGATTTTTTCAGGAGCAAGATAGAGTTTGAGTGGAGCGCACAAGTGATGGGACGATCAATGTCAAGCCAAACTTTGCTACAGTGCTAGACATAGCTTATTACATTTTGATGCGTTCAAACTAGCTAGTGTGAGTCGGATACCTTATGTGTTTCAGTTGTGCATGTGTTATCGACTAAGTTTGACATTGGATGCTTTCATTAATAAATTATACGAACAAAGCATATTTTGGATTAATGGATGTCTAGATGCTTCTTTCATCATATATTGTTCAGCATTCATGTGACGACCGGCCCCAAATCTTCCAAGTTAATCTTAATCCGAGCCCCTGATCACCCGTCTTAGCTTTCAAAGCCTAAGTGTTCAACCTCCCGACTGGTTCCGACCCCTGAGACCCGACCCCTCCCCGCTTGTCTCCAGTTCCGACCCCGTCAACCCCAACTCACCGTCGGATCCTTCTAAGTCTTTCCCAAAAACGTCTGTTCTGTCTGACCGGTGGACCCACGAGATCTTTTTCCCCCAGATCTTCCGCGACAGACGCACTCGAGTTGCATGCCCGCTTCAGAGTTTCCCCGCCGCGTGGCTCAACTTCTCCGACGCCGCCGCTCCGCCTCGTCCCTGGCCCGCGACCGAATGGATTCTCGCGCCCCCTTCCCCAATTGCAGCGGAGGCCCCTCTGCAACCTTTCTGCAACGCCTCGCCACCCGCGCCCATCATCACATCGCCAGATCCCGGCCGCAGAGCCCGATGTCGCCCGTCTTTTCCGTCACTTCGACACAGTCGCGCCGCCTGGTCTTCGCTACCCGACGATTCCTCCTCCGCCAACCCTGACCACGGCAGCGACAGCTCCTTTCCCCGCCCTGTCAGAAGCCGCCCGACAATCTGTTGCTCCGCGCTCGCCCGCGCGCCCGCGTCTGCCTATCTTCTCACCTGTGCGCCCTCGATTCTAGCGCCGTTAACCCGGTCACTTCCATCAACTCTACCGCACGACGACGCCCGCCTCCGCCAAATCTCAACCACCGGCATACCCGCTCCTGCACCGCCCTGACACCAGAGCCCAATGACCGCTGGCGTCATCCCCGAAGTCCTGCTCCACCGCCCTCGTCGCTCAATCGCCGCCCAGGCAGGGCACTCCATTGCTTCTTCCCCGGCCTTCGCGCCGCTCCCCTTCTCACTCCCGCGCCGTTTCCCTTCTCCCTTCCCAGCCGCTATAAAAGGGAATGCACGAACCCGCCGGAGTTCCCTCCGCCATCACTACCTTTCCGCCATTTCTCTTGCTCCCTGCTCGAGCTCCCAGCACCACACACTAAGTTCCTGAGGAACTCTCCTCTCCGCTCCACACCATTTCCCCAAGCCAGCCAGCCGTTTGCTCCTCCGCGCTGCGTAAGAGCTTACTTGTGATCCACAAGAAGCACCGCCGCCACCCTCTAGTTAAGGGTCCGATCACCAGTTCCCTTCCTCGGACCCTTACCTCTTGATCTCGATCAGCTCCCTTGAACCTTCCCGCCCTCCTGCTTTTTGTCGCGAGTTTCTGGGCTCAGACGTGCAAGTGTTACTGTTGAAATAACCGTCTATGTTAACTAATGCATTGCATTCGTGTAGAGCTGCGCCTCGCCGATGGCTTCTACGAGCTGCACCCGACGCCAGAAGATGATGGTGCAGCTGAGCTCCTGCCCTCTGAAGCCGAAGCCACCCCAGAAGTCGAGCAGTTCTCTTCCTCCTTGCTCGAAGGCAAGCCCCGGTTGCATGAAAACCCTGTGTTGTTTTACCAGACTTGCGCATGCCTTCTTAACATGCTTGTGCATTTACGTATAGGAGTTGATTGGAACCCTAGATGCATGACTTAGCTCCCATGATCTGAACACTAGCTGTTGGACCGAGTAAATGCTTTGCTTAAATAGGAGACGGTAAAAGCCGAGTGATTTCTTGTCACTCGCGAGTTGTAGGAGCTGAATGTCTACTCTTCTGTTATAACTGTAAGGACGATGGACAGGGCGGGGTTGAGGTAACTCTTTGGTGGACGGATGGTCGCCCCGTCTGTCTATGAAACTTGCTAAGGCCCGATAGTGGTGGTGTTCGTGATCAAGTGTTTGAAGGTACTAATCTCATACCTAGTATGGGGTGGGGAAGCCTAGTACCTGATTGAACTAGGGCGTGGCTTATACCCCTGCTGTCCCTGGAACAAGGTTCCCATGGTGCATCATGTGGGTGCAAGTGCGGTCACAGTACGGTAGAGGCCGGGACTGTGGAGCATTGCATGCCAAGGGAAGTTTGGACCTGACACGCGCCTGGGGATCGATGGGGACGGCCGACACAGGAAGCGGCCCTTGTGGTGCACGGATGTCGTGAGATTAGGTTCGCCATGCATGGTTAAGAAACTCGAATCGATTCGTCTGCCTCTCACAGTTTGAGACTGCTTGATCGCTATGTCACCCTGAGTAAATGAGGAATCTGATGATGGCATGGTCTTGTTGATGTTGTATATACCTTTTGGTTGGTTCTATGATTGCTAGAATAGGTTGCAAAACCTTAGACCGGATAATGAACTTAGAACTGGAGCTAAAACTGGAAAGTAGGGTTCTACTTAGTGCTTTTGGCAAACAAACCCCTCAGCCAAAAAGCCTTGCATGTCTAGAAGTATGGAGTAGCTTTACTCCTGCCGGTTAAGTCTTGTTGAGCTTAGTAGGTCAGCCTTGTTGTGGCTCCTATTTTTCAGGTGAAGTTGCTGCTCCCGACCCTTCTCCCGCTAGCACTTGGCCGCCCCAGCTCCCTCCGGGTTGGACGGTCGAGTGGGATCCCTCCTCGGACAGCGAGGAGAGGGATCAGTGATGTCCCGGCTGGCCTCACTAGGGACGTCCGACCCCGACGTTTTGCTTCCGCTAGTGGTTTTACCTTCTGTGTCTTTCTTGAAAAACCTTGTAAAACTCTGATGTTTATTTCATATCCAAACTAAGTGGTTAAGTTGTTAATCCGGTGGACTTGTTGTATTCTCTGGAACCGCTCACCTGCGTGTGGGTCTGCTAAAATGGTCCTGTTCAAGTGGTTAAATCGGAGGAAATCCGACGGCACTTCGTGTTTACTCGGCTTAGGCATGAGCGTCGCGTATCAGGCGGCTATATCATGTTTAACCAAGTAGATCCGGAGTGGATCCGCCACAGCTGGTACCAGAGCAGGTTTAGCAATACAGAGAACGCAACAAAGCCCTAACACTTCTTTGAAAAGATAAAAGTTGCAAGAAACTTTTTGAAAAATCTCGTACGATCGTTAAGGATGACTTAGTGCGAGAGGCCCTAGGGGATTTTGGGGTTGTTTTAGGCGGCTAATATTTTAATTGGTTATTTTGCTAACCCTTCCAGCACTTCGCCACGTTTGTCATACGTGTGCCGAGTCCCGCATCACGAGTATGCGAAGGTTGATAGGGAGTTCTATTCAAAGGACCCTATCATCGTGGTTGTTTTCGCCCACGTCTATCATACGTGCGCAGGTTCCGTATGTAATCCATACGAAGGTTGGTACGGTTCGATTCCAACGAACCTATTAGCACGGTTGATTCGCCACGTCTATCACACGTGTGCTGATTCCGCATCGCGAGTATGCGAAGGGTTATACGGTTCCATTCAAAGGGAACCTATTTCCATGGTTGAGTGCTGTCCATGCAGCCTTAAACGCATGGGTGCCGTTCCTATAGTGAGCGGTAATGTTTGGGAACGCTTTCGTGGGTGCTGGCACGAAAGGTTCGCGAGGTGGTGTTTTCTGCAGGTACACTAACCGCGTTCGCTTAGGAAACATTGCTAGAACCGACTAGCTATTATAGGGAGAGACGTACTTGTTGCCTTGCCACCGGCACTGACCGCGTAAGACCCATGTTTTGGGCAGTTGTTTTGGTTAAGAGTAAGGTAGGCCGCGCATGCGTCATAAGCAAAAATCTATAAAGTCACTCTCCTCGAAAGCAACCTTGCTCGGAAAAGCTCTTCTTCGGTTCTCAGGATTTCTAGTTCCTTCCAGTTGCTCTCGGTTAAAACCGAATGCTTCTCTATCCGACCCCTGACCCTTGGAGTCTATCTCACGTGGTTTTGGTTTCTTGGTTCCAGATGGCCGTCCCCGGACACGTTCTGTTTGGAGCGGATGGTACCTTCAGTCAACCTGTCTACACTTCGAGGGCTTCCCCGCGATTTTGTGGGACACATTGAAATGGTTCGGGTACCAGTCCCCGCCATTGTATGCAGGACGACTGTACCTGGAGCAGGGCATCCAGACGTGCAATGTACAGGCGGTGGTACCTCCTCCTCCTATGCGGCCCGACTGGCCCTCCTTCAGAATATCAGCCTACGGTCTTGCTCCGGAGGACACCTGGGAGTCCGCCGCTCTCCAGCTTCTTACCCAGTTTTGTCAGCTGCATCCCCTGGAGGTCACACTAGACCCCATCGGCCTGTTCCCCGCCAGGAACCGGTTGGATCCGGCGTGGCTCGACCGCGTCGGAAATATCGAGGTGCTGGCCACCACTTACTCCATGGTCACCATCTCCACCAACGTCAGATGCATGACAGCCCTCTATCGGCTGATCGAGCTCCAAGGGAGAGCCATGACCATCCTTGCCCGGACCGCAGTGGATGCTCAAGGACACCTCCAGTCAGCCAGGAGAGACATGGTAGGCCAAACCTACCAGCTTATCCAACGGGGCATTCAGATACATGACATGCAAGACCGGATCTCCGAGATCGAGGAGAAGTAACCGACCTAGTGGACGGCATGATCGAGCTGTTAGAAGAGAAAATGGAAATAGAGATGGAGCTGGCAGTTGCCAATGCTCACTTGGACGAGCATCAAGCTGAGCTCGACGATATGCACGCCCTCCATATGCATCTCGAAGCTCAAGAGGACCCCGAGGAGGATGAGGGAGCGTCCAGTATGGACATTGAAGAAGACGGCACCCCTTCTCCTACTCATAGTGTCCATTTGTAGATAAAGAGTTACAAGGGACTCATTCTTTTGTTGTACTCCTCGGCAACCTAAATTTTGGAAAGAATTGTAATAGGTTAGCCTTGAGTCGAGTACTCTCTGTGTTGGGATACCTCTGTAAAGATCCCAATGAACTCAAATCTGGGTCTGACCTTTAACTCTTGCAAGGTGTTGGAATGTTAGACTAAGTGAGTTGAGCCGCGACCACACGCCGTTTTCTGTGAGTCCGTTCAAGTTGGCTGACCCCGATTCGCGAGATCGGATGCGCTGACCTTTCGAGGCAGTCTCCGCCTCGCCCGACCCCTTTTTAGTGTGGATCGTTGCCGACCCTTTTTCTCGGGAGGATCGCCTAGCCCGACCCCGTGGCTTAAGTTTGGATTCTAGGAGTCTGGGTAGGGTATGATTCGCCCGAAGTTGAGTACAAGGCTAAGATAAACGTTAACTAACGTGAATGAGGAGAAAAGTATATCTCCCCTATGAGGACGTGTGTTGCATTATCGGCAAGAGTTGTATTGGGGAATTTAACGTATGCGTTTCATCTGTTGGAGTACTTCTAAGATTATGAAATTAATGGAACGTTAACTCTTGCAGATGGCGCATCGCACCAGATCTGGTTCTATGCCCGGCAGCAGTGAGCAACGACAGGATCTTCCCCCACCCCCGCCCTCGTCTCCACTAGAGGCAATCCTAGCAACTCAAACCGAGCTGCTGAGGCACCTTGTACAAGGACAACAGCAGCAGCCCCATGGTGGAAGGGCTCAGCAGCAGCCGCATGTTGCTCGCTATGAGGACTTTTTGGGGACGCAGCCCCCTTTCTTTCAGAAGACCCAAGAGCCGCTCGACGCCGACGCCTGGGTTCGTACGATCGAATCCAAGTTCGAGCTTCTCACCGCCCCATGCCCCGACCATAACAAGGCTCGGTTCGCAGCTCAACAGCTGCGTGGCTCCGCACGGCTCTAGTGGGACTACTACCATGCCATGTTGGCGGCCGGCCATGTGGTCAGCTGGAATGAGTTCAAGACCGCGTTTAAAGCGCATCAAATCCCGGAAGGTCTCCTGGAGCGCAAGCTCAATGAGTTCCTGGCTCTTACCCAGGGAACCCGAGATGTCCTGCACTACGCCCAAGCTTTCAACGATCTGTGCCGTTATGCAGGCTATCATGCGGACATGGACGAGAAGAAGCGGGACAGATTCCGTCGAGGACTGAGCTTTGAGCTCAGAGAGAGGTTGAACCCCATTAAGGTGGATACCTACAATGAGCTGGTCAATCTGGCCATCTCTCAAGAAGATTGCATGCAGGCTCTCAAAGCCGATTAGAAGAGGAAGGCCTCCGTGGCATTTCCAAGCCAGCCAACTCGAAGGTTCCGGATGGTTCCTCCACAAGCTCCCGGCCGACCCCAGCAGTCGAGAAGGTGGATTGCCCGACCCCCACCAGCAGCAGCGCCCCGTTTTCCCGGCTTCCAACCACAGGCGCCCCGGCCGACACCACCTGCACCACCGCGTCCTGCAGCTGGTAACCGCTGTTTCACCTGCGGCAATGAAGGACATTTCGCCAAGGACTGCCCCAGAAATCAGAGCCCGCGCCCAGGGTAGAGCAATGCAGCGCCCCACCAAGGGAAGAGGCCCAAGGTGCAAGTTCGCCAAGGGCGACTGAACTTTACCCACGCAGCAGAGTTTCCCGAAGGTGCGCCGCTATTGACGGGTACCTTTCTGATTCATAGTTTTTCAGCTTGGGTTTTGTTTGATTCGGGAGCTTCACATAGCTTTATCGGGATAAAGACCCGTGACAAGTGTGGGTTACAAGAATGCCAAACCAAAGGGTCCTATAGAATATCCACCCCGGTTGGAGTGATCACCTCTAATAGGATAAGTGTCAATGTGCCTATTCAGCTAGGCCAAAACCTTTTTAAGGAGAATCTTATCATCCTTGACCTGGAAGGAATAGATATCATCCTCGGGATGGATTGGATGACCCGGCACCATGTGGTCCTAGATACAACCACCCGAACTCTCCACATCAACTCACCCTTCCATGGCAGTTCTACCCTATCCTTGAAACATCCTAAGTCCGTGCTCCCTTTTGCGTACCCTCTATCGGGAGCCCGACTAGAAAGCCTCCCTGTTGTCTGTGAGTACCCTGACGTGTTCCCAGAAGACTTACCTGGCATGCCACCTGATAGAGACGTGGAGTTTTCCATAGAGTTGATCCCCGGCACCGCACCGATATCCAAGAGACCCTATCGGATGCCACCTGCTGAGTTGGCCGAGTTGAAGATCCAGTTGCATGATCTGTTGGAAAAAGGCTTCATCCGACCCAGCACATCATCTTAGGGTTGTCCTGCCCTGTTTGTGAAGAAGAAGGATGGCAGTCTACACATGTGTGTGGACTACCGACCCCTCAATGCTGTGACCATCAAGAACAAGTACCCACTACCACGCATTGATGTCTTATTTGATCAGTTAGCGGGAGCAAAAGTGTTCTCCAAGATCGATCTTCATTCGGGTTATCACCAAATCAAGATCCGACCCTGCGACATACCCAAGACAGCCTTCTCCACAAGGTATGGACTATACGAGTACCTGGTCATGTCCTTTGGACTCACCAATGCACCCGCCTATTTCATGTACCTCATGAACTCGGTGTTCATGCCCGAACTGGACAAGTTTGTGGTGGTGTTCATTGATGATATCCTCGTGTACTCGAAGAGCGAAGAAGAACATGCCGATCATCTTCATGTAGTTCTCCAACGGCTGAGAGATCACCAACTCTATGCCAAGTTCTCCAAGTGTGAGTTTTGGTTAGATAGTGTCAAGTTTTTGGGGCACACTATCTCCAAGGATGGTATAGCCGTCGACCCCAGTAAAGTACATGCAGTTATGGAATGGAAGCCTCCTGTCTCAGTGCACCAGATCAGAAGTTTCCTTGGACTGGCAGGCTACTATCGGCGCTTCATACCGGATTTCTCTAAGATAGCTAAGCTGATGATGGAGCTGTTGAAGAAAGAGGTCAGGTTCGCGTGGAGCGACAAGTGTGAAGAAGCTTTCAAGACCCTGTAGCACTTGCTGACCACAGCCCCAGTTTTGGCTCAGCCCAACCCTTCTAGGCCGTTTGATGTGTACTGTGACGCCTCTGGCACTGGACTTGGGTGTGTTCTTATGCAAGACAACCGAGTCATTGCCTATGCCTCACGGGCATTACGACCTCATGAGCTGAACTACCCGACCCATGATCTTGAGCTAGCAGCAGTGATTCACGCCTTAAAGATATGGAGACACTATCTGATGGGCACCCACTGCAACATCTACACCGATCACAAGAGCCTCAAGTACATCTTCACTCAAGCCGACCTCAACATGCGCCAAAGAAGATGGTTAGAGTTGATAAAAGACTATGACTTGGAAGTTCACTATCATCCCGGCAAGGCCAATGTGGTGGCCGATGCTCTTAGTCGCAAGAACTGTTGCAATTGCTTGTCGGCAACAACTTTCACCGAGACTCTGTGTCATGAGATGGGGAAACTTAGTTTGGAAATTGTTCCCCAGGGAACCCTCGGCCACATCACCCTTGACTCAGTTTTGGAAGACCAAATACAGTCAGCCCAAGTGGAGGATGAGGAAATAAAGCGGATCATCAGGAAGATCTCATTGAAGGATGAAGGGTATAAGCATTTTCAACAGGATAAGGTTGGGAAGGTGTATTATGGAAACCGACTGGTTGTACCAGCCGACCCCGACATTAAGAAGCAAATCTTAGATGAAGCTCATCTCTCCAAGTTCTCAATCCATCCTGGCAGCAATAAGATGTACCATGATCTTCGCCAAACCTTTTGGTGGAGTGGAATGAAGTCGGAAATTGCCCGTTATGTTTCAGAATGTGATACCTGTCGACGGGTCAAAGCCAGCCATCTAAAGGTAGCAGGTACCCTACAGCCCCTACCTATTCCCTCTTGGAAATGGGAGGACATCAGCATGGACTTCATAGTTGGACTGCCCCTTACATTGCAGCGGCATGACTCCATCTGGGTTATAGTGGACCGCCTGACCAAGACCGCCCACTTCCTTCCCGTCCGCACCACCCACACAGTCAAGCAGTATGCAGAGTTGTACCTCGACCGCATAGTTTCTTACACGGTGTACCCAAGACCATCATCTCTGATCGAGGCGTTCAGTTTGTGGCACGCTTTTGGGAACAGCTACAAGCATCCATGGGCACCAAGCTCATCCGTAGCTCAACATATCATCCTCAAACCGATGGTCAAACCGAAAGAGTCAACTAGATCCTTGACGACATGTTGAGAGCTTGTGTCATCCATTATGACAAGAATTGGGACAAGTGCTTGCCCTTGGCAGAGTTCTCCTACAACAACAGCTACCAGGCCAGTTTGAAGATGGCACCGTTTGAAGCCTTGTATGGCCGGAGATGTCGGACACCCTTGAACTGGTCCCAAGCAGGAGAAAGACAGATCTATGGCCCTGACTTAGTGGCAGAAGCCGAAGAGCAAGTAAGGGTAATTCAAGCAAACCTCAAAGCTGCCCAATCCCGACAAAAGAGTTATTCCGACAGGCGAAGAAGGCCCCTACAGTTTGATATTGGTGACCATGTGTATCTTCGAGTCTCCCCGACCAAAGGAGTGCAACGGTTTGGAGTGAAAGGCAAGTTGGCTCCCCGCTACATTGGCCCTTATGAGATTGTGGAGATATATGGAGCCGTGGCCTATTGGATCAGACTCCCAGAACAGCTATCGGCCATACACGATGTTTTCCATGTGTCTCAACTGAAGAAATGTGTCCAAGTTCCAACCGAGATCTTAGAGCCAGAGCAGCTTCAGGTAGAGCCCGACCTAACCTACGCCGAGTACCCAGACCGAGTTCTTGACCAGAAAGAGAGGCATACCCGGCGCCAAATGGTCAAAATGTACAAGATCCTCTGGAGAAACCACACGGAGGATGAAGCAACATGGGAAACAGACGAGTATCTGAACAAGCGCTTTCCAGGTTTTCTGTCTCGTCAAGGAGGTAAGAACAGCACACCCTACTTTGATACCTGAATCTCGGGACGAGATTCTTTTTAAGAGGGGTAGGCTGTGACGACTGGCCCCAAATCTTCCAAGTTAATCTTAATCCGAGCCCCTGATCACCTGTCTTAGCTTTCAAAGCCTAAGTGTTCAACCTCCAGACTGGTTCCGACCCCTGAGACCCGACCCCTCCCCGCTTGTCTCCAGTTCCGACCCCGTCAACCCCAACTCACCGTCGGATCCTTCTAAGTCTTTCCCAAAAACGTCTGTTCTGTCTGACCGGTGGACCCACGAGATCTTTTTCCCCCAGATCTTCCGCGACAGGCGCACTCGAGTTGCATGCCCGCTTCAGAGTTTCCCCGCCGCGTGGCTCAACTTCTCCGACGCCGCCGCTCCGCCTCGTCCCTGGCCCGCGACCGAATGGATTCTCGTGCCCCCTTCCCCAATTGCAGCGGAAACCCCTCTGCAACCTTTCTGCAACGCCTCACCACCCGCGCCCATCATCACATCGCCAGATCCCGGCCGCAGAGCCCGATGTCGCCCGTCTTTTCCGTCACTTCGACACAGTCGCGCCGCCTGGTCTTCGCTACCCGACGATTCCTCCTCCGCCAACCCTGACCACGGCAGCGACAGCTCCTTTCCCTGCCATGTCAGAAGCCGCCCGACAATCTGTTGCTCCGCGCTCGCCCGCGCGCCCGCGTCTGGCTGTCTTCTCACCTGTGCGCCCTCGATTCTAGCGTCGTTAACCCGGTCACTTCCATCAACTCTACCGCACGACGACGCCCGCCTCCGCCAAATCTCAACCACCGGCATACCCGCTCCTGCACCGCCCTGACGCCAGAGCCCAATGACCGCTGGCGTCATCCCCGAAGTCCTGCTCCACCGCCCTCGTCGCTCAATCGCCGCCCAGGCAGGGCACTCCATTGCTTCTTCCCCGGCCTTCGCGCCGCTCCCCTTCTCACTCCCGCGCCGTTTCCCTTCTCCCTTCCCAGCCGCTATAAAAGGGAATGCACGAACCCGCCGGAGTTCCCTCCGCCATCACTACCTTTCCGCCATTTCTCTTGCTCCCTGCTCGAGCTCCCAGCACCACACACTAAGTTCCTGAGGAACTCTCCTCTCCGCTCCACACCATTTCCCCAAGCCAGCCAGCCGTTTGCTCCTCCGCGCTGCGTAAGAGCTTACTTGTGATCAACAAGAAGCACCGCCGCCACCGGAGCATTGCCGGACCTAGCCGCTGTTCAAAGCCTTAGCATCTCCGCCCAAGTCTGCTTCTTCCCGACCCCAAGCGTTCCTTGTAAGAAGAAGGTACGCTGCCGACCCATGGTCCGCCTCGTCCGACCCCTATCCGCTTCGCCCGACCCCTCTTATCCGCCCGACCCCGGTTCAGTCTTGCTCGACCCTGTCTGTTCCGCCGACCCTTCTCCGCCTCGCCCGAGGGCTCGGCTGTAACTTTTTCTTCAAACCGAGGGTGTATGTGTAAAACTTGGAAACCCGTCAGCGTTGAGCCTGAGGATCCCTAGCGCACGAACCCTCTAGTTAAGGGTCCGATCACCAGTTCCCTTCCTCGGACCCTTACCTCTTGATCTCCATCAGCTCCCTTGAACCTTCCCGCCCTCCTGCTTTTTGTCGCGAGTTTCTGGGCTCAGACGTGCAAGTGTTGCTGTTGAAATAACCGTCTATGTTAACTAATGCATTGCATTCGTGAAGAGCTGCGCCTCGCCGACGGCTTCTACGAGCTGCACCCGGCGCCAGAAGACGACGGTGCAGCTGAGCTCCTGCCCTCTGAAGCCGAAGCCACCCCAGAAGTCGAGCAGTTCTCTTCCTCCTTGCTCGAAGGCAAGCCCCGGTTGCATGAAAACCCTGTGTTGTTTTACCAGACTTGCGCATGCCTTCTTAACATGCCTGTGCATTTACGTATATGAGTTGGTTGGAACCCTAGATGCATGACTTAGCTCCCATGATCTGAACACTAGCTGTTGGACCGAGTAAATGCTTTGCTTAAATAGGAGACGGTAAAAGCCGAGTGATTTCCTGTCACTCGCGAGTTGTAGGAGCTGAATGTCTACTCTTCTGTTATAACTGTAAGGACGATGGACGAGGCGGGGTTGAGGTAACTCTTTGGTGGACGGATGGTCGCCCCGTCTGTCTATGAAACTTGCTAAGGCCCGATAGTGGTGGTGTTCGTGATCAAGTGTTTGAAGGTACTAATCTCATACCTAGTATGGGGTGGGGAAGCCTAGTACCTAATTGAACTAGGGCGTGGCTTATACCCCTACTGTCCCTGGAACAAGGTTCCCATGGTGCATCATGTGGGTGCAAGTGCGGTCACAGTACGGTAGAGGCCGGGACTGTGGAGCATTGCATGCCAAGGGAAGTTTGGACCTGACACGCGCCTGGGGATCGATGGGGACGGCCGACACAGGAAGCGGCCCTTGTGGTGCACGGATGTCGTGAGATTAGGTTCGCCATGCATGGTTAAGAAACTCAAATCGATTCGTCTGCCTCTCACAGTTTGAGACTGCTTGATCGCTATGTCACCCTGAGTAAATGAGGAATCTGATGATGACATGGTCTTGTTGATGTTGTATATACCTTTTGGTTGGTTCTATGATTGCTAGAATAGGTTGCAAAACCTTAGACCGGATAATGAACTTAGAACCGGAGCTAAAACTGGAAAGTAGGGTTCTACTTAGTGCTTTTGGCAAACAAACCCCTCAGCCAAAAAGCCTTGCATGTCTAGAAGTGTGGAGTAGCTTTACTCCTGCCGGTTAAGTCTTGTTGAGCTTAGTAGCTCAGCCTTGTTGTGGCTCCTATTTTTCAGGTGAAGTTGCTGCTCCCGATCCTTCTCCCGCTAGCACTTGGCCGCCCCAGCTCCCTCCGGGTTGGACGGTCGCGTGGGATCCCTCCTCGGACGGCGAGGAGAGGGATCAGTGATGTCCCGGCTGGCCTCACTAGGGACGTCCGACCCCGACGTTTTGCTTCCGCTAGTGGTTTTACCTTCTGTGTCTTTCTTGAAAAACCTTGTAAAACTCTGATGTTTATTTCATAATCAAACTAAGTGGTTAAGTTGTTAATCCGGTGGACTTGTTGTATTCTCTGGAACCGCTCACCTTCGTGTGGGTCTGCTAAAATGGTCCTGTTCAAGTGGTTAAATCGGAGGAAATCCGACGGCACTTCGTGTTTACTCAGCTTAGGCATGAGCGTCGCGTATCAGGCGGCTATATCATGTTTAACCAAGTAGATCCGGAGTGGATCCGCCACAATTCAATTATTGTTTGAAGCAAACAAAGCGTTGAAATATGATATAGCAACAAACAAACGGTGTGGCAAAAAACATCATACCAACGAAATAGTGGGTGTGGCAATAGAGTCTCCAAACTATAGCAACACAATAGTAAGCGTGGCAATAGAGGGTCCAGGTATAGCAACCAGTATTGATCATGGCAATAGAGAGGCAACCTCTAGCAACCAAACATTTATCGTGGCAATAGACGGTTGCACCTATAGCAACCACAATGTTTAGTGTGGTAATAGAGAGGCTACCTCTAGAAACCAAATATTTATCGTGGCAATAGAGGGTTCCACTTATAGCAACCACATAGATAGCGTGCCAATAGAGAGGCCAACTATAGCAACCAAATATTTATCGTGGTAATAGAGGGTTCCATCTATAGCAACCATAGGGATAGCGTGGCAATAGAGGGTCCATCTATTGTAATGCTATTGATGTGTGGTAATAAGTGCAACACCCATTGTCGTTGCTAGTGCACCAATTGCCACTCTTTGGGTATGTGGCAACAAGTATTTTTGGCAACACCGGGTGTGTTGCAATAGTTACTATTGCAACACCCATGATGGTTGCTTATACTATGGCTTGCAACACTACATGGTGTTGCAACAACACTCCATTGTGTTGCAATAGGACAAAACCTATTGCAACACCAAAATGAGTCGTGGTGCAAACTTTAGACCATGGTTACTGTGGCAATGCCTGCCAACGAAATTTTTGTGTTGCAATTTTGTCTATTGCAACCATTTTTGATATATTGCAACACTCTTAGACCGTTGCATCAGGGGTAAAACCATGTAGTGACAAAAGCGTAACCTTACCAAGAACTCACCACCGTAGATGAATCCCAATACTTACCCAAAGGATTCGTATCCGCTGAGGTACAAGTAGAGGGAGGCCAACAAGTTTGACTTTCCTCTTGATTTTCACCTCACACACTCCCTATCCTATTCTACAAAAGTAGTCTAAAAGGTGCAGTCCCTCCTCTTCTTCTTCTCTCTTGTGGTGTGTCATGTGAGGGGGTCTTCTCCTCATTTTATAGGTGAGTAGGGATGATTATAGACCGAATATTCAATGGAACCTTCTGCCACCGCCTTGAGGAGTCAACTAGAGGCTGCTATCAGTGTTTTATACCCGGCAACCTACCGAGGAGGGTGCCCGAGGTAGTGTTTTGGTGTGGCAGAACCACCCAAATTAACCCAGCTAAAGTGTACTTAACATCGCCTCATATGCGAGCAGACACTTTAATCAAGTTAAAATGGCAATCCATCAGGTTTCACCTGATAAAATCACTTGTCTCGGATCGAAACAAAGCATACTCACATAAAGGCGAGTCCAAAGATTACAACAATCCAATTAGATTAATACAGGTCCCAACTTCATTTATTACAACTCAAGAGTTCAAAAAGGCATAAAGATAGAGTTGTCAGAGTTCAAAGCAGCGAGAAAGTAAACGATAGTCTAACGTCGATTCAAAATACCATGGTGAAGCCTGCCATGATATCAACCACCATGATCTTCGCCGACTAAGGATGGGTCCCACTCAACAGTCCAACCCGGAGGGAGTTGGGACGGCCGAGTCACACTAGCAACCAAGTCAACAACAACACCAGAAAAACATAGCCACAAGCAAGGCTGAGTATACTAATACTCAACAAGACTTACCCGTCAGGTGGTAACTACTCCACCGACTCCTAGACCTGCAAGACTTTTTGGCTGAGGGGTTTGTTTTGCCAAAAGCATCTAAAGTGGATCCCTGCTTTCAAGTTTTAGCAGCAAGTTCTAGTTGATTTTCCATTCTAGGTAAGCACCTATTCTAAGCAAGCATGGTAAACAAACAACTTAATTCAAGCATCAATATTTATCATCATTTTTGTACCTCTTCTTACTCAGTGCAGAAGTGGGTCAAGTTATCTCAAACTGTGAGAGACAGAGGATTTGAATTGAGTTTTTAAACCTTGCAAGGTGAACCTAACCCCACGACATCCACGTACCACATTAGGTCCGCTTCACTTGTCAGCCGTCCCCATCAATCCCCAGATACGTGTCAGGGCCACTTCCCTTGGATACAATGCCCCACGATCCTGGACGACGCCGTACCGTGACTGTACTTGTACCCACATGCTGCAACAGGGGAACTCAGTTTCAGAGATAGTGGGACGATCTGCTCATGGCCCGATTCGATCAGGTACTAGGCTTACCTATCCCATACTAGGTATGAGATTAGTACTTTCAAACACTTGATCACAGCTCTAAACACATTTCGACCTTAGCATCTTTTCCTAGACATACGGGGCAATCCACCAATCCACCAAAACAGAACACATAGCCCAGCCCCGTCCGTCAATCCTTATGATTCCAACATAAGTAAGAAAGCAACTCCTATAGCTCGCGAGTGACAGGAAATCACTTGTTTTACCGTGTCCCTATTTAGCATTGCAACTACTCGTCTTAGCATACTAGTATTCAGCACATAGGTACCTAGGATTATGCAACTAGGGTTTCAAGGAACTCCTATGAACTTAATGCACAAACATAACTAGCATAAGTAGTGCATACTTTAGAAATCAGGGTTATGCTCCAGGGCTTGCCTTCTTGCCCTAACTCAGCCTTGGGCTCTTCAAAACTTGGTTCGGGCCTTGATTGCCTTGATCACATCCAACTCAGCAGGAGGGTGTAACATCTGCAGAAATCACCAACTAAAATCACCCGTTAAAAATCGCTTTTAAAATCTTTTTACCGCTGAGCTCCCGGAAATCTAAAACCTTCCCGGCGATTTCGTCGTCCCGGCACCCAAGCCGACAGCCATCATTTTTACCAGTGCTCGTAATTTCCGCCGCGTGCCATCGTCAGACGCCGCGCGCGTGCTCCGACCGCATGCCGCGAACGCCGCCGGTCCCTCTCTTTTTCTTTCTCTTTTTCCCCTCCCCTTTTCTTTTTCTTTTCCCTTCTTCCTTTCTTCTTCTTCTTTCTTCTTCCTCCTTCCCTCTTCCCTCTCCTCCTCTTTCTTCTTCCTGGCACCCGACGTCACCTCCCCCTGGCGCCATTCCTCCTGGCCGGCCCCAACGCCATTACTCCCGGCGCCCTACCCTTCCTGGCGCCATACCCCTCCATCGCCCTGGCCCTCTTGCACACTCGAGCCCGCGCCGCCCGCCTCGGCCCCGCCGACCACGCCGGCGCCCTCGAGCCGCGCGCTGCCCCGCGGCCGCCCCGCGCCCAGCCCCTCCCAGCCCCGCCGGCACGTCTCTGCGTCACCCGCCGCCGGCCCCTACCTCCCCGCCACGGCACGCCACCGGTGCCGTGCCGCCGGCCCTTGCCGATCCCCTACCGCCGGCGCCCTCCCCGCCGCCTATAAAAGCCGCCCGGCTCTCCCCACTCTCCATCCACCAACACCACCACTCACCGCCCCCCCTGCGCCCAGCCACCGCCGCCGCCAGCAAGCCTGCCGCCCGTGCGCCAACCGCCGCCGCCGCCGCCACCGCTTTGACCACCGTCGGCCGCCCCCTTCCATTCTCCAAGCCCCAAGGTAATGGGCAAAATAGGATCTCCACCCCTTCCTCCACTGCCCCCGGCACTCGGCTCGCCGCCGGCGAGGCCCGGCCGGCCGGCCGCCGTCGGCCCCATCTTTTCTCTCTCCCTCTCCAAGT
Organism: Setaria viridis; assembly: GCF_005286985.2. Taxonomy (NCBI): domain Eukaryota; kingdom Viridiplantae; phylum Streptophyta; class Magnoliopsida; order Poales; family Poaceae; genus Setaria; species Setaria viridis. The sequence continues at coordinate 24,496,818 of NC_048263.2, read as the reverse complement.
TCCTGGAGAAGAAGAAGATAAGAATGCCCAGATTTCCGATCCGACCCCCCTTCCTTCTTATTTACAGATTAGTCCTTCCACCACTCTCATAAACCTATTCGCAGATAAGCCCCTCCACCTCCAAAAGTATTCACAAATGGGTCCCTGGTTTATCGCAAATCAGTCCTAAACCTCCTTTTTAAGCCCTTGAACCATGTTTAACTCGTCATTTCGTGCGCCAAACTTCCTCCAATTAATCCCAAATTTTACCACGTCATCCTCCAGAATACTTCCGCCGATCCATATCCAAATTTCCCAAAAATAATCCTTCTACCTATTTTCCGTTCGCGTTTTCTGTTCAGAGCTCAACGGATAAAAACCAACTTTCTTTTATTTATTTGTGTGTCCGTTTGTGTGTGCCGTAGATCGCGGTTTACCCGAGGAGGAGCCTAAGGAGGAGTTTGACCGCGAGCCCGAGCCCGAGGACTAGCAGCACGAGCCGGAACTCCCGGAAGGCTTTGAAGACGGCAAGTCCAATCTCACCCTTTGATGCATACTTAATACCTAATTTTTCGAACACAACCTATTGGCCTGTTTTATAAAATGCATATTGTTTTATTGCAAGACATGGTTGGATAGCCACCCCTTGATTGTTATGAACGTTCCTTGTTATCCTATGGTTGTCTCTAAATATGACCCGCTCTATTTAGGCAATAACCACTACTAGAATGCTTAGGAAATAGCTACTCGACTACAATCATTATTACCAAGGTTTATTTGGAAAATAAATGTGTGTGTGTGTGTGCAATTGGGAAAATGGTTTTCCGGGTTCAAAGGAAAGGAATGTGTAGACGAGATGGATGGGTGTTTCTTGTGTGAAATGCCAGGATGTTGTGCTCGTACCTTAGTGGTTGAGCAATGTCGGGAGATATCCATCTTGTCATGGTTAAGGACCGAGTTGATGTGTCATCTTGCCTAATTCCGCCATCGTGCAACCACTCGACCGTTGTATGGGCAACGGCTTAGTATAAATCCCACTAGCTAAACTGTTAGTCTTCAGGGGAGCTGGTGAGCAACGGGAACCCATGAAAAAGGAGTAAGATCTTGGTGACTTAGGTCCCGGTTACGGTCTCATGGATGAGCCGTGAACCCCTTGGGTGCTTCCGTGAGGACTAGCCAGTATCAGCTAAGGTGGGTCATGACTTTGTTAGGATCTGCACCGGCACTAAGGTGATCGTGCAGCGGTACCCTACTTGTGGGAAAAATGTACAACCTCTGTAGAGTTAAAACCTATCCGGGTAGCCGTGTCCACGGTATTGGATGAGTTACGGCTTGGTCACATAACTAGCACTTGGGCATGGATGGTCACGTGTGTGTGTGTGTGTGTTGGATTTTGGAAGTGTCGGGCAGCTGTGCCTTGCACTATGGCGGACGGGGACTCCGATAGCGATGAAACTTGGATCCTTTGTGTAGGATCAACCCCACTCAAAGTTTCGGTTACTAAAGGAAAGCTTTACGAAAACTCATTTGAAAATAAGCCCATGCATGTGTTGGAAATTTAGCTTTGTCGCAAATGAACTCTAGCCTATCCTTGTTATATCCTGTGCATATACTTGCTTGTATCCCCCTTCGTGGATGGGGTTGGACCTGTTGAGTACGTTCGTACTCACCCTTGCTTTGTTACTACAGAGGAAGACCCGGACTTCATCGCCGAAGACCTTGAGTAGAGGTTGTGTCCACACCCAACGCTACCTGTGGTGTTGGCCTTTCCAAGATGCTGCTGCTGCCGTGTAGTCCCGAGTGCTGTCCTTTGGCAGTCGCTTGGTTAGCCGTTGTTGTTTATTTACTTCTTATTGCTGCGTGGCTCTCACGCCCACTCCCTCAGGAGTTGTACGGTAACTGAATTATCTGTCGAATAAATGTGTTATCAGCCTCCTGGGACTGATATTTGTATCACATTTAGTCTCTACTTATGTGGGGACGCTTCAGGTGGCATCAGAGCCGTTGTTGGCTGTAGGACGCGACCTTAGGACCGGACTAGCCCTTTTTGACCAAAATAAAAGACTTACAAAATTTCTTCCTACCTCTGCTCTATTGCAAAACTGATTTGTGCCCCGGTTCTTTTCCAGATGGACGAAGGGTTGTGGACCCATAGCTGTTGCACGGAAAAGCCCGGTTTCCCCAAGTTATTGCTTGTTTGCCTGAAGCGCCTTGGCATCCGAGAGCCCCCGGAATATTCCAGCAGAGAATACGAGCGCTACGGTATCCCTCAGTGTGAAGTAATCATCCACATTGGAAGGAGTGCTCGCTACCCCAACATTGAGCCGCTCCAAGTATTAGCTATGGGTTTCCGGCACCGAGACACTTACCCAGTAGCGGCTCGAAAGGCTCTTGGTTACCTATGTTAGATGTACGAGATGCACCTCGAGCCCACATCTATGAGATACTTTCCGCCTACCGAAAAGGACCATCCAGGTTGGAGAGCCCGGATGAGAGCTTTGGATGAACATGAACGGCGTGAAGAGGACACCACCGTGTATCACATGGCCGCTTATCTCGTCAGCTTGGATAGACTCTATGATCAGCAGGCCGCAAAGCTAAAGCAACAGGTTCGTCATGTCGAGAGGGCAGAGATTCACATAAGGATGCTCCAAGCAATGCTAAGGGAGGCTAGAGCACAAGTGGCAGCCGCCTGAAGTGCAGAGAGTGCAGCTATGGAAGCCCTTAAGCAAGCTCAGGATCGACATCTCCAAGAGCTTAAGGAGGCGCATCTCAGAGGGATTACCATAAGATGGATGGTCACCTCGGAAGTCGAGGGGTCTCCTTGCTCCGAAGGGAATCCTCTCGCCCTTGAGTACTACAAATGTCACGGCCTCAAAATTCCACCGGTTGCCCCCTTCCTCGATGCTTCCAGAAGAGGCATTGAGCTCATGGTGGGAGAAGCCGCAGATCTCCCTTCTGGGTGCAGAGCATGGAACAAGGATGATGAGACATCCCTCCTCATCCCGTTAGAACACCACTCAGTCCAGGGAGAAGACTCGCCCCGTGAATAGTATGCCCAGACCAGAGTTGCCCAAGGGAATGAAGCCGTCATGATCCGCAGTTTAGAGTTGTACCCCCTTCAGTTGTGTCGTTGTAACCGGTCGTGTAGTACGTGTCTTGGCCTTACCCCAGCAGTGTTGTACCCCCCCCCCCCCCCCCCCCGTGGCAAAATAAATAAAATCGCTTGTGTTTGTTGCTTGTTAGTCTGTGTGTTTGTCGACAGGAGGTGGATTTTGTCTCTTCAAAAATACGAAGTAAAAACCTTAAAGATCACTAAAATCCAAATCCCACTCTCATAAAGTCTCACTCAATCTGCAGATGCCGCCCAAGCGCACCACCATGACTTCCCCAAGTCAGGCCCATGCCACCCCCAGTGCTGAGAGGCAGCCAGAAAGGCAAGAACCGCCTCCAGCAGTGCTTCCTGAGGAGCAGGAAGTGAGCCAGCCAGAAGAAAGGGGAGAAAGCCAAGTGGGAACACAGCAGCCACCGCCCCCACCAGTTATTGATCTGGTTCAAGTGATAAACAACCAGACCCTTCCGCTAGAAGCTCTAGCCAACGCCATTACCCGCTAGAGGCCCCGCGGGCAGAACATGAATGAGAAGTTGACGGACTTCCTTCGGAGCAAGCTACCCACTTTTGGTGGGTTCGTCAACCCTCTGGACGCAGATGACTGGCTGCGCGTCATCCAGAGGAAGCTGGAACCATTTGGTTGAGAGGGCAGGGATAAAGTTCTCTTGGCTGTCCACCAGCTCACTGGAACTGCTCTAGCTTGGTGGGAGAACTACTGCTTTGCCGCCCAGGATGCCTCCACTATGACCTGGGATGAGTTCGTGACGGAGTTCTGTCGCTACCATATTCCCGCAGCCACCATGAAGCGCAAGGCGGATGAGTTTCGCGAACTCCGCCAAGGAAACAGATCTGTGGAAGAGTACACCTTCCAGTTCATGGAGCTGGCCCGTTATGCTCCAGAGGAGGTGGATAAGGATGAGAAGAAGCAGGACATGTTCAAGAAGGGCTTGAACGCGGAACTGAGGACCCTGCTCACTCCCCAGATCTACCCCGACTTCAACACCTTGATGAACATGGCCATCTTGACTGAGAGGGCCAAGGCAGAAGAAAGAAGGGACAACAAGCGCCGGTTCCTGGAGAGCAAGACGCACCAGTAGGACCGATTCCAGAAGCCAAGGAGCTTCAGTCATCCCTTGCCCAGACCCCAAGCTCCCAAACTCAGTCCTAAGCACCCGGTTCACACCAGACCGCTGCCCCATTCAGGAGCCAGAACCCTGCCAAGGCCCCACAGAGCAGCGCCAGCCAAGTCACTGGCAACAATAGGGCATGCTTCAACTGCAGAGAGCCAGGGCATTTCATCGCCAACTGCCCCTATGCCAACAAGCCAGCAGCATCGCCCTTCTCCAACTCAGTAGCTGGGCCCAGGGCAGCATTATCAGGAGCTAACCGAGTGCCAGTCCGCAGCAACAACAACCCCAGCAACAACAATAGCCAGCAGATGAGGCCGCCCCAGCAATCATTTGGACGAGCCCGCGTCAACCACATCGGCGCGCAAGAGGCTCGTGAAGCTCAGGGCATGGTACTCGGTGAGTTTCTAGTCAGCTCAGTCTTGGCAACAATACTTTTTGACTCTGGAGCATCACATTCCTTCATATCCTCAAGTTTTGTGGAGAAACACAATATACCCATAGTACTACTAAAGTTACCGCTATTAACCCGGACTCCTGGAGCCGACATTCGGTGCCAACTAGGTTGTTCCCGGGTAAGGATTAATTTAAGTGGGGTAGGATTTCTAGCGGATCTAGTAGTACTTAAGTCTAAGGGGATAGATGTGATTCTTGGAATGGACTGGTTGAGCCTGCATGACGGTCATATAGGGTGTGCCGACAAGGTAGTGCACCTGACCAATCGGGATGGTGTGCAAGTGACTTGTCACACTCGAGGAAGTGGCCCAGACCCCATGGTGTTTAGCATGGATACCAAGACCATAGAGGAAGTTCCGGTAGTAAGTGAATACCCGGATGTCTTTCCCGAGGAACTACCTGGAATGCCCCCAGATAGGGACATAGAGTTCGTAATTGACCTTGTCCCTGGAACCTCTCCTATAGCCAACAGACCCTATAGGATGGCGGCCTCAGAGTTAGCTGAACTGAAGAAACAGTTGGGAGAATTGCAGCAGAGTGGCTTTATCAGGCCTAGCTCATCCCCATGGGGAGCCCCCGTGCTTTTTGTCAAGAAGAAAGACGGGAGCATGAGGATGTGCGTAGATTATCGCGCACTGAATGAGGTCACCATTAAGAACAAGTACCCACTCCCCAGAATAGATGACCTATTCGACCAGCTGAAAGGAGCCAGGTATTTCTCCTAGATAGATCTGAGGTCAGGGTACCATCAGCTCAAGATCAAGGAGAGCGACATCCCAAAGACGGCCTTTGTCACCCATTATGGTAAATTTGAGTTTACTGTGATGTCTTTTGGATTGATCAATGCACCTGCTTATTTCATGAACCTCATGAACAAGGTGTTTATGGATGAGTTAGATAAGTTTGTTGTAGTCTTTATTGACGGCATACTTATTTACTCCAAGAGTGTTCAGGAACATGAACAGCATATACGGGTGGTGTTAGAGAAATTGAGAGCCCACCGACTCTATGCTAAATTCAGCAAGTGCGAATTTTGGCTTGAGAAAGTGGCATTCCTTGGTCATATCTTGACCGCGGAAGGAGTCGCGATTGATCTAGAGAAGGTTGAAGCTGTCTCCAACTGGCAACAACCCACCAATGTTAGTGAGGTTAGAAGCTTTCTGGGTTTAGCTGGGTATTACAGGAGATTTATTGAGGGATTCTCCAAGATAGCCTGGCCCATGACAGAGCTACTCAGGAAGGATAACAAGTTCACCTGGACCGAGTCATGTGAACGGAGCTTCCAAGAGCTAAAGAAGAGGTTGACGACAGCCCCAGTATTAACCTTACCTGATATCCAGCGAGACTTCGTCATCTACTGTGATGCATCCCGACAAGGATTAGGATGTGTCCTCATGCAAGATGGGAAGGTAGTGGCATATGCTTCCCTCCAACTCAAGCCCCATGAGAAGAATTACCCAACCCATGACTTAGAGTTTGCAGCCGTAGTGCATGCCCTCAAGATTTGGAGGCATTATCTGATTGGAAATAAGTGTGAGATCTACACCGACCATAATAGCTTAAAGTACATCTTCACCCAACCCGATCTAAATTTAAGGCAAAGGAGGTGGTTAGAACTGGTAAAGGACTACAACCTAGAGATCCACTACCACCCCGGCAAGGCTAATGTTGTGGCTGATGCCTTAAGCCGGAAATCCTATGGACAACCCGGATCCAAGAATGCCCGCCTACGAGAAGAAATAGCTCGGTTAAATGTGCACATAGTACCCCAGAATACTAGCCGCAAGCTAAGTGTCCAGCCCACCTTGGAAGATAAAATCCGAGAAGCCCAGGGTTCAGATCAGGACTTAGTAAAAATCCACAAGCAGACCGGAGAAAATAAAGCCCCGGATTTCAGGGTGGACGACAAAGGAACCCTATGGTACAAGGACAAAATTTGTGTCCCCAAGGATGGGAATTCCGGCAGACCATCATGGATGAAGCCCATAATTCGGCATACTCCATTCACCCCGGGTCTACCAAGATGTATATGGACTTAAAGCAGAAATACTGGTGGAATGGAATGAAGGCGGACATAGCTCAATTTGTCGCCCATTGTGATACTTGCCAAAGGGTCAAGGCCGAGCACCAGAAGCCAGCCGGCTTGCTGCAACCATTGCCTATCCTGGTTTGGAAGTGGGATGAGATCGGCATGGACTTTGTAGTAGGCTTGCCCAGAACTCAGAAGGGAAATGACTCCATATGGGTAATAGTGGACCGACTCACTAAAGTCGCTCACTACCTACCCGTACGGACCACTTATGGTGGAGAAAGACTAGCCCGACTCTACGTCGACAACATAGTGAAGCTGCATAGTGTGCCCAGCTGGATCGTCTCGGATAGAGGAACTCAGTTCACCTCTAGGTTCTGGAGAAGTTTGCATAAAGCCATGGGCACCAAATTGGACTTTAGTTCAGCTTACCACCTCCAAACTGATGGCCAAACAGAGAGGGTCAATCAAATCATGGAAGATATGTTGAGAGCGTGTGTCCTAACCTATGGCAAAGATTGGGAACAAAGTTTATCCTATGCAGAGTTCTCATACAACAATAGCTATCAAGCCAGTCTAGGCATGTCACCATTTGAGGCCCTTTATGGTAGAAAGTGCCGGACCCCTTTGATGTGGTCAGAAGTAGGAGAACGCTCCCTAGTCGGACCAGCTTTCATCAAGGAAGCAGAAGACCGTGTGGCAGAAATCTGAGAGAAGTTGAAGGCCGCACAGTCCAGACAGAAGAGCTACTCAGACAAAAGGAGACAGGAATTGTGCTTCAATGAGGGAGATTTTGTCTACCTCAAGGTTTCCCCGATTCGGGGTACTCGAAGGTTTCAAGTACAAGGAAAACTGGCACCTCGGTATATTGGACCCTACCAGGTGTTAAAAAGAGTTGGAGCCGTAGCTTACCGTATCCAACTGCCCGAAGAAATGTCGGACGTACACCCGGTATTTCATGTCTCTCAGCTGAGGAAATGCTTGAGAGTACCGGAGGAACAAGTACCGGTGGAAACAATAGACCTACAAAAGGACCTTCGGTATCAAGAGGTGCCCGTCAAGATTCTAGACACCGTCACCAGAAGGACAAGAAATACAACAGTCCGGATTTGCAAGGTACAATGGAGTAGGCATGGCGAAGAAGAGGCCACATGGGAACACGAGGATGCGTTGAAGAAGGAATTTCCCCACCTTTTCAGGACTCAGTCGAATCTCGAGGACGAGATTCAATTTAAGTGGGGTAGGTTTGTAACATCCGCGGAAATCACCAACTAAAATCACCCGTTAAAAATTGTTTTTAAAATCTTTTTACCGCTGAGCTCCCGGAAATCTAAAACCTTCCCGGCGATTTCTCCGTCCCGGCACCCAAGCCAATAGCCATCATTTTTACCCGTGCCCGTAATTTCCGCCGCGTGCCGTCATCAAATGCCACACGCGTGCTCCGACCGCGTGCCACAAACGCCGCCGGTCCCTCTCTTTTTCTTTCTCTTTTTCCCCTCCCCTTTTCTTTTTCTTTTCCCTTCTTCCTTTCTTCTTCTTCTTTCTTCTTCCTCCTTCCTTCTTCCCTCTCCTCCTCTTTCTTCTTCCTAGCACCCGACGTCACCTCCCCCTGGCGCCACTCCTCCTGGTCGGCCCCAACGCCATTACTCCCGGCACCCCACCCTTCCAGGCGCCATACCCCTCCGTCGCCCCGGCCCCCTTGCACGCTCGAGCCCGCGCCGCCCGCCTCGGCCACGCCGGCGCCCTCGGGCCACGCGCCACCCCGCGGCCGCCCCACGTCCGGCCCCTCCCGGCCCTGCCGGCACGTCCCTGCGTCGCCCACCACCGGCCTCTACCTCCCCGCTCCCGGCCCCTACCTCCCCGCCATGGCACGCCACCGGTGCCGTGCTGCCGGCCGCCGCCGGCCCTTGCCGGTCCCCTACCGCCGGCGCCCTCCCCGCCGCCTATAAAAGCTGCCCGGCTCTCCCCACTCTCCATCCACCAACACCACCACTCACCGCCCCCCCATGCGCCCAGCCACCGCCGCTGCCAGCAAGCTCGCCGCCCGTGCGCCAACCGCCGCCGCCGCCACCGCTTTGACCACCGCCGGCCGCCCCCTTCCATTCTCCAAGCCCCAAGGTAATGGGCCAAATAGGATCTTCACCCCTTCCTCCGCGGCCCCCAGCCCTCGGCTCGCCACCAGCGAGGCCCGGCCGGCCGGCCGCCGCCGGCCCCATCTTCTCTCTCTCCCTCTCCAAGTTCCTGGAGAAGAAGAAGATAAGAATGCCCAGATTTCCGATCCGACTCCCTTCCTTCTTATTTACATATTAGTCCTTCCACCGCTCTCATAAACCTATTCGCAGATAAGCCCCTCCACCTCCAAAAGTATTCACAAATAGGTCCCTGGTTTATCGCAAATCAGTCCTAAACCTCCTTTTTAAGCCCTTAAACCATGTTTAACTCGTCATTTCGTGCGCCAAACTTCCTCCAATTAATCCCAAATTTTACCACGTCATCCTCCAGAATACTTCCGCCAAAGGTGTCGTGTTTAACACGTATTTCCTCACCAAGTTTGATCTTTGTGCTTGCATTTCCAAAAATAAAAGTTGGAGTTCAAGGTGTGGGTTATAAATCTTATAAAGGCTGACATATGAGGAACTTGATGGATTTGGAATTAGGATTGCGGGAATTTTAGCGAACGTTGGTCAAAACTATTTTTTAATTTGACTTGAAATTTGACCGAACTTCTACTCAATTTGTCGAGTCTTTCCACTTCCAAATCAAGAAAGTGCAAATTATTAAAGTTGCTCCATTTGAAAAGGTCTATCACTTTTGTATTGACCAAAATTTTAGTTCTTATATAAAATTTGTTTTTATTGGCCTCGCTAGTGATTATCAACATAAACGAGTTTTATCACTTGGTCAAAATCTAAGGTGTTTTTTTTGGATCTTAACTCTTAGCAATTTGGAGTTATCTTTGATTTGCTTCTTAATCACCATGTTGATTATTTAATTTTGGTTCTTAATTACTCAGGCTGTCACATTTGGTTAGTGGGGCTCGTCGAGATCAGGAACTCGAAGGTAAACGCAGACACATGATTTAGACCGGTTCGGGTCGCTAAATAGCGTAATACCCTACGTCCTGTGTGTTGGTTGGATTGAATTGCTTTGGAGGGGGTTCCTGCCTCAGCTCATATTCGGGGGCAGGGTTACAGGTTGGTTACAGGAATACTAGTCGGATTCGAATAGATGAGTTCTACTCTTATTATTAAGTACTTTTCTAATTCTCAACTAGTTCCCGTCTTTCCATGTAGACTACACCGTCTTGCGCCATAGTCCTATTGGCGCGACTAACGTCCGTCTTGGAGTTGCTGGTGGTGTCGACTTTGGAGTAAAGGATGACAATGATGATATTTCCGACACTTCCAATTCTTTCTTAATAGTTGAAGCTTCAATCTCTAACTTTCTTGCTTTTGCTAAACGTCTTCCTTTCCTGTAAAGTTTGCCTGTAAAGTTTTTCTGGATCATCCACAAAATTATTCGGTTTGTTGGAGAGGTAGCCATCCATCTCCTGTTAGAGTTAGTGAAAGCAAACACATATATACAAGAACTAGATTGAACTTTTGATTGAGATTGAACAAAAATAAAAAGATTAAAAAGAAAAGACTGAAAAATCATGAACAAAAAGTTATATCTACAGATGAATAGTTAAACTAGAACTTGACAATTAGTTACCCGGCAACGGCGCTAGAAAAGCTTGTTGACAGTTGTTAGCACGCCAATTTGTGAACCGCAAGCGCACGAATCAGTTGTAGCTCTTCCCTTAGAGTACTCCCCCAAGTTTTATCAATCTGTGGAACTTATAGCACAAGATCCATTTCAGCTAGCATTGTTAGTATGAACTTGGTGTTGATGAGTGATTCAGATCCAATCTATTAAGCATGTACGGACAGATAACAGATAGAGTAGAGGTAACCAATCTAGAGCAACCTAGACTATGCATATGTTGTAATTCTGAGCATGGATAGAAAAGCAACACATATATGATCTTAGTAAAAAGCATCTTTAAATCTACACCTTCGGTCTGGCTTCCGAAATCCCCCACCTTACACAAGAAAGATCTTGTCACAATCACATGCATCAGCGCAAGCAGGCCAAGGACACAATCAAAAGAACATGTTATACTCATTGGTAGATCAGGCATGCAAATCCGGTCACCACGACCACAAGAACACCCTAAGAAATCTATCATTGATCATAAATTGAAAAGCAAGCAAACCTGAAAGAGCATAAAACCATAGAATGGGATACTTAGATCGCTAAGAATATGAACACATCTATTACTTCACTATGACTGATTGTACATCACAAGATCACCACCGGGATCCTACCTTGATCTTGATAACTCCTAGCTCTAGAACTTCGGCGTGGATCTTCCTCGCAGGGTGATCACGCCGGCTAGGGTTTAGCTATGCTAATCTCTAGACAACTGCATGGCCCTCGGCTCTCCAAAGTGGTATCTCTCAAGCTCTTTCTGCTTTCCTACTGCTTCACATCGAGTACGTCATCTTGGATATGGTGCTCGATGGATTTTTGGGGTATTTATAGTCTGGAGAGCACGTGGTAAAAATTGGAAGGCGAGGAGGCAAAGGAAACCCCTAGGCCGATCGGTCTGGGCCTTCCTTTTGCACTCTTGCTTCCTGCTTCATCCCCAAGTCTTCTTCGATGCTCTGAAGTCTTATTTTCACTTGCATGTGGGCCTGGCACGTCGATAGCTTCAGGATGAGATTGATCTTTGATAACTTTCCCAATCTTCGCTTGACCCTCTTTGATCCCGAACTGATCCTTGCCATATCTTCACAAACTTAGCCCTTAAGTTATCTTGGAGGATTGCTTGCCAAAAACGAGCTTGAGAGGGGCCCATGGGACCTTGGGCGGATCGGATTGGGCCCCTATAGGCAGATCGGCTTGGGCCCCTATAGGCCGATCGTCCTAGGCCCTTCTTGGGCCCATTGGCCTTGGCCTTCGTCTAGTTCGTTGCTTGTTTCAGGCTTTATCCAAAAAATGTACATTTAGGTCCAATTTCCTGCAAAAAATAGAATATCCTCCAAAATATGTTGCATATGTGAAAATAACTGGTTTATTAGGTATGATCAATAGTTTAGGTATTAAATTCATGTCATTACTAAAGATAAATAGGGGTAAAAGTGTGTCAATAATAAGCGTCAACAATCCCCTTGGAACTGATTTCAGTGGTAATTATCCCATAGTCCAATATGTAGATGATACTCTTAATAATGCCGGCTGAAGCGACACAATTGTTCTGTCTCAGGGGTTGCTCAGATAATTTGCTGATTCCACTTGTCTGAAAGTTCTTGGTGCCCATCAATATCAGTGATGAAAAATGCTGATGAGCACCGAACGTGGATGCCCTAAATTTTACCCTTCTCTTTCACGGTACCGATAGAAGGCAACAAGTTATCTTAACATATCAGCAAAAAAAATAGGAAGTCTCTCACAGCAGTAGGTAATTAAAGAATATATCAAGCACAGCAACACAATTCAACTATCCAGAACTATCGTTGGCAAAAAGCAGCAACAAGCAAATAAAACTTCCTCTGACAAGGACAAGTAATAGATGCAAACCAGATCATAGAAATCCTTCCACCCATGCTCCTGTTAAAGCTCGATCAGAACACAGGGGACTTTAATCCCAGCACGTGCCAGGCCAAGATGACTAGAACACGATCTTCCAAGGAACGGCAGCAGCTCTTCAATGGATAACAGAGGGGATCGCCCTCTAAGGTTTGAGGAGGCGACGACCTTGCAGGCAAACACCGAAACAAAAACCAAATACTCCTATACACGGGATGATGCCCCCAGGCCTTATGGCTCGTAGGCAGGCCGACTTTGACTCAACTCAAGTCCATCTTAAACCAGAATATAAAAGAACCGAACGTAAAATGCATAAAATGCATGTGCACGTGTATGTTACAAGAACAGACTTAACCTTTGCTACTAAACAAACTCATGTCCACGAAGAAATAATAAAATATTGCGGCTCCATTGCTAAAGATAATACTTGACTTAAATAAACATACGTTTACCTGTAACATGTATGGCATCTTTCACGTTGCATCATTCTTACCTCCTGCTTATGCAAATTAGCTCCAATAATATTAACTTGCACAGCACAGTATCACCAGGATGGTATTATTGTTTGGCTTCCCATCAATAGAAAATGAACCAAATTTAATAGGCCAAATATTTGTAGGATTCTGTAAAATAACACCAGCTGAAATATTTGATTGTTTGATGGTCACATCAAGTGCAATCTGCTTGCCCAAACCTTGGGTTGTCAAATTGGGAAGATGCATTTCACCTATTTAGGCTTACCATTGGGCACAACCAGACCTGCAGTGGAGGAGTTTCTTCCACTTAGCCAAATTAAGCAGAGAATGATTGGCATTAACAGATTTCTCACATACTCTAGCAGGCTCATTCTTGTTAACTATGTCAACGCAGCAATGCCCACCTTTTATGCATGTACTCTAAAACTTCTAGCTCCAATCATCAAGCAGCTAGAGTCATATATGAAGAGTGTGCTATGGAATGGAGGAGATGTCGAAAAAAAGGGTGGCTGCCTAGTAGCCTGGACCACTGTCCTGCTGGACCAATGCTTGTAAGCCAAAAGACCAGGGTGGTCTTGGCATCACTGATATCAAAAGCTCATAACAAGGCTCTTTTTCTCAAGTTCCTGCATAGGTTCTACAATAAAGTTGCTCTCCCTAGGGTTGATCTCACTTGGAAATGTTTTTACAAAAGAGGTGCCCCTCCTCATGCCTGAAGCTCAGTCGGTCCTTTTTGGTGGCGTGACATCATGTCTCTTGCTGCTGACATCATGAATATAGATCCTTGAATTGCTCACATAGGGGATTCAATAACTTTATGGAATGACTCATGGGAATCTTGGGTTGCTTAAACAACGCTTCCCACAACGCACTCCTTTGCAAAAAAAAAAAGGTTGTTCTGTTCAAAGTTTTCTTAGGGGACCAATAGCTCCAACTCCTGGTAAGCTCTCTTCTTGGAGGCATATGATCAATTAACAGCTCTATCGCAGCTCCTGAATAACTTTGTCCTTAACCCCAAGCTCAACAATGATTGGTCATATGTTTGGGGCTCTAATGTTTTCTCCTCGAAAAGGGCATATCTTCACCTGATAGGTGTACAGCCCTGCTCCCCTCTTTTCAAGTGGATGTGGAAATCTTGTGCTAGGAGCAAGCACAAGTTCTTCTTTGGCTTTTGCTGAGAGATCGCCTCAATACTAGAAACTTGTTGAGGAGAAAGCACATGCATTTGGATGATTATTCTTGTGTCCTCTGTACCTCAAGGATTGAAGAAGATTTGATGCATCTCTTCTTCACCTGCTCTTTCAGTCAAAGCTGTTGGGCAATTCTAGGGATTAGTTGGGACTAGTCCCTTCCCCCCTAGAAATGATCCTTCAAGCCCGGTTGGATTTTAGGAAATTGATTTTCAGAGAAGTGGTTTTTGTGCCAGTTGGTGTATCGGTGTCACTGCAATGATATTATCTTTGATAATGGGAGTCTCTCTTTAGCCAGATGGAAGGTTTGGTTTTGCAGATGAAATGGCTCTGGTTACTCTTAGAGCCAAGCCGAGGGTGAAGCTTGTGTTAGATAATTGGATGAGTAGTCTACCTTTTTTATATGTCTTTTTTCCTTTTGGAACTTGGAAGCTCTGTAACCCCTCTACATATTTCGCCCTTTATATTAATGGAAACACATAGGTAGGAGCTCCCCTACCGATCCGCTTAGAGAAAATAATGTTGCTAATCACTTCTTAGCCACGTCTTACATTGAGTCATCACTGTAACACTTTGGCATGAATCGATTCCGTTAATTTCCTAGAAAATTTAATGTGAGTCTTATATTTTTGACTCATTACATCGCTAAAGCAGTAATTAGTCAAATAATTATATGACATAAACGGCTAGATGATACTAAACCATTATTAAGTCAGGGGGAGATGATTAGTGTACCGATATAATTAATTAAGGAATCAATTTGCACTAATTAAAATATAAGAGATGAATGTCACACTTTCAAAATAGATAAGGGATAAAAATACATTTTTCCTAAGTATACTGTATTTAGAAAAATGTATGCTGCAGATACATAATACGTGTTGTGTTAAAAAAATGGAAATACCACAATTGTCACCTCAGCCCCTCCACGGGAACCAGTTTTGGCCGCGGGACCGTCGGATCCTGCGAGCGGACGCGTGGCGCGAACCAGAGCAGGGCTGCCCCGGACGCCGTTTGCAGGCGGGTTGCATCAAAAAAAATTTCCCCGTCCATCAGTCCAGTTCGTTTCTCCTCTCTTCGACTCCTCCCACCCATTCCTCTCTCCTCGTCGTCGGGGAGGAGGCGTGCCTACTCCTCCGTTCTCCCGTTCGTTCATCCCCTTCTCTCCCTCTTCCTGGCGGCTACGACTGGGCGAGCGGCGCCAGCTACGCCACGCCGGCGACGAGTATCCACCAGGTACGCCTTTCCCTTCCATTCCCTTCACTCTCTGCGAAACTGAGCTCCCCAAACCCTAGTGTAACCTACTTTTTACTCGGATCTGACCCAGTTACAAGTATATACGTGTGTATTATATCCACACTTACTTCGATTGTTTGCAAAACATTATCGGGTGTACATATGCACGCCCATGTCCTATACTGGATCTGCCCCTGCCATCCGGTCTGGTTCCTGTAAACAATTTAAAGCAATGTTCCGACTGGATGAGTGATCACTTGATAGCTCCTGTTTTAGACCAAAGGCTTTTGACTTTATAGCTCCTGTCGTGCGACAGTGGAACTGCAGCTACCAGTGTAGATATGTTGTTCTTAGCTAATTTATATCAATTTAGTTCGCGCACATTTTTTTGCGTACTACATTGTAAGCAATTCCAGACAATTTCTGATAGATTCTAGAGATGACCAGCTTTTCTAGTTCTTTGTTTGATTTTAAGAAGATACTGAATAGAAAACGAAGTGCTGCAGGAAGGCATTAAGAAATTTTGCAAGTTGATTTAGACAATTGTGCACTTACATAGTTAACTTAGCAAAATACCTGTTTTGGTAGATGCCCGCATGCATACCCCTTTACCTTACATTCTTGTATGTATCCCAGTCGCTCTTATGGAGAAGGAAGATACAAAGAAGAAAGAGGCTGATGACTCCACTCCTCAGCGTCGCCGCAAAGTCAGTATTTCCGTAATTATGTGATTTTTTTCATGCATGAGTTAATGCTTTCTGGTGCTTACCTTTGCTTTACCTTTCTGTAATGCAGGCTGGACTTAAATTTGCACCCAAAGTTCTTCCTAAGAAAGACCCAAAGATCATCCCTAAAACGTAAACACCTCTATGTTTTCTATTCTCCTATTTACTCTTATTTAGTTTGCTAGATTATATGTTGAATGAAAGTTATGGTGGATCCTACAGGGAACCACAAGAGGAGAACAAGGCCCTGACAATTGATAAGAAACTGATGTCTGGACTTGGGAGCTTGCAGGTACTTAAGCATCTAGTTTTCTATAAGCTTGATTCAGTAGCATATAATTCCTAGCTTCATATTGCAGAGCAGTTATGGCCCAGGAAGTGGAACTAAGGCTGAGAAACAAGGTGATTATTATTTCAATCATCTGTTCCTTATAATAATCTTCTTAACCTAGTAAGGACTCGATCTCATACTCCATATTTCTCTCTCCAGTGGGAGTTAAGTTGATTAACTCATCAATCAACTTGAGCTGCTGTCAGAATAAACCTCCTAAAGTTCTAAAAGCACAGCCTACTTTCAGTAGGAGCATAGGATGCTAGTTGGAAACTTGTGTGATTCTTGTTGTAGTTTTCATAACCAACTTATAACATATTGCTTTATTTCTCATTTTCTCCATCATGACACAGGAACCCCTGTCCAGGTTGCATTTGGACGAGCAGACCCTTCAATTGCAAGAACTTTTCCCACTCGAAGAAGCTTTTCATCAGGTATAGCTTTGCACTTCCATTTGTTTCATGCTTAATGTTTTCACAAATCAGATTAATGTGTTCTTCAGGTTGGCAAAGAAAATTGTACTTGTTATTAGTAGAGTCCGTGCCATCTGCTTTTATTTCTTAAGCATCATGCAATTGTGTAACTGAAAAAGATAGTTATATAGTTTGTTCCATGTGTATCCAGACGTATCTGCTGTAAAATTACCCAAGGAGCACGATGAACCATGGGTGAGTAGATACATCAACAACACAAACATGGTGTGCATTCTTTTGTCGTTGATTTCATCTGTTAGTAACTTCTGCAGGACTACAACTGCACCGATTATCCTGTTACTCTACCACTGAGAAGGCCCAACTCTGGAAATGCAGGTTCTCTAGTTCTTGTTTCTTCTGTGTTTTGTGGCATAATGCACAGTGGGTCACTCTTTGTCTGGTACTCAATAGCGTTCCATTGTATAAAACAGAAATTCTTGATGAAGAGGAATTTGGGCATTCATCCGGCAGAGCCCAAGTTAGTGAACTGAGTGCAGCTGAAGAACTTGGTCTGATGGTATGTATACCATATTGCATCGTCCTAACTTACTTAATTGTGTTTCACATCAAAAGCAAAACTCACATGTTAACTGAACTGTTATTTCATAGTATCCAGTCTTGTATATGTTTTCTTTTGTCAGAATTATCTTATGTCTTATATTGATTGATTTTCTTATCCTGACAGCAAAGGGTAGATACGCCGCAGTTGCTCTTCTTCCAGTTTCCTACAACTCTTCCTTTACCAAGGCAGGCTGACCCAGAAGCTGGCACAAATATGAATATGAATGCAAAATCCATGGGGGACAACAGGAAGAGGCGTCTCGACTCAATCCATGGCTGTGGTCTGAAAGAGCTCCCAGATGGCTTCATGGGGAAGATGCTCGTGTACAAGAGTGGTAAAGTGAAGATGACGCTCGGTGATGTGCTCTTTGATGTAAGTACTAAAAACCATAAATTTCTGCATGGTGCATTTTATTTCTTTTTCCCCTTCATGATGGGCTCAAAATCAACATATTGTACAGGTTTCAGCTGGCTCGAATTGCATGTTTCCTCAGGAAGTTGTAGCAATTAACACTAGGGAGAAGCACTGCTGCGGCATAGGGGAGATCGGAAAGCGTGCAATTGTAACACCTGATATCAACTCTTTGCTAGAATCTATTGAGATTTGATAAGATGGAGTAGCCTGTGGGGTGTTACGAATGGGTAAATCTAGGTCCTGTTGCATGTTATGGTTGGTGGAAATGTTTAGAAGTACCTCAGCGGTGGTCGCAAGTGGGTCGATGCTGCTGCAACCATGTGAAGACTATGGAGTTGCAAATCTGCAGGAGTAGAGCTAACTTTTCTGATTTCAGATGTAAATGGCAAAGGAATTGTTTTGCTTGTTTACTTTGACCCCCTGTTTTCACCTAACAATCGGAACACTTGACTGATGTCAGGAGTTCACGGCAGTTAAAGGAACATTACATTCTGTTTTGGTCCATTTTGTCCATGAATGAAGGAAAACACGTGGTTCTTGACGGGAATTGCAGCGTATGAACACCTTGCATTTTCATATGGTAGGGCATAGGGATGCACATTGTGCGCTTCAATCATGCATGTCATTTGAACAAGACCATATACATGTATATGGTTTTGTATGTTATTTACGTACAATGTCTCTTCTTGTGAAAATGCGTAACGGCTATCATGAATATGTGGAGCTGAACGCGAAAACTAAGCCTCATCTTATTTCTAACACCACTACAATACGCCATTCTAGTTTTTTGCATTACTCGTTTATTATTCCCTATTTCTACACGCTATTCTAGTTCCTTTGGGTATGCCAATTTGAAATTCGTAGTATGACACGAGCTGCACAACGCAATTCGTCGGGCAAGCATTCTGAGTAGCAAGAGGCAGGCAAAAGGAAGAGTTATTTGGCTATGCCATGTGTGCCGGCTACAAAGAAAGTAGTGGTGGCGATAGCAATAACCTGGCTCCCCCGCCTTAAGTTTCTTGCCATCGTGTTAACCAGGCGTTGCTAGGTAAGGAGAAGAACATCATCCTCACAAAGAACAATGATCAAATATTTTCCTTTTGTCAGATGCAATTCAAACCATACAACGAAGTTGTCTGGGATACAGCATCTGACAGCAACCAAGTTGTAATTGTTGTGGAGAAATCACCATGACGTACAGCAAGGCAACAAAAGGTGAGATACCGAGAAATCTTCATTTGCTCTTGTGAAACGAGAACGTGCTCAGGGAACTACATCCCAACTAGTAATATCTGGAGGAGAAAATGAACAAAGTTTCTGCTGCGCTCTCTTTTACAATTCTGAGGCCGGCTAGCAATGATAGGAGTCAAAAATTTTGCATCCAATTATTTGGAAAACCAGGACAACAATTGCAGCCCAGCAATGATGCAAGAAACTATATGTCGAGGAGCAACCTCCGCGGATCTTCAACTACATCCTTGATGCGGCGCAGGAATAGAACAGCTTCTCTGCCATCGACCAACCTATGGTCATATGTCAATGCAAGGTACATCATTGGTCTCGCAGTAATCTTGCCATCCACGACCATGGGGCGCTGAACAATGGAATGCATCCCGAGGATTGCTGACTGCATTGATGTAAATTGTGTTGAAGTTGGTATTCTCTCACAGAAATTAACGAGAAGCAATTTATAGGCAATCAAAAAAGGAAACCTGTGGGGGGTTGATGATCGGCGTGCTTATAAGGCTTCCATAGACACCACCATTTGAGATGGTGAAGGTCCCCCCTGCCATCTCATCAATTGAAAGTGCTCCCGCATTTGCTTTCTTAGCAAGGTTGTTTATCCCCTTCTCAATATCCGCGAAGTTCATCCTGTCAGTATCGCGAATGACAGGCACAACAAGACCCTAAGACAAAGAGGCATCCATATGAAACGATTACACCCAGATACAGAACAAAAGATAGCTAGAGCATTCAACCAAAGACTAAAAAGGTGTCCATACCTTGGAAGTGCCAACGGCAACACTAATGTCAATGTAGTCTCTGTATATGATGTCATCACCATCAATGACAGCATTAACAACTGGCTGGTTTTGGAGGGCAGAAACAGAAGCCTGCAAAAGCAACTGGGATAAGCACTGCAAAATCCAGTAACGTATAGTTTAAACAGCCCATCAAATTGTCATCACCTTGACAAAGCAGGACATCAGACCCAACTTGACACCGTGCTTCTCAACAAACTTGTCTTTGTAATCAGAACGCAGCTTCATCATGTTAGTCCTAAAGAATAACACACACAATGATCAAACAGACAAAATAATAAGGAACTGTGTTCAGTAAAAGGAAAGTGCGATCAGTTGAACATTTAAGAAAAAACACAGATAGATGGGGGCTCAGTTGAACAAGAACATTTGTTAATAATGATCATGCTAACCTAACGACATGAAGTAGAGGCAATATTAAGTTACACAACTATCAAAGGGTCAGTTGGGATTTCAAAACTGCCTGTCTAGCGTAAATATAGGCTCAAGTCAGGGTGAGAAGCAACAATAACATCCTAGAGAATAGCTTGGTTATGCACTTACATGTCCACTTCGTTGAATGTAGTCAACATTGCAAAAGTGTTTTGCGAATCCTTCAAACAGTTTGCAATACGCTTCCTGAGTCTTGGCATGGGTACCTGCAATTATAATGGTTAAACACTGTGGACAACTCATAATATATAGTTCGATAACATAGCATACCAATTATATGAAATCATGTGATGGATACAGACTTACCCGTCTCTCTCTTTCCTTTGGAGGGAGCAGGGGTTCTGAAGGGGAGGATTTTAGTGGTGGCATGGTTAATTTTGGCTCCTGCTTTTTGACGGGTTCTACTTTTGGTGATTTCTCCTCAACCTTGTTTTTCTCTGCAGGAGGTGGTGGAGGGGTCTCCTTCTGGGAGGCCTCTTCAGGTGGTGAAACATGGGCCTCATTTGGAATAGCAGACTTAGATATGACAGCAACCTTTGTACCAGGAGTAACAGTGTCGCCTTCACTAGCAATGAACTGCAAAGCACCGATACTGTGAGAAACATAGCTGTGCTACCAAATAACCAGTTGGCAAGTTCTAGGAAAGTTCATAAACATGGAGATCACAATGATGGAAAGGCATTCACCTTTTCAATAACGCCGGCTTCTGGACTGGAAACATCTATTGTAACCTAAAAACCAAAGGGGAAATTTTCAATTCAGTGAAGTTCCAGAAGTATATAATACAATTATACAAAACTAGCTTGTAAGAGAAGTATATCACCTTATCAGTTTCAATCTGTGCTATAGGCTCATCAGCTTCAACTCTGTCTCCAGGTTCTGAAGGGGACAACATGTCATTAACAAGGAGAAGGAAGAGAGGGAGCGAGGTTGGAAGTGCATACTCTTTAGGAAGTTGGCAAGGGTTCCATCAGTTACTGATTCACCCATAAAAGGCACAACAGCTTCAACCAAATCACCTTAAGAGGAAGAAAGAAAGAGTTTAGGAAGTATTCATCTGGAATCTATTTACAAATTATTTGTGTACTCTACATGACTGATAAATGTACCATTCTCTGATGCAAATGATCTACTCCAAAGTTGATAATTTGGAAGGAAATTGCGTTCACTAAGAAACAAATAGAAGTCACATTTTAGTCAAAAAAAGATGGTTTTCACTAAAGTGACAAAGAAGCATGCAGTCTGCTACTTACCGTGTTGGCTTTGAATATTTATGAACACCTGCCACAAAGATTGCCAAAAAAACATTAGATCCTATGACAACTAATAATAATCAACATCTACATGACTAGATCCAGTTACCTTCGAGGAGCTGAGTGCTGAAATGTCTGACATGGCTGCAACTTCGTAAAATGCATATTGTCTGCAAGCAGCATTCAAGCAGCATTATATCAGCCAACAAAAATGCACAAAAACAAAACATATATGTTGTGAAAACAAAAGAAAGAATAATGCACAAAGTTTGAATTTTATACTAGTTGAAAATGGAAAACTAATCTTCTGTGGAAGGTGTGAACAAATAAGCAATAATACAGAAATTTGCATGTTCATTCTCAGATTAAGAAGGGAAAACAAACTGATACAGTGTAGTCCAAGATGTCGACTTCTATTTGCCAATAAATGTCGTTTTTGGTTGTCAACGAAGCATTTTCCCACAAATAACAATATTGATTGTACCATGCAAGTGGTTTTAGAGAGATAATTAACATTCGATATGGGATAACAGATTAACAGTAAACTACGTGAAGAGCGAGATGTCAGTGGCATATCAGCTTTCAACTCATGATCTATACCCAACTAACCAAGCCAAGCAAGACCATTTGGAAAATGAATTCAAGAATTTGACAGAAACACACCTGCAGCCAATTTCAGTTTCATAGCATGTCAAAATTTCACACTGAAAGATTCATCAACATTCGAGCCGGCCATCAAACACTAGCAAAATATTGGCAGATCACCGCTAAGTAATTGCAAAGCTCATCAGGGATCCCCTAGATTGTACCAAATTACAAACCCAACTCGCCGGTTTAGACCGTAAGCAAGCAGCTACAAGATAACAAATCGTCGGAGGCAATTCCAATGCTTGCTTAGCGATCCCTCTGCTCGCCTAATCAGCATTACGCGAGGCAAGAAATTCTTTCATGCGCCTAGCACCCATACAGCGATCAAAATCGCCTGAAGGGATCAGCGGAATCAAACCATTCAACGCTACTCGATTGGAGATGATCCAGCCCCAACCATCACAACAGATCAGCCCACGAGATGAGAGATAAAGAGAGGATGTCCCATACAGCGGTGGGGCGGCGAAGGAGGAGGCGGGAGGCGAGGCGTGACGCCATCTGATTCGCCGGAGATGGACGAGGGCCGATGTCTCAGCGATCTGCTTTCTGTTAACGCGAGAAAGAAAGGGGGTGGCAGCCGATGGAATATTTCTGTTTTCTCTTTCCCTTTTTATTTTATTATTTAATTAATTACCTTTTCGCTTTTTTATTTCGTATAAAGGGATTTATTTGGAATGGAGCGGAAATTTAGGATGTTTGTTTCCTTGCCTAGCAAGACTAATTAAGAGAACAAGCAATTTGTTCGGTTTAAATTTGTGATTGTGTGTCTCACCATGTCTACCATTTAGATGTCTGATTGAGTTATTATATATTAAAAAAAAGTACACAAACAGGTTAGGTGTGCACATTTAGATACATCGTCTTTCAAATTTCTTATTTTCTCATTTTAGACATTCAAAGTTTATTCGCGAGACATTGTGTCTGCAACTCAATCGTAGAGGTTAATAGAGGTGGTAGCTCACATATGTTCCTACTATTAGGAAAATATAGAACCATATGTAACCGCATGACTTATTATTCTGTATATATGGAATCTAGCTACTATGCAAGCAGTTGAAATTCGTAACGTCACACGGTCTTGTCGCTTCAAATGTATGCTACCCACTCCATTTCAAATTGTAGGTCACTTTGACTTTTTTAAGTTTATATATATTATACATGCACTATATCTAGCAAAATAATCTAACAATTTCGAACGGAGGGAGTATATTATTGTCTGAGAGAGTATAGTATTGTCTGAGAGGAGCAGCTCACTGCCAATAAGACAGTTCGACATAAATTGAGGAAGAGCAAACACCGAGGTAGAAGCTTGCACATCTGAAACACCAGCATCGATGTGCTTCACAACATACCTTCAGGTTTCTCACTCTTAAAAAATGCTCTATCAAAGTTTAAACAGTCACAGAAAAAACGTAATGACCACCAGAATACGGTGATGACATATGAAGAAAAAACAAAAAAGATTTGGATTGATTAAGATTGAAAGTGATAGGCTCATGCACACCAAAATAATATAATTAGACTACAAGAATTTATATAAAAGAAGTCCATTTCTCCAGCAATAGAACCAGCCGATAGCTCTGGAATCTGCATTTGCCATCATCACAGACCTGCAATTCCATTACCACTGGCATCTGAACATTGACCGCAACAAAAGTTTGACGATCCATTAATCTGAATGTGTCTTTAACAGATGCCGAAACATGTGGGACATGAACTCCAACAGAAACCCCGGACATTTGCATTGGAGCATTTATCACGAATCTTAGGCCTCCAGCCCAAAAACTGCAGTGTTGAAGCAAATATATAGCACCTAAAGATAGTGGTGACATCTGATGGTGTAGTAAACTGTGTGTACACTGAAGTGCACGCAATATTCTTGGTATAGTAAAACTGTGTGTACACTGATCTTAAGTGCACGCATCATTCTTTTCAAAAGCAAGTTATTATTCAGGGCTATCTATCTACTTGCAGGTGTTCACTGGATAATAAATCCAGATAGTTATAATGGTCAAAATCATGTATTTACTAATTAATCAGCAATGAAACCACCATTGATACAACTTTCTTTAAGGCTACGTCATTCAGTATGTTGCAGACACATAGTTTCTCCTTAATTTTTTTATATTTCAGTATTATCGATCCTTATGGATTCATCAGCACTTAGAGTAAAATGTGCATCACTGCTTTCCCCAAAGAATAAACTGCCATGGTACACCACTGGTTTAAATCAGCCTTCTCAGCAAGAGCTATCAAATATTATAAAGCTAGATATAGAAACATATTAAACAGCAGCAACCCAACAAAGCTTTTTAGTCCCAATCAAGTGTTAAAAAGGTTAGAGTAACCCTTTGAAGTTGAAGTACCTGCCAACTTGCTAACTCCTCTTCCTAAGTGCTGACATAACTAACAAAGTCACAAACATCTCTTTAGCAACCAATTGGGAAGGCCTCAACTATAACACTGATCACCTCATTCAAGAGGTCGGCAACATGCTAACAGGGGAGGCACAGGACATGTAACAATGTTCCATATTTAATTTCCAGAAGGGTAAGAGATGAAGACATCAATGAAGCAAAAGGATGTGCTTGTTTCGGTTTTTGGTTCAGTTTTCCCACGTAACATTCACTACTTCTCTACAAACAATTAATTAATCTCAATTTTCCATGTTTTTTCTAATTACTGGACATATCTAGGTGACACGACAAATAGAGGACCATATATTTAAATAGCAGAATAGAGCTCAAAGTTTACAGCCATCCAAAGAACATAACTGTTTCTCCAGCATAACCAAGGCATTGACAAAACTACTCTACGAGAAGTTAAAGAACATAACTGTTTCTCCAGCATAACCAGGGCATTAACAAAACTACTCTACGTGACATTCACGATGAGAGACAATCGAGCAGAGCACTGAAATACCAATTCTTAGGGAGCAGTATTCTTCATTTGCTTAGTTAAGCACCGGGAAGACTGGAGGCCAAACCATCGTAAGGGGACGGATAAAGTCTTCTGTCATCCTCAAACCCACACCCACCCTCTCAACAGCCCTATTGCTCAACTGGATACAGCAGACTATTCCACTGGCCACAAGCTCCAAAAACACAAACTCCGCATTTTCCCCAGCTGCAAGGACCGAAACAGGAGCTGTTTGTGCATCATCTGGTACCCAACGCCGCACATTAAGATGACCGCACACCTTAGGTACAGAGATAGTATCAACCAACGCCCACTGGCCCATACCATCGCCACGACACACTTGAAGTTGGAACCCCTTTGCATCAATGAGATAGAGCCCAGATTGCTGAGGGCGTGAGAGCCTGAA
This sequence comes from Setaria viridis, assembly GCF_005286985.2. Classification (NCBI taxonomy): domain Eukaryota; kingdom Viridiplantae; phylum Streptophyta; class Magnoliopsida; order Poales; family Poaceae; genus Setaria; species Setaria viridis. The sequence continues at coordinate 24,471,374 of NC_048263.2, read as the reverse complement.
AGACGTGCTGTTCCAGATGTCGGCCGGAAGCTGGACAGTAAAGAAGCTGGCAGTGACCAAATCCAACCCGAGAATGTAGCCTAAAGGGGTGTTTGGAGGAGGGGGCTAAACTTTAACCCTGTCACATCGAATGTTCGGATACTAATTAGGAGGACTAAATATAAGCTAATTACAAAATTAATTGCAGAACCCCTAGGTTAAATCGCGAGACGAATCTATTAAGCGTAATTAATCCATCATTAGTGAATGGTTACTGTAGCACCATATTGTCAAATCATGAACTAATTAGACTTAATAGATTCGTCTCGCGATTTAGCTTAGGGGTTGTGTAATTAGTTTTGTAATTAGTCTACATTTAATACTCCTAATTGGTGTCCAAACATTCGATGTGACGGGAGCTAAAATTTAGCAGCCTCCTCCCAAACACCCCCTAAGGCGGTTGTCATGTAGAATTTCCTGCCCACGAGCAACTTGTGAGCTACCATGGTGTCGAATATGCGCTGCGGGAGCTCCGTGACGGTGGACCTCGCGACCCCCCAGACGCCAGACTGAAGGAGGGAGAACTCAGCGGCGAGTTCTTCATCGTTGTACCTCAGATTCAGGAACAGGCAGGAGGTGGAGTCAGCGTCGTTTTCCAGGAGCCGAAGAAGGCTACCTTCGCAGGTCCCCCTTTTATCGCGGAGCAAGCTTCCGGGATTGGAGCGGGGAGGCTGGGGGATGGGTTCGTCTCGCCCGTTGTTCAGCAAGCTCCGGATGGCGTATGTGGTGGGCAAGGTAGGGTCCGGGTCCCGGATCGAGACCAGCAGGCGGCCGTTGCGGCGGTCGCAGAATTTCGAGCGGCGCAGCGTCGCGAGGGCGCGGCGGCGGCGAGCCCGGGGGGCTGAGGGACCGGGAGGCAGCGCGTCTCGCCGCGGCCGAACCCGACAGCATTGGCGTGGAGGGCGAGGACGCGGGGCGGGTGGAGCGCGCGGAAGTGGCGGAGGAAGGCCGGGTCGGAGGCGCCGCGGAACCAGCGCCTGCTGACGAGCGCGGCGCGGACGAGCCAGGTCGGGAGGTCGAGGCGGAGGAGGATCTCGGCGAGGAGGACGTCGTTGCCGAGCACTGACGCGACCGCGGCCGGGACCGCCGCCGCGGGCCCGGAACGCTTCCGCTCCGTCCTTCCCATCTTCGGTTTAGCCGCACTGCAGTCTGAGGATGGATCGGCCGGGGAGGAAATGGAGATCTGAAATCTACACCCTAAACCCTACACGGTTATTATTTCACGCTGTAAAAAAGGAAATTAATTCCCATTTTTCCTCCCCAAATTAAGGATGCATCCTACCTTCCTGCCTTATCCCTCGCACGGGCCGTGAATTTTGCTCCCTTCACTGATTACTCCCTCGCACGAGTATTTCGCCTATTCTAAAACAGAAAAAAGCATATTTTCATTCCTTAAATATTATGTTTATGTGTTCAATTGATGCAAACCAATCCTTAATTGAATATATGCACTAATCATCCCTATATCAACTTAACAACGATTTAGTGACATCTAATATCAATTTAGACCATACAATCATCTGACTATTCACTTCTTAGTGATATCATGTGCTAAGTCAAAATTATAAAGCCTACAAAATTTTTCAGTTTTTTAACGAGAAAATTAATGAAAAAGGTTCGCACCAAAACAAAGATCCACTCAACGTAAGATGTGGCTAAGCAATGATTAGTCACATAATAACATGGTGTGAACCGTTGTTACATAACACTACACCATCGTTAAGCTGAGGTGAGGATGGTAGAGGCACATGTTTAGTTAGTTAAGGGGCTAATTTGCTCCAAATGAAATATAAGGAATGGATGCTACACTTTGGTAATACTTGAAGGTTGAAAAAACACTTTTTTCTCTAAAATAAGAGAGTAGTATAATTTTTTTCAAACTCATGTATGCGCACGCACACTTAACCATATAAATATACGGATACAACCTTATCTCTAGAAGATCTCCAAAAGACTGAGTCGACGGATCTTGAGATTGACAAAATCACCACTAGCATCTCGCTGTCAACGAGCACATCACCTACCATTAAAAGAATAGTACCGGTTAATTTCTGAAATAAATTGAGTAAAATGCAAGCACACGTGCCGAGTTAAAGATCCAAATCCGAATGGACATGTTCCACCGCAAGAAATTTTATCGTCAAGTTAAGCTAAGTTCTTAGAGTACGAATTTGTCGGGATCATTACCTTCCAAGTATGTTTTATTTTGTTTAAGAGCATCTCCCGTAATAATCAGCTAACGAGATGTTTCATTATCTTTCTTTATAATTATCACATGAGTTGGTTTTTCCTTATCCTAATTGAGTTCCAACTCCTCTATTTGGGTGGTATTACTAGGAAAAGCAGAAGATACAAGTGTTCTGTTAGAATATTAATTTTGCACCAACTTCTTTAATATAATAGTTGAATTATGGTATAGGGATCCGTTGAAGATGTTTTAATAGCAGAATTATATATGTATACTACTTCCTCCATTCCAAATTGTAGTTTGTTTTGGTTTTTTAGTGCATAATTTTTCTATAAACTTAGATATAGTGTATCTCTAGATTCATAATAATATCTATGAATCTAGAAAAGTCATAACGATCTACAATTCGGAACGAAGGGAGTAATTTGTACCAGATGTGGCGTATGCTTTCTTTTACGGCGAAGTTAATCTGAGAACCTATCGCGCGCTCAAGTTATCATCTAAAGCGATCTGCGCAACACTAAGCTCCAGAGTACATGCTAACGTCAACATCATTAGATGTTGCTAATGTTTATGTGCTTTCTGCCTTTTCCTACGAGGTAGCTTTAAAATATCCTTCCCAGGTATCTCAAATATTTTGAGGCTATTTTCCTACCAGTCAGTAACTTCACTACTACTTTTCAGTCAGCATCTGCAAAATTTATCGGCATTTATAATTTTAAGTCATCCTTTATTTTTATAGGGTATGGGTTGAACTAGAATGTTTTAGGTTTGACTCATCAATCCTTTGTAGCATCTATCCAGTCCCTGCTTTTATAAAAGATGGCTCCTGGGAATGCAGACAGTTCCTTGAGTCTATGTTTTATTAAAAGGAAAAAGTCCAAATTACTCCCCTCGAGTATAACCAAAGTCTCGATAACCTTCTAAAATATTTTTTGGTTCAATTTACCCTCTAAACTATACCATTTGGTCCAATTTTCCCCTTAACATATTTATCTTTTTTATTTCTCCATGCACAAGTGGAGTTTTAAGTTCAAATTTTGAAGATGATAGTAGACACCATAAGACATGTTACACTATATCATGATTTTTTATCATTATTTGATAGGGTAGGATATTTAATAATAAAATTTATCCTTGAGATACAAAATTATATAAAAAATAATGCTAAAAATTCATAAAATATTTTTAATATAGATTATGATGTCCACTACCACCCTGCAAAGTCTCAAATTAAAATTCAACTTATGTACGGAGAAAAAAAAGACAAATTGCATTATGGGGTAAGTTGAAGCAAATAGCATAGTTTAGGGGTAAATTGAACCAAAACATAGTTTAGGAGGTTATCTAGACTTTCGCTATATTTTAGAAGAGTAATTTGAACTTTTTTTTTCCTTATTATCAGGATTAGGAGAGAGCGGAATAAAATTGTGCATGAGCTAGCATATCTAGACATCCGCTCGGGTCATTGTCGAGTTTCTTTTACTTCTGTTCCCGAGTGTGTTAACACTCTCGTGTGTAATGAACTCTTTATTGAACTCTTTAAGTAATAAGTTCTCTCTTTCGCAAAAAAAAATGACTCTTCGGGTTAACCATATGACAGTCACTTAGATGGTCGTACCCTACGCGACTTCCGATAAATTTAATGAACCTAATCCCAAATCTAACCGTCCACGACCTTGAGGGCGACTCCAATATATTTGACAAACCAGTCCATAGGAGTGGGTTCGTAGCAGATAATCTTTAGTTATGGAAAGAGCCACAATGGTACGAAAAGAGAAGAGTCCCATCAGAGTAAAACAAATTATCTATCTCCACTTCTGGTGGGGTGAATCTATACAAAAAATAATTTTTAAATGTTTATAGGTTGCTCATAGTGCTAAGAGCGACCCTTGTTCTCTCTTTCTTATAGCCTACTTGCACAATATTATTAGGAGGCACAATGGAATACTATAGAGAAAATTCCTTATTTGACACTGGGGAAATGAGTCATTCCTTTTTTGGCCCTGAAATTTTCTTCGTTCCCTATTTGACACTCGCTTCAACTTTCGTTCCCTATTTGACACTACCGTCTGTTCTGTTACTTATCCCATTAGGAATCGTGGGCCCCGCTGTCAGATAATAACGTCTGGGTCCAAAGTACCCAAGGCAGCTCTCTCAGTCTCTCCCGTGTCTCCCGTGCGTCTCTCCCGTGTCTCTCTCGGTCCCTCCCAGATTGAGGCGGCGGTCGGCCGTCGGGCTGCGTTGATGGCGGCGGTGAGCCCCCCCCCCCCCCGGCGGGACGGGGCGGCTCCGGCCGGATCTCCCCGGCGGGGTGGGGCGGGTCCGGCAGATGCAGCGGGAGGCCCACGGCGGAGCGGGGCGGGTCCGGTGGGAGACCCCCGGCGCGGCGGGGCAGGTCCACCGGGATCCCCCCGGCAGGGCGGGGCGGGTCCGACGGGATCCCCCCGGGGCGGCGGGGCGGCTCCGGCGGATGCGGCGGGAGCCCCCGGGCGGGGTGCGCCAGCTTCGGGGGGACCCCCCCCCCCCCCCGGCGGGGCGCGGAGGCTCCAGGGAGGTGGGGCGCGGAGACTCCAGGTAGATTGCACGAACTGATAATATGTTGTAGTGTTTTGCGACTTGACATTTGTTTCATTCAGCTGAACTAGCATTTGTTTCGTTCAGCTGTACTAGCAAATGGTGGTATATGGTCTGATGCTCTAGTTGAAATCAGTTAAGTGCACTGGTTGCAACTAGCATTACATGTCATTAGTTTGGTGTCACGGTTACAACTGGTACTAGTTGCAATCACTTACAGTTATGTGCCCCGGTTGCAACTGGCACCCACTGCAATCAGTTATGTGCCCCGGTTGCAATTACAATTGTGTGTATGGTTTCAACTATGCTATTGTCCAAGTTGCAACTGTAACTACATTATTGATGTTGTTATTGATGTTTTGAGGAGGTGAATCTAGGAGGCAAACACAAAAAATCTAGGAGGCATGCACAGTACTTGACCAAAGCTTTGGTAATTAACTGGTGCTTGTTATATTGAATTGAAGCCATGTTAATTCAAAATGCAGGGAGCATGGTTGGGCGGGCTTCGGGAGGGCATGAAGGGTCTGATAATGCTGTCACAAAGCCAGACTGGCTCCTTGAAGGGTGAGTGCTTACTACCTTCAATTTATTTAAGCAGTGCAAAAGTTATGTGCAAGTAGCATTGTTGATTCCTTAGATTGTTCTTTTCATTTGCAGGATGGATCCAAATTCAACATATTTTTTAGAAATTAGACTGTTTGGCAACAAGAAGAGAGTTAGAAAGGATTTCAAATGTTCTTGTTTTGATATGACCATTGATTCAGATTTGACAAACTATAAGGATTTACTTGAAGAGATTGTAGACAAGTACCCGCCTGGTTATTTGGAAGTTGCTCATCTTCAGTACTATGATCATAATATGAAAGAATTTCCTGAAGTTCATTCTGACCAAGACTTGTTGTCTATGTTTGAGAAAAATTCAAAGACAAAGGTTGTTGACATGTTCATTTCTTTTTGTGATCCCTCTGAACCATTTGAGCCCATCAAAGAGTGGCATAGTGATGTGCAAATGCAGAATGCAGCTAAGAATATTGCAGAAGATGAGGATAGGTACCTTTGCAACCCAGTACCAGAGAATGAGCATGTAGGTGTTGATGAGGAGGTCATGTACTTAGAGAAGACACCTTATGAAGATACAAATATGGCTATGATTGTGCATAAGGATCAGGACAAAGAAAAGGATGAGAGTGAGGATGAGAGTGAGGATGAGGAAAAGGATGAGGATGAGGATGAATTGGAGATTGAGTCAGGTACTTATTTAGAAGATGACCAAGAGTTGGTAGGACATGAGGCAGAACATATTCCAAACAGGGAATATAATAAAGAAGACCCTCCTATGGTAGTTGGCTCAACATATCCTAGTATGGCAGAGTTTAAGATTGCATTATCTCAGCATGCAATCAAACATGAATTTGAGTATAACACAGAGAAGAGTGTACCATATAGATTTAGGGCCTATTGTTCAAGGTGGGAGGAAGATAAGTGCCCATGGAGACTACATGCTTCTACAACAGATGATATGTGCACTGTTGTGGTAATTATTCAGTATAAATAATTTCTATTTTTTTCCTAAATATTTATTCTATTATGTTGGGGTAGCTAAATAGTAATGTTAATATTTTGTAGGTGAAGAAGAACCCTTATGCTCATCAGTGTTCTAGTACAAGGAGGAAGAAGAAGGTCAAGAATGCCACCAAGCATTGGGTATGTGCTAAAGTTAAGGACTGGCTCATTGAAGATGGATCACTAACTGCAATGGTGTTGAAAAAGAAGCTGAAAGAACACTACAAGGTGAGTGTTCACTACAAGAGGGTGTGGATGGGTAAAGAGCTAGCATTGAGGCAGATTTATGGTGACTGGGATAACAGTTTTGACAATTTATATAGGTTTAAGGCACAAGTTGAGAGCATTTGCCCTGGTAGCCTAGTAGTGATAGATCATCATACAATAAATGGGAAGATCAGATTTAAAAGTTTTTTCTTTGCCTTGAAACTATGCATTGATGGGTTCATAAGTGGTTGTAGGCCATACTTAGCAATAGATAACACTTTCTTGACAGGCAAGTTTAAGGGGCAGTTAGCCAGTGTTTCAGCCGTTGATGGTCACAATTGGTTATTTCCAGTTTGCTTTGGAGTATTTGATTCTGAAACAAATGGTAATTGGAAATGGTTCATGGAGTGAGTTAGAGAGGCCATAGGATCACCAAGGGGTTTAACCATATGCACTGATGCTGGCCAAGCAGTGATGTCAGGGGTAGGTGATGTGTTCCCAGAGGCAGAACATAGGGAATGCATGTTTCACTTGGTGTCCAATTTTAAGAAAAAGTTTCATGGTAAGGTTTTTGATGACCACCTTTGGGTGGCAGCATACTCATGGAACCCATATTTGTTTGAGAAACATTGGGCTGCAATGGAGGCAGAAAAGCCAAGTGCTACTAATTATCTTAGGAAGTGGCACACTAGGCTATGGACAAGGAGTCAGTTCTCAACCACTTCCAAGGTTGATTATGTAACCAACAACTTGGCTGAGTGCTTCAATAATTGGATTAAGCACCACAAGTCCTTGAACTTGGATGACTTAATGGACAAATTAAGGCAAATGCTTATGATCAAGTGGAACCAAAGGAAAAAAATAGCAATGAAGTTAGATGGCTTGATTCTGCCCCACATAATTAAGAAGCTGAATGAAATGAGTAGAGAATTAAACTTGGAGGTGCTTGAATGCTCATAAGAAGTTGCTGAAGTTACAGCATTGGGGGGTACTGGCTTTAGGTTTGTTGTCAACTTGCAAGATAAGACATGTTCATGCTGACAGTGGCAAGTTTCTGGAATTCCTTGCAAACATGCAGTAGCATTTATCACATCACTTCACAATGCTCCTCTAGAGAAGTATGTAGACATGTATTACTCTATGATAAGTTTAGGGCAGCATATCAACACTTAATCCTTGCTATGACTGACAAACACCAGTGGCCTAAATCAACACATGGATTTTCATGCATCCACCTCTATTGAAAGCAACTGTTGGTAGGCCAAAAACTGAGAGGTACAAAGGCTGTAGTGAGAATAAGAGGAAAAAAGGACAGCACCAGTGCCCTATTTGTACAGGCTATGGGCATCATTGGCACAACTGCAAGAAAGGTAATCCAGAGGACATTGCTGCTATGATGGATGTGAGGTACTATACATACTAAGTACTTTATTTTTCATTACATTTTCCTTTTGTCAAAATAGATTCTAACTACTTCCTTCTTTATTATGCAGAGGACCACCTAAGAAGAAGGCAAAGAAAACCAAAACAGCTGAGTCATCTATTGTGCCTTTGGACAATGAAGCACCAGCTACTTCTATGTCTTTTCCACCAAGGTAAGCTCATGATTTTGTCACTTTTTCCAAAACAGCCTGCCATGTTAGCTCACTATTTTCTCACTTTACTTTTGCTATGTTAGTCAAAATTTGACCTCAAATATGAACAGTAAGGATAACCAACTCGTTTCAAGTATTGGAGCATCAAAAAGCGAGGAGATTACATCCAAGAAAATGGCAAATACGGGCAAATCTAGTTCTGGAGCATCAAAAAGGTAATACACATATTTTTAAAAATTGGTCATACTACTAGTGCTATTTTGTTGCTACTGTTATATGTAAAAGTCTAGTTTTGGCATACACAGGTCAATTTTAGATTCAAATGAACCTCTGCCTACTGCTGCTCCAGTCAAGGCAAAGAGCAAAAGGAAAATGAAGACTACTAAAAAGAAAACCCCAACTCCTATGCTACCACTTGACAGCCCTGCAATGGGCACAAGAAGCAAAAGGGTGAATCCTGCTAGCCCTGCAATGAGCACAAGAAGCAAAAGAAGGCTAAGCTTGTGATCCTCATGTATTTTGTGAATTTGGATGTGAATTTGAACTCTTGTGAACTTGCATGTGAATTTGAACTCCTGTTAACTTGCATGTGAATGTCAACTCCTGTGAACTTGCATGTGAATTTGAACTCCTGAATTTGAATTAATGTGGTGTCGGTACGTGAACTTTCTATATCATGTGTCATCATCATATTTTGTCAATGTTGAAAAAATATTGTATACATGTGTTACAAATCATGCAAAAATAATATGTTACAAATCATGCAAAAAAATATTGTATAAATATTGCAAACCAGCCAGCAGCAAAAATTTTAGAAAAAAAACCTACGCAAAAAAACCTACGACAAAAAATCATGCAAATACCATCAGCCATGCACCCAGCCTCCATGCATGCACCCCCCTTGTGCATGGCGCCAGCGCCAGCCACCCCCTGCATGCATGCATGGCGCCACCCAGCCTGCATGCATGCACCAGCCAGCGCCCAGCCACCCCCTGCATGCATGCATGGCGTCAGCATGCGCTTAGGGGCAAAAACATCTTCTTAACAGCGAGTTAACACCATTAGCCCATGAATTTAACTGCGGTGTCAAATAGGGAACGAAAGTTGAAGCGAGTGTCAAATAGGGAACGAAGAAAATTTCAGAGTCAAGAAAGGAATGACTCATTTTCCCAGTGTCAAATAAGGAATTTTCTCAATATTATAATAGCTATGGATTACTTTTCCACCACATTGTAATCGCCTAAGTGAGCCCTAAAACTACATTCTCCGCTCACCAAATATATGGAGCCCATTTGGCTCCCAATCCCACCTACACGCTAAAAGAACATCATACTCCAAGCTCTCTAATGTCACAACTCACGTACAAGTGGTTTTTTCTATGCTTGCAACGATAAATATTGTTCAACTTATGGACACAATGTAAAGATAACGTGTCCTAGGAGTTGCATAAACAAAACCATCGTCTCGACTAGAGCATAAATGGATCCGATACAAACAGATGTCCGCGGATACGAATACAGATAATTTTTTTTCTCGGATTCGGATTCAGGTACGAATAGTGTCAATTGTGTCTGATAATATATAAATAGATTTCGACATCATATATATATTTGACTTTGAGTATCTAGATACGGCGTATAGGAGGGGATATTAGAAATCCGCATTCATACGGACGAATTGATCCAAATTTGAATACGGACAATATTCGTACCATTTTCAACCCGTCTCAATCCAGCAATAATGATCGCTAGAACACGCTAACTTAATGGCATCGACCGTCGAGCTCTCCCGCCCTGATGCAAGCCTACGCCCTAACGGTCTAGTGACTTGCGAAAATAGTCACCGGCATAGCCCGGCAGGGTTTTTCCATTTCCGCTCCGTCTTCAGTTCAAACCCTGCCGGCCCTTAGTCCACGATGCTGACTGCAAGAGTGCACCAGCATTAGCAATGCCTTTCCCGAGTCCCAACATGAACATCGTAGAGAAAAGAGAACCAAACCTCACAACAAACTGGCCCAGCCCAACACATTCACCACAGCATGAAGGACCAGCGAATGAATGCTACAGTACTACTTCGAAGTTCTCATTCTCCACTTGACCACAAAGGCACCTAGGCACTATTCAGAGTGCCTTTAGGTGGTCCAAGAACAAACCTAGGAAGGATCAACTTCATCATCAGAATGAAAAAAGAAAAAGGCGTAAACACTACTGGAACACCAACGATTCAGAACAAAATTTCGGTGCATTCTTCTGGGCACCAATTCCTCACGCGGAAATTTTACATACTGGCCAGCTAAATGATAAAGGCTCACTAACGATACATAACAAATCACTTGGAAATCCCAACTCTCTGTGTTACCATGATCATGATTGCGGCTTCTTGGCAAACCGCTGCAAGGCTTTTGGGAGTTCGCCCTCGTCGCCTATCCGCTGCTTTTTGTCAGGTCGCCCGTCGGCCTCCTTGGATTGCTCCAGGAAGGGCCTCTTGGCTCTGAAAACATCTTCCTCTTTCTTCTTGGCCCGCTTGCTGGGCTTGCTCCTGCCCTTGGTCTTCTTCTTGCGCTCCATGTTCTTGGCAGCATCAACAGCCTCTTCCACCTCTTCCTCGATCTCCTTCTTGGTCTTCTTCTCTTTCTTCTTTGGAGCTCTTACAGTGGCTATCAAACTTGGATTAAGCATGATAGTGTCCGGTGGGAGCTTGTCAAGGAGAGCATGCACCTCCTTCTCCCGCTTCTGCTTGGTTGTTTCCATGGGGTTTTCAATGAAGGTATCAAAGTTTGGCTCACCAGATCCTGGAACAAGGATGGAAGAGAGACCCATCGAGTGCCCAATCCCCAGAATATCTTCATAGGGGCGGAATAAAACCTTCCCAACCTGATAGCCCTTCATCATTCTGTGCTTCATGTAAAGCCTATAATCATGCCCACCAAAATCCCTGTATATCTCTACTAGAGATCCATTGCTGCAGGCCAACAGCCCCTTCTGGCTAAAATCCAAGGATTGAGCCCGCACGGGGTAAGAATTTACAACCTCATACTTCCTCAAGTCCCAGATTTTTATCTTCCTGTCAACACCTGCCGTCACCATCAGATGGCCGCTCCTATCGAATGCAACAGCAGTCACAGGGCCATGATGGCACAGCATAGTGACAAGGGGCTTCACGCTGGTTGGCTTCCACATGGTAACTTTACCACCAGCATGTCCAAGGCCGATCACAGCATTGTAGGGATTGACCCGCATAACATCAGTACGACCCAGACCTGTCCTGTAATTTGCAATCATCTCACCAGTGCTCACATCTTGGTAGTGGAGCTGCCCAAAGCTGTTTATCGAAGTCAAGAGGAATTGTTTAGTCAGAAACTGGAGTTTCAACGCTTTGCCATGTTCCTGTCGACATAGGAGAAGTGATCAGACTCACAAAAGATAGCACATCTATGCATTGAGGACAGACCGAATGATAAGCAGCTCACAAAATCTATGTTGCTAAACTGTTGTGATGCTGACTGCAAAACACATTATATCCCAAACAAATTCCATGTAATAAGTGACAGATGATATCCTGGATGCAGGGTATTTTACCAATGAACAGCTTGTATTCATGAAAACTCCACCATATGTCAAACTGAAAGTTGTCCTTAGCCACATGTGGGTCTCTCAGATAATGGTATTTTTCCAAAAACACATAACTTGCAGTGCCATTGACTAATTTCCCCAGCAATACTGAATATAAAAGTTTGTTTATGTGATTATAAGTAATCAATGAGCACATAGTGCCACATACTTCAGAATTAGCTCAACTGCCATATTTTCCGTTGTGGAACCATAAGAACATAGAGGAACAGAAATCATGTGAAAAACATTCAAATATTCCAATGCTTACCTTCAGACAGTGAATTTCAGTACCGTGTCGATTATATATGTAGGGGTACCTGTTTCAAAAACATTCCAATGAGTAACTACGGAATGAAAACAGTACACAGGAATTTATAAAGACCAAAAGCCTTATACTACTGCCTATAAGAATAAAGTGTCGCTTGAAGCATAAAAATTTTCGCTTGCTCCAGTCTAGTATAGATATTTTGAAGTATCGATATAGAATCATTCAATGGCCTTTATAAAGCAATGATGAACAGTTCCAGACAAGCAAGTCAAAGCTAAGAATTAAAAAGGCAATTGTTAGCTGCTCCTAATTCATGTCACTAAGATTAATAGGTTTAATGCGCTGGCACAAATAGGCTTATTGTTCACAAATGCAGTTTGCATGAGATAATGACAGCAGGATATTTCTACGAGGAACATGCAATGCAGCAAACCATTTTGAATAATTCTATGGCTTGTTTGATCAACAAATTTAACCATAATCTAGTATATGGTTCTATTTCTGAACAAAAGATAGAGATAGTGAGTCAATTTTAATACCACTTTTTCACATATTTTAAGGCCAACAGATAAAACATGTTAATATATTTTAATGCTAATATATTTTATGAGCAATGGAAGCATAGTACACAGTTCAAACAAAGTCAAAAAAGTTACTTTTTTTGAGCGACTGCATACAACTGCTCATTATGTAAGAATGCCACATCGCGAACAGTTTCCCTAACCTGAAGAAATAACACTATATCAGAGAAGTGTAATATGCATGAAGTGCATTAAAAACAAATAAGAGATGTATAGCAATGATTATGATTGTCAAAAACTGGGAGAAAGTACCCATACCCAAAAAGGTGATGCCTAAAATATTCTGACAAAAATAATGAAAAAGATACATTGCCATTAGCTTAAGGCCACCAAACATCATTCTACATAATGGAGTTAATCAAAGAAAACATGGACAGAAAACACGAAAGTAAAGACAAAAGAATAGCCTCCTACAACCTCCTAATGTTCTAACTTCTAAGAAAATGACCAGCCTGGACTACAACAATCAAAGTTGGCACAAATTTAGCTGCCACCAATCGAAGCAAAATGAAAAAAAAAATATTATTATATACAAGTGTAAGTTACTCATCACATGTAGAAATTGCATCTTGATAGCTGTTTGAAGTTGCCATGTCATTTGTTTAAGTGCTAATGTTGCCCCCAACAGAAGAAATCGAATAACTTGGTGCTTAGCACTTTCTAGCATAAATTTTTATAGCCACTTGATAATTAGGTATAACTCGACCTCCATATCCATCCATTCCCCTCCCTCCCAGGTGGTGCCACTATCAAGCTGTTGCAGTGCTCACTTTCAATCTGGAAGGGGCATTTGGAAATAAATGGGGTGAAATGAACGCCACACAGTATGACACACCTCTGTGACAGCCCAGCGGCCCAGCCCCGTGTGTGTAAGTAGGTCAGTACGTGTGGTTTTGGCCTGTAGAGAATAGCATAATGTTGTTCCGGACAACTTTGGGTAACTTTTGAGATCCTTGATCCAGTTGCATCCATCTCATATGTTCTTGTATCTATGGTGCAATTTACTACAATAAAAACTATAAGTTCTTTGACCTCCACCTCCACACAACCATAAGATTGATTTTCCTCATCAATTATGGAAACATAAAAGGATAGCCATTTCTATGCTCTTAATCTTTCATGCCTACGACCCTTTAGCGTTTTAGTAGCATCTAGTTCCTATACTAACAGAAAAAATAACTCCAGAATAGCAGAATGAGAATGTGATATAAACAAGGGGGAGTAAAGTAAACCCGCGTGTGGAGGGAAATGCATTAATAATAAAAAGAATTGACCTGAAATTCCTTGATGAGATCCATATTCAGCATATCCATCATTGCAAGATGGCCTTTCCGTCCTCCTACTAGCATGTAGCGGCCATTTGATGTGTATTCTATAGTATAAGGACCAAGTACTGCACAACACAAGAGCCAGTCAGACCCCATAATCCTCAGTTATCATAATCAGAAAAGTTAATATCAAGGAAGGCAGCCAACATATAATATGCAGATTTCTGGATCAAGCAAAATTGACACTGGATATGCATGTAGTATTTGGTACAGTATCATGTCCAAGTATCAGCAAACTGAAAGACAATTTTACAAGATTTTTTTTTACTCTATGGGATCATATAGGGTCAACAAGGTGATCTGGTCAAACAGTTAGCAAACTAGTTTTGATAAGAGCAGCAGACAAGTTATGTTGACAGAAGTACATAGAACACTAAAATTGGTTAATAGATTTACCAGGTAAGATCATATCAAATGGTTTTCTTGAACTCAAAAGATCCACCTCCTTCAGAATCAATTCTTGTTGAACTCTATATGTCTTCTCCAAGTCTTCATCAGGCTCTAAGAAACCCTCCTCGGTAGGCATAAGCCACTGCCAAAGGAGTAACACAAATCAGAAAGGACAAATCTTCAAAATTAACAACGGCTAATTAGTATAACCATCAAGAATGAAGATTACAAGCATAGCAATCCAAACAAAGGAATTCAAAATAAAGTGCTTTATAATAAACATATTTTAAGTTATGCAAGAGAGTCCCTAAGAATGACTTCAAAAAGGGAGGCCATTGCCATGTTGCAATCGGTTAAGAGTTAGGAGGTGATCTAAGACAACAAAAATTCTGCTCCAAAGCAAGTATGTTTAAACTTAGCAACAGTACTTTCAGCAAGCCAATGCACAAAACACTACAGATCTTCCGGAGGCTTTGTCCTTTTTGCCAGTACTGTTTCAGCTACTCAAATAATACTTAGAATGCTAACCCTATATGTGCAACTACTCACTTCATCAGTTCATCCAAACTGGATTCCCTCGAAGCCTTGAAACAGCTAAACTTTGGGTGGTACAAAAACAAACTATAACAAGTCACATGTTTTCAATATGATATTCAATTGTCTCATCTACTAATATCATATTCAATTGTCTCATCCACCTAATGTTCATAATTACTCGTAGCAACTTGCATATTTTGCAATCCAAGTACAATGTGGACATTTTGCAGAAAATCCACAAGAATGCAATGGAAGAAAAAGGGGGACCTGTTCAGCCTTTGCAGCAGCTTTCGCAGACTGGCCATAGAGCTTCTCTTTTACAGCGAGCTGGCCTTTCAACTTCTTGTCCCTCAACGCCTACAGAGCCATTCCAATATCAGAACAAGTCAATCCGCAGTTTCAAGAGGAAGAACAGCAGCATAGCTGGCCAGCAAATTCATGCTAAAGTAGCATGATTAGCACTTGTAACTTGAGCATAATAACGGATTACCTTCAAGTCAGCACCCTTCCCCCGCGAATACTTCTCCACCTTCATCTCCAGCTCGTCCTCAGCGTCCTGCTAGCGCCATCGATGCCGCCGATGATAGAGAAGTATAATAAGATGACCGGAGAAAAAACAAGCGAATCCCTGGACAGGTTAAGAAAGAGGAAGCGAATATCTTAGAACAAGCGAAATTACCTTGTCGGCATTCACCCGCGCCGGCGCCATGGCGAGGCCGCAGTGCAGAGGACGGCGGCAGGGCGACAGGGGGTGGAGCGAACGCGCCCCGGCGTGGCAAGGGCCTAGGGGCCGGGAGACGAAGGCGGCAGGGAATGGGGACTGCCGGACTGGGTCTCACAGGAGAGGCGGGACGGGGGCGGCGGCCGGACTCGCAGCGACGGCCGACGTGGGGAGGGAGGGAGCCGCCAAGCGTGGCGACGGCGGGCCTTCGGGGTTCTTACTTAACGGGCTGCCCAGGTTGGGCTTGCTGTTTGGATGCTAGAGCCCAGCCTGCCCAGACGACGGAGCGTAAGGAGTTGGGCTGTTACTGTGGACTGGTGACCGTGGGCTCGCCGACTTGGACGTTGGAGCGCCAAATATAGCTTCCGGTAAGCCCGTCAGGGTTTCCAATATGGCTTCCATTATTTAAGATTCGTGCATACAATACGATTCGTTGGATGCATCTCATGATCTCTCAACCCTAGCTTCCTCCTAACCTCCTGCATGCCGCCGCCGCTCCTGTTGCTGTGGCCGCCGCACCGCGCTGCGCCCACCGGCTACGCCACGTGTGCTACCCCGCCGCTGCGGCAGCCACGGCTGCTGTCGGTCCCATCGTGCCCGCTGTCGATCCGCCATCATCGGAGAAGATGAAATAGTGGACATATTTTTTTTAGAAAAAATATTGATGTAGGTTTAGAAAAAATGTTGAACATGTTGATGTTGAATCCAAGTTTTCAAAATGTTGAAATGGAATGTGAAAAAATGTTGAAAATGGTATACATTTTTCATTGAATGAAATCTCCACATAATATTAAATTGTGGTTATTTCTTCCAACCGTCGTGGTTGTTTTGCAAAAAGGCCCTCAATTTTTTCGTAATCAACACGCAGTCCTTAGAATAGTTCTTGATGATTTTGCAAAAAGTCCCCAAACTTTACTGCAATTGACCCGAGGTCCAGTCTTTCCTTCACGAGTTCTACCCTTTAATTCTTTGGTTTTTGGTTCGTCCGTCTGTTTTTCTATTTCCTCTTTTTCTGACCATCGTCTCTGTCCGAGTTCATCACGATTCCGCTCGATAGGTCTCTGTCTCAGCTTCTACGTGCTATTGCCATCCTTGATCCTCCATTTGACCAAGCCGGCAAAGGTCGGCGTTGCCTAATGCCTATAGCCTAGCGGCTCCTGCCAAGCGTCTCTACTCTGCCATGACGAGCCTGCTGAGCCGCCTAGCTGCACCGCTCGCCTCCTCCGCCTAGCTGCACCGCTCACCTCCTCCACTGTCATTGTTTCTCTCCACGAAAGCATGGCTCCATCGATCTCCTTCTCAAAGCACCAATCAATCAAGGTTAGGCCCTAGCAAGCTTCTCCTCCACCAACTCCCTCTTCCCAGCCACTTCATCTTTCCTCTACACTACGCCATGTCCTCACGAGCTTGAGAACAACAACAATAATGGTCATTCTTGGTCGGCTTTCCTCTACACTTTAATAGTCATCGTCCGAAACCACCAAAATGAAATCCACATAATCTCCTCTCTCCAGCAAGGAACCACCGCAATGCGTTGCCCAGCTGGTGAGGTCAACTTACCGGTCTTGTTTATTTTCTCTTTGGATTGGATCCGTATATGCAACTAAATTTGGGCTTTAGGGTTTAACAACCCAAATAACAAATAGACCACGTTTGTTCCCTGATGCTATATAGCAAGGCATGTAATATATATATATATATATATCCTCATGCTATATAGCAAGGCATGTAATATATATATTTTTCATTTATGCTAATCACATGAATTTTAGATCAATATATTTTTTACATCGGAACAAATTCTCCCGTTGCAACGCACGGGTATAATTGCTAGTATTTCTAAATGTTGATCTATTCCTCAAGAAATGTTGAATGTAATCTTCCGAAATGTTGAATTTTTACATATATATAAGTTGGACCTAATGAGCTTTAAAGCCATGTTACTTATCCAACACACGGACGCTACATAGGAGCCCCCAGAGTGGGTGGGTTTTTTTTCTGATTAGAAGTGACTTAATCTGAGCCATCTCCTTTTAACTTAATTCTGACTTTCATCACAAATGTGTAGGTAACTAGGTACAGTAACTGGAAAATGACATGCTTAGGTATAATAACTGGCAAAATAATTTTGTTTTGGAAAAGTAAAGTCTACAAGATGTTTGGAGGCAACAAACTTATGAGCGTCAAAAGCATGGTGTAGTCATTTTGGAGTTATATATAGAAACTCCACTTCAGACTTTTTTGGTTTTGCGCGTAGTTCCTAAAACTATAGGTTCTTGAAACCACAGTTTCTCAAACACGACGACGTCCAAACAGGCTCCACCGTATTTTGCATAGTTACTTTTTTTTTCTTTTTTTTCAACTCTCTCCGTTCCAAATTATAGATCGTTTTGATTTTTTAGATACTCACTCCATTCTAAATTGTGGGTCGTAATTATGGATTGTTTTAACTTTTCTATGTTTATAGGTGTTTGTAGGCTCATAAGTATGGACAAGGAGCCGGTGCAGTCCACTGCAACTTAGGGGGTGTTTGGGAGGCATGTGCTAAATTTTAGCACCTATCACATCGGATGTTTGGACACTAATTAGGAGTATTAAACATAGCCTAATTACAAAACTAATTGCACAACCCCTAGGCTAAATCGCGAGACGAATCTATTAAGCCTAATTAGTCCATGATTTGACAATGTGGTGCTACAGTAACCATTCGCTAATGATGGATTAATTAGGCTTAATAGATTCGTCTCGCGATTTAGCCTAGGGGTTGTGCAATTAGTTTTGTAATTAGACTATGTTTAATACTCCTAATTAGTGTCCAAACATCCGATGTGACAGGTGCTAAAATTTAGCACCTGCTATCCAAACACCCCCTTAAGCAGTCGTTGGCGTGAGACGAATCACTGTGGAGCACTGTGCAGCACAGTAGATACCCTGTTCACCATCTACTGTTTGCCTACTGTAGCAATGAATCTCATTCGCTCATCGGGCAAATGGACGCTCCATGTTGCGTGCAGTCCTTCCAGTGCAGTCGTAGTTACGACAGCGCCGGATCTCCGTATGTTTGGAATGGAGGGAATACATATGTTTTGCTATGTCTGTACATGTAGGTTAACAAAATATGTATATTTAGAAAAGTCAAAACGACTTAATTTGAAACGGGTGGAGCAGTGGGGGTCACATGATTTGCGGCACTCCTAGATATGGGAAAATCCAGTGATTATTGTTTACTCCATCCCTTCATCCCTTCCAAATTATAGTTTGTTTTGATTTTATCCTAATTCAAATTTGTCTACTTTGTTTAAATTTATAGAAAAATATAACATTCACCATACCAATAAAATGCACTATCAATTTAGTGGTGAATTTCAAGGAAACTAATTTGATATTGTAGATGTTGATACTTTTATTATAAACTTAGTTACGGTTAGATAAATTTGAGTTGGTCCAGTATGCATATCGACTGGATAGACTGCCCAAACATACATGAGACGATCATCCTCACCAGGCAAGCCCAAGACCTAAGTCTTTTCATGGAAATTTTCATAATGGCCTCCCAGGAATTATGGAAAATGAGAAACACTATAATCTTTGATATGGCTCGGTCCAACCATGGACTTTGGATCTTAAGATTCAAGAGCAGGCACTCCTCCAGACAAATCGCTTTAGGGAGGATCGCAAACTTCTTTTTGTTCAGTGGCTAGATACAGTGTGTTGTACTGTAATCTCCCTCCTCCCCCTTCCCTTCTAACCCCCTCTATATAAGTATACCTCTGTACATAACCCATACCGCCTGTACATCTTTATTTTTATGAAAATGAAGTGCTGTGCCCCCACAGTTTTGCCTTCAAAAAATAATAGATAAATTTAACTTAGGATAAACTTAAAATAAACTATAGTTTAGAATGAATGAAGGAGCCATATTTTGCTAAATGGAATGTTTTCACCCACTTTTATTTCTGGTCTTGAAAAATGAGATGCATGACGTGTCAGTTCTTTATTACAAAAAAAATTGCCTGAGCATGAGATAAAATTACTCGGTTGTTTAGTGGACACTTCCATCTATAGAACCTATAGATAAAGAAGGTTTATCATATAACCTAGGGATTTGTAAATTCATAGCCATTTTTGGATTGTCGATCCATCATTTTTTTTCTGCTTTTATAAGGCTCGCTTTTGAAATACATACACTCTCTGTAGGTATTCATGATTTCAGTAAGTTGGTTTTTAGATCTTTGCTCTATATGGACAGCTTTTTCTCCTTTTGAACTCTGTTATTAATTGCAATGTTTTGTACTGAAAGATAAATAATCGTTCTGAAAATCCTGAATATTGACACTTCGTCTTCATCACATCCTTCCCCACAAGCACAAGTTCAACCACTCGATGCTATGGCACGCTGGCAACCTTCTTGAAAGTATATTGCTCATACAAATTATCAGCAACACATTATCATTTAACTCAAACAGCTCGTTACTGCGTTACAGATACTACAACTCGAGACTCCTTTCTGGGGTCCTAACACTTGTCAGATTGTTTGTCAGACCTCACTCCACCCCCTGCCCTCCCTACATTGATCAAATCCTCAATCCTCCCAGCAAAAGTAATAACTGAACCAGGACAAGTTTCAGGACAGACGTATCAACCTACATAAACATATACCCTGCACAAGGGCTTCTTTTCTTGTATGCAGATCACTACATCAGTAATACATTAGATAATTCAAGATAGACATCTGGAAGGAAGGCATTATTGGACAAGCTCAGGGATAAGCCTCAGCAGGAATGAGATCTCGCGTTGCGAGAAATTTGGTGTTGCAGTGCCTTTAGCAGCCTGGTTGTTGCTCAAGCTCTCCACTTCCGGGTCAGGCTCCGGCAGGGCGATGAGCTCGGAGACGGCCTCAGTGATCTCTGGCACCAGGTCGACGATCACCCCGTTCACCCCCATCAGGTGCTGCATGTACACCGCTTCTGGCACGTTACTACAAAAAGGATGATAAATTTTAGCATAGACATTCGATGGTATGTTAGTACGATGATGCTACAAAATTTATATGTGAACTGCCTTACTTCAATGTTCCGTAGGTCAGCAGGGAGAGGTTAGCCTCTTTGATCTTTGGTATGGCAGCAGGGTGCCTGAATATTCCACGGGCCTCAGAAACTATCCCTTGCAGGCCACTGCTAAGGCATAGCTTGATGGCCTCCTCCAACGAGTTCCTCCTCACGTCAATGTAAATCTCTGTCCCTCCGTTCGTCAAAAAGTAGACCTGATTGAAGAGCATAAAAGAGATGATCAGTGCTGTACTACTGTTCATAAACATGAAAACGAATGCTTGCGCTGTGTTCAGCATACTTACAGGGTATTTGCTCTGCAATTTTCGCATGAGCAGCGCAGCATCGGGCTGGAAGCTAGAGAAAAGTATAGGCCTATCTTTGGCGTGCTCAAAGATCACCTGCACACCAAATGTGTGGCACTGTTAGACAAGAACTTCTCAACAAACTTTTAGAAAGAAGCATAAACAGTTTGTTGTGTTACACATGCCTTCAGGATGGCCTGGAGGATGCGAGTTAGCTCTTCCTCCTGGTATTCAAGATTGTCATCGAATTTCAGCTCAACGTTGAAGCCCAATCTAGTGTTGACCTTCTCGAATGCTTCTTGAAGCGTGCAAAGAGCATCCTCTGACTGCACATTCCAGTTGATGATTCTACCGTCCTTCATTTTGCGAAGCAGGGGCTTCCCAATCTGCATTCATAAGCAAGAAAAATATAATCAGATGCTACTTAATCCAAATTGCTTATATCACCTAAGGTCGAGATGGTGCTCTGCTTTTACCTTCCCCTTCTCATTTTGTGGTCCATACTGGACGAAGTCTTCCAACTGAAGATCAGTGACACGCTTCTGTGAAATTTTACCCTGGAAAAAGATGGGTGTAAGACCTACATTTAGTGCATAGTTGGCCGATAAACAATGTGACATGTACGGTAGCAAGAAGCATGAGCTTACATCTTCTTCAGTGTAGATGAAGTTGTCATGGAAGATGATTGGGCACCCATCCTTGGTGACCTGCAAAACCGATATTCACGGTTCTCTTCTCAACATCTATGCACACCGAATTATTGAAGAGACGAGGAGGGAAGGATAAGAAGCAGAGTAAAACGAATCAGTATGTTTCTTGCAACATTTAAGCTTAAGCAGACTACAAGTGGAAGGAAACATTAATTCACTTTCAGCACTCAAGTACCAGAGACACGGCAGAAAGGAAAAAGATAGTAAACACACTCGGCTACATGACTTGGCTTCTGTCAGTGATATGGTATCGAGCAAACGGGACCCCTACCATCGATCTATCTATTGTCTCCCACAAGTTTGGCCACCATGTCCTTGGTCCATATTCACGTTACAGCTCAAAGATTGGACGACCTTTTGGCTCTAGCACAATGCAAGGTGGGGTGTAAACGACGAAAGCCCCCGATCTAGATGTCACGGTGACTAGGATCAATCAGATTGGGGAACAGATTCCGCCTCACAAATATATCAAGCTAGTACGTTAAACCCTCGAATGTACAGCATCGTCAATTTAGCACTGAATCATGAGGCAAAGGTAGACATGGTGGGCCCAGCAATCCATAATAGAGGATCGCTACTTATGGGCATGCGTGCGCTCAAAGGATACAAACAGGGATTCGCAAACAAAAAGAAAATTCATAGTCATAGGTTAGGTCGCAACAATACTAATTCCTTTTATTCCAAGACGAAATGGAGATTTCTTGCCTAAAGAGACGGGATCCACTCCACCAACTATAGGTTGTTGAGAATCCACCGAAGAAAGTCCATCCTGCTGTGCGCCAACAATCTATCAATTGGGCCAAATTAAACCGATTTTTTCTTAGAAAAAATTAATAGACAAAGAGGGTCCATGTCCATTTAGTTTTTTTTTTTGCGGGTAGTCCATGTCCATTTAGTTGAATTTGTGGAATTTTAACTAGTACAATACCTCGTACGCAGAAGAGTAATCGCGAGTGACCTCGCCATCTATTTCTTTGTTTTGACCGTGTGTTGGCTAATCTTTGGCCACACAACCCCGGGCGCGTTCGCTTGCGAGCTGACACGAGCAGCAACTACGGCACACGGGGGCGATAACATGGTGCAGCTGGCGACGGCTCATTGCCGGGACGCGGCACATGGAGCGAGTGGAGCCGACCAGGCGACCACCCGCCCGGGACCACAGCTAGCGTGATCGATGGGGTTCGGATCAGGATTCAGAGTCAGAGCTGAGGCGGGCAAAGCTGTTCGATTTCGATCTCGTTCGCACCACGCTCTCCGTCACCGTCACCCTTCTCCTTTCAGTTTTCACCTGTCGGCAGCGCGTCACGGGCGGGCCCCCACATCGGCGGATCTGCCGTCCTCGTCACGCAGGAGCAGGCCGGAACCAGCCCGCCGCCGCCGCGCCTGCAAACAACACCGGCAGCGTCGCGAGTTCCTAGCGCCCAGTAATGCTATTCCGACCGCTGATTGCCTCGATAATCGCGACCCCTAAAACTAATTAACGTGACGGACTGACGGGAGGGCAATCCGCATCCGCAAGTGCTTCTCTCTCTCGTTTTGGGTGTGCGAGGAAGAAAAGCAATTCAATGGGGGAAGCGGGCGTCTTTACCTGGACGTCGAACTCGACGTAGTCGACGGGGAAGCGCGCGGCGTCGTTGAAGGAGCGGACGGTGTTCTCGCGGACCTCCTGCAGCCGCCGGTCCGCGGACGCCAGCGCGTTCATCCCCTTCCCGCGGTGCCCGATCACGGAGAACCGGCCGCCGCCGCCGCCCGCCGGGCCGCGCTTCCCCGCCGCCGCGATCGCGGCGGCGTCCGACTCGCCGGCCGCGACCACCAGGCCGGGGGCCACCACGTCCAGGTTGGGCACGTCGGCGACGCGCGCGGCCTTGAGCTGGGCCATTGTATTCTGTTCGATCGGCGGGGTTGATAGGAGGGGGATTTGGGCGGCTGCGCTGCCTGGATCGGCGAGCGAGCGAGGAGGCGTTGAATCGAATTGAATTGGGTGGCGAGGTCCCGACGGGGAAGGAAACGGGAAGGTGTCTTTTATAAGGCAGGCGACGGTGGAAATCGAAGCGGCCGCGGAATGGCGGGAATATTCCGGGTGCCATCTTGGTCTCCCATGGGTTTATCCTCCAGGATATTCGGATAGGTTTCCGTTTCCCTGTCCTTTTTATTACCAAACTCCACCTCAAATATTTTTTTACATTTTTTCCTCTCTAATAACGGTGGTAAAAACAGCACTTCTTCAGTTTCCACTTTCAAAGGTTAGCCTTTGTCCTGCAGCCTCCTCTAAGCCGGAAATCAAATAAATTTCATTTAAGGCAACCCTTTGTGCCTCTAGTCCGTTAACTTATATGGAGATTAAGGAGTTAACTATTTTAGATACAAATTCAGAGGTTTATTTTAGATTTTTCATAATAGAATATATGGGTAACTTTTTTTTTCAAAATACGCACTAGGGCAACTATACCTCTAACTTAAAAGGAAAACATGAACCAATAAAGTATAGACCATGCTGAAAAACTGAAATTACAATCAAATTAAAAAATGTTGCCCTCTATGTGGTGTCCCTATCACTAGAGAAGTTTCCTATCACCAGGGACAAGTATAGAACCAAACAAAGCAAATCCTAGTTGTACAATGTCGTATAGTAATTTTTTCTTGGGGTTAGGGTTTACTTGATCCTATTTTTAATAATGGCATAGGTAACTTAGATATAAATTCAATGAAATAATTTAGACTAAGTTTTCATAGTGGTAGAGGTAGATATTTTTTCGAAATCAAAATAAATCTAACACTACTACTGAGGAGCAAATCTCGGCGGCGTGGATCCGAACAAGCCCCTTTGAGATTCGGAGGGGAAAAACCTTTGAGCGATTTACCGCAACGAAAGTGGATGGTACGGAGATTTAGACAGGTTCAAGATGCCCGAGAATGTAAGACCCTACACCCTATGTGGTGGTGTTTTACCTTAGGCCCAAGAGGGCAAGAACATGGATATAGAGATCTTCTTTCTAGGTAAGGCTATGAATTTCGTGCATGTGTCCATGTTTGAAAGCGGTATCCTGCTCCAGCTTTAGGCTTCCCCTTTTATATCCGAGGGGTCACCACACCGGTCGGAGGGAAAAGCGTGAGCTACACGTGATAGATCTACAATACAGGGATATCCGCAGCGTCGGTTGAACACCCCCCTCCCTCCCACGCGCTCTATCCTAACGCATCCTCTGGTCATATAGGTAGATGTTGTGTCGTCCCTTCGTGGTGTGCGGCACACGATGAGCACCTACAACGTGTCGTCCCAGACTCACCCTTCTGGAGTGGGCGAAATCACGGCTATGGCCTTACCCTGGCGTGGGCCATCTCTTGGCCCCATCTAATAGTACTTGAAGAATGGGGGTCGCCCTGGGTCTCACGAGTAGGCAGGTCACCACACGTTTCTCCACCTGATAGGTGACGTGACAGGGTTATACCCCATCATGATAGGGTAATGATGTAGAAACACGTGCGGAATAGAGACACGCCTCCCTTCCCTGGCTAGGCACCCTGAGCCCTTCATGGCTCGAAGAAGGAGGGATCGGGATGACAAGGCTCACCCATGTCGTGCCCTAGGGGTACCACATATGAGGGTTGTGAGGGCACCCCAAGCCCCTCTTGGTCAGGTAAGTGCGTGGGTCGGTTGGGGGACACACTCTTCTCAATGGGTGTGTCCACATCGTAATTCCCTTATCGTGATACTGCCCCACATGGCTCGACAGGCGGCGGGGAAACCCCTGTTCCCATGCCATCAGTAGCTATTATTGTTAATAATGATTAGAATATATCAATTGATGGTGGGATGTTTCTGATGTTACGAGAATTTCTAGAATTTATATATTTCTCTTTTCTAGGGTCTTGTGAGGATTAATGCGAAGAATCCAAAAGAAGCTTCTTGTTAGTAGTAATAAGATAAAATATACTGCAAAATATATGCTATAATAGATGATCTACAGATGAGAATCGTAAATAATCTCTTGCATTAGCAAACAAAGTTTTAGACGTGAACTATCTGCACTCTTGAACCACATCTGAAGTAAATGGTGAAAGGTAGTAGGCAAATTGTACATCCACTAAAACATGTCGGAGATCTTCAGAAAGAGAACATAGCTGCCATTTTGTGAGGTGACTCGGATGCTCAAACAAAGTTTTATTTTCTGTAGAGTCGTCTCCTTGCTGCTAGTGGGAATCGATTCCAGTGCACTTACTCAAAGGAACAACTCATAGCACATAATGTACAAAATAACAGGCTATAGTGGCACTATAGCGGTTGATGCTAGCTGCCGCTAATTAGTGGGCTGTAGCAAAGTTATAGCGATTGAGCACAGCTCTACGCTAAATCTGATAGCCTGCTATTTTATATAGCACATGTACAATACCTCTTTATTGTACTGTACTAGCTAAAGACAAACCCTTGTGGGATCCCATGAGATTTTTCAGTGTGCGCCCATCGCAAATTGCAAAACCAGATCTCTCTCGCACCGTCTGCAAATTCCAAACTGAGATGGAAAAGTACGCAGACAAATGTCCATCTTGCGTAGCATGCACTTTCCAGCTCCTGTTTGGAATAAAGGGTGTACTATACATACTTCTAGCTAGACGCTGCTCTGTCACCACTTCACGCGAGCTTCACATGATTCTCTCTCTGTGTTTCTCTCCAGATTGTCGCGGACAGAGCAGGAACGATGCTCTTTCTGCGGTAGAGGTCGATCGGTTCCAACAGTGGCATCGAGTTCCCGGCCAGTGGCGGCGACATCTAGCCCGCCAAGCGGGCGGGTATCTCACCATCTCCTCTCGTCCTGGCTCCACTCCAGATGCGTCCGAGGCCGACCGGCGACCGCCCAGCCTCCCGCGGGCTCTTACGCATCACTGATCGCAGGGCCATTGGCCGCGTGTGTCATCGACGTCACTTTGGTTGTTCGGATTTTGTCAGCTCGCGTTGGGGAGGGATGGCAGATTCGTTGCTGGAGAGTGGAGACGCACAAGGTTCACGAGCAGGAAGGGGCTACATGAGTGATAGGTGGCTAGTCCTCGTACGCGTACAGCTCCAGCCGTCCAGGTTATTAGGCTGGCTCATCCTAGACTTCTAGGCATATTGATTAACATTGCCGTAGTATTTCACAATCTTTTTTGGTTGCTGGATCGTTTTCTTTTCTGGAAAAGAGATTATCAGAAGCTTATTTCCTCCTCCTCCCTTTTATCTTTCTCTTCTTCTTTCTTCTCCTTTTTTTTTCTTTCTCCTCTCTTCAACCATAACTGTTTTTTTTTTTTGCTCCTATATCAGGTAACTGGGTTGTTGGGTGTTGAAAGACTTGCTATGCAATACAAACCATTTGTTGCACCGTCTAGGGAAAAAAGTTAGTGCAACTTAAATTGTATAGCGCCGGTGTTGATGCCATATGCAACTTAAGTTGCTAAGGGAATTCCCCTTTATCTTTGCAATCAAATAACGCAAACTGTGCCTTTGAAAAAACTTCCTCCATTCTAAATTAATGGTTACTTCAACTTTGTCCTAAATCAATCATTTTTTATTTTGATCAAATTTGTAGAAAATTATGTAATTTCCACAACACCAAAAAATACACTATCAATACATATTGCGTGGTGGATTAAATGAAACTAATTTGGTGTTGTAGACGTAGGTACTCTTTTCCTATAATTTTAGCCAAAGTTAAGCAGGTGTAATTTAGAATAAAATTAAAGTGACCAATAATTTGGAACGGAGCAAGTATTGCATAGTGCTAATTGCTTCATTGTAACTTCAAAGACATCTGGGTTGCTTGGTCTTCGAGAGACCTGCTATGCGTCAGTGCAACTTGAACTATATAGGCCTTGTTTAGTTCCCAATTTGGAAGTGGCAAAATTGGCATTTTGCTATAAATGCGCAACTGTAGCGTTTCGTTTGTATTTGTAAATTATTGTCCAAATATTGACTAATTAGGCTTAAAAGATTCGTCTCGCAAAGTACAACAAAACTGTGCAATTAGTTTTTGATTTCGTCTACATTTAGTACTCCATGCATGTACCGCAAGTTTGATGTGATGGGAAATCTTCTTTTTGCATAGTGTCAAAGTTGGGAGTTGGGAGGAAACTAAACATGGCCATAACTCAGTTGTTGATGCTATATGTCGTGTCAAGCATAGCAAGTCACGAAACGAAACCAAGAAAGACGCGAGCAAGTTGCTAAGGACATTCCCTTTCTGTTTGGAAACCGCACAGCGTTAATTACTGCAAGTTGTTGATGTGGTGGTACCATTGATTGATTTTGCCACTAGATACGTTGCTCTAGTTGTGTCTGAATATATGCTAGCGAAATGTCATCGAGAAATAAACCATGTCCAATCATTGTGTAGCTAGCTAAAGTTACTTTCAAAAAAAAAGAAAAGAGAGAGGTTGAGCGGTAGAGTTTTTCCTGAAACTTATTGTAGGACTTGGTAATAAGAGGAAAAGATAAAGAGTAACATAATTTTGTTTGATGGTTCTAATGAAGTCGTAGAAGCCGCAAAAAGATATATAGTCTAGTAAATTGGTAAGTTTACCAACCGGTTGAAAAGCATGGGAAGGGTAAAGACTAATAATTCAAGCGTTAAGCTGGAAATATTCTTGGATAAAACGCACAAAACGTGAATATTCTTGGAGATAGCTACCTCTAGCTCTCTGCAAAACAAGGACCAAAGCAGTAGGACGACGGCTACCAAAAGCACAGGCCACCAAACGTCATTTCTCTCGATGCTTTCCAATTCCAAGTCCCACTGGGCCTTTGATTTCTCCCTTGGCTAGCAAATGTAATCGAGGACGTATCGAATTCCATGATTGAGCCACTGACCACGCGGTTCTTGGGTGTTTGATATCAGATGCTAAACTTTAGTCGTGTCACATCGAATGTTCGGATACTAATTAGGAGAACTAAACATGAGCTAATTATAAAACTAATTGCAAAACCCTAGGCTAATTCGCAAGACGAATCTATTAAGGCTAATTAATCCATCAAGCAAATGGTTATTGTAGCACCACATTGTTAAATTATTGACTAATTAGGCTTAATAGATTTGTCTCGTGAATTAGACTCCATCTGTGCAGTTAGTTTTATAATTAGCCTATATTTAATACTTCTAATTAGTATTCAAACATCTTATAGGTGCTAAACGCGTGGGAGCCAAACAGACCCTTAGTTTGTTTAATCGATCCCGTGCATGATTGCTAGCTGGGGCGATCAGATGATATCAGCGTCTGAGCAAGTGGAGTCACATGGCAAGGTCCATGTAGACCGCGATACAAGGAAACACAAGTCAGGCTGAGGTGCACGCCTTATCCTTGCTTTGGTTTGGTAGCTTGTTTAGCCTCTGATGATGCACTGACTCAGCAACCATGAATAATGGACCTGCAGATATTTCAGCCGTACGTGCAGGCTTGGTGCTTTCCTTGACGCTGCGCCAGCCGCCAGGTCCGTCTGATGCGATCATGGCGTGGCTGTGTCGCCCCACGGGTCTCACCTGGTGGTCGTGGCGTGAGACGTCCGGTACTCTGGCTGCAGGCGTTTGACTTGACAAGGGATACGAGGAAATGATGTAGCGTCGTGTGCTTTTCTAAAAGAGAAGCTAATTGAAAACACATAACCACAGACATTAATTTGAGCAGGTTTGCTGCTCGATTGCATTGGCACGTATTGGATGGGAACCTCACGGTGGACAGGTATGTCTGTCTTCTTTGTACAAAAATGAGATAAAATTTATTTTCTATGACATTCTTTCCTAGTCCTACTAACCATGACTTAAACACTTTAGATCACTAATAAAAGGTTCTAAGTCAAAAAAAAATCTGCAGTATTTTTCAAATAAAATTAGTAAAATTACAATAAAAGCAAGTATTGCAAGCATATATAGTCATGCTGTATGCTGTTTTAGACCTAATTATGGGAGGGATTTCCTATCCATCTTCCACAAGAGGGTTAAGCTGTCATCTCTAAGCTAGCCCACTAGATCCATATAACTTAACTAAACTTGTCAACCTCTCACTGTGGATTTCTTTTAACATTTGATTCAACAATATGCAAACTCTGTGTTAATATTTTATTAGGGATCAAATCGTGTGCATCATCTTACCAAGGTTACTCCCTGGCTCATACATACTTTTAATATTTTCTTACAATCAATTCAACAATAAGTCAATCCTGAGATAGGCTAATTCAATATTTTATAGGGAGTGTCAAAAAAATATGCATGTTTGCTCCTACTCTAAATGACCCAGGATGAGCCCCCCACCCCACCACCACCACCACCACCAAACTGATTGAACAATCAGCGAAACGTAACTTGTAACATCTTAGGTAGACTAATTTAATATTTTATACAAGGATCATGTAGTAGTTATGGTTGGCTTGCCCATCCCCGACTCCCAAATCTCACCTTAGCCATCTATACTATGCTCATCTGAAACAAATAGAGTGTGTCTAAGCTAACTTCTAATAGAAGATAAAAGATGAATATGAAATCCGATCGAAAATGTGTCACTCGACTAAGGCCCCGTTTGATAGAGCTTCGGCTTCTCATAAAACGGCTTCGGCTTCGGCTTCTTCGGTGGAGTGGCTTTTTTAGTGAAGCTGAAGCCGTTTTGCGAAACGTTTGGTAAAACGGCTTCTCAATGGCAATATATGTAATTTTATGATCACTTAATGCTTGGAGAGAGAGGAGAAGCCGGTGAAGCCACTTTTTTCGGCTTCTCCTCTCTAGTGTAAGCCATTTTGTGGCTTCTCCTCGGTTTTGGTGGTGAAGCCGTTTTGAAATTGACCCTTTGGTAGGGCTTCATCAAAAGCCGGTGGAGAAGCACTTTGAGAAGCCCTACCAAACGGGGCCTAACCCGATTGGACCTGATCAAAAATGGAATTCCTAAATAACACTCGAGTGTTTTTTTACCCTGCCATCAGTCGATTTTTGTTGTCCGCCAGTTATACATTTTGGGTTGTACTTTTGTTATTGTTTCTGTTTGTATAGAGCACGACCCATCATCGACTGCTTTTTGTCTTATCTCTGTCACTCGAATGTGTTTGTTATTGTTTTGTATGTGGGCTGTATTTGTTGATTTTTTTTTTCTGTTGCAGCCTGGACCATCATCGGACGATTCTTTACATAACTGCATTTGAACCGGCCAATCCGTCTCATCCATCACCGACCTGACCTAGTTGGGCTCCACCGACACCTGAACACCTCAACCGCCAAACTCGTGATCATCGTTCTCTCAAAAAAAAAAACTCGAGATCATCGTCGTTCATGTCATGTCCGGTGTCGGCTCGAGCGATTCCCATCCAAGTTAGTCGTCCATGTCCTGCTCTCTCCTGCTGCTCGGGCGCCCGTGAGTTGCTGCTCCTCACCCAGGCATGTTCCAACCACTGCCATGCGCTCAGCCAAGCAACACCGGCCACTGCTGCCTCACTGCCGTCCGCCATGCGCCACCACGTCTCGGTCCACCTCCGTGAGGCTGTTAATCTTGCGCACCGCCAACAAGCAAGTTCACTTTCCAGTCGGTTTTTAGGCATCTCACATTTTCTATTCAAAATCGACTGGAATTTGGTTTGGTTGGCACTCGAATTTTCCCCTCCTAACACAGCTACGTGGCATCATTCGATTGGTCGAAAAAATCGATTGATATGTAGTCACTCCCGGTCAAAAATAACCCAGCAGCCTGGTTGGGTTTGGCCGGCACGCCGGACGAGCTTGGGCTGCAAATTTCGACCTAATTTTTTGGCTGGTGACCCAGCCCAACATAAACAAGAAGTTATCCCTGTGCGGCCCAGGCATCTAGCCAACCCAGCAAGGAAGATTCCGGATGGAGAGATCTCTTCGCATGAAATTTGGACCTTCCGTCCTGCCAAAAGCCCAAAACAGACACAGGCTCGGTCAAACTTAGAGCCACATGCTTCGCAGGAAGGACTATATCAATTTGATATGTACCAGTTGACCCTTTACAGTTATTAGACTACTCTTTATCAATTTGATCCTCAAAGTTTCATTAACTGTATACTTTATCAATCCTTGACTTCCTTCCTTGTCCAAAGCAGTCCTCGTGATAACATGGAGACTGCGTACCATACTATCACTAACCAAGTAACCAGTGAACGCGGGGGGGGGGGGGGGGGGGGGGGGGGGGGGGGGGGGGGGGGGGGGGGGGGGGGGGGGCATATCCTGTAGTCGGAGGGAAAAACAAAGACACAATTTTTCGTCTAGGGCCCAGTGAGCCACACGCAGTATATCAATCATGTCCGAGCCAATTTTTAGCGGCAGTCCCAATGGAATATTGATGATAGTTTCTATCCCTCTTAATTATCATGCCAACTAAGCAATTTGCTGATGTGGCAGTAAATTTATTATGGAGAAAGAGAAACCATTTCTTAGAGAGGAAATCAAGTCCTCACGCGCACCAATGAGCCAAGAAATCAGCGAATCTGCATTGGGGAGCCCCAAGTAGTTTCTTCTTACTTACTGTCGGATCCTTTGCGCTTGCACCGCTGCTACTCATCACTCGAGCTCCTTTACATGATGCACAGAGGATCTGGTATTAGAAGGAAGAATGATTGGTTGGATTTTTGTTTAGACTCTAGATAAAAAAGTTACATTGTGAAGGATGATTTCGTGATACAATATCCTAGACTATGGAAACTAGGTTGGTTTCTCCCATTGGGACTGCCCTTACATGATGAGTAAACTGCACGGTCTCGCGAGCCGAATAGGGCGATGCTAGAAAACTGGTGCGGCCTTTGCCACGCACCGTGGAGCGGCCAGCCAAATCAGCGGAGCTTATTAGACCAATTGAAATGAAATCTTATGCATGCGCCACGTGTATGCATAGATTATGTGTAGACGTAAAAGCAAGTAGTTATTTAAACTCTTGAATGAAGATAGCACGTGGTATCTAAGTTCGAAGTGATTTTTGCATGTAAAAATTAAACCTACGGACTTGCATTTTCTAGAAAGACCTGTTATCTAAGTTCGAAGTGATTTTCGCATGTAAAAATTAAACCTACATACTCGCATTTTCTAGAAAGACCTGTTAATGGTCAGGAAGATTTATTGGGTAGTGGGACTTTCAAAATAAAGGACCGGTTGTAAATCAGATTTAAATTGGGTAGTGGGACTTTCAAAATAAAGGACCGGTTGTAAATCAGATTTTGGAAGTACACTTGGGTAGGCGCTCTAAACAAGAAAAGAGCAATTCCCTAACCTGCTACTATTGCCGGGTCGTTGCACACGATCTTTGGCCCACATTTCACGAAGCTGCTGCCAGTAGAATTGATTTGTGCATGGGCTATTGCCACAGTAGAGTTGATTGTGGCCTATTTTTACACAAAAGACCCAAATTACTGCATGGTATTGGGCTTAGTGTTCGTTGTCTGGGCCGTACCACTCAAATTTTATTGGCGGCCCACTTTTTGGTTGCACGCTAGGACTTGCTAGCACAGTGATGATGATGTGTGCAGATGGCAATGTTCTGGGTTTTTTTTTTTCGCCAACAAATCAATCTACGCTTATAGCTCGAAGTAAACACCATGGTAGCCACCAAGGGATGATGAGCGGAGCGCACGAGGCCACCTGGCAAAATCTAATTCCAAGGTGAGCACAACCGCCTAGTCGGCGGGAAAGATCTGGTCCGGGACGTGGCATAGGGGCACCCGTCGTCGAACTGCGCAAATCATTTGCCATTTATGAGCCCTTGTGTTCCAAATCATGCGCTGCGTATTTAGTGTAGGAGGATACTGCCGGATCGATCGGCAGGTACGTGTTTTTGCTGCTCGCAATAAAACAGTGGGCCGGGCTCGCGCTCGCTCGGCCGATGGATCGTGCGTGCGGGCGCGCGTGTCTTCGCCGGCGGGGGTCCACGTAACTGGCCGGGCATGCGTGCTAGCTACCAGCCCAGCACGCACATCGTCGTCGATCATCGGTCGACGGTTGCGTGGACGCTGTCATGTGCAATCAATTTTGGGCCGACCGGACGGAGCGCCCTCCGCCGTTGGTTCGCACTCGTTCCAAGGAACCGGGAGGACCAGCGTGCGGCCACACACGCACCCACCCACACACACACATGGGGATCGATCCACCACTGCCGAGCCTGCAGCTGCAGTGCAGCGAACGTGCCCCTAGGCCTAGTTTATGATTTTGATAATTAATACAATAATACGGTCATTAAGACTAATAAAGCGTTGAGAACATGTCTTGAAGGTATTCTAGATCCTAAGGAAGTAACCACAACCAAAGATAAGCAAAGAAATGGAAAAATCACGCACCAACGCATTGAACCGACACATTCTATGAGGTCCCACCAAACCAGCCGATGCCTGCAGTGGCTTATGGTCACCGACACATTCGATGAAGCCTAAGACCAAGCCATCGAATCAATCGGTGCAGAGAAGAATGGGACCATCAGATGTTCCGATGGCCAAGTTAAAGGCGTCGGAGGAAGCATCAGAGCATTTGGTACGCTGCTATGAAGACCAAGTCAACTGGAACCATCGGATGATCCGATGGCCAAATTTCTAGAAGCATCGGATGAATTGCTGGGAAGTAAGAGAAGAAGAAGTTGGCACCGAAGGTTCCGATGCTATGCGTCGGTGAGGCATCGGAGCAAGCATATTTACTTCAAAGAGGTTTTGGACGCAAAATCATCAGCACCGGATGGTCCAACGTCGCATCGGAGGAACCATCGGATGAAGTGGTGCCTCAGCGATTTGGTCGGTGCATTACGTCGGTGAAGAATCTTGACGCGGGGAGGCAACGGGCTAGTAGCACCGGATGTTCCGATGCTACCCAAAAGCAACGGCTCTTTGATGCCTTGCGCTATTTATACCCCCTCCACTCGCCTATTTGGAGTTGCTAGATGAAGTTGAATTGTGCAGAAGTCTATTGAAGAGCAAGACACATCAAGAACACATCCAAGCCACCAAAAGTGCTTAAGTGATCCCCAAAGGCTTAGCACAAGTTTAGAAGAGTGATTAGTACTATGATAGGCCTAGAGAAAAGAGAGTGCAAGGTGTGCCTACCTTGTGATCAAGTTCTAGAGTGAACCACCGTTGTACAAAGTGTGCCGGCGCCTTCGAGCCTTAGTGGCTCGTCGGCAAGTTTTCGACTCTTGGAGCGGCGTCGACAACCGTGCGGGGGCCGTGGAGATCCCTTTCCTTCGTGGAGAAACTCCTTAGTGGAGACGACATCAAGGTGATTGGGAACTTTGCGTGAGCCTTAGTGGCAAGTCAAGGGGTGTCCTAGAAGAGACTTGGTGACCGAGAAGCAATATTCCTGCGTGAGTGCTTCAACAACGTGGACTAGTGGTGGCTTAGTGTCTACCGATACCACGGGATAAATCTTCATGTCAAGAGTTTGCTTCCCCTCATCCTCACTTCTTACGTTTCCACACTTCATACTTGCAACTTGTGTGGCTTTACTTTCTTAGTGTAGTATCTTGCTAGGATTGGCTCTAGGTTGCAAAATTTGTTTTAGGATGAGAGTTTCACACTAGATCAACCTTTGTTGCACATCTTGATAGCATGATCTAATTTATGTTTTATGCAAAACTAGTGGAAGCCATAGGTTAAGGTTTTAAATTTGCCTAATTCACCGTTCCTCCTCTTAGGCTACGAGCACCGATTCCTTTCATGCAGCTAGGTCGTCCTCTGCGACGTGCAATATATGGTAGCCTGCACTACTCCATCCGATTCGGGGTCTCGTCACTGCCTCTTCTCTTTCACGAGAGAGAATGCTACGCGCTACGGTACCCAGCACTATATATACTCCCTCCGATCCGGGGTCCGGTCACGGTGCGCCTCTGTTCTAACCACTCACTATCATCTATACATCTATGGGCCCACCAGAAGGTTTGGACAGTCCTACATACATAGCTATACACCGAGACGTATCAAACATGGAGGCTACGATGTAGGATGGCGTGGTATGTGTGGAGGACAAGTACTAGTCGAAAATTATGAAACTACTTGTAGCAATTAGAGTAGGACTCTCTAGTCGAATCCGACAAATATTCTTGTAAACACCCAACATATAACCCTGCCCTGGCAATATAAGGTGAGGCAGAGACCCCCTCCAAATAAGTTTAATAAATACAACACAACCAACACACATGACGTAGGGTATTACGCGACAAGCGGTCCGAACCTGTCTTAATCGTGTGTTCGAGTTCACTTTCGAGTTCCTGATCTCAACAAGATTCACGCATAAAACACTACCTCGGATATCTTCTCGGCAGGTTGTCATGTCTAATCACCGACACTCACCTATAGCGAGCTGAACTTGCACGGAGCAACTCGGGTACGTGTGCCGTGTGCGCACTTTCAAACGGAGTAATGTTGCAGGGCACCGGCGCCCGACACGTTACCGAGCCAAAAAGCCCCAGGCACCCCGTACTGCCTTGATCGGCTTGGCACTATTCCGGTTTGGCCTCAGGTCACAGACAAAACGCTGCCCTATAAACGACATTGACGTGGCTTCCAGCTCGGTAGTTGTGAATTTTGTAAGTTAGAATAGATTAATCTTATTAGATTTTAAGAATCTATAGGGCAGATGGTTACAATCCAACAGTTTGCTTTTTCTCGAAATCTCAATGCAGTTTGTAAGATCTCAAGTCTAATCAAATTGTAAAGGACGGTCGGAATTAGCAAGTGATGCAAAGAGGAGGAGGAGGATAGGAGCTCGTGCGAGTGGAAAATATAATATATCTGTTTCAGTTCTATTTTAGCTATGGCTTTAATTAAAGCGAAATTTTAGATAATGTTTCTTGAGTACCCTGAAATAAAGTTTCATTCTTTCCTGAATGCCAAATAGGAGAATGCGACTGAGCGTTCGAGTCAAAAAAAGAAAAAGACAATTTTAGAGTTTTATCAACAGTTTGCTTGCGTAGAGGAGGAGAAATCGTGGTCGTGGAGTCGTATGGACGAAGTCTTATCCACGATTTGTTTAAAAAGAAAGGAACGACAGTAGACCTTTTCCGTGAACCGGAGATTGATGCACATCTAACCAGGGAAGCATTTGTTATCACGTCGGCACACAACGCATACGGAGCAGCAAGCCAGCAACACGACCCGGGTACCTTGACGAGAGCTCCTCTCGCCTCCTCGCGCGGGTCCCGATCAAGCAAACACGCACAGGGACGGACAACAAATCGCGGTGCGCGCATTCATTCCCTCGGGCATGCATCGCTCGTCGTCGTCGTCCGGCCCCAAAAAACACGACGCGACGTGCCACTGCCCCGTGCGCGGGTACGCTATGCGCGCGCCTGCTGGCACGTGTCCACGCTTAGGCCAAAAGCTAGTAGCTATGCTTGGACATATGCATATGCAGGGGACTGCCCCTTTTAAGAGCCTTTTTCCCGCTGAGGGGACCGGAAAATTAAAGCAGCTCGTACGAAGGTTGGCCACCTCCATTTGTTAATTTGTTACTACTACGATCCGTTCCCTCCAAAAATATATGCCGCTTAAACATGCTCTCGGTTTATCAAACAACTTTTAGGAAAGTATGTAATTGATGGCTAAAATGGGAACAAAATTGGCTCTGAAATGACGTGTTGTCTACATTGAATTTCGGGGATTAGATAGATCTTTCGTGATTCTTCAAGCCATGCAACGGTGTTTAAAGGTTTTGATTTTTTAATTTACTTTGCTTGGAGATGATGAATTCGCACCAACCATTTGTTAAATTAAGGTTGTAGTGAATGAATGCACGCCATTTCAAACATTGGCATGGGATGGTTTCCGAAAAGCAAACTCGATCCAGACTCCAGCAGTTCCCGTTTGTGTACTCCCTGAAATTAAAGTTTAACATTAAAGATTAAGGTTGGAGCAATAATATGCTTGAGGAAAATACGCTTCACGCCCTGAAATAAACGTAAGTAGCAGAATTTCAGTAAACTGCATCTCAGAATAGCCGCATTGTATAATTTGTTGGATTTTCTCATTTGCACACCTCTTGTTTTTCCTGAATTATGGTTACCTCTGCTGGTGCATTGAACCATGCATGGAAACATCTTTTTCACATACGTCCACCGATATCTGATGAGTTTCACACTAGAAATAACTAGTTAACACGAAGATAGTAACAAGTTGGGAGCGATAAGGTCACTCCTGGCCTAAGAATCTGTTAGGTTTTCCCTCCAACAAGTCAAGAACAGCAGCTAGCCTATTCCTACTAGCTAAGCCCTGACTGTGAGGCTGTGATGCGAACCACCAATGCAACCTTATCAGCAGTTGTTACTTTCACAAGTATCTGTGGTGTACCAGAAAAGCCTGTCAGTACAGTACTGACTACAGTCCATGAGAGAGCAAACCTTTCAGCGCATCTGGTGACTCTTCTTCTCCAAGGGTTAAACCAGAGAGCAGCGCGTGCCGATGCGTTGGTGGCGGCCGCAGCATCAACACGGAAAAGGGTTGTTGATCAATAAATGGACGGTGCGCGATCGATCTATCGACTGACCTGGTCCGGTATACACAATCATCAATGAGTGATGATACGATACCTAATAAGGTTGGCGAAATTGATTTTTCCAGTTCTCCCGCTCGATCGATCGATCGACGCGGACTGTTCATCCGCCGCATCCCCGTTTGCGTGATTTCCTGATTTGTGATCGATCGATGCCATCGCGTGTGCTTGGATCGATCGATCGAGCCTCTTCTCTAGCTACCAGTAGATGTAGATCCTCTTTTCCTTGAGAGATCTAGCAGCAGCTATAGTAGTTGTGACTTGTGACGCGTGACAAGAACTGAATATCAAATTGCATCCGGTCGAAAGTAACAGGCACAGCTACTTCAATCCGGTCACTGTGAAAAAACCATCCCGTCAAGTGACGCTGATGCATATCCATATGAACCTGACACGGCCCGGCCGGGCCTCGATCATGTGCTGTCAGAATCCTAGCAGAGATTGTTGTCCGCGCTCACCCCTGGTGCTTTTCACCGGCCGGCCGCTCCGGAACACACCGTCGTGGGATGGGCGTGCCCGTGCCATGCCGACGAGGAACACCGGGTGAGTTCGCCAGATTTCCTCCCGACCTCTCGATCGGCTTGGAAAACCGAAGCTCCGAGGCGGACGGATCGGACAACCACTACTCGCTCGTCGTCCACCTGTAGCCACGCTGATGATCTTGACAGTAGCGGCGCGATCGCGCGCGGGCAATATATAATACAAAAGTTAACCGTCAGATGACCCTTCATGAGTATCTTGTTTACTGTATCTGGTCTTTCCCTGACGGCGACTAGTGAATCATGTCACCACGTACGATTTATTGACAGTAGCGGTTTAACATGGCATGCAGATTCATTTGTTCTATATGATTATCTCTTTGATAATAAACACGTTCGGGGACTGCTACTACTTGTATGAAGGACGTAACATGCACATGTACTCCTTCGTTTCTATTTTTTTATTTATAAGACGCACACGCATACCAAGATTCAAACTTTACAGTTTTTCATAAATAATTTGATTATTAATTTTTTATTTTTATAATGTAGACTTTATATAGTTGGATTCATAATGATATGATTATAAGTTTATAACCATAAACAATATACTATAAGATAAATGAATAGTCAAAATGCTATTTGGAAGATCGTGCCAAGACATGCCATGTCTTATAAAAATAGATGGAGAGAGTATATTGAACCAATTATTGCAGGGGGATTGCTAAATTCGTTGTGGTCAACATGTACAATACAGCTAGATTGAATCCTGAGATACGGTTCATTGTTATTTGTTTTGCTCATGGGCATGT
Organism: Setaria viridis; assembly: GCF_005286985.2. Taxonomy (NCBI): domain Eukaryota; kingdom Viridiplantae; phylum Streptophyta; class Magnoliopsida; order Poales; family Poaceae; genus Setaria; species Setaria viridis. The sequence continues at coordinate 24,431,937 of NC_048263.2, read as the reverse complement.
CATTGTGTGCGAGACATGACTCTGGAGATATAGGATCATACCAGCCGTATGCACGTATGTACGTAAAACGATTATTCCACTTCATTGCGCTTTCGGCCGTTCGAAGAAGACCGTTTGCACTGTGCTGGACGAGGAAGCCAGCATATGGACCTCGGTCTAATATATTATAATTATGTGTTGCATATCAGATTGATCGACCGGCACATGGACGAAATCTTGGAACCAGTACGATCCCAGAAAGCTAAGCTAGCCAACAACAATGCAGCAACAAAACATGCCATGCTGACTGCTTTTCCTCCTTTCTGCGCGCGATGTGTCATTTGAGTGAAGTGATGATGAGCCAGCTTAACCAGACGCATGCAGTCACAACTCACACCGGCCGGCCGGATGAGCTAGGCACCTAGCTTTCAGTGTACATGCGCCACGTTCGAGCCCGGGACGTGGTCTCACATGCCGTGTCCTTGACTGATATCCCATTCCCAGTTGGCCGGCGTGTGCCTGCCCCCCCCCCCCCCCCCCCCCCCCCCCCCCCCCCCCCCCCCCCCCCGAGCACCGCCTTTAAGCCCCCGCCCCCAGCCCGGCCGGAGCCCCGTTGCTGTCCCAGGTGACGCACCCTACTACGCGTGCTGTGTTGTGGTGCCAGCGTCGATCGCGCCGATCCTGGATCGGGTTCGATCGAGATGGACGTCGAATCTATCGCCGCCTCGCGCTGTGCGGCGAGAGGCCGCTCGACTCGGCGGGTCAGGCGCTCCTATGATCGTGTCGCCGGCGCCGGCCCTCGGTCCATCTAATGCACCGACTTGAAAGGCCCCCCCGCTCGCATCAACCAGATCTGATATGATCTAATGACGACGGAGCTGACCGTGGCCATGATACTCGGATCGATCGGATTGTTCCACTCACGGTCACGGCCCCACGGGGATCGGGAAATGCATGCGCGCTACACCGCTACGGACGTAGCACAGGTGTCGTGCATAGGTACCAACGGCCACCTGGCCTGAACGCGCAGTGGTGGTATTCATTCATTATTAGGCGCGCAATGCAGCTGCACGTACGTACAAGTTCACATGCACGCATGCAACGAGCCGGCCAGGTGTGCACTGTTCGCCGCAGCGTGTGTACTGTGCCCGCATGCGTACGTCCACCCCGCTTTTGCGCTTTTGCAGGCTCCCAGCACGTACTTTTGCAGTAGTAGGTCAGGCCAGGATATCCAAGTGTAGTAGGCTGCATGTTTCGCCCCGCCGACCTGTCCTCCGGAGAGACGGGAGAGAAGAGAGAGAGGGGGCGCGACGACGGACGGAGCTGCGGCTGGACACGTATAGGCGGTGCTGCAGCTCTGTCAGCCTCGATCACACTAGCTCATCACTACAACAAGCTGGCTTGGGGCTGTCCGCTTTCTGCTTTCTCGCAACGGCAACCGCGGGTAACCGTCCGTGAGTAGGAGCGCGCCCCTAGGGTTTCGGGGGTATTTGTAGAAACGGGTAAAAAGCTCATCCTGTAAAGCTATTTCCAGTTGTGGTGACGCTATCACCTATTCCTGAAAATGTCATTCCTGTTAAAAAAAATTCAGCGATTGAAATTTGAATATGCCGAAACTATTGCCCGTCAGTTTTTAAAACTTTTGATTCCCGCTAATTTCACTCTAACAGTCTAGTGTGCGACCGAATTGAAGAAGCTATAGTGATCGACATAAAATATATGTTACATAAATTCAATTTAAGCATACGAAATAATAATAAGGAAATAGAACTATATATATACATCATTAGAGTGCGCATTGACAATATGTTTTTCTGCCACTCACGAAGGCTAACCTTGGCAGTACTCTTGATTCTTCTACTCAAGGAGGCTGATGTATTTATCTTCTTGTGCTAATTCGTGTTCTGGGTGATAATAGGTACCCATCGGGTTTATCACTTCACGCAAAATGAAACGATATAAATCAGCGCCTATATTTAGAAGTTGTTGATTATGGAGACGCGAATTGTGTAGTTGAGGCCTAATCTGCAATTAAAATCCACGGAAAAATTAAGCAAGTGTTAGATAGGTGGAAAAGAATACAATGTACATATATATACATCCCTGTATATATGAAAGGTAGCCCCTTACACGTTCGGGATCAGTGATGTGCTCACACACGTAATACCCGCAGTATACAGAACCAGATGGTTGCTTGTGGCATGGAAAGTTTGTGCATACAACCATTTCTTTCGGTCTCTCGGGGTTATGAATCCCTCCATTGGTAATGTAGTGCTGGTAAGCCCTATTTTGAAAAAAATGAGAAGTTAGTTTTTATGTAATCTTTGGGGGAACAATTTGCACAATGTAAGTGTACACAACAAGAAATTCACTAACTTTTGTAGGATGAATATGAATTCTGTTTAGGTGCTCTGGTCATAATCCAATGAGTCAAATACAATCACAACTCCGTTATTTGGTTGTATCATAAAAGTAATCCAGTGACCCCTGCAAAAATATTATATAAGGTTTTTTCAAGCATGAAGGAGCAAGTGTATATATTATAACAAATGGTAGAAATTTAGACTCAATAGAAGTTGTAGGGTGCCCATATGTAATGCCTATCTTGCCACTTAAGCATCGTATACGCTATGTAGGCTGAAACCCTCCTCATAGCTTTTTTATATTATCGTACTCGTTTCGCCCTTTTGTCCTTCTTTGTTTTGTACTTAGCTAGCTCGTCATGGTTGTCTCCCCACTGGCTCGGGAAGTTAGGCACCCACTAGCTCGGGAAGTTGTGCCTAACTTGGCAATAGATATCTGGCCTTCTCCTTTACAACATGCACGCCATTTTCTTGCATCCTGTACAATGTATCACAATTAATTAGTTATGCATAGTACATGTGTAGGCTATAGCATATATACAAGATATTAGCATCGATGAAGCACTTACATGCACCACAATCAGACGAGTTGTAACTTTAGCTCTGAGAGGCGAAACACATCATGGATGTCTCGAAAATCGCAGAAGATTTTGCTGGAATCCTCATTGAATGGAGGTCCGAACACATCCGGTGAGTACTGTGTCCATATGGTTCTGAGCCCAAGTCTACATGCCTTCGTGTACCAATTGTGCATCCTTTGCATTTCACCTGTAATCCCAGCGATTGCCCAGTCAGGTAGTAACGGTTTTCCATACTTAAATTTTTGAGGACAATCTTGTAAATCTGGTATGTCATCAACTCCAACGACCAAGTTGTACTCTGTGTCAGTGTGGGCCTTCGAATATCCCGGTTGTCGGATGTCCTGCGTCTTGTCTGTCGTTTTGGCTGCCGTCTTGTTCGCTGTCTTGGCTGCTTTGTTGCTCACGTGCCATCTTGCTGCAATGTCTGATCCTTCCTTCTCGTAAGTCCGTATGACTCGAGGCACTAATTGCGGGTCCACCTATTGTTGTTGTGGCTCCTCAGGCAGGTCCACCTGTTGTTGTTGTGGCTCCTTTAGCAGGTCCACCTATTGTTGTTGTGGTGATGCTTAAGCAGGTGGTGGATGGTCTTCCGGCCAGTCCACCGACTTTGATGCTGCAGCTGGGGATGCTGGTGGTGTGGCCACCCGTTGTTCTTTTGATGCTGCATCTGGTGGTGCTGGACCCAGCAGTGTCGAGTTCACAAGTGCATGCTTAGAAAGAACCGAAGATAGTATGATATCTTGTTTATGCCATAGTATGGTATTGCCAACGCTTTGTCCAAGGCAATGGATACCTTCCGTAGTGGGAATGTCTATCTCGTGATCACCATAGTTTGAATTAATTTCAAGCATAATGGTGCGGGATAGGTTTTCCCTCAAACAAACCGCCAATTGGAATCGCAAGGTCCTTGGCAACCTCCTTTGTCTTGCTAGCTCTGCCAACCGGAATGTGCAATGAGCAAGGAGTACCGATGCATATAGAATTTATTGGATATAATTGTGCTATCATAGAGCCGACGCTTCTCAGAGCATAAATTGGTGTATTCTCTTGGCCCAATAGCGGATGTGCCATCATGACCATCGGCATTTGTATATTGGCCTCACCGCTTTGTTGCTGCTCCACAAGTGTTTCTAGCAAAAAGTCCTTAAACCTAGATTCTAGTGCTTTCTCTACCGCCTCTCTTAGATCGTCCTTGTAACGGGAGTGGCTCTTGTAGCTAGCTCTATCCCTCTCGAACCCATCCTTGATGGTTAACTTCGAGGAAACTCCTCTGACACGGCCTCCATGCTCTTTCGTCCCAAGGGCCGAACTAAGCACATATTTATCCCTATTTGGTATGAACTTTCCTTTCCTCTAATGCTCGAAAAGATCGTATATCTTTTCTGTCACCTGATTGGTTTCGGATGTTGAAAACGTAGGTTTACCATCTGCTATTGTAGGCTTCCTTGCTGCAAACCACTGCCAGCCACGCCCATCCAAGCCTTCAAAAGTGTTGGGTTGCCCTGCGGCTATTACCGCCTCCCTATCCTGCTGCCACTTGTCGATCTTCCATCGGTACCCACCCGGCCCAAGGTGAACTTTATGTATGTTACTCAGCGCAAGTTCTCTATTCCTCTAGCTTAGGGCTAAAGCTTCCGAAGAGGTCTTTTGCCTTACAAACTCATCCCATTGGGCTGGTGTGATGCTCCCGTATTCATTAAAGGGGGTTAGGTCCTTTTTGACATACTTGTCATTCAGCTCACCCCTCCACCAGCGGAAACTTTCACCTAGCTGCTTCCTGGCATAATGCTTTATACGTTTCCTGAGTTCTTCTGATCTAGGCAAAATAAATGTCTGTTTCAAAAGCTTCCACATTGCTTCTTTCCTCCCCTTAGGAACCAATAGCCAATCAGAGATCAAGGGATGCAAAATCTCCTTTGTTCTAATTATTGCTCCTACTGCATTCCGAAACTTTGAACGCACCATCAGAGGCTCTATGGGCTCTCCTGCTGGGCTGACAACATCGACTCTCCATTTGCCTTCAGGTTATTGGTTTCTTCCTCGCTTACCTAGTCTTTTTTTTACTTTGACTCCTAGAGGTTGTAGTTTCAGCTTCGGGAGTTGAGCTGCCACTATCTTCAAGTTCTTTTGGGGGGGGGGGGGGGGTACGGGGTCGACGGCGGCGTTTACTCCTTCTGATGGGAGCCATCTACATGAATCATAAGGTTAATCAAATCAAAGTCATTGCACTTAGTACATGAAAATGTTCATTAAATATTGGATGACAATTATGTTCGGCATTACCTCACTTGGATTCGGACTGTAATCCGGATCAAAATCCACCATTGAACGGCCTTCTCTTGGAGGCAAAGGGTGTGGGTCTAGAGCATCTTGCCACATGCCCTCTACCCACACCCCTGCTCCTATCTCTGGTCCGTCATTATCTTCATCCCAGATCCTACACCAATGTTTGCTTCATCCTCCCATGACAGCATCTGGGATGCAATTTGGTCCATTTCATTTTGGGACACATCACCTTCATTCGATGCATCCCTTTGGTGTATAAATGGTGAGGAATCCATTTACAAGTTCTACATATACATTAAAAGGCGATAAATATATAAAGAATTCCATATGGAGTTTGTATTTACTATTTCTCATGCAATATATAATTTACCATTTCACAATTTGCCACACAATTCACATGCATGCATCCCTATTGAGAATTCACAGTTCAAAATTTAAAATTGAATTGACATTCACAATTTCACAATTCACAATGAAAAAAATATATTCAAGGGAAAAATTCACTATTTAACAATTTATCAATTTCACTAAGTACAATTTCACAATGCAGTAAGTACAATTTCACAAATTCACATTTTAATAATTCACTAAGTACGATTTCACAATTTACTAAGTGCAATTTCAAATTTTCCAATTTCATAATTTCATAATTCGTAGGTCCACTAAGTACAAAATGAAAAAAATGAAAAGAAAAGAAAATTAAAGAAAAGTGATGGTTTACTGGATGGAGGTGGCGCGCGTGGAGAGGAGGGCCCAGCCGGTGGTGGAGCAGCGCGGGGAGGGGAGGCGCTGTAGGGAGGGCGTCGTGGCAGCGGTGGAAGGGGATGGGAAGCGCCCGATGCGGGGAGGGGAGGCGCCGTGGGGGCAGCCGGCGGAAGGGGACACGCCGTGACGGGAGGCGGCCGGCATGGGGAGGTGAGGCCGCGGGGAGGGCGCCGCGGCAGCGGCCCACGAAAGGAGGCGCCGCGGGAGGAGGGGTGGAGGCGTGGTGCTGCAGCCTGGCGGTGGAGGCGCTGCGGAGGCGGAGCAAGCGGGGGAGGGGGGAGGGGGCAGGGGAGGGAGGGTCGAGGAAATTTTGGCAGCCTAACAGCGTCTCGTGGACTTCTCCAAAAATTTAGCTAAGTCCCTGCGGGTGCCACCATATATAGGCTGCTATTTAGCAGGGGGCAGTGGAAAGGATTTTTAGGTGTGAGTGATGGCGTCACCCACCCCTAGAACTGTTTGTTTCCAGGGCCGGGTGATGCCATCACCCGCACTTGGAAATCCTTTCTCCATTTTTATTTTTCTTCTAAAATATATTTTGGAGCTATTAAATGATCTCAAATGCAAAAGTTGTCAACTACAAAATTTAATGTCTCATTGAGCTCTACAATTTTGATATTAAGTTCGTATCCATCCGATATGAAGTGAAAATGTTTATATTAAAAAAAATACATCCACTAAACACATTCACATGAATTCACACATATACTCATACATTCACATATACTTATACATTAACATTTAGTCACGCACCAACATATACTCATACATTCACATTTAATTATTCATTCATCACATTTACTTCCTCTGTCCCGAAAATAATGATTTCCTAGGATTTTTCATATATATTAGGGGTGAATGAAAAAGACACATGTATCCTTAGTTGGTTGAGTTTGCATATAAAAAATAGAGAAAATATGTTTCCATTTAATCATGCATGCACGAGATAAACGGGCTAAATTATGCATGCATAAGATTTAAATCTTATAACGTCATTCTTTTTGACAAACTTTGAATGTCAAAATATCATTCTTTTTGGACGGAGGGCACCGAGGTCGAAACAGTACATTAGTTTTCTCTCGATCGAGAGGGAGATCGAGGAAACCGTTAATCGCGACCTGGCCGCTAGACGCCACACCCTTAAATCATATTTTGTGGCATGCATGAAGCGTAAGCACACAAGGAACGAGGGCGTGGCTTCCGCGTGGCTCTAGTAAGCTCCAGCGCGACGCCTGCTAATCATGCGCGGTCAATATAATCGATGGCTGCCTCTGCCTGCAAATCATTCACACACAAGCTCGCTAGCTAGCTCGCGGCTGATGGCTGGGGACGGCCGGCGAGGCCACGCATTGATTAGCGCCACACAATCATTCAGTGTACGTCCTGGGCTCCTGGTGGCGCTGCGCAATGACACATCAGGTGCGTCCGCCTAGCTACGACGGGCCTAGCCCCAGCCGGTGCATCGTCGTCCATCCAGCGATGGATCTATATCTGGCTTCCTCGCCTCGCCCGATGGTCATCGTAGGCAAGCGGAACTCGGCGACGGATGGAGCCAGTAGCCAGCAGGGGATCTGAGGCGGCCTCGGGGCGTCACGTCACGTCCGCCTCCCGGCCGGCCGGACGGAAATAATTTGTAGTTTCTCCATGATTGGAAAGGGTCGATTGGCGTGTGACACGAGGGCTTAGATCGACGCCGGCCACAAACTTGGCAAACCGTGTAGCGTTGCGTTCGCGCGAGGGGAAGCCAAGCCAAGCCAGGCTAGCTCGCAATCGCATATCCAAAATGTGGCGGAGTTCAGTTTGGAAACCGCTAGAAAATACTCCTTATGGAAGGCTTAGGCGAACCCCGGAGCTAGCTGGCCCTGCTGCGTTTTGGAAGCTAATAATAAGCTACTGCTACTACCGTTTTGTAATAGTAGTATAGCTCTGCAATTATTGCCCGAGCGCATTGGCGCGTGACACGCTTGCGTCCGCGCGATCGTTTTACATACACACATGTGGGTGTTTACCTTAAAAGCCTCGAAACGCTTAGCTTGCGTGCGTCCAGCGAGGCTCGGCTTGCTAGCATCTCGGCCCCGTCGCGTACGTTACCTTCGACCCTTGCGCGTTTTCATGTCCACAAATGCACCAAAGCGTCCAGAAATACCAGATGCCACCTGCCTGTACGCTTGTACCGTCTCCCCTTTGCATTGCCGGATCTGTGCATTGCGGACGGACGCTACCGGTCCGGCGATAGATAGATCTGAGCGAGCGAGCGGTAACGTGGCGCCGCGAACTTTGCAGCAGGGGAGGGAGAGGGCGCACACGCGAGAGGAGCTTGCGCCGGCTTGCAGTTGGCGCAGAGGCTCCGGAACGGAACACGTAAAGAGCACTTTACCCCGTCTGGTAGGGAGGAGCCACCAGGAATTCAGCCGGGCGCCATCCGTCCATCTGTTGCCGAGCCGAACCGATCGAACCGACGGCGCCGCGCCCGCGACAGGCGCCCGGGCCGAGCAAGCCACCACCACCACGCACCTGCCTTGCTGCGGTGCGAGAGCAGAGCAGAACGGGACCGGGCCCTTGCGCCGTTGCGCGTGTCACATCACATGAGCACCCGCCACCCCGCGCCGCGCGCGGCCGCTGCGGGTTCGGTTGCGGCGGCCGGATCGGAGCACAAGGCGCGCCGCGCCGCGTGTTCCTTTTTTTTTTTTTGCCTCCCGTGCGTCACGCATCCGTCGCTCGACGGGTGGTTGGATCGGCGGCGGGTTGAAATGGCTCGATCGACCGATCGGTCGAGCTGTCTCGCTTCCCTCCTCGATCTGTTGTCGACGTGGGCAAACAAATATCGGGCCGTCTCCGTTACGCTCCCGGCTGCTTCTAGACGTTTCACCTGGCCCGGTTCGGCCGGGGCCGCGTTCGCGTTTCGCGCATGAGCAACTTACGACGCGGAATGTGCCATATCTTTTTTGTAGAAAGCGTGAGGGGGCCGTTACGAAAGGCGCGAGGCGATGACAACTAGTCTTGTGTGCGTGACCGCCTCTGCTAGCTGCGTGCATGTCAACCAGCTTAGCTCTAGCTGGGGAGAGCCGGGCGCACGTCACCGCCTCACCGGACGGACGGACGCGCGTCTCGGTACATGCCCGCTCTTTTCTCTCCCGGCGGCACAACAAAATAAACGGCCAGGAATGGCTTGGGCCTCACGCCGCGCGCGCGCCAGCGCTCTGGTGCATGTTTTGACATGTCGCGCGGGCGTTACGAGATGAATCGCAAGAAACCAGGGCTTTTGTTGCAAGCTGCATGCCTCAAGCCCTGAGGCCGCTGAACCGACCGACGTGTACACGCAATCACACAGCTGCATGCCGCAGCAGCAGGGGGTGCGCGCGGGCGCGGCGGTGTACTCCACGAGCTACCGTGTATGTGTTGTGCGCTGGTTTGCATGCCCAGCTTACCCACCCCTGCCCGCTCTCGTTCTCTCGGCGCCAAAAGCAAGCACGGCGCGACAAGTCAGTGTGTAATGATAGATCCAACGGGCCCACACCCTAATAACTCCCCTCCTCTCCCCTTCCCTCCCCTGAGCCCTGAGCTCTCTCTCCGCTCCATCTCTCCCTATATATAGGAGGCCTGCTGGTGCTGAGGTTCTCCAAGAGCCAAGGCAGCTGGGAGCCTCCTCCTCTGATAGCGAGCGAGCTCCTCTGCCCTTCTGCTACCTTCTCTTCTCCTCTCCTCTCCAGCACAACCGCCGCCGCCGCTTCTCCACTGACTGCTCGGTGCACTAGATCTCTCCACCGAGCAAGAGGGGAAGGGGTCGTACGTATCTTGTGAGGAGAAGAGAAAGATCGAGATGGCTTTCCTGAACATGGAGCAGCAGACCTGGGCCTTCACCTTTGGTATCCTAGGTAACCACTAACCGCATCCATCAACCGCATGCTGCATTCATCCTGTGTTCTTCTTCCTGCATCACCTCCGCATTGTTTCTCCCATATCCCTTGAAACGCATGCAGACATGCCAACCATCTTCTTACTAGCAGAGAGCACCGTACCGTTCCCAAGTCCTTCCCCAGGTTGATGAGAACCTAACCAAAGCAACAATCACCCTTTCCCTGAGCTAAAGTTTCATTTATTTAGTTTCCATCAGCCTTTCATGTGGCCACCTCCTAATTAGCAGCGCAAAACATATGCGTGTCCTCGTCAAGTGATCTCTTTCCAAGCCACAGTAGGTAGCTATAGCTAGCTAGCGTTACTGTCTCGAATAAATGGAACTGCCAAGGCCAAACTTTTAGCGCCTAATGAGGTGGTTAGCCCAAACAAAGAAAGCAATCCCATCATACATGTTACATGTACCTTCACGAGAACCGTACCGCGCGCGACACGATGAGTTTCTTCTACCTCCAGGAAACCTGGATTGCTTTCTTCACGTTTCGTTTCCTCTCCGCCAGATCATTGTTTGATATATGCAGCGATAACTGACTGCGCTAGCTGTTGTCTGATAGATCTTGGTACGTTCTGCTTTGCTTTTCAGGTAACATAATCTCACTGATGGTCTTTCTGTCACCGCTGTAAGTCACTCTGCTATGCCTTTTTACCTACCTGCGGTTAATTCTTTTCAGATGGACCCACGCATACATCATATTTTATACCAGTACGAGTATTTTAAGGAGCATTGGTTATTCAGTTGGAAAAAAATATAAAAATAATACCGTACAAATGCGTATACATCTCACTGAATGTTTGAGGGGTCGCCATCGTCGTCCATTCTCTTCTAGAATTATGCTTATACCTGAAGAGAACATAGGAAACTTGCTGAGAATTCTCGCATCAATAATCATTAATCAGGAGTTGAGAGGGGGAAAAAAAATCCTGCACGTCGCTTTTAGTTGCGAGTGTCATTGTTGGGTCGGTACTATTATTGAGCAACAACACATGGTAAATTAAAATCAATGAAAAAATTAGTCAGTCAATAAGCATTGCCTCCAAAAGGAGAGAAATGACCGATCCGATCCCGTACTGTACATGTTGCAGGCCGACGTTCTACCGCGTGTACCGCAAGAAGTCGACGGAGGGGTTCCAGTCGACGCCGTACGTGGTGACGCTCTTCAGCTGCATGCTGTGGATCTTCTACGCGCTGCTCAAGACCGGCGCCGTGCTGCTCGTCACCATCAACGGCGTCGGCTGCGTCATCGAGACGGTGTACATCGCCATGTACCTCGTGTACGCGCCCAGGGCCGCCCGGGTGCTGACGGCGAAGATGCTGCTGGGCCTCAACGTCGGCGTCTTCGGCCTCGTCTCGCTCGTGACCATGGTGCTCTCCAATGGCAACCTCCGCGTGCACGTGCTCGGATGGATCTGCGTCAGCGTCGCGCTCAGCGTCTTCGCCGCGCCGCTCAGCATCATGGTACGTATAACTCAAGTGCAAGGTCTTTGTTTCCTTTATAATAAATCTTTCGTGCTGATCGATCGAATTGTTTCGTGATCTGAATCTGATTGGTTTCAATTCAATTCATTGTTGCAGCGCCAGGTGATCCGGACCAAGAGCGTGGAGTTCATGCCCTTCTCGCTGTCCTTCTTCCTGGTGCTGAGCGCGGTGATCTGGTTCGCGTACGGCGCGCTCAAGAAGGACGTGTTCGTGGCGTTCCCCAACGTGCTGGGCTTCGTGTTCGGCCTCGCGCAGATGGCGCTGTACATGGCGTACCGGAACAGGAAGCCCGCGGCTGCGGTGGTGATGGTGGAGGAGGTGAAGCTGCCGGAGCACGTCAAGGAGGTCGCCGCGGCGCCGGTGGCTCACGAGGGCAGGGCCAGCTGCGGCGCCGAGGTGCACCCCATCGACATCCTGCCGGTCGAGCCACCCGCGGCGGCGGTGGCGGCACAAGACCCGCAGGTCGCGGTGGCCATCGACGTGGAGCCCGTCACTTGCGCGGCAGCGGCCGGCAGGGTCGATGGCGACGGCCTCGTGGCGCCGGAGCTGGCGATGATCAAGCCTGACACGGCCATTGCCGTGGAGGTGTAGGTTAGCCAATAGCCATATGGCAGAAGGCAGCAGAAGTCTCTAGCTAGTATCAATCAGTACTCAGTAGTAATTCTCATGTGAAGAAGAACGGCCGGGCCTGCTACGCTACAGCCTACAGCAGCAGCGGTCAGATGCATCGGCCACATGCATGCATGCGTGACTTGTCTCTCCGCAGTCTGCATGCATGCAAGCCCGTTGACCGGTCGAGGTGGTGGAGTGGGAGGTAGCCGGGCCCGTAGGCGAGTAGCGCCTTGGCACCCACGGGGCCAGCCATACTGAGCCCCGTGTGATGAGCCGGCGAGAGATGATGATGAGGAGGTAGATAATGCGAGCGAGCGGGTTGGTTCATCAGATTCAGACGGCCAGGCTGCAGCTAGCGGCTGAGCCCGTGTGCGTGTGTGTGTAATCGATTCGATCGGCTTGTCGATCGCCTTTGTGTGTGTCCTATTCTGATTGTTTCATTCCATTTCATGCCTGCCGTCTCAGCAATAAACTCGGAATGGACGATTCACTACGTGCTCCTGCATTTCCGCTTCATTCGTTTGATCTAGTCTATGCATGGCTTTGTGCAGCGACACCAAGCCGGTCGCTCCCGTGCTCCGCTAGCTAGCTACCTCAGCCGCGACGGCACCCGCGGCCGGCTGGCTCCGACCCAACCACCGTGCCGTGCGCCTGGGCAGCCGGCAGATTTACCGCGCCTGCCCCGCCGAGCATTTCTTCCATTTCCACGGTAACCATGCTAGGCGCGCCCAGCAGACTAGCAGCAGAGGCAGGTGGTCACGCGCAGAGGAGTACTAGTACGGCGCGGGACAAGTGTGCGGCGCTGCGCGACTCGGCAGGCAGCGGCATATGCAGCGCAGGTGCACGCGGGCGGAAGCGAACAAGGGCCTGCGCCCCGCCCCGGGAAAGCTGGAGCGAGGCGGGCAAGCGACGGCCAGGGGGCGCTGCGGACAGACGTGCGCATTCAAGGCTGTCTTTGTCCCGTTGCACACGAGTACTCCTCCCCCTATTTGCTCACGTCGCGGGGACGAACGGGTTCCGATTGGGAACGCGCGCCCGGGGAAGGGAGAATTGGAGAAAGTGGTGAGCGCTTTCCGTTGCTCGGCGGCTGGTCTGGGCGTGCTGGGGGGTGACGGAACCAAAATGACCCGGCATTTGCATGGCAAATGGCAGCGGCCGGCGGCGGCGGGCATGAGGTGTGCGGCGCCAAGGCCGGCCCGGCCGGACACCCGGGGAAGGCAGGATCCAGCGCGCGACAAGTCGCGGCAGGAGGCACCGTTCGCGGGCAGCGCATAAGAAAGGCCATGGAAACGCCATGACACACATCTGTTAGCCGCCGCCGTTCCAGCAGCTTTCAGTTCCAGAGAAATTGTTTTTGCTTTACAAGCCAAATAAAGTGAATATCGAACCAACAACATCTTGTAGCATCTCACAACAAATTAACTGGACCTCAGTATGGCGGAACTAGTTGTGTATGAGAAAGTTGGAGCCACCAAATGACCGAGATGGGAAATGGGAAATAGGAGAGCGCGGCGCGGCCGGCACCATCCCAATGCAAGTCACTGTCAGGCGTCGACAGGGCTCGCCGAGGCCACATATTTGATGCTGCCGTTAGTTAGATCCGGCTGATTGTGGTCAGTTGATGTCGCTGGTCCTCGATGATGCTTGGCCGCAGCTTGCTGTGGCCTGGCGCCCTGGCCTCCGCGGATTCGGTCTGTCGCCGGCTCGCCGCTGTGATCTACCCCTGCACGACCGTGGTCGATCCGCGCCACCTAGGCTAGGCCCCTAACTCTCAACTCCATCAAGGGTCATTTTTCAAGAAAAACTCCATCAAGGGTCTGTGGCCTGTGGGTCAGTGACGGGAGCTGAGCGTAGTTTCCTTTTTCCTCATTCTGAAATGCACTTAATATTAGAAAAAAAAAGTAGCACAGTGTTGAATGATGCTATTTCCTCTCAGTATAAAGTGTCGCTAACACCTGCGCAACAGAGAAATAATTTGGTGGGAAGAGGCGATGGATAAAAGAGATAGGACGACAAAGAACATGGCACGAACAGGCCAGCCTTATCTCTAGATTGGATACTATGTCATAAAAAATCTGTGCTGGTAGGTAAAACACATTTGCGTTGGCGGGTTGCCTAACCGCCAGCAACCTTGAGTCAGCAGAAATAGACATCTGTACTAGCGGGTGAGCGCCCGCCGCAGAAAATGGATTTGTGCTGGCGGGCTTCTTATGCACCCGCCAGCAGAGATGCCAATTTGTGTTGGCGGGCACTTAAGATGCCCGCCAGCATAGATATTTTTCCCTTTTGAATTTTTATTTTTCACACCATTTTTTCTAATTTTATTTCTTGGCAATTCTAAAATTATTATTTCCCGCCAATTTAAAATACGTATCTCCAACCACGAAGTAATTAAAACATGAACAATATATAAATTTTCATACCATTACACATTCCACAACAATATTACATAAATCTAAAATATTCATATTCACTACTACATAAAAAACAAAAGAAAAATATATAAAATATCAAAAGAAAAAAAGGCCGGCGCGTCCCGCCGCTCGCCTGGTGCTGGCCTCGCCCGCCGCCGCCGCCGCCAGGCCTGCTCACCACCCACGCCGCCCCGGGTGCCCGCGCCGCTCGTCTGGTGCCGGCCCCGCCTGCCACCCGCCGCCGTTTGCCTGCCACTCGCACCCCACATCTAGGGCTGGCCTCCGCGCCGGCCATCCACTCCTGAGGCTGGCGGCTGCCGCCGTGCGCGCCCCTGCGCCGCTCGCTTGGGGCCGGCCGCCGCCGGGCACGCTCGCTGCCTGCACCAGCCAGGGTTGAGCCGACCACCTGCCCGCGCCGCTCGCCTGGTGCCAGCCCCGCCACTCGCCGTGCTGAGGTTGCCGCCGCCTGCACCTCACGTCTGGGGCCGGCCGCCGCGCCTGTCGCCCGCGCTGTCGACTGCTTGTGCCGGCTAGGGCCAGGGAGAGAGTGAGAGATGAGCGTGGGAGGGATTGAGGGAGATGAGTTTGAGAGAGATAAGGCCTAAGCGTGTGGGTTGGAGAGAGAGAGACAAGGTGCTAAGCTGGCTAACCTCGTTCAGCCAATGGGAGATTATCATTTCACATGTTACTATAGTACTAAGTTAGTTCACAAACTTAAAGCCTCATTTGAGTTATTTTGAAATGTTGTAGATGAAGATACATTTATGAACAATAATATTCCAATTTTCTTATAACATATTGAAACTTTTATGTCAAGATTGTGAACTCATAAAATGATTCCATACCAATTTATATAGTTTTTGGACCACGTTTAGATTTTATTAGAATTTATTTTCACTAAAAGTTGTAATAGAAGTGAGAAATGTACCTAAAACTTTGTGAATCTTTTATGCACTTTCATGGTTTGAGTTAAAATGAAACATGTGTCTTTAACATCATTTTTCTGAATTTTTTTGATCTTATTCATGAAAATTTAAGTTCAAATACATGTTAGTTCCAATAAACATGCTTATAATCATTTAAACCTTAGAAAATAATAAATCACTTATAATTTTTTTTTGCAATGCCTACACAACAACATATACGTAGTCTTATATATGTTAAAAATATATCATGATATGTAAAAATAAATTTTTTAACTAGTTTAATTTTTTTTCCTTCCCATCCATATAAATTGAAGAGTATTTGTGCTGGCGGGTGACGTAAGGACACGTCATGATGGTTATAGGTTATTTGTGCTGGCGGGTTTTGACGGAGTGGGTCCATACACTTTTGTGTTGGTAGGTGCCAATATCACGCGCCAGTACTGAAAATCCCGTGAGTCAGTACAAATCTTTTGGGATTAACTAAAATTCATGGACTAGTGAAGAAATAATAGCCACATTCAGAGCTAAACCCTTTTAGCTTGCATGCAAGAAAAGCTTGCCTTTTTGTACGCATGGGCGGTATAGGACACACTCCTCCGAAGCAGGCTACCCTTTGCTTGCACAGGGGGTGCACCCACTGTCGCAGCATCTTCGCCGGATCGGGCAGACCGGGGACGGGACGTTACCGAGCGAGGAGGCGCCTGTGAGTCGTGAACCCGGTCCCCGGGGGTGTGCCGGTCCGGCCCCAGCGCCTCGCAACTGCCAGGGCAGACGGGCGGTGCGAGTCCGCCACGTTGGTGCGCGCGAGTACACCGTACCTTTCACGGGCGAGCAGATCTTGCTGCTGCAGGGCGCGCGGGACGACGTGTGGTGTGGAGCCCCTCGAGCCCCTCTGCCCCCACGGTAAAAACCTGTCCTCCGCTTGCAGGTCGCGTCGCGCGGGCGCAGTACGATGAGAATCAGCGGGGCGCGGCGACAATCCACCGTCGGACGTCGGTAGCCGCCAGCCGGTAAAAGTCGGGCGGCTCTTCCCGCCTGCACGTCCCCGCCGACTCCCCCGACGACCCATGAGCAGAGCACATGCGATGCGAAGCAGGGGGCCCGTCGCTGTCGTTGCAGGCCGCGCAGCACATGCCCACATACCATCATCGACCACCCAGCGCCGCAGCGCGGTTATAGGCCCATCACGACGAGGGCCGCGACGCTACGCGCGGATGCTCGATTTTGGCCCACTCGCAGATCACCTGTGGCTGTGCATCATGCGCATAGTGTAAATTTCAGCCCCATCCTTGCATGAAAGCTCGGGTCTTCAGACATCAAAGTGGGTGGGGTTGGGAGTGTCTATACAAATCTTAAAACAAATCTAACGCACCACTCGTGCCTTTGAATTACGAAAAAAACTCGGAGTGCGACTCAACTTTTCCCAAAACGTCTGCGCGCTAGGCATTGTTCATCAGTTCATCAAGTATCATGTGTCGTGACGGGCTGGTAGTGACCTCACGCAAGAGGGACGGGGAGGCAGGACAGCATGACGAGCCCGACGGCAACGTTGTCGCGTCAGAAAAGTAGCCACGTATTTCTCCATCGGACGGCTCCATTGGTGGACGGCTTCTCCTCCCGGGCGCCACGCCACAAACGGCACGACCAGGCGGCGCGAGGAGGACTCGCGGCCGTATCTCGCGCGCGTAGCAAGCCAGCCAGCCAGCTGACAGCAGCATGATTGCAGCGCAGTTACGCCGGCGCGCGGGCCGTTCAAGTGTTGAACGATCTCAGGACGACGAAGAAGCGTCAACGAAGCGAGCGCCGGCGCGCGCGTCATCGGTGGGGCTTTTCTGACGGCCGCATGATTGCAGGCACGGCGGCTGCTGAGCGATTTCAGGGGGAACGTCTAGACAAAGGCGGCTTTGATTGAACAAACACGCACGCACTTCCGGTCGCGCACGCAAAGACCCTCCATCATGCACAGCACTTTCCTAGGCTCCTAGAGTCCTAGTGCTGCGGCGGTACATGCGTGCGTGCGTGCGGTGTGCCCCTATAATTGAGCAACACGCTGATTGTTTTGGCCAACCAAGTGGCGACGGCAGGGAGGCAGCAACGCGACACGGCTGAAATTTTTCCGGCCTGCGTCTGTGCCACCTGTGCCGGACAACAAGCCCGGCCGGCTGGAGGCACACGCCAGCAGCGGGCACAGGCCGCCCACAAAGGTCACAAGTGCCGCACATCGCCCAACAGAGCGCCGCGTACGCGCGTCGCGTCGCTCTCCGTCCGGCTCGCAAGGCCGAAATTTGTTGTATCCACCCAACAAACCGTGGACTCTCTGTCTACGTGGATCAGGAGGCTTCTCGCCATACCACCAGATCGAGCCGTCTGAACGTACGGTCGCACCATCCATGTATGCGTGCTTCTCCTTTTCGGCCTGCACTGCCCGACACGCCGATTGCCTCCATCCCCAACCGACCAAACCAACAAACATGTGTGCGTGCGACCGTGCGTGCACTCTCATGTAACACCTTTCGTGGTCGCCGATCGATCACACCACCACCGTCACCGTCACCGTCGCGCGGCCTCAAACGAGCTCCACCTCGCAACTTGCTCGGCGTGCATCCGTCGGGGCGCGCCGCAGACACGGCAACCCCCGGAGGCTGCAGCGCGCGGAGCCGGCACCGAGCACCCCCGCGGTTGCAGTTTCCGGACAAGCCAACCCAAGCGATCCCGAGCGTCGGCAGCCGCGCGGGACGTCCCCATCGAATCGGCCTCGCCCGGCCCGACCGAGCACCCGTCTGGACACGGCCTCCCTCTGCTTCCTCGTGCAGGCAAGGCGAGCCGACAGCAATAGGATCCCGGTCACGAGGCGCTCGCCGCTCCGGTAGCATAGCAACAAGGGTGCCCTTTCAGGCCAGACGAACTCGTCGTCGTCACAGCGAGCCGCACAGCACCACGCCGGACAGGTGTTCGCGTGATGTCCGGCGCGCCTGAAATCGATGGCGCGTCGCAAGATATTTTCTCCGCGCTCGCTCAGTTGCTGATATCGGCTGCTCCGTCTCCGGGTCACTAGCGCATTGACTATCACGAGAATCAGATGACCTCACGGTTCACGCGCTGAGAACCGGCTGGCCTGACCATCAGGATACCCACTGGGCCACTGGTGCACGAAGCTAGCCGTCCACAAGATGAGCAGCAAAGGCTGCGTGCGCCAGACCGATGTCACGACAGACAAGCATCAACCACAGCAGCCAGACGCGAAACATTTTACAGCTGGAACTCAAAATGTCCTTTCATTCTCACAAAATTTTCTGAGAATTTACAAGTACAACCACATGCATCCACTATCCAGAACAACGCTGCCGTTTTTTCCCCCTCGTTCCCGCCCTAGGAATGTACATCTAACCCTCCCTGCCCTCCCACTCCGCCACCGGACCGCGAATCGACCTGGAAACAAACGGAACAATGCATGGGTGGATGGACGAAGACCTCCTCGTCTTTTCTTTTCTCTTCCAATCTTACACCCCTTCCTAGATGTTCCCGGTCGGCGAATCCAGGCTCCCCTGGCCATTCTCCGTGCGCCGCTTGTCACGCCAATTCTCGCCCCACATCTTAGCCTCGGCCACCATGCGCTCACGGTCGCCCCACATCTTGGCTTCCGCTACCATGCGCTCGCGGTCGCCCCACATCTTGGCCTCCGCCACCATGCGCTCGCGGTCGCCCCACATCTTGGCCTCCGCCACCATGCGCTCCCGGTCAAAGTCCTTGTTCAGGATGCCTGGGAGGTCTCGGGGCGAGTCCTCCCTGTCCTTGCCTGGGGACTTGTGGCCGGAGCTGCTTGTCTCGTCGTTCCTGGAAACCACCCTGCCGTTCTCGCTGGGCTTGCTTCGTGGGTCGCCGCCTGGCTTCCTTGAAGCAAGGGCCGCATTGGGATCATATGACTGGGACGCCAAGTAGGATAGAGCAGTCACGACATCTGCAATCAGCGGGCGGGAAGCAGCCTCCGACTGAATGCACATGGATGCCACCGCAAGGGCTTGGTAAAGCCCGCGCATGGGATATCGCCCTTCCAGCCTCGGGTCAGCCATTTTAGGGAGCTTTCTTCTGTCATTAAAAAGAGGCCGTGCCTGCCAATCGACAAGGAACAGTGTGAGTGGTACTAATTTATCCTTCTGATCCACAACATACAATCTGTTCTAACTAATCAGGCAAGTCAGTATAAGAATGGAGGTTAGTGAAATGACAAACTTAGTTGCTCAGTTCACAATGTCTCACATTGTCATGTATATCCTTTACAACATATGCTAGCCCTTTCAGTTCTTCTACCCGAGCCTTAAGTGACCAAGAAACAGTTGTTCCAAGTTAAAAATCATCTTCTTTTCAACATTATTTGATGCAAAACCACAACAACTTGCTTGTATTACCTATGGTCTTTGTTTTTGTTAGAAGTAGAGTAGAGGATGCTAGGTCTCAACCCTGATTACTTGTGGAATCTATTTAAAATCAATAAACATTTTAACAACTAACAATCCAATGTTTCTAGAAACAAACTGATGCCATCCAGACAGCGGTTAGTATTCGATATGTTAGCAGTTATACTGAGACGTGAAGATATAAGAAAATAGGGATAAAAATGTGCATTTACAGCTAAACAGATCATCACTTACCCATGAGACAAGATTTTGTTCTCCATGTGGTCTGGTGCTGTCGATAGCCCTACGACCAGTAATCAACTCAAGCAAGACGACTCCAAAGCTATACACATCGGACTTTACTGTCAGTTGTCCAGTCATAGCATATTCCGGTGCACAATAACCATATGTACCCATCACACGTGTTGATACATGAGATTTGTCACCAACAGGACCCAACTTAGCAAGGCCAAAGTCAGATAGCTTCGGGTGGAAGCCTTCATCCAACAGAATGTTTGATGACTTGAAATCCCGATAAATAACTGGAGGATTAGCTTTGTCATGAAGGTACTCCAGTCCTTTGGCAGCACCTGCTGCAATTTTCATCCTGGTGTTCCAGTCCAAGGCCTCCTTATCAAGAGGGAGATCTACATCAAAAGAACCATTCAGGTGAAATGAGAAACTCAACTGAATTAAATGAGGTGGACTCACTGTTTGTAGGAATATCTTAATGCATATGCCCTTGAAGGAAGAAGGCTAACGATATACACAAGAACAATCATACAGACATGTAAAGCTCATAAAGAACCACTGGTTCAAATTCTAAATTCTGATGCATCAGTTGATGAAGCTAAGGAGAACTAGTTCAAAAGACTGCAAAACAAGTGCATAGTCACATGATAAACTTTAAAAAGGATTGATAGTATACTTTCAAAATATAAAAAAGAAGGCCTTAGGAGTATGGTTATACAGTAGGAACTGAGCCTAGATCAGTAAGAGGTGTGGGCGTACACCACACCCCCACCACCCTGGTTCGTGTCCTTTTCAACTCAAATTTGGGTGTCTAATTCTTTTTATTTACAATGCCACATCCTAAGTTGTCGAGTTTTTTTTAGTATGTTTAAACAGGCTCACCGACCACAAAATAAGAGATCTCAATCGGATCATTTCACCAATCAATTTCAACATGTCGCAAAACTTTAAAGGTAAACTTTGATAGAATGCATACAAACATATCTTCTGTGCAATACTGCTTCTACCTCACGCCATAAGACAAAGGAAAAAAGCCTAGATGTCATAAACAATGTCCTAATGACAGCAACCATTGTGTTGGATGAACAATGTCCTAATGACACCAAATGAACAAGGCCTTTGTGTTGAATGACAGCAGCCAAAGATAAAGTGTGCTGTGATACAAACATGGCACACTGGCAATGGGTGCATAGTATGCTGTCCTGCATCACCCATGGGCCTTGAATAACTTTTAATAGCAAAACAGTTATGTTATTGGCAGTGTATGAAGGGCTAAGGAATAAGCTAAACTACAATAAACATTTTCCAGTATAAAAGGGCACAACAAGGGAGATGGATGCATACAATAAAGAGCAGAAGACAGGAGAACAAATATAGAACTGCAGATTGGCAATCGTGGACAAGCAAGCATGTGACAGGCAGGCAGACAGACACTAGGCCAGGCATGCAGCTAGTCACACAGAGAACATTGATTGAAGTATTGACAGGTGGAGGTCATATGCAAACAGTTTCAATACAGGAAAGAACAGCATCTGTACCGTGTAAATGGTCTTCCAATGATCCGAAGGGCATATACTCATAAACAAGAAGGCGCTGATCTCCATCAGCGCAATAGCCAATCAAACTAACCAGGTTTTGATGATGCAGCAAACTGAGCATGAGGACCTCTACTAGAAATTCTCTGTTTCCTTGAAGCCCATCCCTATTAAGCTGCTTTATAGCAACAACCTGCAGCAAACGACCACACTTAAATTATCTGCTTTTTTTTTAATCTCACCTAGCCACCTTATTGCTCTATTTGTGTCTACTGTACATCATATTCTTTCAGAAAACTAGCAAAAGAAAAGAACATAAGGTCTGCAGTCTAAGTAAGAAAGCTCCATTGAACAGCTGCTATTTCACAGCATGAACTATTTTAAACATCTGGACTAAAATGAACAGGGCCAATTCTTCTAGTCTACTGCAAAGGACAAGAATTAAGCAAGTCAACTCTCTGCTGAACAGCTTCTGATTCACAACATGGACTATCTCAACATCTGGACTCAATGAACAGTGCCAATTCTTCTAGTGTACTGACAAAAGATAAGAATTAAGCAAATCAGCTCTCCACTAAGCAGCTACTATTCACACATGGTCCACATGGACTATATGAAATCTGTGGGTTCAAACAAACAGTGCCAATTTACAACAGTGCAATTTGCTACTAGCTTGTTTTTTTATAGAAGATAGCAAGAAAAGAGCTAGCTCGAACTTGCAGAACTCAAAGTTACCTGTCCTGTGCTCTCAAGACGGCCCCTGTAAACACGTCCAAACCCTCCCTCACCCAGGAAGCACTCAGGCCTGAAGTTCCTGGTGGCAGTGGCAAGTTCACGGAAGGTGAAAGTCTGTGCGGAGATAATATTGCCATTGGCATCCTTTGGCGCGGAGGCCTCTCGCGCGAGTGCATTGCTCTTGACCCTTGCTTTCTCAGCCGCTGCACACATATACCAGCACAAGGGGTGGAAACAGTAAGCTAATCAGCAGACTGACTCAGACAAAGAGAATTACTATTTAAACTAGTATATGCTGATCCCATCAGTCCTCGAGTCCATTTGTCCATGACCTTTACATCTGTCCAAGATCCAAAGGCCAACCTAATTACTAACAACCAAAGAGATGATTCTTGCCCCTTCTCCGCTTTTTCTATGGAGAATTTTCGCACCTGCCGCCGCTAATTGAAACACGCAAGATGGCCATAAGCTACGCGGGGCGGTACTAAATCAGATCAAGAAGGCGCATGGTAGCTGTTGAACCACCACGCGGGAAAAATCAACCACCGCGCCCCCGATCCGATCCCACCCACCAACCACGGCGCGCCCGGGATCCAGTCCGCCCGCCCACCCACCCACCGAGCCCATGGAACACGTAGCGCAGCGCCAGAGCGCGGGTCACGCACCTGTGCAGAGCTTCTCGACGCGCGGCGCCACCATGGGCGCCTGCTGCAGGTCCGGGTACCCCCTGTCCCCGTGCCGGCCACCGCCGGAGCCGGCGCCGTACGCCGCTGCGGCCGAGGACGAGCCGCCGTACCCGCCGGCGCCGCCGAGCTTGGGGTTGAGCTGCTCATCGGCGGGTGAGTCGAAGCACGAGAAGCAGCCCATCGCCGCCGGCCAGGAAAACCACCACCGGGTCGCCGCCGCGTCGATCAGAGGCGCAACATTCCTTCCGCCTCCGCCTCGCTCTGCTGCTCCGCCGACGCCGGCGCCGAGGGGGGACTCTGATGATTGAGCCGGGAGGTGGACGTGGATGTGGATGGGATCGGATCTTCCCGGCGAGGGGATCGAGGGAGGGAGGTGGGGGGAAAGCGAGGCGAAGGAGGGGAGGGGAAGGAAAGGTGCGTTTTTTATTGGGTTTTTGGAGGGGAAGCGAAGGGGGGAGGGAGCGAGCAAGCAGCAAGGAGTCTGCAGTGGTGGTGGACTCGGCTGGTTCGCTCTTGCTTGCCGAGTCTATCGCGGCGCGGCAGGGGCAGCCGCCCAGCTAATACGCGGTTTTGCCCGCGTTCAGATTGCTCCCACTACGGCTTGTTCGTTTAGCCCGTTCCCGGCCGGGAACGCGGTCCGATCCCAGGGGTCATCCTGGCCTGGTTTGGATCTAGCCCACCAAAAATTCAGCATTTGTTTAACCCTGAGGGTAAGCTTGGAAACTCGAATCCCACCGGGATCCCGCCATTTTCCAGGGGCTGGAAGCCCACACGAGCAACTCATCACAAGCCGAATCGCCTCGTCGTTTGGGAGCTCATGAGATGGGGACGCCTGACCGCATCCATAAGTTTTCCCCGGGGTGAGCCCTCCTTACCTCGAGGGTCCTAGCGGCGCATCCCCGAGTGCCGTCGCTGCCAAAGCATGCAAGGAAGCTAGTGCCAACTCGCCAAGCCCCCGCCGCTCCGTCCAAGCACCGTCGTCCGTCAGCCTTCCCATCTGGCGCCGCTGCCCCTACGCCTTCCCATCCGCTGCAGCCGCTCCGCCTCCCTGTCAACGGCAACGCCGCCACTCACTCGCCGTCTCCGGTGCTCTCCGCGACGAATTTCTCGATCTACACCGACACCACCTCGACCAGCGACCAAGCGCTGCCGCCCCTCCGTGTCCCTGTCCAGGCGCTGCCGCCCCCCTCCGCGTCCTCGTCCTTGCCCAGGAGCAGCTTCGCCATCTCGATCTGTTTCGACAAGATCCTCTTCCTCTTCGACCAGCATATGTGAGTTTTCCCCCTCACCCTCTCCTCCCCTTTCCTGATTCCGTGTAGATCTTGGTGTATTAGCTCCAAGATCCACTCCTTGCCTGTCAACAGCCTCTGCATCCGAGATGTGCGAACCTGCTGAACGAAATTGTGATGCTATATGGCTATTCATAGTAGCATTTTCTTGTAGTCTGTATTTAATCACTGAAATTGTGATGCTGAACGAAATTGTGATGCTATGCTGAAGCTTTATCTGTCCTTTGGTTCAATGATTACTAAAAACAACTTTGTAAATAGTAATAAGGTTTTTGTTCTATCAAACACAATCAAGGTTTGTGAGCTTGCTTGCTGCTGCTTAGATCAATATTGGCTTCTCACGTCAACTATGCTAATGTTGAGGTGATAATCAGTCCTTCACTAGCATCAGGATGTATATGCGGACTAATTTTTATCTCTCCTGATTCCTAGTTAGCATTAAGATATTGTACAGCTTGTAATTAATGTGCCTTTTTTTCTTAAACAACATCTTCCTGAATAATGTGGCCAAATAAAAATATTAAGAATGATGCCTACTGCTAGTCCTGATGTTTGTTTTACGTTGGTGGAAAGACCGCTATGTAGTAATTCAGCCATAGATTGCTATGCTGGCTATGTCTTATGTTAGGTACTGTTGTCGAATGAATCAGTCTTGGTATTTTGGTTGTCTATTCAGATAGCTTGCTTTGGTTAGTTGTAATTATTTCATTCACAGCAGTAGATTGGCAGATTGCTTTGGTTACTTATAATTATTTTCAGATTGGCAGCAGCAGTGCAGGTTCTTGTTTAGTTCAGAACGTAAGCAGTGGCGGTAGCTTTTTTTAGTTCAGTTGCTCGACTGGTTTGTTTCTCTGAATTTCTATCAGTTCGGTTCAGGACCAATAAGAAGCTAAGCATCCTTGCTAACTGACCCGATACTAGATGAAATTAATTGAAAGAGAGCACTCAACGTGGATAAATCATTTTAGCTCCCAAAATACTAAAATTCTTTATGAATATGGATGGCAGATATAGGCAGAGCATAGCAGGTGATATTGTGTTAGGCGAGGAAGCATGTTAGCCTGTTGGAAGTCATGCAATTAGGAAGTCATGCAATTAGGTTTCAGTTTTCTAAAAGACTACTAGTATGACTAAGATAGCTGTAATCTGAAGCTCTTCTTGTCCTAGTTTTCATCTGCAGTATGTCTTTTTTATAACCTGTGAGCTTTTTCTTTTTTTTCTAGACTATGTGCATTTGAGTAACATAGTTTACTTGCCTTACTATATACATACGTATAGATAATGGAATCTTGGGAGGACGAAGTTAAGAGATTCATGCTAGAGGAGGAGGAAGAGGATGACGAGCTATTCCTAGTTATGGTCCCCGCTCTTCACTAGTGTTTATATAAGGAGAAAAGGCCGGAGCACACCTCAACTCTGCCTAGTTCTGAAAATGTCATACAAATCTTGGAAGGCCACGCGAATTGATGCAAAGTGGAGTTCAGGATGGAGCTTGAGATATTTAGAGTTATAGCAAATTATCTTAGAGTGGAGAACTTATTACGTGACACCCATGGTGTTAGAGTTGAGGAGCAGATGGGAATGTTTATGTTTATGCTCTCTCATAATACAAACACTGATAGGCTAAAAAAGGAATTCCAAAATAGTGGTGAGACAAGTCATAGGAAAATAATAGAGTTCTTCGATATAATTTCGGCACTGACTCATAGATTCTTGAAGCTCCCAAATGTGAACCAGACACATGTGAAGATTGCAGTATTTCATAATCTCGTTAGAGGGCTAAATGGGGATGAAGGGTGGCTGGATCACCAACCAAATAATATCAACCCATCTGATTATGTTGAGTTGCCAGAGGGGGATAACAACTACCCAAATGAACTGCAATCAAATGAAGGAAGCACCCTACGAGACCAAATTGCTCTTCAGATGTGGGCTGTCCATAATAATTAGGTGAAGCATAAATGTTTTCATGATAGTCTGTATTGTTTATTTCTAATCTTGTTTATCTAATCTTGTTTATTTCTTGCAGCCATGTCAACGGAAAGGGCTACGTGGAGCTAGATGTATGAGAAGGGACTTGGGGATATTCTGAAAGAGCTTGCCAACGTCCAAATGTTTAAGGGACAAAATGGGTGGACTGCTGAAGGTTGGAGGAATATCACAAACAAATTCAATGATATGTTTCCAACGTCACATTTCACGAAGCAACAAGTGAAAGAAAAGGAGAAAGAGCTAAAAGCAAACTATAAGATAATAAAAGAAGCAAGGAAAAGTGGTGTTGGCTGGAATGACACTTTGGGTATGATCATTGCAGAACCAAAAGGTTGGGAAAAGTTGATTAAGGTTAGGTCTCTTAAATGGAGAATCCACTTTATATAACAACCCTTTATATAACAGCTAACCTTTATACAAACCATCTAATCATATGTTTTTGTTCTACTTCAATAGAATAACCACAAAGTTGCTAAGTTCCGCAAGAAGCCATTTCCTTTAGATAACAGCTTGGAATTATTGTACGAAGGTAATGCTTTCATCTTGTTGTTCATTGCCTCTGTTCTTGTTTTAGTGCTATGGTGTGGATGGTGCTTTAGAGAGTCACTTCATTGTAGATCATGTTCCTAGTTTGAACTCTCGCTATTGTAGATGCTAAGATGTTGATATTGTTACCTTAATTTTTTATTTAATAGGAAGTATGGTCACAGGGGATTTAAATTTTATATTAATTTAGCCACCACCACAAAGAACCGAGTTGCGACTTGAACCCGCTCCCCAAAGTAGTGAACTGCCAGCTGAACCCAAGTAGTGAGCTGCCAGCTGAACCTAATCCCCAAACAAGTATCTCAGAGCAAAGCAATCATAGCATGGCTTCTATTGATAGAAATCCACTCAATTTTGATCTTGGTGGTGTAGAAAGCACAGAAGTTCAATCTGCTCTAGCTAGTCGTAATTCAGAGGACCAAGATGTTACCAGTGGAAAGAAACGCAAACAAAGTCAGATGGCTGCAAAACTTGGGGATTACATTGACTTTAGAAAGGATCAGATTGAAAAAACTCTAGAAAAGTTAGAAGAGACGAAAAACGTGAAGAAAACTACTCAATCGATAAATGTATTGACATTGTGGATGCGATGGAAGGGCTATCGGATGAAAAAAAGTTGATGCAAATGAAGTTTTCCAAAGTGAAACAAACAGAAAGATATTGGTGGGCACAAAAAACTCAAGTTTCCGGTTGATTTTGTTGAATAAAAAGATTGCTCAGGTATGTTCAAATCAAACCAATAGCTTGAGCATTAAATTTTCAGTAACTTGTATCTTACCATGTTTGGTTTGTTGCTTCATTAATAGTAGATTCAGAACCTTTTTGTTTTGCTACTTGTGTAGTCCAGGAGATAAGTAGGTCTTTCTTGCAGAGACTTATTTTTTAATCAAGCATTCTCAGATTTATATATTGACGAAATAGAGCTGGAATGTCTATATGTACCACATATAGAGTAATCAAGTAGAATGTTGTAGTTTACTTGCCTTACACATAACTGGTCAACTATATATTCATGTCAGATTAGCATAGTTAGCTACCTATGTCTCTTTGTTGCTTGATCTTTCGCTTCCATTGTTCATGAGACAAAATGTTTACAATCTAGCGTTCCAACTAATATTGCAAACATGTGGCATTATGAGGCAGCATATTGCATATGACTTGGTGGAAGCAACACATGATCAGAAAAAAGTGAAGTGGTCTTCATCATTAGCATCTGAGAAATGTTCAAGATCATAGCTAGATTTTGCTCCTCTTGTTTGTCAATTTTTATATACATGCACCTACTATTTGTTACCCAGGGGTGTTGTTACATGAATCATAGCTAGATTTTACAACCTCCTGTCTGATTTGTTCAAGATCATAGCTGTTCTGACAAAAGCTACTAAATTTTTGTTGATTCATGTGGTAGTCTGAAATTTTTTATGTCCCAATCTGAAAATTGAAACTGCTCAGTTTATCAGTTCTAGACTTCTATTGTTCGTTGATATTTTCTTGGATCTCTAATCAGTAATTAATCCTACTACTCATGGCCTGCTGCTTACTTGCTTAATTTTGATTCACTTTCTCCTTGCATTAGTTCTCTGCTACTGCTAGTCAATGTGTTTGAGTGGTTGGCATGTTGGTCTTATATTATTTGGCTGGAAGTGGTCTGATCTGGAAGTATCAAACAATTAGAGCACTAACTGGCTTAGGATTGTTGAGTGTTGGCGTCTTCCTTTCACTTGTTGACAAGCCACCTTGTGTCTTGAGACATCAGATTTACTCTGTCATCTTCAGTTTGGACATAGGAAGTTCGATATTATGCTAATATTCTTACATTACGATTCAAACAAGAACATGTTTTAGAAATAAGTCATCAACTATACACTCTGTGCTTACTGTTTTAAGTCAACTGTGTTTGTTTTAAGAGGTAAAATTGGCATATAACTGAGTACCTGCAACTTTAGTGATGCAACATTGAAGCAATTCACTTAGTGAATCTGTTTAAGTTGGAAGCCTGTAGTGAAGAGTTTTGAACTTCACACTGGTCAATCATATATCTTGTTAGTGTCTTGTTGGAAGCGTGAAACCTGAAACACTACTGTTGAGATTCTAAAACATTATTAACATCATTCAAAGCTTCTCCTGCAAGCTATCTATTGTTCTGTTAAAACTAATCATGCTAGGATTTGTATGTGGCTGGCTTTTCATCAAATGCATGTCCCTGTTAAAATTGTATGCCTGGCTTTTGATCAAATGCAATGTCTTGAGTTCAGCACATGGTTGCCTAGGTTATATGTTCTGATCATAGCACATGGTATGCCTAGGAATTAGGAGTGTTTGTAATTTAGTAGTCAGCTGGAATTTTGTAGGAACACATAAGGCCTTCATGTTTGTCATGAGTACAATTACACTTGCAAGTTTGTGCATCATCTTATCTACCTGTGTACGGTCTTTACAAGGTGCGGTACAATTTATTTGTCTAAGTGCCAAACCATTATTTCCACTTTACATATTTAGCTGATCATGATATCAACATATATGAAACCTGTGCCTTATCTTAAGTGATTGTTGCTGAAAATTATCAGCCATACTGCCTTGTCATTGTAGATCTGCAGACCATGATTTGTAATGGTTGAACTGAACTGAAT
Organism: Setaria viridis; assembly: GCF_005286985.2. Lineage (NCBI taxonomy): Eukaryota > Viridiplantae > Streptophyta > Magnoliopsida > Poales > Poaceae > Setaria > Setaria viridis. The sequence goes on along the minus strand of NC_048263.2, from coordinate 24,402,563 downwards.
GTGGATTGTATCTGTATAGTTTGGATAAATACTTTTGTTATTATTTTATTTCTCTGTCATGATGAGATTCTATCTTTGGTTATCTATATTGATCATCTGGCTATTTCCTGGGATACTTTCCCAGAACAATGTAGGACAAGGAGGTGGTGCCGGTGGTGCTGCTGGCCTGGTGCTAGTGAAGAGGAGGGAGCACAAACTCCCATTGCACAAGCAGAAGCTGCTTTTAAACAAGATATTTAAATTATGTGTAAACTGAAATCAGAGTTACAACGCTCATATGCTTGTACTTGAACCAGAGCTATTGTACTACACACTCATATGCTTGTCCTTCACTTTGTGCGTATGTTATGACTACTGGGTTGCATTCTCTTTGCAAGCTGCATGTTTTATTTTGAACCAGAGATGACAAATCCATGATGCCCTACCGCAAACACTAACCAGGTTGATAAACAGTAACACTTGGCAGGTTGTCAGGTTGTGAAACTTTAGGTAGATTTACTTTGCATCATAATTTGAATTGTATCTCTTCTTGTCTTAGCTTTGCTTGCTTTTCATCCCTGCATCGATCCCTGGGGCTAACCGAACAAGAAAAAGGTGGCAGGGATTAGTGCCAACAGGGAACTACAAGGATTGGGTGGCTGAACAGGGATCCATCCAATCCTGGTAGGGAATAAATTAGCCGATGGAACCATTCCACTCCTGCCGAACAAGGCCTACGAGGTTGGTAGTCCTCCTACGCTAGTGTGGTGCTGCTCGGGTCTTGCCTACGCAAACCCTACCGTGGGGATCCGTTGTGACAAACCGCATTTTAATGGTTTTGGAAAGCTTAACAATGGAGGTTTTAGTTCTATTATATGCTAGGACTTAGATCAAATTTATAGAAAAATCCAATATAACTAATAGTTGATTGGACTAATATTTATCCTTTTCAGATTGGACTCTATTTTTTCCTTATATACCAGTTTACGTTCCAACGACACTATTAGAGTGCGGATTTTACTGCTAGGATTTTGACTTCTGCGGTGTTTCCACTCCCCTATGATAATGCGGTACTGTTGACGCCGGATTTTGATACGTGTTTTGAATCGGCGTCAAGGAAGGAAAAGATTGGCCGATGCAGCAAGCTAAAAGCTACAGTTGGGAATCGGCCGATTGAATCTACAGTGTTTCGGCCGATTGGCAAAAGGAGTCAGCAAGGATTGGCTGATTGGGAATTGGAGCAGCTTGGCCAGTATGGGCCTAAAGTGGGCTGGAGAAAAGATTAGCTAAAGAAGAAGGTTGGCCCGTGGGATATGATAACCAACTCCGATACGAGTTGTATTTGTAAATATTTATTATTATTTAAAATTAGAGATAGATCCTAGTCGGGTAGGAAATCAGTTGTAACAGGTTATAAATAGCCACCTCTAGAAATTTGTGAAACAACACATCAATCAATACAACCAATATACTTTCAGTGGAACACAAAGTCCCTTCCATATTTCAATCTAAGCAGGGGAACAAGTTTATTGACGGTTGATGTAAAAAAAAGAGAGGTTTTCTCCACCTTAGGTGTAAGCTGATTTAGTGAAAACCAGAGTACATTCAGGACATTGTTTTATAGCAGCTAACAAATTGTCGGGATTAATTGTAAAAAAAGTTAATTAATCCGAAAAATGTCAGTCAGTGTGAGTGGGGCTACTTCAACCGTAGCTAGCTAGTACGGAGTATCAGTCAGAAGATTGATTATTAGTAGTACTACTGAACCAACTTGGCTGCGTTAAGATGTTTTAGTCCCGTGGAAGATAGATACTTCTCTGTCAGTGGGTCCTTTGGGAATGAAATCGAAAAGTTGGACCTAGCCCGGTCCACTCTCTAGTCGAAGAAAGGGAAGGTTTGAAGCTAGGCAGGGTGGAGATCTAGCGCATATTCCTCGGACGCATGCATACGCAACTAGTGCCAGTGGAAGCTAGCCATCTGATTGGCCGTGATGCACCACAGCCATCCAGATATTTTTTTGTTTTCCCGATCGACCTCTACGAAGATAAAAAAAGTGCACCATATGGTTTCTGACGTACTAAAAGCTTGTCCTGCTGCTCGATAAGATATTTTCGCATAGTACAGGAGACTCATGGCTAGGGATGGAGGATGGTTTCAGATTCGGATAGCACTATTTACTGTATTTTAATTCGAATTCGGATACGAATATAAATCATATCGGATACGAATCCAAAACGAATAGTTCGAATTCGGATTTGCATTCGGATACTTACTCGACTTTGAACATAGCATCATATCGAGTATCAATTTGCTCTATCGATGGTTTTATAGTAGATAAAAAAAAATCATGCTATAAGTAGGGAGTAAATTACGAGGACATCACACGATAGATAGCTTATTGAAAATAATGTATTTATTAATAAATATTTCAATAATTAAATATATATCCAATGAATATCATTTAAATAAATAATTTCATAAATATATAAATTATTTAATAAGAAAATAAGTACATTAATACATATAAATATAATTTATTCATTAAATAAAATAGGTTAATGTATTTAAAATTAATATGATTAGCCACATTAAATTAATTAAACATTATCATTATTCACTATATGTCACTGGTAATATTAGACTAACATAATTAGTCATTTGTCAAATAGATAACTTTTTAATACTAGAAATGGTTACACAATTACTTTATTAGTAATATTAAAGTTAACATCATTTATCATTAGTAATTAGTCATTGAAATAAGTTTTAGATGATTTCATGGGGTACTTTACTCTTCGCGGATACGGATAGTATCGGATATTTCACATTTTTATTGAATACGAATCTTTAATTAGATAAAGAAAAATATTAAAATCGAATTCGGATATATCCCTATGACATTCATATTAAAATCGAATATGAATACGGATATCCACATTAACATTTCAGGTGAATACGAATATGGATAATTTAGATTTCGAGACATCCATATCCATCCCCGGCATGCAGTCGGCAACGGATCGAGCTGGTCATCGCAGCACAATAGACAAATAAATACTCCTAAATAACCAGAAGGTTCCGCTCTGATTGATTGGCAAATTGCGCGTACCATACCATGTACAGCAGTATGCATGCATGGATCAGCTGGAAAGAAGAAACGCTAACGATCTGCAGCAACATGCTAGTAATCTTCAGCCAAAACGTTGCTGTTTCCGTAGTCAATTATCAGTTTGGTCGTCCATCGTTGCGCACGAGCTGATTGAGGCCACTAATCAAGCCTTAATTCGGTGCTCGCGTTACTTATCGATCAGCGGGCTAGCTGACGACGACCATTCGACCAACAGTGGTAACCGCAGCCAATCAATCAGGCGAGAGCAACTTGGCGAGCTATCAACCATATACTAATACTGTAACACTCAGGGGGAGGGGATTAGCATGTCGATCGATCGATCGATCGATCGCAACTGCAACCAGTCTGGCTTCGCATTATCCACACGCTATGTTCTACATCCAACCTGTTGGCCGTCAGATGTTTCGCATGGCGCTTCCGAGAAGAAACCAATTCGCATCGGCAATGTACAAGTTTTATAGCCATTCTTTTATCCAAGTCTCCTATGGTGATCATGCTGCACCATGTCCTGTCGTGGACAACCCTTTTCGACGAGACAAAGTCCATTCTCTCTCTACTTGTGGATGACACTGAGCTGATTTGCCAACATGACAAAATAGAGAATTTCTTCCAGAAGCACCGAATTTGTTTAGCGCTGGCTAGGATCACTTGCGAAACAACTCAAAATTTAACCTACCTGTGGGAAAAAAGAACTCATATGGCTATTGAGGTGATTTCAAAACGACATCTTCGATTAGGGCCGTTAAAAATTTATAGAGATTGTTGACAGATACTCTCTTTGTTCAAAAAATGCAAGTAATTTTAGTTTTGTCCTAAAAGTTAAACTTCTGTAACTTTGAGAAAGTTTAATGCAAAATGCACCAACATCTACAATATCAAATCAGTTTAAGGTACCATGAAATATGTCTTGTTTTTATTTGGTTGCAGTAAAGAGGGATTGATGTTTCTTGGCCACGAGGAAAAGAACAGTTTTTGCTTAATATAGGGAAAAAACTGATGGAAATAAAAAGGGAGATGGGAAGGATGACGAGGAGGAGCATCAGGAACAGCTAAAAAGTAGAGGAGGAAAGCTATGTCCTTGTGGTTGTTGCATGTGTTGGCCCCCTCTTACAAGGGGGATATGATTGGGAAAGCAAGAAATTATGAAGAAAAAGCCAAGGGAATATTCCAACTAATTACTTGACTCGTGCAGTCATGTGGCCTGTTTGGAGTTTTATCAGTTGAATGACACTGGTACCATTTACACGAAACACGTTGCCCGTAAAACACTGCTTTGGCTTCTAGAATTGGATCAAAGAATGCAATGGATCTACGCGCCTCGAAATAAGCAATTTAAAAGACTAGCTAGAGCAAGTCATTTGTATCTAAAGAAATATTGTGCGAGTCAAAAGTTGTGGCATTTCTCCGGGACCTCGATCAGTTCACATTTGAGAATCGCGTCAATTTCTTTACAGGGGTAGTTTAGGCATATGCGCTATCAAGGCAACAAAGAAATGTAAAAGTATGCTCTTTACCCAAAAGCAAGAGCTCCGTTGTTTTGCACACTGTTGAATCTACCTACCTACCGCGAGTCACGTTGGATGCAACAGTGAAATCTTGTAAGAAAGTGTATCAACAATTTATTAATATTCACCGACAACGTTGTTCATGCATGGTTTCCTCTCAATTTCTTGTGTATACCATATTGGAAGGCCTTTTCTGAAAAAAAGGGAACTTGTTCGTCACACTGAACATTAGGTCAAAAGCCTTTTGTCGTTGGTTCGATGACTTGTTAGGTTCACTGACCATTCTAACTCTGAAACTGGAGCGACTTGCTTGGTTCAGGAAACAAATAGGTCCATTGTACAATACCTTGGTCGTCCTCCTATGTATTTGTTGCTTGTATCATTTAGTTAATATATGTGATGGTTCAAAATAATAATAATAATCTTTTTTTTGGTTGGGTGAATTTACTAATCTATCCAGGATGAAGTCATCTTACTTAATACATTATTCTACTAATAGGAGTGAACCATATGGTACAAGCAAATTGATTAAACCTTACTATCCAGAATCATCCATGCATACATCAAGTGGTGCATGCAACCAAACACATCTTAAAGTCTAAATTTTCAGCATTGCCCAATCTGACATACGACATCATACTAAGTCTTCTCCAGGGCCTTTTGAAGTTATTAACAGAGATACACACGTACCCTAAACGAATCATCGATCAGCAGCATTCAGATTAGTGACGACCGACGGTTCGATAGATCAACGATTCGTAGAATAGATTTGACATTTCCATGTTGCAATTTGTACTGGACGACGTCCACCGTGCTGGTAGGCGCAACTGTGGCATCATCCAAGTCAATTTTGTGAGAACATATAAGAGCCACACCAAACAAATAAGCGACATGCCAACCGAAAGATAGATGCATATATCGTCGACGAGAAAGCCTTGGTTGGACAAATACCAAAAAAACAAATTTTAATTGCATGTGGTCAAACGCAGCGCAAGTCATAAAAAGAAAATATGTGGAAGTCAACTGGGTATCTTGAACATGTCACATGTTAGCTTGACCAAATTGTAATTGAAAGGCTCGCATGGGTTCACACATGATTCTGAAACCATGTTCTAACCCAGGGCCAGATTCCCGGTTCCATTAAGACCAGGTATTATTCATTTATTCTCCACAAAATCTTTTTTTCCTAAAGTGTCGGTGTTTTAGACCGGCAACCCGCCTAGGGGGTATCCTAGGTGGTCTTTTATGCGGTAAGGGTCATTGAGAATTAAGGAATCAATGGTGACGCAAGGAACACGATTTAGACAGGTTCGGGTCGCTAGATCGCGTAATACCCTACGTCCTGTGTGTTGGTTTGTATTTGATGAACTGGAGTCATCTTGAGGAAGGTCCCTGCCCGGCCTTACATACACGGGAGGGCAGGGTTACAAGTCTGAGTCCTAGTCGGGTACTTTTACAGAGTACTACTCAGCATCTGGCCCGAGTAGTTTTCCATAAACATACAAGACTAGTCCGAGAAGGATATGCCTATCCCTGTTCTGATCTTGTCCGAGTACGTCCCTTAGTGGGCCGTCCAGGGCCTACTCATGGGCCTAGGGAGTACGCCCGACAAGCCCCCGAGTACTTTGTAGTCGTGCACCATAGTTGGGCACTGCAGGCACTACCCGAGTAGTTTTGCAGACTGAAGTGCTCGAGTACTATCGCGTGACTGGAAGGTACTCTTTTCTGCAGCTTCAAGTTGTTTTCGTTCCCAAGCAGTTTTATATGGTGGTGCGATGTCAATTGCACTCCATATGGAGTAGCCCCCGAGCCTTAGGTTGAGTCAAAGAGTCAGGCTTAGGGTCAAACCAACTTTTTATCCATTTTACCCTTGGAGATCCTGAAAAGAAAAAATCGACCAACGGGTACGGTACCCGTAGCCCCCGAACACTTAGGCGATTTCTGTCGTTGAAGTGGTCAGCAGTCCGTTGAATAGAGTAGCGTTGGGTGTTTAAGGCGATTGATACGCGATTGATCTGTCTGTGACACTTGTTTGGTGCAGAGATGCAGAGGAAACTATCCCTGTAGAAAACAGGGGAGCACCGGACCCCTCGGCTACAACATCTGTTCCTTTGGAGGTCTTGACTGTTGAAGAGGTACCCGAAGTTGATGCTGGCCATCGTGATTCGCTCGGTGGAGATTCCTGCTGCTGTATCGGGTTCGGAGAGCGCTGTTTTATCGTCATCTACTGGTGGAGCGCTGGCCGTAGTAGATGTTGAGAAAGCCAAGCAAACGACTACTCCAGGTAAGTGCCTGTAGTCTGTTTATTGTAGTCGTAGTCGATAGCTGATGCTGTAGGTGCTACTCTGGGTACGGCTCCTCATCTTGTGGAGAGTACCCAAAGATCATTACTTAGCCTGCCTTTTGATTAGGAGTTCCAGAGAGCCATCGATGTTTTCCGGAGCTTCCAGGTACATTTCCTTTTTGATTTTGTTTGTAAGACCCGAGTAGTCGTGAGCCTTTTGAAGCTTATCATACCATACTTGGATGCTTTCAGGAGAGAAGCCGTCAGTTGGAGCAGGAATGTTCCCGACTGACAGAAGCTCTTCGGGTTCATGAAGTCGGGGCAAAGTCCTTTACCGTGGAACGCGCGAATCACGCGGTTCTGCAGGAAAAACTGGAGAGCCGCTACAAGTCCTTGAACAAGAAGTATCAAGGTAAGCATGTCAACTACTCTGAGTGTGTTCAACTGTAGTTGGCTGTAGCCTGAGTTCTTTCTTGTGCAGAACTCAAGAAGCAAGAAGCGGCTGCAAGGAGCCAAGTCATCGACTGGAGAAATGCTCATGACCGGGTGGCAGATGAAGCTGAACATCTTCGGGCGGCGCTGACGGAAGCACAGGCTGCTTGCGAACATCAGCGGGACCGAAAGATGCAAAATGGTGTGATGCTTCTCATGGCCATGGTGGCATAGAGATCATGCCCAGACCTTGGGAAGACTTCGGGGCGAACTCCAAGAGTTGTCTGGGGCAGCTGAAGACTTGGTGAATGCCATAGCCCCCATGGAGGAAGGCGTAGGGCCGCAATCGCTGGTAGAGCGACTAAGAGCTGCCCCGAGTAAAGTGGCGGGACTCTGCAAGACTTGTTTGCAAACAGGTTCTTGCAGTTGTGAAGTCCTACTACCCGAGGGTAGATTTGGCGGCAGCTGGAGATGGCGTGGCTCGCGACTGCACAGAGGAAGCATATGCGCAGTACCTCGAGGAGGCGGAGCCTATTGCAACCAAGATGTCGGAGTTTATCTCCCTAGAGGAGCTTTGAGCTTTTGTGTGTACTCGTGTTCTTGTACCGAATACTTTGATACTTTTGAAATATCAAGCCTTTGGATTTGGAAGCTCGTTGTCTTGCGAAGAGTAGTTCTACTCTATTTTGTCCAATCCAGAGTACTGGAGTAGGCTGGGCCTGACACTCTAGGGGGGAAGATTCATCCTGCCTGACCTTGAGTTCTTTGGGGACAGAGTAGTCGAAGCCCCCGAGATGCAGGTCATGCTTGGCTTGTACTAGTCCCGAGTACCGAGTAGTCGTAATGCTGTTTGAGTACTCGTTTCTTTGAGGGACACATGTGTATTGTACTCTTCTATCCTTTGTGGATGCACGGGTGTATTGTGCTCTTTTGTCCTTCATGGATGCACGGGTGTACTCTACTCTTTTGTCCGTTGTGGCATGAGTGCGGTCACATGGGCATCGTCAGGAGTTGTCAGACTTATTGATCACGGGTGCATAGTAACTCTTGAGCAGGTGGTAGTTGGGGCTTTTAGCTATAAATAGGGCCATCTGGTGGGAGAACCAACTCAAGCTCCTGAGTAGCGATGGATTGCTTACGGTTGCTTCTGTCTGAGTGTAGAGAGCCATCAAAGAGTGCACCGGTGCTAGAAGATTCCTCATAGGTTGAGGCCACCTTCGCTCCACAGACTCCTGCGCACGTAGGGATAGCCGCAATGCTAGAAGAATCCTCGTAGGAGGTTTCGTCGCACGCCTCATCTTGTAGCTCGTGATCCAGTGGAGTACGTGCTGGAACTCGCGAGTGATGGGTGACGAGTGCCGCGGTCTTTATCCCGCTCTGAAAGAGGTGGAGGTGCGGCCGTAGAGTAGATGGGCTTCGCAAGGCTAGCAGAAGAGCAGCCTTGGTTCCCTCTAGGCGCGTCTTGCCAGATTTGGCGTTGCCGCTGTCAAGGCGGTGGCGGTGATGGAGTACCTGGCGTTGCCTTGGGTAGAGTACCTGGGCGTGGCTGCGTTTTGCGCAGCTTCCTTGCGTGCGGGCCCTTCCTGCGGTCGGCAGACCCGAGTGTCCTTGTGATATAGTAAAAGCCTGAGGCTTAAATGCAGCCCGTCAGTAGGCAGTTGCTTGTAGTCTTCGTGTAATCCGAGTCATTGTACTCGTATGTAACATGACGTACTCTTGTTTCAGTAGAGATTAATACGAGAAGTTTTGTACCGGGGCAATGATCCTTGTGGTAGAGAACTCATGTCGAAGCTTTCTTGAAGTTAGTAGTCGGGCAGTTGGCCCGAGTAGTGGCCTTGAAGCGACTACACGGGTGCTGCTATGGGTAGTAGCGACAGAGATGTTTGATATTCTAAGAATTTGGCACTTGTTCTCCTGAGAGCTTCTGGAGCTTGTAAGATCCGGGTCCTGTAACCTATGATACGATGTAAGGACCTTCCCATGGTGAATTGAGTTTATGTAATCCTGACGTGTCTTAAATACGTTTAAGGACCATATCGCCCGAGTTGAAAGATCTTTCATTGATGTTGCGGTCGTGATAACGCCTTAAACCGTCAAGGTATCTGCAGATTGCACTAGTGCGGCGCATCTTGTTTCTTCCAAACTGTCTATATCCGTTCTCCGCGTTTCTATTGCAAGCTCTTCGTCGTAGTGCTCAACGGATGGTGATTGCCACATTATGTCGGCGGGTAATATGGCTTCCGAGCCATATACCAGAAAATAGGGTGATAGTCCCGTAGTCTTGCATGGTTGGGTACGTAGGCCCCACAAGGCATTGGGTAACTCTTTGAGCCATCTGCCACCTTTGGTGTTGCTGACGTCATGTAGTCATTTCTTCAGAGCATCGAGTATCATGCCGTTAGCATGCTCAACTTGTCCGTTGGCTCGCGGGTGAGCAACCGAGACATAGCGGACGTCGATGCCGCTGTTCTCGCAATATTCCCAAAAGTCGTGATTATTGAAGTTTGACCCGAGGTCTGTGATAATCCTGTTGGGAAAACCATAGCGGTGTACGATTTCATCCAAGAAGTCGAGGACTCGGTCTGCCTTGGGGCAAGTGACCGGTTTGACCTCGATCCATTTGGTGAACTTGTCGATTTCCACGAGTACTCTGTTGAATCCTCCTGGCGCAGTTGGTAATGGGCCAATCATGTCGAGCCCCCAGCAGGCAAATGGCCATGTTGGAGGTATTGTGACTAGCTTGTAAGCCGGCACATGTTGCTGTTTTGTGAAGAATTGACAACCTTTGCATTTCTGAACCAGTTGTTTGGCGTCGGCCAAAGCCATTGGCCAGTAGAAGCCCGCTCTGAAAGCCTTTCCAACTAGTGTCCTTGAAGATGCGTGGTTGCCGCAGATTCCTCTGTGAATTTCTTCTAGGATTTCTTGGCCATCTTCTCTGGTGACGCACTTCATGAGTACTCCAGATGAGGCACCTTTCCTGTAGAGCTTGTCTCTGACTAGAACGTAACTTTTTACGTGTCGGGAGATTTTCTCAGCTTTATTCCTGTCGGATGTTAGCTGGTGATCTTTGATGTAGTCGATGAAGGGTGTCCTCCAGTCGACTTCTATCATCATAATTTCTCGGGAGACGTCAGTAGTCGGGACTACTGACGGTGTGACCTGCTCAGGTATGGACGGCTTGCGTAGTTCGTGTACAAAAATTCTTGCTGGAACTTCTGCACGAGTTGAGCCCATTTTGGATAAAACGTCGGTGGCAACGTTGTTGTCGCGGACAATGTGATGAAACTCCAAGCCGGAGAATTTGTTTTCCAGTTTACGAACTTCTGTGCAATAAGCATCCATGTTGTCCTTATTTCGGTCCCACTCGTCATTGACCTGGTTTATGACGACTAGGGAGTCGCCGTACACCAATAGTCGTTTGATGCCGAGGGAGATTGCGAGGCGAAGGCCGTGTAGCAGTGCTTCGTACTCTGCTTCGTTATTAGATGCTTCCCAGAATATCTGCAGCACGTACTTGAGCTGGTCTCCCTTGAGGGAGATGAGTAAAACACCTGCGCCGGCCCCTTCAAGTTTGAGGGATCCGTCGAAGTACATTACCCAATGTTCTGGTCGTTCAACTGGAGTTGGAACTTGATTTTCGGTCCACTCAGCTATGAAGTCGACCAAAGCCTGAGACTTGATGGCTGTCCTTGGCTTGAAGTTCAAAGTGAGAGCTCCAAGTTCGACTACCCATTTGGAGATTCGACCTGTGGCATCTCTGTTATGGAGAATTTCGCCGAGCGGGAAATGGGAGATGACGGTGATGTTGTGCTCTTGGAAGTAATGGCGCAGCTTCCGGGAGGTGAGCAGAATAGCATATAAGAGTTCTTGTATCGGTGGATACCGAGTTTTGGAGTCTGAGAGTACTTCGCTGATGAAGTAGACAGGTCGTTGGACCTTGTAAGCGTGGCCCGGTTCAGACCGTTCGACTACTATAGCCGTACTGACGACATTAGTAGTAGCGGAGATGTATAGGAGCAAGTCTTCGTTCGGCGAGGGAGCGGTGAGTACAGGAGGCTTTGACAGAAAGTCTTTGAGTTGTTAAATGCCCACTCTGCCTCTTCCATCCATTTGAACTTGTCCTGGCGTTTGAGAAGCTTGAAGAAGGGTAGTCCCCGTTCTCCAAGTCTCGAGATGAACCGGTTGAGAGCGGCCATGCAGCCTGTGAGTTTCTGCACATCCTTAATGCTGGCTGGTGCCTGCGTGTTTGTGATGGCAGATATCTTTTCCGGGTTGGCCTCAATACCGCGATGGCTAATGATGAACCCGAGTAATTTGCCGAAAGGTACTCCAAAGACGCACTTAGTAGGATTGAGTTTCCATCGGAAAGCGCGGAGACTGGAGAAAGTTTCCTCCAAGTCAGCAATGAGTTCCTCCCGGTGTCTTGTTTTGACGACGACGTCGTCAACATAGGCTTCGACATTGCGATGAAGTTGCGTTTTGAAGCACATCTGTATGGCCCTTTGGTAAGTTGCTCCTGCGTTTTTGAGTCCGAAGGACATTGTTTTGTAGCAGAAGGCTCCAAAGGGCGTGATGAATGCCGTTTTGGCTTGATCTTCCTCTTTGAGGCTTATCTGATGATAGCCGGAGTAGCAATCGAGGAAGCATAGCAAGGCGCACCCAGCGGTGGAGTCGACCACTTGATCGATCCTGGGTAGCCCAAAAGGATCTTTCGGGTAGTGTTTGTTAAGGTCGGTGTAGTCGACACACATTCTCCATTCGTTGTTTTTCTTTCGAACAAGCACAGGATTGGCGAGCCAGTCAGGATGAAAGACTTCTTTGATGAATCCTGCTGCGAGTAGCTTGGCTAACTCTTTCTTGATTGCTTCTCGTCTGTCCTGAGCAAACCGGCGTAGTCGTTGCCGTTTTGGAGTAGCTTTGGGATCGATGTTGAGAGAATGCTCGATCAGTTCCTTGGGCACACCTGGCATGTCAGCCAGTTTCCAAGCGAAGATATCATGGTTAGCCCAAAGGAAACTGACGAGCACGAATTCCTATTTAGGATCTAGCCCTGTTCCGATCAGGGCTGTCTTGGAAGGATCACCGGTCTGGAGGTTGACTGTTTTGAAGTCTTGCTCACTGGCGGGTTTCACCTTTGTAGAGCCCGACTTGTTTTCTGGGATTTCTAGTTCAGTTGGCTGGAGCTTCTTGGAAGCTGTGAAGACTTGCTGCATGGGATTATGAGATTGAGTAGTCGCAGCAATTTCCACGGCTTCGGTGTCACACTCGTAGGATCTCCGAAGATCTCCTCGTAGCGTGAGCTCCCCTTTGGGGCCTGGCATTTTGAGTACCAGGTATACATAATGTGGTATGGCCATAAACTTGGCGAGTGCTGGCCATCCAAGTATGGCATGGTAAGATGTCTCGAAGTCGGCGACCTCGAATCTGATGTACTCAGTGCGGTAATGTTCCTTAGTTCCGAAGGTGACTGGAAGGACAACTTGTCTGAGTGGTATGGCCGCGTTTCCGGGTACAATGCCGTAGAAAGGTGAATCCGTTGGGGTGAGCATTTCAGTGACATGGAGGCACATTTTCCTTAATGTCTTACCGAAAATGACGTTGAGGCCGCTTCTGCCGTCGATGAGTACTTTATTTAACTTTGAACCTGCCACGACTGGATCCAGGACTAGTGGGAAACGGCCTGGTTCTGAAAATTTTGTCCATTGGTCTTTTCTGCTGAAAGAAATTGGAACTTCCGACCATTTTAGCGGTGTGGGGTCCGTAGGCTCGATGGCCATGATCTCCCTGAGTAAGAGTTTGTTAGCTCGCTTGGATGCAGTGCCTGGAATGCCGCCGAAAATGACATTGACGGTTTTCACAACTGTCTGGAAGTCGCCATCTTCATCTTCGTTATTGCGGGCTTTATTTTTGGCCTTATCTCTATTTTTGATGTACTCTTCGGGAATTGGTGGTGCGGGTAAGTCTTGCATGACTCGGCGCATGCTGTAACAATCTAGTGCGGAGTGTCTGCTAGTCGGGTGCCATGGGCACTGCTTTTTGAGTAGCTCTGTGAAGGTCGGCCCTTCGTCGTTGCTGCGATGTCCTTTTTTGCCGGAGGTGGTCATGGCGGCAACGGTGTTGTCGGGCTTCCTTTTGCGGTTGTGGTTACTCGAATAGCAGTTCCGAGCATCGTTATGCTGAGTTCTTTCTGTTTCATTGTTGTGGTTGTTATCGCGTCCACGGTTATGGTGGGAACCGAACCGTTCTCGCTCTTTGTCCTTTTCATCAGCCCATTGTTGCGCCATGACTTTGAGTTCTTTGACATCAGCTGGTTGTCGGCGACCGAAGTCTTGGTATGTTCGTCGATCATAGAGTCCGTTTTGGAAGCACTCGATGACGTCTGCTTTGGAGATGTCTACTATGGTAGCCTTCTTTTTGAAGAACCGTCGCAGATAGTCGCGTAAGGTCTCGCCCTCTTTCTGCTTGATTTGTCTTAAGTCAATCTTGTTGCCCGGTCTAGCCATGGAGCCTGCGAAGTTGTTGGTGAAAGCCTTTGTCAAGTCTGCCCAGGAATCAATGGACTTGGGTTTGAGTGACTCGAGCGAGGTCAGTGGCGCGGGTTCCATGCATATGGGGAAATGAATGACTTTGGTGTCGTTGTTGCCTCCGGCTGCTTGGACGGCTAGTGAGTAACATCGTAGCCATTGGACAGGGTCCTGATTGCCGTCGTACTTGGTAATTCCTGTTGGCTTGAACTTTTTGGGTAATTTTGTTTTCATTACCCGGTTTGTGAAAGCGGGAAAATGGTTGTAGCTGTCGACTTCTCGTTCGCGCCGACTGTTGAGAACTTCTCGCAGATCGCTGAAGTTAAACATCTCGCGGGTCTTCCGAGTAGGGTAGATACTTTTAACCGAGTTGGTGCAGCTGACCTCTCCAGCGTCCTTCTGTCGTGTAGGAGCTTTATGCTTGCTTGGACCTTGGCTGTGTTGCCGGGGTTGGTTGACTACCTCATTGTTTCGTGGGGCGGCATTTTTGTTTGTAGCTCCCCTGCTACGTTCTTGATGAGAAGTGATATGAGGTACGGACGGGATTGGTGATTCTTTGTCGAGTAGCTTGTAAGCTTGCTCCGCGAGTTGTGCAATTAGTCCGTTGCCGCGCTGTACGAGTTGAGCTGTGGCTGCATTGTCCTTATCCTGAGGCATCAACGTCGTCAAAAGGTTGATTGAAGCGATAGCCGCGAGTGGAGTATTGTGCTCCTGAGCCCGGACTGCGTTGAAAGCCCTTTCAAGATTTGTAATAGGAATATTTGCAGCCATCGACTGTCGTCGCTCAGCTCGAGTGGCATTGCGTGCCCTTCGTTGGTTGCGCTGCTCGGAAGTTTCGACGGGAGGGGCGTCAGCTGTAGATTGGTCTTTGGAGATGTAGTCGATTTGAGCCAGTCGCCTGGGGGTTCTGTTCTGGCTAGTACCTGGGTTGTTGTTCTGAGTGATAACAAGTATCTCCCTGTCCGGGTAGTAGCTTCCAGAGCTTGATGTTGCAATCTCTGTGTAACTTTCTTCATGATTGGAAGTGAGTGGAACGCCTTCATGATATGGTAGGTTGTCTATATGGGCAACAAAGCGCGAGTAATAGTCATGGTCGGGAAGAGAGGGTCGCAATCCCGGCCAGTGGACGAATCTACCTTGAGATGTCAAAGTGATTACCAACCCTTGGGCTGGGCCAAACAATGGTATCTCTGGTGAGTAGAATGATTCGGAGTCGAAATCCACGCTATGCCCGAGTTCGACTCGGGGTTGAGCCAGAGAACCTTGGTAGACTTTAGTTGCGTTGCGGAGTCCGTACGGGAACCGCGCTGAAATCGAAACTGATTTGGATGCTGACCGTTGCCGTCGAGTCCGACCCTGAGTCCCGGGGTCGGCTGAGCCCGACTCTTTTGAGGAGTAGCTCCTCCTCGCCCGACCCTGAGTCCAGGGGTCGGGAAGTTGGAGTAGTCCGAGGTGAAGTCGAATCCGATGCGCAGTCGAACTCGAACTCGTTGACTTTGAAATCTGGATTTTTTTCGGTCAAATCCTCTAGTTTCTTCTCCTGAACGTCGATGATCTGGCGTCGGAACGATCCCGAACCTTCAGCGACGCAAAGCCAGGATCCAAAAATGAAGGTGGCGCCGGCTTCGACGAAGAAGGCGGGCCTGGTGATGATCTTTGCCATTGAGTTCGCGCTGAGAAACTCGATGAGCTCCCCTACCTGGCGCGCTAGCTGTCAGTGTTTTAGACCGGCAACCCGCCTAGGGGGTACCCTAGGTGGTCTTTTATGCGGTAAGGGTCATCGAGAATCAAGGAATCAATGGTGACGCAAGGAACACGATTTAGACAGGTTCGGGCTGCTAGATCACGTAATACCCTACGTACTGTGTGTTGGTTTGTTGGAGTCGTCTTGAGGAAGGTCCCTGCCCGACCTTATATACACGGGAGGGTAGGGTTACAAGTCTGAGTCCTAGTCGGGTACTTTTACAGAGTACTACTCGGCATCTGGCCCGAGTAGTTTTCCATAAACATACAAGACTAGTCCGAGAAGGATATGCCTATCCCTGTTCTGATCTTGTTCGAGTACGTCCCTTAGTGGGCCGTCCAGGGCCTACTCGTGGGCCTGGGGAGTACGCCCGACACGAAGGGGTATTCTCCACCAAATCTGTTTCTGAAAACTGGAGCAACCTTTAAACCAGGATTACATTTATTTTATTTATCTTAGTTTTTCTTCTTGAAAAGTTGAGAGATACTCCCCTTCCGATCCTAAATCCTAGAATATAAGTTCAATAGGAACATGGCTAGGTAATAAATTCCCCTTCGTCGATCTGCAAATATATAAAGGATGTTTGGATTCCGTGGGCTAAACTTTAGTTCTCTTTTTTATGCCAATAGAAAAATTAAACATGGATTAATTGCTAATCTAATTGCACATATAAGGGTCAATTGATGTTTAGAGCCTATTAGCCCTAACTAGTCTTTGATTAGCCCATGTTTAGCCCATCAACACATATAAGGGCTAAACTTTCACTTCAAGACTCTACATCTTTTCCTACAGTTTTCTACAAATGGCATACAATATTAATATCCATTATTGTTTTTTTTGTAATGGCCAACAGTTTTCTAAGTATGGTTCTTAGATTTCCCTACAGTTTTTTCAAATTGCCAACAATATAATCCCCTAGAACATCATTGCCCACAGTTTTGTAATTAGTTATCAAATATACAAAAACTGTTGGCCACTTGTGAGAAGAAACTGTTGGGAAAAATAACAACTCTTGTAGTGTTTAGCCCTCTTACTTTAGCCAATTCAAACACCCCCAGTCTATCCGGATTTGTACCAAGTTAAACTTTTTTATATAAATTTTTATAAAGATAGGAACAGTTAGATTTATTATGAAAATTACTTTCACAACATATATTTGTACCAAGTTAAACAGTCTATTTAAGAAAAAATAATTTTACAAATGTTGCATGTCAAAGTATCGTTCAGAGATGTTGTTGATATCCTAATGAACTTATATTTGTCATGAGAGAATGAACTCATATTTGTGATGAGAGTTTGTGTAGTCAATTTTTTTTCGAAACATACTACAAATGTAGATGCTCACATATACGTACGCACAATTATCAATCACCCCAATGAATCCCGGCCCATATGAGCATCTCCGAAAGACTGGACCGACTAGTTTCGGGATTGACGAAGTCATCACAGGCGCCTCGACGGATATTGAAAGAATATAGAGCTGGTTAAATCTTTTTTTAAGACGTTGTTGGCGCCAGATTTTGACACGTATGAAATCGGTGTCAAGAAGGGAAGGAATCAGCTGATACAGCGAAACACGGAGGTCACGATTGGGAATCGGCCGATTGGTGCTACAGTTGAGGATCGGTCGATTGGTGCTGCAGTGTTTCGGCGAATGGAGTTGGTGGAAATCGGCCGATTGGGAGGCCGGAACAGTTGGGCCAATATGGACCTAAAGTGAACTATGAAGATAAAAAGGAGATCGGCCCATGGGAGCGTGATGACCAACTCTGATACGACTTATGCTTGTAAATATTCGTTTTCGTTTAAAATTAGAGATAGAGTCCTAGTCGGTTAAGAGATTGGTTGTAACAGGCTATAAATAGTTGCCTTCATAGATGTGTAATCATCATCAAATCAATACAACAACCTACTATTTCCTCGCACTTTACTTTCGAGTAGGCGACTTCGCCAATACTTTTCTTCTTTTCACGAGTTTGTACGGGTTGGCGGGGCTGCATCAACTTGATCTCCGGCCGATTCTGTAAGTTCCGCTTATCAAGTAATATCTAAGCTTTAACTTCGGGTGCATCGCTGTTGTTTCGTTTAGATTTATTCACCAGTTATCGATATTCACTAGAATTCTAGGTTTTACTTGTTGTTCTAGTTTTATCACCAGTTATCCAGCTTGGAATTAGAACTTTCGGCTTTCTTATATCTTGTTACTTAATTTACCACTTTCCACATAGCCGATTCAGATCTATTCCCAGTATTGCTACTGTAGCATTGTCTAGATTGCTCTAGTAGTTTTCTTTATCAACGTTGCCTGGTAATCGGCTGTATTATAGCCGATTTCTTTATTACAGCAAATCGGCCGATTCGCTGATAAGCTTTCTCAAGATCGGAACCTTAGCCGATCGCAACCTCTGGGATCTGACACGTTTCTTTCCTTGCCAATCAACAGGTCAGATTGGCTGGCACGCCGCGCGAACCGCACCAGGGCGATCACCCGAACAGGAGTTAAGCAGATTCTCCTGGGTCGTGTGTCCGATGCTACAGGCTCAATTGGCTGATTTCTAGCGCCAACACACTTTTGGCATGCCTGGTGGGACCAATACAACCGCCACTATGTCGAAAGCTGCCGAAATCTCGAAAGACAATGTCATCGAGGTAACGAAAGCAGACCTCAAGGACGACCAGAAGGAAGAGTTGGAAAAGCAGATGGCATACTACTGGAAAACATGCTTACAATCCTTCAGTCGTACCAGGAGCGGGGAAACTGTCAAGAAAGCTCCGTTTCCAACTCCCCGCCACATCACAATCGCCGAGGACTCGGGCAAGATGTCCAAGATGGTTCAACAATCCGTCTACCAAGCTTTCATCGATCAATCCCCGGTGATTTCTAATACGGTATACAATGCTGTCATCAACTCCTTGGCCAACAGCGTGTCCCAAGGATACCAGGGGCCTGCATACTCCCCACCTATCACGACCCCAGCCAGGAGTTCTCCAAGTATACCCTACTCGGCTCCTCAGCCGATACAAGCTCAGACTGGAGGATCCAATGCCCCTTCATCGTCAATGCATCTGGGCCCCAACAGCGCACTATATCTCCAGCCGCATGCACCGCCCCAATCCATTCAGTTATCCTCCGTACAGTCGTCTCCTATGAATTCAGTGCCTTGGGGGGCATCATCGGCGACGGCCGTCCAAGATCAATCGACCGGTTATGGAAGCTTTCCGATCCAGGCACCTTTTCAATCGGCCGTGCGGCCGATGATGCCACAGTATCAGCCAGTCGCGCCGGAGATGGGCAGGGGGGCAGAATCAACCGAAGTGCTTCGGGGCACTGCGCCGACTGTACTATATGACGAAACGGCCGATTCACTAAGACAACCGATGCCGACTGTATAGCCGGCCGTGTCGCAACAGGCGCCGCACACTTTTGTCCACCACCCGGTCATCCCGCCGTCGATCTACCAACACGTGCCGGTTCCCTAGCCGATAGTTCATCAACAACAACCAGACTGGACGGCACGCATAGCGGAGGTGATTCAAGAACAATTCGGTTTAAAGCCGAAGGTGCAAACCTACACGTACAGAACACCATACCCGCCTACTTATGACTTACTGTCGTTTCCCCATCGGTACAAAGTTCCCGATTTCACCAAGTTTTCGGGGCTCGATGATACCTCAACTGTGGAACACGTGAACAGATTCATCATCGAATGTGGGGAGGCAGCTGCACAAGATGCTCTATAGGTATGCCTCTTCTCGTCATCCCTGTCCGGGTCGGCCTTCCAATGGTTTACTACACTGCCACCCAACTCCATAATTACATGGGCCGACTTGGAGAAGCAGTTCCACAAATATTTCTACACGGGGGTACACGAGATGAAGCTTTTAGACTTAACCAGCCTCAGATAGAGGGGTGATGAGCCGATATCCACGTACGTGCAAAGGTTCAGGGAGATCAGGAACAAATGCTACACCCTAGTCCTAACCGACGCACAATTGGCCGATATAGCCTTCCAGGGTCTCCTCCCCCACATCAAAGAGAAATACGCTTCACAGGAGTTCGAGAGCATGAGCCAAATCGTGCATCGATTGTCTGGTCAGGAAGTACGTCCCTTCGACCCACGGAGGAATTTTCAAAAAAAGGTGGCGTACTTGGAAGGGGCTGAGTCCGAAGAAGAAATAGAAATCGGCCTGGCAGAGTGGGTTAAAGGGAAAAAGCCGATATCATGTCCGTTCAGGAAAAAGGAGCCGGAAGCGTTCGGTTTCGACACATCAAAGGCCGATAAAATCTTCGATCTTCTCCTTCAGGAAGGACAAATAAAGCTCTCACCATACAATACGATCCCATCGACCGAGCAGCTAAAGAAGATGAAATATTGCAAGTGGCATAATGCCACCTCCCATGATACGAACGAATGCAAAATCTTCCGACAGCAAATTCAATCGGCCATCGAGCAGGGCAGGCTCAAGTTCGAAGCCCCGACAAAGCTAACAAAGCCGATGAAGATCGATCAGCATCCCTTCCCCACCAACATGGTTGATACAGGAAGGAACTCACTCCAGACCAAGGTGCTAACATCTGAATCGGCTAAAAAGAGCGGCGCCGTAGACCCCAAAAATCAAGTAGCGCCCGAAGACATCAAGGGGAAACGACGGATGGAGGATGAAGGTGAGGGATCGGGAGAACCACGCAGGCCCATCACCTCCCAATTTCTGCTCAGCAAGTATCAACGGCAACAGGAAAATTCAAGATTCCGGGAAGGGATGATGCGATGACATGAAGATCACTGGCGATGCTCGTTCTTCATCCACTGCTGGGAGAGTAACCTTAGGTTGCCATCGGCCGATAATTGCCCTGAGTGCAACGGCCCATATCGCAACAATCGGCTGTTCAGAAGGTCTCGCTCTAGAGATGGAAGACCAGAGCCGATCAGCACAAACTAGCGCGAGCAAGAGGACCGGCGCCCTTCAGTGCGTGATCGGCTGGGGGCAGAAGTGACCGATATGACCGGTCGGAAGACAGGCATGAGCGAAACGATAGGCCGGGGGGCAGATTCGATCGGCGCGACTGACCAGAAGATAGGACCAATCGGTACAACCAACCAGAAGACAGAGTCAGCGCTCAGGATCGGCTGGAGGAGATGGCCGATGCTCGGGTATCAGACGAGAACCCCTTGGGACGCGAACCAGAATGGGAACGCGCCAAACCTTCGACTAAACCTGTAAACCCCAGGTGGTGCCCTGACGGATTGACTAAATCTCAAAAACGAAGAATCCAACGTCTCCACCAATGGGAACAACAGGAAGAAGAGCAACAACAGATGATGGACAAGAAAAATGACAGGCCTCGGGTTTGGCGCCCCAAAAGAAACGATAGGGAAGACAACGACAACCAAGAATCGGCAACCGATGTCAGCATGGTTTTCATTCTGCCGATGGAATTCATGACTCCCGCCGACCGACATAACATGTCGGCAATAGAAGAACAGATGGCACAATTGGCTTTGGAGCCAATGACAGCCACATTCGAGAAATCCGAGGACGACAAACGGCAACACCTCAAGGCATTATTTCTCAAGGGACATGTCAACGGCCGACCCATCACCAGATTACTAGTAGACGGAGGAGCTGGTGTCAATATCATGCCGTACGCCATGTTCTGGAAGCTAGGAAAAAGTGATGACGATCTAACCAAGACGGACATGATGCTCAAAGACTTCGAAGGCAACGTGTCTCCCGCTCGCGGCGCGCTCTGCGTCGACCTCACCATTGGCTGTAAGACTCTTCCCACTACTTTCTTTATTATTAATGGCAAAGGGCCCTACAACATGCTACTCGGTCGAGACTGGATACATGCAAATTGTTGCATCCCGTCTACAATGCACCAATGCCTCGTGCAATGGGTCGGCGACAACATCGAAGTGGTCACCGCCGATTCCGTATACAGCGCCGCAGCGGCAGATACACAGCAATGGAGCTGCGAGAATGTCAAATGCATATTCGGGAGGATGTGGGACACTGATTTCCTGAAGGTGTCCGATTTTGGTCTACAGCCGATCCGAGCAGTCGGCTCTGAAGATTCAGATTAAATGGATCAGTTCGTCTGAGAAGACGGGAAGCTAGGGCACGGGGTCATGTCGGCCGATTCATTAGAGATGATAGACTTAGGCGATGGCACCAAGCCAAGGCCGACGTACATTAGTGCTAATTTGGATCCGGAATACAAATGTAAATTGACAGATTTATTGAAAGAGTTCAAAGATTGCTTTGCTTGGGAATACCATGAAATGCCCAGATTAGACCGATCCATTGTCGAACACCGGTTGCCCATAAAGCCGGGATATCGGCCATACCAGCAACCCGCACGGCGATGTAATCCTAAAATCCTACCCGATATAAAGGCCGAAATCACGAGACTAATTGAAGCAAAATTTATTCAGCAATGCCGTTATGCCGAGTGGATCTCCAACATCGTGCCCGTGTACAAGAAGAACAGGAAGCTGCGCGTGTGCATCGATTTCAGGAACCTCAATCAGGCCACTCTGATGGACGGATACCAAATGCCGATGGCCGATGTACTAATAGATGCCGTCGCGGGTCATAAAGTCATTAGTTTCATGGATGGAAACGCCAGATATAATCAAATACTAATGGCCAAGGAGGACATATCAAAAATGGCTTTTAGGTGCCCGGGTCACCTCGGTTTGTTCGAGTGGGTGGTAATGACTTTTGGTTTGAAGAACGCCGGCGCTACGTATCAACGAGCCATGAATTACATATTTCACAAACTTATCGGCATTCTGGTGGAAATTTACATCGACGACGTCGTGGTTAAATCAAAAGGACACCAGGAACATCTGGCCGATTTGCGGCAGGTATTGGAATGCACGAGAAAGCATGGGCTGAAGATGAACCCGAACAAGTGTGCTTTCGGCGTATCCGCCTGACAATTCTTGGGATTCATGGTTCACGAGCATGGGATAGAGATCAACCGGAAGACTATAGGGGCCATCAATAAAGTCGTGGCCCCACAGAATAAAACTGAATTGCAATCCTTGATCGGCAAGGTCAATTTCATCAGAAGATTCATATCCAATCTATCCGGACGTATCCAGGCCTTCACACCATTATTAAAATTGAAACCCGACCAAGAGTTCGTATGGGGAGAAGAGCAACGCAAGGCACTAGAAGACATCAAGCAGTACTTGGTCTCGCCACCAGTATTGGTCCCACCACAAACTGGTAAGCCATTCAAGCTGTATTTATCGGCCGATGAGCGGGCTATCGGATCGGCACTGGTCCAGGAGTTTGAAGGAAAGGAACGGGTAATATATTATGTTAGTAGAAGACTTCTAGACGCCGAAACAAGATATCCCCCGGTAGAGCGGCTATGCCTATGCCTTTACTTCTCATGCACCAAACTCAGACACTACTTATTATCGGCAGAATGTGTAGTCGTATGCAAAGACGATGTAGTAAAATACATGTTGTCATTACCGATTCTGAAAGGACGGATCAGAAAGTGGATTTTGGCTTTATCAGAGTTTGATCTGCGATACGAATCGGCAAAAGCCGTCAAAGGTCAGGTTATGGCCGATTTCATCGCCCAGCACTGCGGACCAGAAATCGCCGTTGTAGAACCAGTACCGTGGACCTTATATTTTGATGGTTCGTCATGTGGGGACGGATCGGGAATCGGCATCATTCTCATATCGCCCCGGGGGGCAAGTTATGATTTGTCTCTGCCGATAGAAGCATCCGCCACCAATAACCAGGCGGAGTACCGAGCCGTTTTAAAAGGGTTACAATTGCTAAGAGAGATTAAAGCCGACGCCGTCGAGATTTTTGGAGATTCCATGCTCATCGTGGACTAATTAACAGGAAGATCCGAGTGCAAAGATGACATATTAAGGATTTATTACGAAGATTGCCTCCAGCTTCTGAAGGAATTCAAATCGGCGGTTATTGAGCATATCCCCAGGGATTATAATGAAGAGGCCAACAGGCTTGCCCAGCACGCGTCCGGGTATCGGCTGATTCAGGGGGTCATGGTTCTGGAGCTCGCGGCCGATGACTGGCGAAAAGAAATCGCTGATTATTTAAAAGACCCGTCTAAGAAAGTGGATCGGCGGATACGATTTCAGGCCACAAAATATGTGTTACTGGAAAATGACTTGTTCTACCGGACGATTGATGGTGTTCTACTCAAATGTCTAGGGACAGAGGAGGCAAAGAACCTGATGGGAGAAATTCATGAAGGGGTGTGTGGAGCCCACCAATCGGCGCATAAGATGAAATGGATGATTAGGAATAATGGATATTACTGGCCGACAATCCTTGAGGATTGTTTCAAGTATTATAAAGGATGCCAAGATTGTCAGAAATATGGGAACGTGCAACGCGCGCCCGCATCAGCTATGAATCCCATTATCAAGCTGTGGCCGTTCAGAGGTTGGGGTATAGACCGCATCGGACAAATTTATCCTCCGTTAAGCAAAGGACATAAATTCATTCTAGTAGCCACAGATTATTTCGCCAAATGGGTGGAGGCGATCCCGTTAAAGGCGGTAACATCGGCCGCCATGGTCGACTTCGTAAGGGATCATATCGTCTATCGCTTCGGCATCCCTCAGACTATCACAACCGATCAAGGAACGATGTTTACATCGGGCGAATTCGAAGAGTTCACGGCCGATATGGGTATCAAGCTGCTAAACTCCTCTCCGTACTATGCTCAAGCTAATGGTCAGGCCGAGTCTTCCAATAAAGGGATAATTAAGTTGATCAAGAGGAAGATAGAAGAACAACCCAAAAAATGGCATTTATGTCTGACCGAAGCTCTATGGGCATACAGGATGGCCTACCACGAGGCTACCAAGGTGTCTCCTTATCAATTGGTGTACGGTCATGAGGTGGTATTGCCATGGGAGTTGAGAACAGGATCAAGATGTACGTCACTTCAAGATCAGCTGACGGCCGAAGATTACTCTTCGCTCATGAAAAGGGAACTCGACGATTTGGCGGGTCAACGTTTGAGAGCCTTGATCAGTATCGAGAAAAACAAAAAGAAAGTGGCCAGATGGTATGACAAGAAGGTCAAAGTTAAGCAGTTCTCTCAAGGGGATTTGGTACGGAAGTTAGTGTTGCCGATTGGATCAAAAGATCCTAAGTTTGGTAAATGGTCTCCCACTTGGGAAGGGCCGTATAGAATCGGCCGATGTGCCCCGGGAAACGCTTACATTCTGGAAACGATCGAAGGAGAAGAATTTACTAGTGCCTTAAATGGGAAGTACTTGAAAAGGTATTACCCCAGTATATGGGTCGGAGCATAAGAATCGATCGCAGAGCGTGACAAGACAAAGAGATCGCTCCCTAAACAAACACACAGCTGATACGGGAGAAGAAATCGCCTAAAGGAGAAAAATAATAGTTCAAATCGGCCAATTTGTCATTCGGTACAGACGATGAATTACACGGCCGACGCAGTACAAGTTGCCCTTAGAACAAAAAATACTCAACTGCATTTTTTCTTGAGTTCCCTCTCAATCCAACCTAATTCTATCAGAAGGCGGATGCTTCGTTCTTCCACATCTTTCATCGCGGCCTCCGCCTCAACTTGGCGAGGAAGAGGATGGCTCTGATCCATCTCCGGGCACGATGTCCCTGCCCCGGCGTTTTCAAGTGCAACCGGATGAAGAAGTGGGTGGCTCCTGTCAACTTGAGGTCGCCCGTGATCATTGCCGTCGATGAAGTCCCAGATCCGTTGGACGTCGGCAGGAACGTGATCTCTGAGTTCTTCACGGTGTGCCTTGATCAGGTCCTTGTCTTCATGCGACAACGGCTCGTCAGAGTGCACAAGTTTGATTGCTCGTTCGAGTTCGGGGTTAAGGCGCCTTGGCTGAAAAAAGTTAACATATAACCGCCTAAAAGTTGGGATGATTTAAAGGAATCAAACTGAAAAAAGGCGGAGACGAATCTCATACCTGATTGATAGAAGGAGAGGAGAAAGAAGAAGACGAAGAAAACATGACTACAAACGCTCCGATGGAAACATTGATCGGGGAAAAGGAATCAAGTGGAGCGGGTATTCTCAAGAGCGAAACCAGGGCCGATATTTATAAGTAGAGAAAGCGCGGAGGTTTGATAATACGCGTCCCGTCAGAGTAAAAAGGGTAATAAATAAGAAGGCGCCGCGAAGGATGGTCAAAAGGCATTAATGTTCTTACAAAACGGCCAGTACTTTTACAAATCACCCAGAAGGGCGTTAATGGCCGCAATCGCTCGACGTCTGATCTGATCGGCCGAGTCCAAGACCCGTTGGTCATCCTCTGCCGACCCTGGAACTTCTGACATATGGCGATGGAATCTAAGGGCCTCGTGGGCCAGGTGCTGCCTCTCCTGCTTTAAATCGGTGATAACGGAGGGGAGTTCCTGAAGCTTCTTCTCTTCAATAGCTATTTCTTTGGTTACCTACTCCATCTCCTTGGCAAGTTTCGCCCTTCGGCGCTTGAGGCGATCTATCGTGCTGACGAGTCCGGGTCGGGAATTCTCGAAGAAGTGAATCCGATGGTGTACCTCCTGGGCCCGCTGCTTGTACGAGTCCTCTTCCTCACGAGTCTTGGACAGCTTGGCGCGATTGGCCATGTGACGCAGAGCCCTGAAGACCGGGATCCGCATCGACTCAATATAAGCCGCCGGCGCCAAGGCTTCTTCTGCTTCCTCTGGGACCCGCCCGCTGACGTCACCAAAGAGC
The DNA here is from genome assembly GCF_005286985.2 of Setaria viridis. Taxonomy (NCBI): domain Eukaryota; kingdom Viridiplantae; phylum Streptophyta; class Magnoliopsida; order Poales; family Poaceae; genus Setaria; species Setaria viridis. The sequence continues at coordinate 24,376,215 of NC_048263.2, read as the reverse complement.
TGCCAAATCACCGAGGTGTCCACCACCAATCGGCCGATTTCCTCTTGAAGAAGGGACCGTATACTTTCGAGCTTAGCACAGACGTCATTGGGGATGGAGCTCAAAGTAACTTGACGAGAAGCAACTTCCTCGTCATCAGAGAGCGGGACCGCAAATGAGAAAAGGCTGTTATTTGGAGTATCCTGTTCCTGCAAAATGATAAATAGAAAGAAGATAAGTCAGCCGATGGTGGTAGCAAATCGACCGATAAGGATTGGGTGACTTCTTACTTCTTTAAAGCGGATTTCTTCCATCTGCGTTTGCGGGACCGCCACTCTCGACTCGGGAACTGGTGCCATTGGCTCGTCGGAAGAAGAGGACTCGACAACAATCGGTGTTCTGCTCGGGCCGGCTTCTTAAGGGGTTTCTTTGACAGATGGCTGGTGGGATAGCGTAGTTAACGTGCCGGTGACCTACATCAAAATTGGTGAGATCATCATTCAAATATCAAGGAAATGAGTTGGGAGATCATGTACCTCAACGGGAGAAGGCACTAGCATTTCAACATCTGCTTGGGGCACCGCCGATTACTGAGGATTTACTGGGGCAGTCTGTGCGGCCTAATATAGGAAACGTCAGTATTGAAATGACGACCAGGAAAATCGGATGGTGAGTTTACCTGTATAGCTTCCACTAATAATGACGCGGCGGCTGCTCCGGCTTCTGTAGCGGCTTGGAGGTCAACTTCTTCAGCAACCGGAAGGGTCAGCGCAGCCGAGATTTCCGCCGATGCAATCGCGGGTGGATCGGTCGATCCTGTGCGGGCGTGCACTCGGCGACTTGCCTTCTTGATAACCTTCTTCTCGCTTGCTTCGCCCGGCCAGCTATGTCATCGACGGAGGGGGCGTGATAGCCGATGAGGGGGAATTTCGTGTATGGGTAACGGTCCTATATCGGCCGGCCGCTCCAACTACGTTTTGGGGGAGCATGACTCTCAGACTGGAAAAAATAACAAGAATCAGTATATAAAAAGAGGGATTTGAAAATCGGCTGAAGAGAGAGCGATACCTCGGCATTCGTGTCGATGTTGTTGGGATCCAGGAGATTGCAATATATCACCGCAGAAGCACAGAACAGGTACTGTTTCCATTCGGCCCACCATAGCTTGAACTGCTGAACGACGAAAGGGGCCACTATCCAATCGGTCAGATCTATGGTGCTGGAATCTGGGATCCGATCATACAGCCGACTGTAGTCAAGACCCTTGGTGAGCTCGTCTCTGAATTTTGCTCGGCCGGTGAAGTATGCGTAAATCGGCAGTTGACCTAAGCCGAATTGCTGTGCTGCAATAGAGGGGTTGTAGAACTCATAAGTGGGGGCGTCCTTCCCCGAGAAGAAATTCGCCGGCAGGATTCCCGGCTTGATCAACTCATCTGTGATGTCTTCATCGAATTTGCTGGTGGCTGAGTCAAAGCAGGAAGGGAGTTCGAAGAGTGGTTCCTCCCTTTGATAAGGGAACCAACTGGTTGCGTCTTCACTGAAGCCATTGTAGAAGCATCTGAAGTATTTGGCCACCTTAGTAGCAGAATATGAGCAACCGGAGAAGGCCGATGCTGCTTCACCAAAGGAAGTGCACCGGCGCCGTACAGTGGGATTCTTTGCCGATTCGATATTGGGGAACGTCATATACTCCACTCGCTGCTAAGAGATCTTGCTCATGTACAGATTAAGCCACAAGTTGATGAACCACCAGGGTCCACCTGGGTTTCCGATCGGCTCTCCTTTTGATAGTTTGACACCGATCTGGTGTAGCATATGGTAAACCGATCCCACTAGGTGCTTTCTAAGAGGAACAGAAGCCCCTATCGATAGCGCTTCGGCCAGAGCCTGTGTGTTAGTAGATGGACCAGCTGCCCTCCCGCAAAAAAGGTGTTTCTCTAGCCACATCATCAAGAAGGCCGCATGCTCTCTTTCTTGGACTGTCCCGGCCCTTCTGTTGCACCTGATGAATCCTTTCCATCCGTCGATTCCTTTCGTATCCAGCCGATGAGACGTTTTGGCCAGATAACGAAAAGGGGTATCAGGGGAGGAAATGTCAAGGCCAGTCAACATGACTACATTGGCCAAGGTGGGAGTCATAGGCCCATGTCTGAAGAGGAATGCGTTGAGAGCATTGGACCAAAAATAGGAGGCTGCTATCACTAAGGGCTCATTCCTTTCCATCTGGGATAAAGACAGATCAATGCACTGGCCGATTTTGTGCTTGTCCCATTAGACTCTCTTGGAGGCGGCTATCCGTTGGTACCATTCCCTCCAGCCGGGGCTTTCATTCGGCCATGATCTGAAGGTACCTGACCAGTGATCTAGGTCCATGGTTGATTGCTTGAAAGGGATCCTATGGGTTTCCAAATTGATTAGGTCGGTTGGATCTGGGTTTCCCATGGGACTAAGACAGATAAGGCCGGGAGTTTCGGTGAGGCGAATGGTAATCTGATGCCTAACCGCCTAAAAAAAAGGAAAAAGGGGATGGAAGTAAGAACGGATCTAAGGTAAATGCATTGATATTAAAGAAAGAGAGGTTTCGGTAACAACCTCCGGGATGAAGCTCATCGTGGTTGGTGGGATCGCTGGTGGAGCTACGGGTGCTGAAGCCACTGATGGGACCTCAGTCAAAGCCCCAACTCCCGCCGATGGAGCCGCTGCCATTGCCGCTGGAGCTGCTACTGGTGGAGCCATCTCTGGGGCTTCGGATGTTGGCGAAGTGCCTGAGGGTGTCGCCATTGAAAAAGTGCGATGGAATGTAGGTGGAAGGAGGTGCCGGGGGGAAAGATTGGAGGCTAATGAAGACGCTGGAGGAAGAAGAAGATCAGTGCGCCAAAGAAGGAAGACGTGAGCTCGTACGGGACGTGCTGATATTTAAGGGCGGTCTGAGAAGGGGTAAAAGCGGGATTTTTACCGCGCCGGCGTTTCGATTTTTTCGGGAGGAGTGGTTGTCGTGGGCACCCACGACAACCACTCCTTCCGAAAACAAACACATTGAAAATATCCTTCCGTTTCGCGGTCTCCAGCTTGATGATTGCAATATTTTCGAAACGGGTGCCCACGACAACCACTCCTCCCGAAAAAATCGAAACGCCGGCGCGGTAAAAATTCCGCTTTTACCCCTTCTCAGACCACCTTTAAATATCAGCACGTCCCGTACTCCTCCTCATGAGCTCACGTCTTCTTTCTTTAGCGCACTGACCTTCTTCTTCCTCCGGCACCTTCCTTAGCCTCCAGTTTTTCCCCGGAATCTCCTTCCATCTACACTCCACCCTACTTCTCCAATGGCGGTACCCTCAGGCACCTCACCAACACCCGAAGCTCCGGAGATGGCTCCACCAGCAGGAGTTCCAGTGGCAACGGCGGCGGCTCCATCGGTGGGAGAAGGAGCTCCATCGGCGGGAGTTGGGGCTTCGACCGAAGTCCCATCAGCGGCTTCAGCATCCGGAGCTCTACCGGCGATCCCGCCAACCACGATGAGCTTCATCCCGGAGGTCATTACCGAAACTCTCCTTTCTTTAATAATAATGCATTTACTTTAGATCCGTTCTTACTTCCGCACCTTTTTTTTCCTTTTTTAGGCGGTTAGGCATCAGATTACTATTCGTCTCATAGAAACTCCTGGCCTTATCTGTCTCGGTCCCATGGGAAACCCAGATCCAACTGACCTAATCAATTTGGAAACCCATAGGATCCCTTTCAAGCAATCAACCATGGACCTAGATCACTGGTCAGGTACCTTCAGGTCATGGCCGAATGAAACCCCCGGCTGGAGAGAATGGTACCAACGGATAGCCGCCTCCAAGAGAGTCCAATGGGACGAGCACAAAATCGGCCAGTGCGTTGATCTATCTTTATCCCAAATGGAAAGAAATGAGCCCTTAGTGATAGCAGCCTCCTATTTCTGGTCTGATGCCCTCAACGCATTCCTCTTCGAACACAGGCCTATGACTCCCACCCTGGCCGATGTGGTCATGTTGACTGGCCTTGACATCTCCTCTCCAGATACCCCTTTTCGTCTTCTAGCCAAGACGTCTCATCGGCTGGATACAAAAGGAATCGGCGGATGGAAAGGATTCATCAGATGCAACAGAAGGGCCGGAACAGTCGAAAATAGAGAGCATGCGGCCTTCCTGATGATGTGGCTAGAGAAACATTTTTTCTATGGGAGAGCAGCCGGTCCATCTACCAACACGCAGGCTCTGGCTGAGGCACTATCGATAGGGGCCTCTGTTCCCCTTGGAAAGCACTTATTGGGATCAGCCTACCATATGCTGCACAAGATCGGCGTCAAACTGTCCCAAGGAGAGCCGGTTGGAAACCCAGGTGGACCCTGGTGGTTCATCAATTTGTGGCTTAATCTGTACATGAGCAAGATCTCCCAGCAACGAGTGGAGCACATGATGTTCCCCAACATCGAATCGGCAGAAAATCCTATTGTCCGATGCTGATGTACGTCCTTCGGCGAAGCAGCATCGGCCTTTTCTGGTTGTTCATATTCTGCTACCAAGGTGGCCGAATATTTCAGATGCTTCTATAATGGCTTCAGCGAAGATGCAACCAGCTGGTTCCCTTATCAGAGGGAGGATCCAATCTTCAAACTCCCTTCTTGTTTCGACTCAGCCACTGGCAAATTCGATGAAGACCTCACAGATGAATTAATCAAGCCGGGGATCTTACCGGCAAACTTCTTCTTGGGGAAAGACGCCCCTACTTATGAGTTTTACAACCCCTCTGTCGCAGCACGGCAATTCGGCCTGGGTCAACTGCCGATTTACGCATACTTCGCCGGCCGAGCAAAGTTCAGAGACGAACTTACCAAGGGTCTTGACTACAGCCGACTGCGTGATCGGATCCCAGATTCCAGCACCATAGATCTGACCGGTTGGATAGTAGCTCCTTTCGCCGTTCAGCAGTTCAAGCTATGGTGAGCCGAGTGGAAGCAGTACCTGTTCTGCGCTTCTGCGGTGGTATACTGCAATCTCCTGGATCCAGCTAACATCGACCCGAATGCCGAGGTACCTCTCTTTTTCTGGCCGATTTTCATCTCCCTTCATCTTTTTATATATATATATACTGACTCTTGCTGTTGCTTCAGTCTGAAAGCCGTGCTCCCCCAAAACGCAGCAGGAGTGGTCGACCGATAGAGGACCGCTATCCGTACACAGCATTCCCCCTCATCAGCTATCATGCCCCTTCTGTCGATGACGTCGCTGGCTGAGCAAAACAGGCGCAGAAGAAGGTCATCAAGAAAACCAGTCACCGAGTGCGTGCTCGTATAGAATCGGCCGATCCACCCATGATTGCATCGGCGGAAACTTCAGCTGCGCCAACCCTTCCGGTTGCTGAAGAAGTCGACCTTCAAGCCGCTACAGAAGCCGGAGCAGCTGCCGCGTCATTATTGGTGGAAGCTATACAGGTAAACTCACCGTCCGATTTTCCTGATCGCCATTTCAATACTGACCCTTCCTATATTAGGCTGCACAGACTGCCCTAGTAAATCCTCAGCAATCGGCGGCGTCCCAAGCAGCTGTTGAAATGCCAGCGCCCCCTCCGGTTGAAGTATATGATCTTTCAACCCAGTCCTCTAATATTTGAATGATGATCTTACTAGCTTCGACGTAGGTTACTGGTACGCTAACCCCGCTATCCGATCAGCCATCGGTTACCCTTCAAGAGACCGACCCGAGCAGAGCGCCGATTGTCGTTGAGTCCTCCTCTTCCGATGAGCCAATGGTGCCAGTTCCAGAGTCGAGAGTGTCGGTCTCGCAAATGCCGACGGAAGAAATCCGCTTTAAAGAAGTAAGAAATTTCCCAACCTTTGTCGGCCGATTTGCTACCACCATCGGCTAACTTGTTTTTCTTTTCATCTATCATTTTGCAGGAACAGGACACTCCCAATAACAGCCTCTTCTTGTTTGCGGTCGCGCTTTCCGATGACGAGGAAGTTGCTTCCCGTCAGGTTACTTTGAGCTCTGTCCCTGATGACGTCCGCGCCAAGCTCGAAAGCATACGATCCCTTCTTCAAGAGGACATCGGCCGATTGGTAGAGGACGCTTCGCCAATTCGGTAGCTCTTCGGTGACGTCAGCGGGCGGGTCCCAGAGGAAGCAGAAGAAGCCTTGGCGCCGGCCGCTTACATTGAGTCAATGCGGATCCCGGTCTTCAGGGCTCTGCGTCACATGGCCGATCGCGCCAAACTGACCAAGACTCGTGAAGAAGAAGACTCGTACAAGCATCGGGCCCAGGAGGTACACCAACGAATTCACTTTCTCGAGGACTCCCGCCCTGGACTCGTCGGCACGATAGACCGCCTCAAATGCCGAAGAGCAGAACTCGCCAAGGAAATGGAGCAAGTAACCAAGGAAATAGCCATCGAAGAGAAGAGGCTCTAGGAACTCCCCTCCGTTATCGCCGATTTAAAGCGGGAGAGGCAGCATCTGGCCCATGAAGCCCTTAGACTCCATCGCCATATGTCAGAAGTTCCAAGGTCGGCAGAGGATGACCAACGGGGTTTGGACTCGGCCGATCAGATCCGGCATCGAGCGATTGTGGCCATTAACGCCCTTCTGGGCGATCTGTAAAAGTACTGGTCGTTTTGTAAGAACATTAATGCCCTTTTGACCATCCTTCGCGGCGCCCTCTTATTTATTTCCCTTTTTACTTCTGACGGGACGCGCCTTACCAAACATTCACGCTTTCTCTACTTATAAATGCCAGCCTCGGTTTCATTCTTGAGAACACCCACTCCACTTGATTCCTTTTTCCCCGATTTGTTTCCGCTGGAGCGTTTGCAGTCATGTCTTCTTCATCTTCCTCTTTCTCCTCTGTTAATCAGGTAAGGGATCCGCCTCCGCCTTCTTTCAGTTCGATTCCCCTAAACCACTCCAACTTAGGCGGTTATATGTCGTTTCTTTTTCCAGCCACGGCGCCTTAGTCCTGAACTCGAACGGGCAATCGGGCTCGTGTACTCTGACGAACCGTTATCGCAAGAAGACAAGGACCTGATTAGGGCTCACCGTGAAGAACTCAGAGATCACGTCCCCGCCGACGTCCAACGGATCTGGGACTTCATCGACAGCAATGACTACGGGCGACCTCAAGTTGACAGGAGCCACCCACTCCCTCGTCCGGTTGCCCTTGAAGATGCCGCGGCGGGGACATCGTGCCCGGCGATGGATCGGATTCATCCTCTTCCTCGTCAAGTCGAAGCGGAGGCCGCGATGAAAGACATGGAAGAACGAAGCATCCGTCTTCTGATAGAACTAGGCCGGATTGAGAGAGAACTCAAGAAGAAACGTGGTTGATTATTTTTTGTTCTAACGGCGACTTGTACTGCGTCGACCGTGTAATCTATCGTCCGTACCGAATGATAAATCGGTCGATTTGAACGATTATATTCTTCCTTTAGGCAATTTTTCTTTCGTATCGGCTGTGTGTTTGTTCGTCATACTCTGTGATCGATTCTTATGCTCCGACCTATATACTGGGGTAATACCTTTTCAAGTATCTCCCGTTCAAAGCCCTAGTAAACTCTTCTCCTTCGACCATTTCCAAAATGTAAGCATTTCCCGGGGCACATCGGCCGATTTTATACGGCCCTTCCCAAGTGGCAGACCACTTACCGAATTTAGGATCCTTTGACCCAATCGGTAGCACTAACTTCCATACCAGGTCCCCCGGGGAGAACTGCTTAATTTTGACCTTCTTGTCATACCATCTGGCCACTTTCTTCTTGTTTTCTTCGATGCTGATCAAAGCTTTCAATCGTTGACCTGCCAAGTCGTCAAGTTCCCTTTTCATGAGCGAGGAGTAATCATCGGCCGCCAGCTGATCTTGGAGCGACGTGCGTCTCGATCCTGTTCTCAACTCCCATGGCAGTATTGCCTCATGACCATACACCAACTGATAAGGAGACACCTTGGTGGTCCCGTGGCAGGCCATCCTGTATGCCCATAGAGCTTCGGTCAGACATAAATGCCATTTTTTGGGTTGTTCTTCTATCTTCCTCTTGATCAACTTAATTATCCCTTTATTGGAAGACTCGGCCTGACCATTAGCTTGAGCATAGTACGGAGAGGAGTTTAGCAGCTTGATACCCATATCGGCCGTGAACTCTTCGAATTCTCCCGATGTAAACATCGTTCCTTGATCGGTTGTGATAGTCTGAGGGATGCCGAAGCGATAGACGATATGATCCCTTACGAAGTCGACCATGGCGGCCGATGTTACCGCCTTTAACGGGATCGCCTCCACCCATTTGGCGAAATAATCTGTGGCTACTAGAATGAATTTATGTCCTTTGCTTGACGGAGGATAAATTTGTCCGATGAGGTCTATTCCCCAACCTCTAAACGGCCACGGCTTGATAATGGGATTCATAGCCGATGCGGGCGCACGCTGCACATTCCCGTATTTCTGACAATCTTGGCATCCTTTATAATATTTGAAACAGTCCTCGAGGATTGTTGGCCAGTAGTATCCATTATTCCTAATCATCCATTTCATCTTATGTGCCGATTGGTGGGCTCCACATACTCCTTCGTGGATTTCTCCCATCAGAGTCTTTGCCTCCTCTATTCCTAGACATTTGAGTAGAACACCATCGATCGTCCGGTAGAACAAGTCATCTTCTAGTAACACATATTTTGTGGCCTGAAATCGTACTCGCCGATCCCCTTTCTTAGACGGATCTTTTAAATAATCGGCGATCTCTTTTCGCCAGTCGTCGGCCGCGAGCTCCAGAACCATGGCGCCCTGAATCGGCCGATATCCGGACGCGTGCTGGGCAAGCCTGTTGGCCTCTTCATTATGATCCCTAGGGGTATGCTCAATAACCGCAGACTTGAATTTCTTCAGAAGCTGGAGGCAATCTTCGTAATAAATCCTTAATATGTCATCCTTGCACTCGGATCTCCCTGTTAATTGATCCACGATGAGCATGGAATCTCCAAAAATCTCGACGGCGTCGGCCTTAATCTGTCTCAGCAATTGTAACCCCTTTAATATGGCTCGGTACTCTGCTTGGTTATTAGTGGCGGATGCTTTTATCGGCAGATAGAAATCATAACTTGCCCCCCGAGGCGATATGAGAATGATGCCGATTCCTAATCCGGCCCCACATGACGAACCATCAAAATATAAGGCCCACGGTACTGGCTCCACAACGGTGATTTCTGGTCCGCAATGCTGGGTGACGAAATCGGCCATAACCTGACCCTTGATGGCTTTTACCGATTCGTATCGCAGATCAAACTCTGATAAAGCTAAGATCCATTTCCCAATCTGTCCTTTCAAAATCGGTAATGACAGCATGTATATTACTACGTCTGCCGATAACAAGTAGTGTCTGAGTTTGGTGCATGAGAAGTAAAGGCATAGGCATAGCCGCTCTACTGGGGGATATCTTGTTTCGGCGTCCAGAAGTCTTCTGCTGACATAATATATTACCCGTTCCTTTCCTTCAAACTCCTAGACCAGAGCCGACCCGATAGCTCGTTCATCGGCCGATAAATACAGCTTATATGGCTTACCAGTTTGAGGTGGGACCAATACTGGTGGCGAGATCAAGTATTGCTTAATGTCTTCTAGTGCCTTGCGTTGCTCTTCTCCCCATACGAACTCTTGGTCGGGTTTTAACTTTAACAATGGTGTGAAGGCCTGGATACGCCCGGATAGGTTGGATATGAATCTTCTGATGAAATTGACCTTGCCGATCAAGGATTGCAACTCAGTTTTATTCTGTGGGGGCACAACCTTATTGATGGCCGCTGTGGTCTTCCGGTTGATCTCTATCCCACGCTCGTGAACCATGAATCCTAAGAATTGTCCGGCGGATACGCCGAAAGCACACTTGTTCGGGTTCATCTTCATTCCGTGCTTTCTCGTGCATTCCAGTACCTGCCGCAAATCGGCCAGATGTTCCTGGTGCCCTTTTGATTTGACTACGACGTCGTCGATGTAAATTTCCACCAGAATGCCGATAAGTTTGTGAAATATGTAATTCATGGCTCGTTGATATGTAGCGCCGGCATTTTTCAAACTGAAAGTCATTACTACCCACACGAATAAACCAAGGTGACCCGGGCACCTGAAAGCCGTTTTTGATATGTCCTCCTCGGCCATTAGTATCTGATTATATCCGGCGTTTCCATCCATGAAACTTGGTGAAATCAGGAACTTTGTACCGGTAGGGAAATGGCAGTAAGTCATAGGTAGGTGGGTATGGCGTCCTGTACGTGTAGGTTTGCACCTTCGGTTTTAAACCGAATTGCTCTTGAATCACCTCTGCTATGCGTGCCGTCCAGTCTGGTTGTTGTTGATGGACTATCGGCTGGGGAACCGGCACATGTTGGTAGACCGGCGGCGGGATGACCGGGTGGTGGATGAAAGCATGCAGCGCCTGATGCGACGCGGCTGGCTGCGTAGTTGGCATCGATTGTCTCAGTGAACCAGCTGTTTCGTCATACAGCACGATCGGTGCAGCGCTCCGAAGCGCTTCCGTTGCTTCTGCCCCCTGCTCATCTCCGGCGTAACTGGCTAATACTGTGGCATCATCGGCTGCGTGGCCAATTGGAAAGGTGCCTGGATCGGAGAGCTTCCATGGCTGGCCGATTGAACCTGGACGACCGTTGCTGATGGTGCCCCCCAAGGCACTGAATTCAAAAGAGACAACTGCGCGTGAGATAACTGAATGGATTGCGGCTGGAGATATGGCGCGCCGTTAGGCCCCAGACAGATTAACGATGAAGGGGTGCTGGAACCTCCAGTCGAAGCCTGGATCGGCTGAGGAGCCGAATAGGGTATACTTGGAGTTACTTGGATAACTCCTGGTCGGGGCCGTGATAGGTGGGGCGTACGCCGGCCCCTGGTATTCCTGGGACACGCCGTTGGCCAAGGAGCTAATGACGGCATTATATACCGTATTAGAAATCACCGGGGATTGATCAATGAAAGCTTGGTAGACGGACTGTTGAACCATCTCGGACATCTTGCCCGAGTCCTCGGCGATTGTGATCTGGTGGGGAGTTGGAAATGGAGCCTTTTTGACAGTTTCCCCGCTCCTGGTGCGACTGAAGGATTGTAGACACGTCTTCCGGTAGTATGCCATCTGCTTTTCTAACTCTTCCTTCTGATCGTCCTTGAGGTCTGCTTCTGTCACCTCGATGACGTTGTCTCCCGAGATTTCGGCAGCTTTCGACATAGTTGCGGTTGTATTGGTCCCACCGAGCATGCCAAAAGTGTGTTGGCGCTAGAAATCGGCCGATCGAATCTCTAGCGTCGGACACACGACCCGGGAGAATCTGCTTAACTCCTGTTCGGGTGATCGCCCTGGTGCGGTTCGCGTGGCGTGCTAGCCAATCTGACCTGTTGATTGGCAAGGAAAGAAACGTGTCAGATCCCAGAGGTCGCGATCGGCTAAATTTCCGATCTCGAGAGAGCTTATCAGCGAATCGACTGATTTGCCGTAATAAAGAAATCGGCTATAATGCAGCCGATTACAGGGCAACGTTGGTGGAGAAAACTACTAGAGTAATCTAAACAACGCTACAGTAACAACACTAAGAATAGATCTGAATCGGCTATGGTAAATTAAGCAAAGAAGTACAAGAAAGCTGAAAGTTCCAATTCCAAGCTGGATAACTGGTGATAAAACTAGAACAAAAAGGTAAAACCTAGAATTCTAGTGAATATCGATAACTAGTGAATAAATCTAAACGAAACGACAGCGATGCGCCCGAAGTTAAAGCTTAGATATTACTCGATAAGCGGAACTTACAGAATCGGCCGGAGATCAAGTTGATACAGCCCCGCCAACCCGTACGAACTCGTGAAAAGAGAAAAAGTATTGGCGAAGTCGCCTGCTCGAAAGTAAGTGCGAGGAAATAGTAGTTTGTTGTATTGATTTGGTGATGATTACAGATCTATGAAGGTGGCTATTTATAGCATGTTACAACCAATTTCTTAACCGACTAGGACTCTATCTCTAATTTTAAACGAAAACAAATATTTACAAGTGTGATTCGTACTGGAGTTGATCATCGCACTCTCATGGGCTGACTCCCTCTTTATCTTCATAGTTCACTTTAAGCCCATACCGGCCCAATTGCTCCAGCCTCCCAATCGGCCGATTTCCACCAACTCCATCCGCGGAAACACTGCAGCACCAATCGGCCGATCCTCAACTGTAGCACCAATCGGCCGATTTCCAACGTGACCTCTGTGTCTTGCCGCATCTCCTGATTTCTTCCTTTCTTGACGCCGATTTCACACGTGTCAAAATCTGGCGTCAACAGAACTTTATATTTGTGATGAGAGCTTGTATAGTCAAATCTAAAATTGCCTTCCTCGCAAAAAAATAAAATAAAATTGCCACGCAACGGCTGATGACGAGCATGAACATCCATCCATGCAACGTAGTCGGCCCGCTTGATTTGGTCCATCGTTCATGAGCCCTGACGTGTCTCTCGATTGACAAGGACAAGGTGCCAAACGTCATCAAGTTCTTGATTCATCTATTTAACTTTTTCTGCGTGCTATACACAATGGCTTTGAGATATTGACAACTAAGATCAGTGGGTTTGACCAAAATAAGATTTTATATGATCTTAGAGTGAGGTCATTAAGAAAAATCTTGAAGTGATTGCCTCTATACACATGTACTTGGTGACGGAATAGTACCAGGACAATGTCAATTGGTCACATCTGAACGTGATGCACGAGTCTGATGTGTCGAGCGCGACAGTATTCTTTGATCTAGTAGATCATTAACGCTACTTATCTTTTTGTTTTTTTAACCAAACTATAGGAATCTCACAATAAATACTTCAGTTTATGTAGGAATTGCAAAATATTTTGCTGTTTTTTTCTCAAATACGCGGGAGGGACTGCACATCTCTCTGTATTAATAAGAAGAATAAATATGATGTGATTACAAGAATTAGAGCGCAGTCATAACTTTTGATTTTCATAGCATTAAATAAATTGTCATATAAATAAAGGTGGTGACAGGTGACGTGGCACAATAATTAACGGGGAAAGAGGAGAAAAGAGGAGGAAACGCGTTTCAGGTGCGAAACGATGTCGACGCTCCGTCCGCGGAGAAACCGATGATTCTGCGTTGGGGGCGAGAGAGTTTCCTGCCCACGCATTTTGGTGGTCCCCACCCCTACTATTGCCGTGCCCTGTTCGTCGTTCCCGCCGTGCCCGTCGCTACGCGGCCTCGCCGGTTGCCGCCGCAGCCACACCTCTTGAGGTCACTACCGCCGGACTTCGTCACCGGACCTCACCGCGACGCCGCAAGACTCCGCCATGCTGTCTGGATCTCCTCCGCTGACGGATCAGCCTCAACAGGACGGGCAGAGGAGGCGTGGTGATGGAGCCGGCGACGGGCAAGGCCGGTCCTCCGTACCTCTCGCCTCGGCGCTGCCGCCGCGCGTGGCCGGTCAGCGATGCCCTCGCCGATGCTGAACCGTGGCCCCGCCGCAGCATTGGTCCGGCTGGCCGAGGTCCGGCCGCCACTCATGCCCGGCTCGCCGTCCCGCGGTGCCCCGACTGCGCCCTCGCCGAGGCACGGCCCTACTCGCCCAACGACATTGTCCCCGAATCCAAGCGCGAAGAACAAGTTGTGTCCCATACCATGACCCAGAGACGCCCAAATCCATCCCCGTAGGACATCCCGATCTTTGCATCAACATCCCAATCTCTGGAGTCTGACGCATGAATCGATAGAGTAAAAGCCGTACTTGCTCCGGCAGCTGCCTTCATGCGTGCGTTCACCGCCACCGCTGCCTTCGCACAAGAGCACTGAAGCTGCCGATGTGCCCTCGGCCACCCGCGCGGAGGGCTGCCGCGCCTTGCCCGGCCCAGCAGCACCCACGTGTGCGCAGCTCGCATGCCCTGCCACCGCCAGAGCGCGTCGTCGCAGCGCCGCTTGAGGCCCCGCCCGGCGAAGGAGACGGCAGGAGAGAGAAGGAGATGATAGAGGTAATAAAAAAAATTAACAACGGCCCACGGAAAGAAACTGTGGATTGGGACTTTAGTTTCTAGTCGTAACGTCTTGCCGACGTGTCATTATGAAAATTGATCATAGAGATCATGGGTTGTGACTGTTCTTACATCACGAGCTCAGCCCACTTCTCTTTCTTATGGTGCTATCACTCAACGCTTCAAAGCTATTATAAAAAAAAACTTACTTCTTAGCTCCAGCAGCTACCCAAAGGCAAGCTTCCTGTTGGATGAGAAGGACTAGCTGCGAGCCTGCTACGCCGGGGAGGATTGCTGCCGAAACCGCCTTGCGTTGTGGTGTCTCCACAGGTGCCAGGCCGTCAATACGAAGGTTGTGTGTAGAACTTTCCGCTTCGTTGTTGCTTGCAGCCTGCTTAGGTTCGCCCACCAATCCTGTGTGGAAGTCATTTCCGCTATAAGCATGCAGGTGCAGTTCAACCAGGAGAGGACTCTCCACCAGTCCTCCTTTGCGAAAGAACAATTGTGCAAGAGTGCGGTCAGCTGTGTCTCCGGTTCTTGATCGAAAGAACAGTTGTCGTGCGTTTAAGTCCGTGTCGTCACCGACGATCAGCCGTCCACATGCGACCTCGTGATGCCAACCAGACGAAGAACTTTAGCTCTCGGTGGTTTCCACCGTTTCCAGGTTCTGTCCGCTCCCTGAAACCATATGTGGACCTACACTGTCTGGGCGCCCCTGATGGCTCTTATCCATTGCCTGACATGTAGAGCTTGCGCCACTGCTCTTCTGCGTTTGCTTCGCGTTGGCATGAGCAACGAGAGGGTAGGTTCAGTCGCCTGTATCGATTTTACCTCCAACTAAATGAAGAGAAACCGATGGCCATCACTGATCCTCACCGTCACCGAAGCCTGGAACAATGCCTGCACCTCCGGTTGGACCTCCACTTGGGACGGCAGAGTCTCAGAAATTGATGCAAAGTTACCACCGGAGAGCCAGCAGATCGTTGATTTTCGAGATTGATGAAGTTACCACTAGTGGTTCTATCGACGAGCACGTCGCCTACCACTGAAAGAACAATCGCATCAGTTAAATGAAATAAATCAAAAAATACGAACACTAGTGCCGAGTCGAGAACTTGAACCATAATGAGCAGATTTAAAAAAAACTTAGCCTATGCTGTTTAATAGGCACTGGGCCGATTCGATGATTATACCTTGTCTTGAACAACGAACGCAAAATTGCTGATGAATCAGCTGCCTCTGCATGTTTGATTGTTACTGACCAACTACCAATCAAGTTCCACTTTGACTGCAACTAACTATGCCGCAACATGCAGTGTCAACTTATGTTTTAGCAATTCTATATTTTGGCGACACAGTTCAAGTTGATAGCAAGCATCCAGGTAAGGTAGGAAGGTGCAAAGCTGCTGTGCATATATTGCATTCACAGAGATAACATTTTTTAAGGGGCGAAACTACCTTTTCTTACCTGTAACATTTCATTTTTTTTACACCGACTCTCAAGCCCTATGGATCTTTTTTTGAACACAGGCACGATCCCGGTTCGTCGACCCGGCCTTCTTTGAGCGACCAGCGTCGCCGCTCCTGCCGCAGCTGAGGCCATCCCCAGTCAGCTGACCCGTTCCCGTTCCGAAGCGGCGATCCTCTCGGTGCATGGAGCCCAAGTAGCTGCCGGCGACCGTGGCTCGACGTTTCATCATCGCCGGCATGTTCACGTGTCCCCTCGGCACTGAATCTCGGCTCCTTGGTCCTTGCCGTCCCTGCGCATCGAGCCCTTCAGGGTGTCGTGCCGCTGCAGGGCCTGCTCCAGCGAGATCTCTCACTCCAGCGCGGCAGCGCCTGGATCCTGAACCTGGCATTCTCCTAGTCCGACGCCAACAAAATCATGCGAAGCAAATCCAACACAAGTATCACAACGTGACAAAAAATTGTGATGGGCAAAAGAAGCTTCTATCCTCTCAAAACAGGCCCTAAAAACAGAATAGGCCTGATAAGCCGTGCTCCCTGGATTTGTTTTTCTTTTCTTTACATACAAGGAAAAAAAGTTAGGGCACTGGCGGGGAAAAACAAGTTGTACCCAAAAAAGAGAGAAAATTATAGATTGTTTTTCCCCCCTGGCCAGTGGACCTCTGTGCCTATTTAAAGAGCCTCTATATTTTTGTTTACTCGCTCCGTCCTCTGAAATATAAGACATTCTAGAATTTTTAGAACAGACTAAGGAGGTGGGCAAATATCTCATATACCTTTAGCTAATGGTAATACAAGACAAGTTTTCCAGTTAACAAGAAAAATATTTAGTAAATTTTTAATTAAGTTGATTGATTACTTGTCAAAAACTTATAGGACGTCTTATATTTAGGGATAAATTTAGAACTCTTGGATACCTTATATTTCAGGACGGAAAGAGTGCAACACAAGCAACTCCTCACCCAAGAGAAAACGGATCTGATTTCTCCTGTTAGAAAAAGGGAGTTGGAGGAGAACATCACCAAAAAGCAAAAAGCAAGAAGGCAGAGGTTGGAGGCAATCTGAGCAGGGCAGCAGGGTACCGATCACCTAGCACGTGCTGGTGCATGTCGGTTTTGATCGGCCCTCCCCGCTTCCCTCCCCTGATGTTTGACTGGTTTTGCCTGTGAGATCCATTCCCTCCCAGCTTCCCCGTTGAAAAAAAGAACAGATGTAGAAATAGGCCTGCTAACGGGGGTTATACCCGCCCCTAACCCACCCCCACCCACATCTAATAGGGAAATTCCACCAACCCGCCCCCACCCATAAATATACTATTTCTACCCACCCCGCCCCACCCCGCTAGTGTGGGTTACCCATCCATTGCATGCATAGATTCACTGCAAGCTATTTTTATACAGTCCCATCCTTTGTCGGTGTGGGTCCCATATCTAGATAAGGTTCGAAAGCCCGTCCTCTGCTCCGACCAAATGCGCGATTAGCGTCGCCCGGCCGCGAGATCGACGGAGCCACGGAGGGGACGGCGCCGGCCACCACCATGCCATTGGTGCAGGGGGAGTTGGTGCCCCTTCCTTCCTCTTCCGTCCCCTACCAATCTCGCCGCCAACCTCCGCCTCGCCGTGGCCCCCGCTCCTTCCTTCCTCTTCCTCCTCCCCCTCCTCCCCTTTCCCCTCTGACCAGATCTCGCCGTCGTTGCACCTCACCATTGCCGGTCTCCACGACCACCCCGCGGCCAGCGGCAACCTCCACCAGCGGTTGTCCACCATTGCCCTGCCGGCGGTGCCATCGCCACCCATGGCCATCACTCTAAGGCGTCGGCCATGGAAGCTCCCCCAAAAACCCCAAATCCCGAACCCGAACCCCTCTACCCACGCCGCCACCGGTCTCCACCGCCGGCCCAGCGGCGACCCGCCGCCGGCCGTTCTGCCCACCACCCGCTGGAGACGAAGGAGATCACCGAAGGAGACCTCCAAAGGACCGGTTCCAACCCACCCCCCCCCTAACCCGCACT
Organism: Setaria viridis; assembly: GCF_005286985.2. NCBI lineage: Eukaryota > Viridiplantae > Streptophyta > Magnoliopsida > Poales > Poaceae > Setaria > Setaria viridis. The sequence goes on along the minus strand of NC_048263.2, from coordinate 24,358,731 downwards.
TTCACCAGACCCACCCCATCCCAACCCGTTAGCCGCTAATCCCCGTTCCCACCCATTCTAACGAGCCCCGCGTGAGAACCCGCCCCCAAAATACCCATTTCATCCCGCCCCACTAGCAGGCCTATGTAGAAAAGGAGTTTGTTTTGTGGGAAAAGATGCAAAGCTTGATTATGTGAAAATAAAAAAAAAATATGCCTGAACGAAAGAGCATCTAGGCTCCTAGTGGATTTTAGTGTATTGAATGACAACATGATTAAAGGTCTAATGAACTTGTTAAGTTTATGAGCAGGTTATTTATAATGAACAATCTTTGTGGGAAGAATAGTATTAAAAGGCCCATACAATGAAAAGAACAAAGTGAAAAACTTATGTGAATCCCATGATGGTTATATGAGATAGACGACAAGCAAATTAAAGAAAACATGGAGGCATGAGGGCATTGACATGTTGGTTTGTCTAAATAAAATGAGAAGCTTGTTGTAAATAATTGAGATATAAAAGTCAAAAGAAGATATGATCTCCAGTAAGTTTCGCTCATGATGTCAAAGCATAGCTAGACTCAAATACGACAGCGATTGGATGAAGAAATCAAGCAAGTGATTAGTACCGAGGGACTAGATAAAGTATGGTCAAGTGGTGACTTGGACCATGAGCTTTGCTAAGGTGAAGGGGCTAGTACTTGGAAGATTTTGAGGTATCAAGTCAAGCCTTGCCGAGTATAGAAATGGGATGCATCAAACGTTTATTGAGTCATATGAAGAAGTGACTTATGATCTAAAATTGGTTTTTCACTCATATATGATTGAATATTGATCCAAGTCACTAGCTCAAGGTTGAAGTGCTCAAACAAAAGAGACAAAGGTTGATGCAGCTCTCAAGAAGACATGATTATCAAGTATGGCATGGTTAAAGGAAATGAAGCTCAAGAAGATGAACATGGTATATTTATTTTAATCTTGAGTTTAGGTGTGTCGTACTATTAAGAGGGATGCATCACATGATCATTTGACATAGTCTCAGTGCTCAAGTATCCTATGTGAGGAAAGAGTCACAAAAGCCACACGTACACACTAACGGTCAGAAAGTTCCGGAAGTTTCCGAAAATAGTTTCGGAAAAATCCGGAACTCAACTTGCAATGGCTAGTTGGTTTGAAAACCGGAGGTTCCGATTTTGGGAAATCGAAAGTTTCGGTTTTGGTCTGACATGTCTAACAGCTAGTTTTTAGGGAGTGGAGTATTTATACCCCACGACCCCGTCAGTGACTGGTTGCTGTTTTTGCAGTTGCTGGTGTGCTTCTTGCCTGTTCTAACCTAAGCAAAAGCCAAATAGCTCTCCCCAACCCCTCTTTGTGAGGTAGTGTAATCTTTGTTAAGATCTTGTGAGTTGGGTAGTAGAGAGGAGTTATTTGAGAGCACTAGAAGAGCACTCATTCGCTTGAGCACTGATTTGCCATGTCAAGTTACAAGTGAAGCATTTGTTATTCTTAGAGGTGTCCCTCCTAGACGGCTAGGTGTTGCCCAAGAGCTACCAAGGTGTGGTGAGCCACGGGATAGTTTGTGCAGGTCAAGCTTCACCTCCGAAAGGGAAGAAGCTAACTAGTGAAGTGGGGAAATGGTTGAGTGCAACCCGACTTCCTTGGAAGCACCCAACGGAGATGTAGGATTCGCCCGGTGGTGAATCTGAATTTCGGTGAAACAAAATGTGTCTCCTCACTGGTTTGCATACATTTGCCCTGCACTTCTACTTAATTGTTGTTCTTCTTACATTGGTTGATCTACTCATGTGTTAGTGTTTGTGAAGTGCAGGAACTTTGTGTTTCTACTAAAGATACATCATCTGAGCATACTCTTTGAGACTGGTTTGATCTTTACATCTCTTGCTCAACATAAGGTTTAAGGGATTGTCACTGTCAGGGACAAAATCGGAGGTTCCGGTTTTCAGGTAGTGAGATATTCTTCCGCTGTTTAAGGCGTGTGTTTCATATCTTCGAAAAATTCCAGAGAGTTTTTCGGAGATTCCGAAAGTTTTGAAATTCTCCGAAAGTACTGATTAATTTGGTTTAAGTGGTGATGATTTCAGATTACGCCTATTCAACACCCTCTAGACGACATCAAGATCTTTTACCGAAACAAAGTGTCTGAACAATTGTTTGAAAAAAATATAGAGGTTTAGTTTTTGAACTGGTATTTAGATCTAGCATACGTGCTTGTGAAAAACATGTATATGAAAAAAAAATGCGTGCAGATCGAATATCTTTGGTCATTTCAGCTTCTAAAACAAATGATTATCTCATCTTACTCAGACATGGTTATTGTAAAACACACTGAAAAGTAGAGATCTTTAGTAGAGATCTTTAGGCCAGTTTAGGCAGGCTCCTTGAGGCTCCAGCTCCTGCTACTGTAGCGTGGCAGGGTAGCAGAGGAGCCACAAGAGAAAAATAGCTCATGTAAATAGTAGCGTTATAGTCGATGAACAGTGATGTGCCACTGCTGTGAGAGGGAGGGGGAGAAGAGAGAAAAATGACTCATGTAAATAGTAGCGTTATAGTCGATGAACAGTGATGTGCCACTGTAGCATGGCAGGGTGGCAGAGGAGCCACAATTGTGGCTCCTTCGACAGCTGTGAGAGAAAGGGAGAGAAGAGGAAAATATAACTCATGTAAATAGTAGCGTTATAGTAGATGAACAGTGATGCGCCAGAAGGAGCCGGAGCTGGGAGGAGCTGTGCCAAGCTGACCCTTAATCATCTTGAAAAATTACAGATCTTACATTCTTTTACATTCTTTTTCTTTGTGCAGCATGTGTTTGCAAAACTTCTTCTCTTTTTTTTCTCAAATCGGTAGGACAGCTGCATATCATTGTATCTTATACGTATCATTGTATTAAGATAGGAGAAAAAGAACAAAATGGCCATACAAACGCACACCACAACCTCGCCGCCGCCGGGATCCTAATCCTCGGCCACCCACGCAACACGAGTACTACCTTCGCAGCGCTACGGGCTCCAACACATACAAGTCTAACATGGACAATAATGGAACGTTACAGTAAAGACGGATCTACAAAGACAACAAGAGGAAATTAAGAATCCAGCAATTTGCTTAGTAGTCTGTAATAGATTTTACCTTTCGTACATTCTACTTCTGTAGTGCTTGTACATAAACTCTTTATTTTATAAAATAAAATAGTGCAGTTGCAGGGGCCTTGGTTAATTGTTCTAAAAAAAGTTTACAAAAGAAAATACTACACAACAATAAAAACAGTAAGACTATGTCAGTCTTTGGAGCACAAAAACACTGGAGAAGCATAGACATGCACAACACAAAACAGATCCCAAGTTCAGACAAATCAACAGTGATGACTTGTATGGACTCTACAAGCAATTTATATTTTAAATTTTACTTACCATGGAATTATTTCCTCAGGAGACACTAGACTCTTTTAAAGCTGCAAAAGAACCAGACAAAATAGTAAGCATACCCTGAGATCCTAAGATCACAAAAATCATCATATATATGATCATTAAACAAATAAAATCACATGACACTTGAAGGGAGTCAGGATTTTATATGGTAGCACACATAGCTGGAAGGTGTCCAACAAGCCTAACACTTGAGGGCAGGAAATCCAACAATTTGATGCAGACCCTGCAGAAAAGCAGATGGAATTACTGCTCTGTGATGTACTGGGAGTATACAATAATCATAGCTGAGAAAATGCAAATTGAATCAGAAAAGGCCCAAATGGACAATCCTTTCCTGCCCAAAGAAATACATAAGGATTCAAAGATATACACCAGGATAGCTATGAACACTTCATCTAGGAACAGAGTTCACAAGTGATGATTCACATTGCAATATATGCTTGTTGAAATTCAGTTTTGAACTAGTTCGAGAAAAGAAAATTCTAAAGTTTCTTTTGAACAACAGGTACAAATATAAACATGACAGCAACTAGGTAGCTAGCTAGATGCCTTTTGTGAAAATTCATTGAAAAGCAGCAGAAAACCATATGTGTTTGAGCTATTTATACTTGAAGCTGCAACATTTACAATGGAGTGTATTGTTCTTAAGCTTGCTAAGGTTTTAATTAAGGCAGTGATATGTCATGGGCATGATTTATTGGGGGAGGGAGGAGAAGGTGGTGGCCTGGCAGGTGGTTCAAACTATTATTTATGTCAAGTATCCTTCACAATTGTAGATTATAAGTTAGCGAAGAAACTAAACTTAGCCAACAAGATGCTATAATTTGATTACTCTCAATTCTAAACTGAAGTTCCCACATGAGCAGGTAGATACAAGGAGCAATGATAAATAACCATGAAAGATAAGGGATGTTCATTGCAGCTGAGCAGAAGGGCAACAAATTTTCACTGCAAAAAAATTTCTGCAGATTCAAATACTCACCATCAGCTCCACTAAACCACATATGAATTATGTGGGTGATTATATCTGATACATGACGCAATGAGACTATAAGAGGTGATCTGCACTAACAACTTATCACTATAAGAGTAACCAAAACCAAATAACAGCATCGTCGCACGAGACTGCTAGTATGTGGCAGGTAAAAAAAAATAGCAGTCATCATTTTAGGTTGTGCACCTACTGCGTAGTTCGAACACCTTTTCCTGAAATGCAATTACGAATCACCATCTAGTGAGTTCATCTGTCTGCCAAGCTCTTCATCAGCCTTCTTCAGCAAAACATCCCAGCCACTCCCCTCCCCCCAATCAAGCATATCATACGGCACTGCTGTCATCAATCCTGGCCTCACTGCACCCTGCTGCATGACCACTCGAAATTCAAGCTCATGTCCTCTTCCTTCCTCTTCAAGCTCCTCCCAAGTAAACAGCAGTGGCAAGGTATAACCACCCCATGGATTGAAATCTATCAACTTGACCCGCCCATCAGCTCTCACATACACATCAAATGTATAATTGTTTGAACCAAACTGCGGCTCAATTACTTCCTCAAAGAAAGCCTTAATCTTCGGTTGAACCTCAGAACTCCATCCAGGCAGTGATGGGTAGTAAGCTGATGCATCTCTCTGGGACACAGCGACCAGCTTCCGCTCCCGTACAAAGCATCTGAACTCTGACTCTGGGCGGAGGCCTGGGTACCACTTGCGGAGGGCAAGGTAGTATTGGAAGCCATCATCCACCCAAGTATCCCCATCACTTTCTTCCTCATGTGAATCTACCAAATCACCAACCGCACCATTTGTCTTGCCTCCCTCCTCGCCTATCTCCCTTGAATCACTCGGAGCATCATTGATGCCTCTGCTACCATCAGCCTCATTGGCATTTGATCGAGCACCTTCCTCGGCACCAGCACTAACCTTCCGGGCATTCCGTCGAGCACCCTCAGGGCGCACAAAATCCTCGCACGATTGGCGCGCGGAGGCAAGGTCGTGGGCCACACAGTCGGAGGCGCGGAGCAGCATGGCAACCTCGGCGAAGCACGTGCACCGGGTCGTGCCATCCGCGGACATGAAGGTGGCGTCCTTGGGCGAGCTCCAGTTGAGCTTGGGGAGCGCGGCGCCGCCTAGCTCCGCAATGGCGGCGTCGATGACCGCCTCCAGCTCCGGGGATTCCGGCCGGTGAGGGTGGTCGGCGTCGGGGTCGTGGACGTCCTCGTTGCTGGAGCCGAAGAAGAGCTCGGAGTTGAGGAGGGAAACCGGGTCGGGGTGGTGCGCGTGGATGGGCGCGAAGGGCTGGCGGCCGGAGGTTATCGCGGGGAGGAGGAACGGAAGCGTCTCCTCATCGGAGTCGGCGTCGGGGTCGGGATAGGCTGCTTGGCCGGCGAGGTAGCGGAGGAAGGCGGCTGGGAGCGGGATGATGACGGTGGGGATGGAGTGGCGACGGAAGGCCGGGTACCACTCATGGATCTGGCAGCGGAGCAGCTCCTCGAGAAGCATCTCCTCCGCCGCTTCTCTGGGATTCGCGCGGTGGCTGTGGGTGTGTCTCTCCGGTATCCTCGTCGGCGGCTTCGTCTTGGGTTTGCCGTGGTCTGACGAGATTCATTGGGAGAAGAGGCGAGGAGCGAGCCGATCTGGAGACTGGGACTCGGGGGCAGCGGCGCCGGCGAGGGGCCAAGCAGCCGAGGGGGAGGAGGGGGCGAGCGGGCGACGGCGCCGAGCGAGCTGGATTCAGATTCTTCGGCGACTTTAGACTTTAGAGTGCAGTCAGGAGCATCCGGCCGTCCGCTGTGAACCAACGGCCATACAATCCCAGGCAGGCCTCCACTCTCCACGTGCTGGGCCTTGGCCCAACAAGAGGATGCACTGCCGAGGCCGGAGGAGATTTCTGCAGTCGAGGTTGCGGAGACTACGCCGCGGGGCCATAGATCAAGCGCCCCTGACGAGAGCTCCGGCGTGGCATCTGGCATCGGCACGCACCGACAGGCGACAGGAGCAGCTCCGGCGGACCTAGGTGCACTGCTCTCAGAGCGGGCTGGTCATGGGCTAGGAAAGGATCGCTCATTCCGTCAGTTGTTCTGAGATTCAGAGATCCCAAACAAGCATGAGCATTTGCACAGACGCATGTACTAAGCTTCGTTGTAATTGCAGAGAGCAATAGCCATTGTAAAAGAATATGTCTATAGTCTACAGAGGACATATACGAGGTTCAGTTGAATAACTATGAAATTGCAAAAAAAAAACTGCATACATGTTTAATTCTACACATTTGCAGTCTGCATTGGCTTTCAGAGATTGAGTAATCACACTTCACAAAGCTTCAGTGATTCACATTCGCTATTTAGAAAAAATCCCAATTTACAATCTTAATTTCCATCAGACTATTACAATCTGACAACAGCAAAAGGCAAGGCAGCAGACTAGCACAAGGCAAGCCAAGCAGTAGAGTAGCCGTCCTTGCCATCCGAGAAGGGTGGCGCTGGATTCGCGGCCACGACAGCTCGTCGGCGTCGTAGCCTCCGCGACGAAGGTTCTGCAGCCTCGATGGCTCGGCAGTGTCGCGGCCTCGACGGCGCTGGCTCGGCAGCGTCACGGCGTCATCGGCTTGGTGGTATCGCAACCATGACAGTCCTCTTAACATCGGTTTTTAACCAGGGTCAACTGTTGAGGATAAGATTTCAAAGAGTTGGTGAGAGAAGAGGCAGCCAAAACAAGTTAGACGCATCTCAATGACGGAAGGATCAGAGCCGTGTAGCCGATAGAATCTAAAAGAGCACGATGCGGACACGGTGTCTCCATCAAATAAGGGAAAGCGTGGAAAAAATTATCTTAGATATTTTTCTAGGGAATAATTGTAATAGCTCGTGTTGTAATCAATTAGGATTTAGCTTGCTCCAGGGTATAGATATAACCCGTGAGCCTTGTAATAAAGGTATCTCTTGATCAATTAATACGATCTTTCGGCGCCACGCGGCCAAACCCTTAGGAGCAGGAGTAATGTAGTTTTTCGACGAGTTCCTTCTTGCGCACAAGGCTACATCGGTTTCGATCTTCGATGAACTTGTAAGTACTGGCACCTGATCATTACGATCTCTATTGGAACTTTCTAAACTAAGTCTTATATTCTGATATTGTTGTGTGGCTAGTTATCAAGTTAACTTAAATTGCAAGTAGAACTTTCTAAATATTGTCCAATATTCTGCTTGTTTTCAATGTTGCTCATGTTAGTTATCGAACGACTTAGATCTGGTTAGGCTGTTTTCGTTGGCTCCCTCGCCTTATTTAAACATTCATAGTTATCATATCGTATCGGCTGGTAGACTCTGCATGCTTTTACTATTTTACACATGCTAGGTTCGATAGATCTTTACCTCTGCCCCTCGTATTTCTAACCGTCTGACCTCTGACATTAGCATGCTACTATTAAGAGTCGATGCCTTGGTCGGGTCTTATCCGTATCTCGCAGATATGTGATGACGTCACTAAGCCGATAGGGGCGCGTACGAGGCCTTGCTGTTGCGAGCTTGTCTGTTAAGACTAATGATGCCCTCTTACCGTGTTACCTTGTCTAAGTTCAATACACGATCATGACATTGATTAGAAATTATTACCTTAATAGACTTGTAAGCGGTAAGCAAGAGGTCTTTGGTGATTGTGTTTTAGTCTTTTATATTATAAGATCGAGGTTAATGCCCTCTTATTCGTGTTACCTTGTCTAAGTTTAATACACTCATCAAGATATTAATTAAGATCTATTAATGTATCTGGCTTGCGTACAGTTAGCATCGGCTGGTCCTTATTGCTATGTTCTAATCTTTTAAACTAGTAGATTGATGCTAATGCCCTCTCATTCATATTACCTTGTCCGAGTTCAATACACTAATCAAGACATTGTCTAGATCTGTTAGCTTATCTGGCAAGTCCGTGGTTAACAAAGGCTCCCTTTTATAGCTGTTGTGATTAATGCTTTATCTTAGGCCTTCGGCTTATATAGCTGAAGGCACTTGCCATTAATATTTTATTTATTTACACCGCCATTATATTGAGCATATTTTAACGGTGTTTATACAAAGAATGCCTACCTATGAGCTCAAAGGTTTCGCCGCCTATCGGCTCATGAATTTTACGTTTCGCTTGTCAATTGCAGGTCAAATTGACTGGCACACCGTGCACCTACGGGAGCCGATTTGGAGCCTGCACTAGAGTTAAGCACCTTCGTGTTATTCAATGTAGAAGTTTGAGGTTCAGATTTTGCATCAACATACTCTTGGCACGCCCAGTGGGACAAACATCTTCAACAACACTATTAGCGCTCGGCGTTGCCTCGATTTCGATCAGATGGCCGGCGATGATGATAAAGTTGGTGATCACTTCAAAGTGGCTGAGATGACCATGGACAAGCTCTTCGATGAATAAAAGCAAGAAGTAGATAAGCCGTTGAGTGATACAGAGCAGCTTGCTTGAAGTTATACGAGATGAATCACAACAAAATCTACAAAAAGACAGAGTTGCCAGTGCTAATGGTGCGAACCAAAGATAAGCATGAGATGACTGAAGAAGAAGACCTCGCATTCCAATCCAGGGCCAACTCCAAAGTCAACAATACTTTAACCGGCCCAACTGGTGTATTGGTGTATGAAATTCAGAAGATGATCTTGCAAGTTGTAGAGCATTATATTAGTAAGAAATCTTGGAGAAGATACGCAACTAACACGTATGGATACCTAGGAGGTGCATCTGGATTGGCTTCTGGGCAGCCGACAGGGTCACATGCTATAGTACCACCCTCACAGCCGACAGGACAGTTTTCGGTAGGACCAGTTGATGGCTAGCCGATTACTCACATTATGACAACGCCAAATCCTATTCAGACTGCGAATTAGCATTCAACACTACCAAGAAGTGTAGATTTCATATATGATGGAAGGGTGTTGTTTGATAATCGAGGAGTTAATCAAGATCAAGATACTGGAAATATTGTCTAGCCAGTTTCTCCACAATTGCAACGGATAGGGGGGCAAGACAATAAATATTGGGCCGCAAAGATAGCCAATGTGGTAAGGAATCAGTTTGGTTTGAAGCCTAAGGAGTAATCATACATATCTCAATGCCCATATCCTGCATGGTTTGATCAAGTAGCGATGTCGCATCGGTTCTGAGTTCCTAACTTTGCCAAATTCTCTTGAGAAGACAACATATCTACAAGGGAACACGTCAGCTGATTTCTAGTCCAATGTGGAGAAGCAGCTACCATGGACGCACTTAAAGTGCACATGTTCCCACTATCATTGATAGGGTCCGCCTTCACATGATTTTCTACACTGGTGCCCAATTCTATCAACAACTGGGAAGATCTAGAGAAGCTATTTCATAAGCACTACTACACTGAGACTCAAAAGATGAAGCTTACCGATCTGACCACAATGAAGCAGCGCAATGGGGAATCAGTAGCTGCATTTGTCCAGAGGTTTAGAGATGTGCATAACAAGTGCTACATATACTTGACTGATGGACAAATAAGCTGAGTTGGCTTTCCAAGGACTTCTAAATCCTATCAAGGAGAAGTTTTCTCCTCAAGACTTCAAGAGCCTAGCCCAGTTGGTGCTCAAGGTCTTGGCCTATGACAGCTGATTCCAGGATATGTGAGGGAATAAGTTCGGGGTCTCCCACTTCAACACATACTACTCATCTGATTCCGATTCTGATGAAGAAGGGGAGATTGATGTCGTGGAGTAGGTCAAGAACATGAAGCTGATTGTGTGCCCTTGGATCAAGACAAATACAAAGACTTACGACTTCGACATTATCAAGGCCGACAAAAACATTTGACTTGTTGTTACTAGATAGATTAAGTTGCCCTCGGGTCACAAGATTCTGTCGGTTGAGGAGCTCAAAAAGAGGAAGTATTGCAAGATTGCATAACTCTGTTACGCATCATACCAATGATTGCAAGACTTTCCGTCAACAGATTCAAATGGCTATAGAGCAAGGAAGACTTAAAATTGATGACTCAAAGAAGCTGATGAAGGTTGAGAAGCATCCATTCCCAGCTGTTTAAGATGGTGGAGCCTGCGTTAGGTGATAGAAAAGATGAATCAAGACTCCGGTCAATCCTGTTCACATCAAGGAGGGAAAAGGAATCTGGCGCAGTGGACCCAAGGGTGCAAGTATCGGCTAAGGAATTCAAGAAGAACAGTGAGCTAGGCTCAAGAAGTAGAGAAAGCTGAAACCAGCCGATCTGCTGGGAATCCCAGAGGGACATCCAAAATGCTGATCAATAAGTACCAGTGCAAATAGGAGGATGATGAAGTTAGGACAGATAAAGGCCAAAGCAAGTTTGAATCACACTGGAATTGTCCTTTCTTCTAATATTGCTGGGATCAGAAGCTGAGGTTGCCATCAACTATTGATTGTCCAGAGTGCAGTTCACAGTATCAAGGCTATCGTGAGTCCAAAAGACAATGCCGATTGGTGCATGAACATTTGGAGTATCATTCTCCAAGGCATCGTCAGGCAGTTGAGGAATCTGATGAAGAGAAGGAGGTACAATCTGTGTATGATAGGTTGAGTTATCCTCCAAGGCGCAGATCTATGGTCATTGACGAATCCGAGTAAGAGCATATCAAGCAATAAGAGAAGTTGATTCCTGGAGAACATTGGTGTCCAGAAGGCTTGACCAAGACTGAGAGAAGAGGGGTTCAACGCTTGCGCTACAAGGAACAGCATCAGGACAAGCGCATCAAGCGAGCTGATAAAGGCAAAGACAAGCTTGGGGGAGGACCCCCACAAGAATAGTAACTGTACCTTGTACTTGCCATTTATCTTATGTTAAAAAAATATATAAACCTGAATATGACAAAAGAACAAAATATTTACTTACTTTCATATGTGTAGTGAGAATGTTTTAGTTCTTCCTTTCGAAATGATGAATAGTTGCTCTGCTCAGTTTCATTCATGTGCCTAGTTTCCAACTTAGTATTCTCCCAAGTTTAGAGTTTGTTGGCTCTCATTTATCCTAAGAGCTGGAAACTTGCTGGTTGCGAGGGCATGATCCAAGTCTAAGTTGTTGTATGATATGATATGGTACAATAGAGTTTGCTATGATCTTGTTCCAAGCGAAGCTTGACTTCCGGAGTTTTATTTTCAAAACAGTAAAATGATAAAGTTCCTCAGTGATGATATATCCTACCAAAGCCATATGATGTTTACATTGCAAAACCTTACTCATATGCTACTTGTTATCACATTGAGCTTTGTCAAATTGTTGTGACCCTTTAGAGATTCTTGTCATACTTTCATGATCAAGATCATGTACATTCCACATATACTCATGCTGACTTCTACACTACAAGTTACGTAAAAATATGCCTTCCATCCACACAAAAATACTCCATCCCTTTAAACATGACTCTCTAGATTCATTATGCAAAAGGGTATGGGCTATGCAAAAAGAAGAAAGAAAAAGAAAAGATATCCATGCTCAAAAGCATGATATAAAAAAAAGAGAAAATAAAAATAAAAATAAAGATAGCCCATATCCCCTCCAAAAAAAAGAAAAAAGGGAGAGAGTCATGAAAAAAAGGAATTCAAATAAATCCCATCAAGAAATTCCACACACATGCACTTCTTGGTTAGATTGTATGACTTGCACCTCCATGGATCCGGTCTTTGACTTTGCAATATTATGTGATACAAGTATGCCTCATTTCAAATCCTACCCAAAACCCCACAAAAAGCCTTATAGTAGTAGGATGAAAAAGAGGCAACTTCATGCCTTGGTGAGGATTATAGACATTGAGCGATCGAGAGCATCATATGCGGAACTTGCTTTTATTTCAAAAATTTATCAAAAACCCTCCGGAAAGATAGTTGATCAAGGAATAAAGTGTATGGTGACTTTATATAACCATTCTAGCTTGCAATTGCCCAAGATAAGGAAAAGCCAAAAACCCCATGAGGACTAAGGTAAAAAAAGGGTGGACAATGTCAACTTATTCAATTCAAGGAAGAATCCTTTGTTGTACGCATTGTACATGAGAGAAGTGAGGTATTGTAGCAACTCCTGATCAACAACCTAGGTTTCAGCTTTTGCTCAGGATGAACAAAGGGCAAGCTTAGGCGAGTTTGTTGATGGTCCTTAAGTGCCAAATCCGACCATCAATATACTCAACAAATAAGGGAAAACTAACATTTCTTACTCGCATATTCATTTATAATAACATAGTTACACTTGTATTAGCAAATAAGTGTTTTCAGGTACATGAGTGTAACAACCTAGATTAACCCAGCCGAGTTTAATCGTAAGACAAGTCCCCTAATCTAGTTGACTCAGCCTTTCTTGAGCTATACCGGCTAAGTCTGGTTTTCAGCCCAACCTGGCGCCTTAGGGAGGCTTTATCTTTGGTAAGTTGAGCTGAACGTCAAGAAATCCCTTTTTAGAAGTTGGAGAACAAAGTCCCTGCTTTAACTTTGTTCATTGGACCTTAATCCAATTTACCTCCGAAGATTTCCCAAATCTGCAGTTCAAATCAGCCCCGACCCCTGAAACCCAGCAAACCGCCGTTTTTCTCTAAGTTCCGAAACAAGTGTTCCTCCAAACTTTGGAGCTTTGGATCCCCAAATCCATTGCGTTTTTGAACTCAGTCTGATTACAAGAGTTGGGCCTTGGCCTGAGTACTACAACTCTTGTTATGGGAGTCAAAGTGGTGTAGTTCGGAATTCGGGAGATCAAGAGGCTGGAAGATGAACCCAGAAAAGGATCCCGCGGATCTATCGGACAAAGAGCGCTAGAGTGTGCATGCGCCCCGTTTCAGAGCCCCGCCACCGTGTGGCGTGACCACACCGACGAGCGCTGCCTCGCCCAGTCGCCGGTCGTGACAAGATGGATCAGCGCGCCTCTTTCCCAATCGCGTGCAGAAGCGCCCTGCAGACTTTTCCGCCCCGTCTTGTCTCGCCCGAAGACCTCGCCGGCCGCACCAGGTGCCCTGCCGCCGCTGTGACCGAAGATTGGCCGCTGCCGCGCCAGTACCGCCTCGCCTCCCGTGCGCATGGCCTCACCCGGATCCCCAGCCGCGCGCCCCAACGCCTTCCGGCCCTTCCGTCATACCTCAGTCGCGCTGCCCACGTGCGCGCCCCGTGACGATACCGCCTTCGCCAACCACCACGCAGGTAGTGACAACTCCTTTTCCCCCACCTCGCCAGTCGTGTGCCGCGATAGAGCCGCTAGTCCGCGCATGCTCGCGTCGCATCGCTTGCCCTGTCACCTCGCTTGCAGCGCCCTCACCTGCAATGCACCTCTCTCCCTCCTGTCCGCCGATACCGAGTCGCCGCAACCAATCCGGTGCTTGACGTGACTAGGCACGCGCTTGACCTGACCAATCCTTTCGCCCGGTGAAACCACGCTTGCCTAACGCTATCTTCCTTGCCCAATACCGTAAGATCCTGTCCCCGGAGCTCCACTTCGCCAGCTAATGGAGACGCTCACCAATCGCCGCTGAGGCAAAGCACTCCTTCTCCCTCGATCTTATCCTCGCGCCGCTCGAGCTCGTTCACTTCTGCGCAGCTATAAAAGGGGTAGCAGAGCCTCTTACCGGAGTTCCCTTCGCCATCTTTGCCCTTGCCGCACTGATTGCGTGGTTTCATCTCCTTCGCCCTCGTCGCCGCACACTCCTCTACTTCACGCGCAAGTGCCACCATCTGAGCTCTCTGTGGAGCTCCCCTTCCACCCAACGCTGTGCCTTGCCAACCTCGCCAGCCATTTTTCCTTCCTTCGCGCTGTGCTAGAGCTTGCTTGTTGTCCACAAGAAGCACCGCCGCCGCCGGAGCATCGCCGGACCTCACCACCGCCCGAACCTTAAACGCCCTTCGACGTTTCGCTTGAGCTTGCTTCTTCCCAACCCCAAGACTTCATCAGTAGGACCAAAAGTAAGCTGCCGACTCCTGTCCATCTCGCCCGACCCCTGTCCGTTTCACCCGACCCTGTCTGTTTCGCCCGACCCCTGTCCGCCTCGCCCGAGGGCTCGGCTGTATCTTTTTCTTTTGACTGAGGGTATCTGTGTAAAATTTCGGGGACTTCTCCATGTTAAGTCTGAGGACCCCGGTACAGTTATTCCTTAGGTATAAGGGTCAGATCGTAAGTTTTTCCCAATCCGACTCTTTTATCTTGTTCTAAATCAACAGAAGCTTGGGAAATTCATCTTAAATCGAGGAAAAATCAGAAAAGTGTGAAATCACTTGGGTTGGAATTCTCTTTTTGAGTAGAATCCAATAAAATGGGTTTCACACCTTTCCTGTAGTTTTGCTATAGTTTCTAGGCTAAATCTTGCAAGTGTTGTTGAAATAACCGTCTAAGTGTTTGACCCTTGTATTTCCATTCCGTGTAGAGCTAAACCTCGCTGACGGCACGTACGAGCTGCACCCGGTGCTAGAAGACGGAGTTGTAGCCGAGCTGCCGCCTGCAAGAGCTGAAGCCGAGAGCGCCGAAGATCAGTTCGCTTCCACCCCGCTCGAAGGCAAGCCCCGGAGCATCACCCAATCTTTCTAAACTTGCGCATGCCTTCTGTTGTATGTATGTGCATTTACGTTCAGGAGTTGTTTGGAACCATAGATGCATGACTTAGATCCCTTTTGATCTGAACACTAGTATGATAGGCTGAGTAGTTGCAATGTTTAAACAGGACTCGGTAAAAGTCGAGTAATTTCCGGTCACTCACGAGTTGTAGGAGTTGTTTGCTCTCCTTTTTGTCACAACTATAAGAACGATGGACGGGGCAGGGCTCTGTAAATTATTTTGGTGGTCGGTGGATTGCCCCGTCTATCTACATGAAATTGGTTAAGGTCGGAAAGTGTTGGTGTTCGTGATCAAGTGTTTGAAAGTACTAATCTCATACCTAGTATGGGATGGGGAAGCCTAGTACCTGATTGAACTAGGGCGTGGCTTATACCCCTGCTGTCCCTAGAACGAGGTTCCCATGGTGCATCATGTGGGTGCAAGTGCGGTCACAGTACGGCAAGAGGTCGGGACTGTGGAGCATTGCATGCCAAGGGAAGTTTGGACCTGACGCGCACCTGGGAAATGATGGGGACGACTGACAGATGAAGCGACCTTAGTGGTGCGCGGATGTCGTGAGATTAGGTTCGCCATGCATGGTTAAGAAATTCGAATCAATTTGTCTGCCTCTCATAGTTTGGGACTGCTTGATTGCTATGCTGCACTGAGTAAGAATGAAACTTGATGATGATGTAATATGTTTCTTGTCATAAATTGATTGGGAACTTTTGCTTGTTTAGTATAGCTGCTAACTTAGTTTGGTAAATGAACCAAGAACTGGAAGCTAAAATATTGAAAGTAAGGACCTGTTGTAGTCGCTTTTGGCAAAACAAACCCTTCAGCCAAAAAGCCTTGCATGTCTAGAAGTTGGTGGAGTAGTTCCCATTGGTCGGTTAAGTCTTGTTGAGCATAGTTGCTCAGCCTTGCTTGTGGCACATCTTTCAGGTGGTGTTGAAACTCCTGAGTTTGCTGCTGTTGGCACTTGGCCTCCCCAGCTCCCGCCTGGGTGGTCGAGTGGGATCCCTCCTCGGACGACGAGGATAGGGACCAGTGATGTCAGGATCGGCCTCATCCGTGATATCCGACCCAGGCGCTAGCTTCCGCTGGTTTATCTTTTCCGCTGCTTATGAACTCTGTAAAACTTTGATTTTCGAACCAGTGTTATAATAAATTGATGTACTTGTTTAAGTTGGATGATCTGTTGTATTCTCTGGAACCACTCACCTTCGTGTGAGCTCTGCTTTTCTCGGTCCTGATTAGTGGTTTTATCGGATGAAATCTGACGGACTGCCGAGTTAACTTGATTAAAGCATAAGAGCGCATGTTAGGTGACTTAATTGTGCTTTAGTTAAGTTAATTAGGGCAGTTCCGCCACAATGAGTCTGCACAAGGGAGAAAACATGCGCAAACGTGGACGAAACACACCGAGGAACACTTGACGCGAGCATGATGGATTGAAGGGCTTACCCGACAGAATATGTTTATTGGTGCTGAAGCAAGAACCAAGACAAAATCCAATGGTTAGATCTATCATCTATAGATAGCCGATATTCATTGATATCACCATTAGAACAAAAAAAAATAAAGAGGAAGCGCAAGTTCGATAAGAGATGATATACTTCTATCTCGACATCTTCAGGTAGCTCGCTGAAGATGGCAATGGAGGATTTGAAATAGGGGAGGCAGGATTAAAACGACAATTTTCCTCTACCGTTGGAGCACATCGTCTTGGAGCATGAAAAGATACTGATGAGAGAATTTTGGAACATAACATTATATTTCAAAATTGGGGAGCATGTGTTGACTCCGGTTTTTGACCAGGGTCAACTATTGAGGATAAGGTTCCAAGAGTTGATGAAAGAAGAGGCAACCAGGGCAAGTTAGGCGCATCCGGCAGGGTCAATGACGAAAGGATCAGAGCCCCAGAGATGATAGAATTCAAAAGAGCACGATGCGGACATGATGTCTCTACCAAATAAGGGAAAGCATGGAGAAAGTTATCTTAGGTAGTTTTTAGGCAATAATTGTAATAGCTTGTGTTGTAATCAACTAGGACTTTAGCTTGCTTCAGGGTATAAATATAAAATCGTGAGCCTTGTAATAGAGATATCTCTCGGTCAATCAATACAATCTTTCGGCGCCACGCCACCAAACCCCTAGAAGTAGGAGTAATGTAGCTTTTCGATGAGTTACTTCTAGCGCGCAGGGCTGCATCTACTTCGATCTCAGGCGAGCTTGTAAGTACCATCACCAGGTCATTACGACCTCTATTAGAACTTTCTAAGTCTTAAATTGTGATATTGTTGTGTGGCTAGTTATCGAGAACAGCTTGCCACGGTTTCTTGACGATGAGAAAATTGCACAAGAGCAAGGACTAGCAAGAGGCGCTTGCAGAAATTTTTCTAGTAGTTGGAATTCTTTGTATGAGTGGAGTTTCAAAATTTTTAGAGGCTATTCAGAGGTGTTCTTGGTTTGTTGGTCAAAAAATATGATGAACAAGTGAGAGAGGGGGGGGGGGTACAAACCAAAGGGAGGGGGGTGCCTAGAGGCTAAAAAAGACCTCAGGACGATCGGCCTAAGGCACTCCAGGCCAATCGGCCTGGTGTCTTCCTATCTCCTTTCCTCCTCTTCTTTATTCACATGCATCTTAGACAATCATTGTACTAAAATTTTAGCACCTCACATGAAAGACACTGTCGAAGCAATCTCCTCTACTCCTTTGTGTTGTCACTTTGTTGCAAATCATGCACCTATGTGTCATAGCCTTGTTGTTTTCTCAATTTAACTCAATGCTTTGTCCTTTGAGCTGCAACAAACAAGTATGGCAGGCCACTATTTGTTTGTTTATGCATGTGTGGTAGGTGAGAGTGCCTCCATGATTGTTCCCGTGATCACAAATCAAACCATTAATGGAAATGAAGCTCATAAACCCTCGTAATCATGTTTAGATGCTTAATCCTCCTATAATTTTGAAAATTAAAAATTAACTCAAAGCTAGCAATGAGTTCAAATAAATATTTGAGGAGTTTTGAAGCATCAAAAATATTTGTAAGTCAAAAGGATTTCTGACTACATTAATTTTGGTTGCACCAGTATCGTTCATTCTCATAAATTGAGATGAAGAAATTTCAATTTCAACCGAGGGGTAATGGGTTTAGATTCTAATTTTGGCCAAAAGTGAGAGTGATTTTGAATGAAATAAATAAATATGGCTCAGAAAAATTCTAATTCTAAGAAAACCGATAAGTTTTTCAAGTTTAAGCAAACCAAAATCCTTTGGTCACGCGAGTCCTAGCATGCATCAAAAATTTACAAAGTTAGAACAACGCGGGCTCTACTCGTGTGTTTATCATGAAAACAAGTTAAGGTAAACATTATGGTCAAGATGAAAAGTCTGATAGGATAGGGATATATGGTTCTGGTTTTCGAAGAAAAATCAAATAAAAATTAGGATGGCTCATGTCATTGGTTTATGAAAAACAGAGGAATAGAAAAATGATTGAGCGAATAAAACTCCAAATATTGTCTTGATTGAAGGTTCCAGTTATTAAATGTTCACCAGGTATGACATAGAAAAATCTTGCTAGAAACTTCAAATATTGTCTTGAAACTTCAAATGACATCAGGGTTGTCCTCCCAATAGCTTATTCTTGACTCGAAGATCAGGTTGCATCCTACAAAGTGCTTTGTTTATAGTCTATAGCTAGACTCCTCAATTCTTCACTTCGGACCAGCGCTCGGTGTCGGTGCTGCAGTCTTCGGCACCCACTTATTCACCATATTTGGCTTTGATGCAGGCACAGGCTTGGCTATCTTTTTGGTCTTCACAGGCTAGTGTTCTTCCTTCTTTTGGATGATAGCAACTTTTTCTGCTGGCTTCTTTTCTTCTACATTCTTGTTCTTCTCTTTTTGCTTGACATGACGGTGTGGTGGTATATACTTGCTAGAAATCATGTTGCATACCTCAAAGCATGGGCAAAACTTGAACGCGCTCATAGTGCTATTAATATCAAACTTGATCTCGCCTATCCCAATGTCTATGTTTGCTCTTGCGGTCTTCAGGAACGGCCTTCCTAGGATGAGTGGGGATTTAGTTCCTTCTCCTATCTCGAGTATCACGAAGTCAAAAGGGACAAAGTGATTCCCGATCTTTATAGGTACATCTCCAGCAATGCCTAATGGATAGTGAACGGTGTTGTTCGCCAACTCCAGGCATATAGTAGTTGGTTCTGGCTCCAGTAGGTGTAGCTTCTTGAACACAGCTTTAGGCATGACGCTCACACTTGCGCCAAGATCACATAATGACCTTTCGAACATCAACACTCCAATTGAACACGGGATGGTTGGACATCCAGGATCTCTTTTCTTCTTGGGAGCTTGATTAGCGATTGCAGGACTGCACTCTTCTGTCATGTTGATGTCTTGATGTGATCTGTAGTGAACTATGAAATCTCTCGCATGTTTGTCAGGATATCCTTGAAGTAGTGAGTGTAGGTTGGAACTTGTAGAGCGTCCAGCAGTGGCATATTGATGTTCAACCCGTGCATAACTTCAACAAACTTTTCAAATTGTTCGTCAGTTTTACCTAGATGATGGCGTGGTTTCTCTGGCAGAATCTTTGTGTCATCTTGATCAACCATCTCAAACTCTGGCTCTTCTATTTCAATCTCTAGAACTAGGGTAGGTGTCTTCTCCTTTGAAGTCATCTCTGCTTCTACAGCTGGTTTAGACTTCCTAGCTCCCGCCGAACGTTCTGGATCTTCTATTTTGTTGCCTAGGCAAGT
Source organism: Setaria viridis (assembly GCF_005286985.2). NCBI lineage: Eukaryota > Viridiplantae > Streptophyta > Magnoliopsida > Poales > Poaceae > Setaria > Setaria viridis. Next base: position 24,338,979 of record NC_048263.2, on the reverse strand, counting down.
TTGAATAGCTTTAGCTGACTCTGGATTCATTGGCTGTCCTAGAAACTTCCCTTTATTTGCTCATAAAATGCCTAGCTAACTGTGTAACTTGAGTCTCCAGCATCTTCATCATGTTCATCATTTGGTGGTTCAAACTTCCGACCTCTATCACCTTGCTATCAATATTTTCTAGAATCTTATCCATAGCCTTGGATTTAGTGACAATGTCTTTGTTGATCTTTCCTTGCTCCTCCATGAACTCCTTCAGCTGAATGCGTAGAGGCACTGTGTTCTAGATAGATGAGTTTGCATTGATTTGAGGTCTATTATGTCCATACCAATAGTTGGATGGTGGAAACCACTCTCCCTTCTTCATGTAGTCTAGCAATTTTGCTTCCTCTGGATAGTTCTTCCCGACATGGCCGTAGTTGCCACACTCTTCACATGTTGATCTTGCTTCTGCTGCCTTTAGGTCTATAGCTTGAGCTTCCTTTATCTCCATCTTCTCCAGTCTCCTCATCAGCGAGTTGATTTTTCCTTTGAGTAACTGGTCATTCTCGACCTGCAACACTCCTTGTGTATTTCTAGTAGGTTGAGCTAGGAATAGGCACTTAAATGATGCCCATGCTTCGTTGTCTGCAACCTTCTTGAATAACTTGAAAGCTTTGGTTGGGGTGAGGTCTATAATTTATCCTCCAGCTGATGCGTCGATGATTGCCCTTGATGCTAGTGTCAGTCCTTGATAGAACTTCTGGACTAGGTCCTCCTTCAGGAATTTATGATGTGGAACTGCACGGACGTTGTCATTGAAATACTCATGAGCTTCAGCAATCATCTCAGAAGCATATTGAGCAAAAGTAGCTATCCTGCTTCTGAGATTCTGAGTCTTGGCTGGCGAATAATATTCAGTTAAGAAAGCCTTCATGAACTCATCCCAATTCCGAATCGTTGCCACCGGTAGAGAGTAAAACTATTGAAGCGCTCTTCCAAGTAGAAAATAAGGGAACAACCTTGCCCTTAGTTGATTTGATTAACTCCATCCACATCGAAGGTGTTGCATAGATGCGTAAAAGCTTGTAGATGAAGATTAGCATCTTCCTTGCCAGTGAAAGGTGAACTCTGGAAGATCCTCAGTCTTGAAGTATCGATCCCAAACGGTCGGCCGACGCTGCCCAATTCATGGATAGGTAAGTCATTGATGTTCGAGATGCAAACTTCCCTGATAGTAGGCTCTTGATCTAGTTGTTGATCTCCCACTGCCGGTGCTTGTGGTACTTCTGGAGCAACAGCTGCTCCTCCTGGACTTGCTGTTGGTGTCGACTTTGGAGTAGATGATGATGATGATGATGTTTCCGACACTTCCAATTCTTCCTCAACAGTTGAAGCTTCGATCTCCAGCTTTCTTGCTTGTGCTAAACGTCTTCCTTGCCTATAAAGTTTTTCTGGATCATCCACAAAATTTTTTGGTTTGTTGGAGAGGTAGCCATCCATCTCCTGTTAGCGTTAGTGAAAGCAAACACATATATACAAGAATTAGATCTGAAATTTTGATTTAGATTGCACAAAAACAAAAAGATTAAAAAGAAAAGACTGAAAAATCATGAACAAAAAGTTATATCTACAGATGCATAGTTAAACTAGAACTTGACCATTAGTTCCTCGGCAACAGCGCCAGAAAAGCTTGTTGACGGCTGTTAGCATGCCAAGTTGTGAACCGTAAGCGTATGGATTAGTTGTAGCTCTTCCCTCAAAGTATTCCCCCAAGGTTTATCAAATCGTGAAACTTATAGCACAAGATCTATTTCAACTAGCATTGTTAGTATTAACTTGGTGTTTATGAGAGATTTAGATCCAATCTACTAAGTATGTACAGACAGATAACAAATAGAGTAAAGGTAACCAATCTAGAGCAACCTAGACTATGCATATGTTATAATTCTGAGTAGTGATAGCAAAGCAACACAAATATGATCTTAGTAAAAAGCATCTTTAAAAATCTACACCTCCGGTTCGGATCCTGAAACCCCCTACCTTACACAAGAAAAATTCTGTCACGATCACCTCTATCAGTGCAAGCAGGTTAAGGGCATGATCATAAGAACATGTCATACTCATAGGTAGATCAGGCATGCAAATCTGGTCACCACGACCACAATAACACCCTAGGAAATCTATCGTCAATTCATAGATTGAAAAGCAAACAAATCCGAATAAACATAAAACCGTCCAAGGAGATACTTAGATTGCTAAGAATATGAATAAATCTATTACTTCACCATGAATGATTGTACATCACAAGATCACCATAGGGATCCTACCTTGATCTTGATGACTTCTAGCATTAGAACTCCAGCGTGATCTTCCTCATAGGGTGATCACGCTGGCAGAGGTTCGCCTACGCTAGCCTCCGACAACTGCACGGCCCTCGGCTCTCTGAAGAGGTATCCCTCAAGCTCCTTCTGCTTCTCTGCTGCTTCACGTTGAGTATGTCATCTTGGATATGGGGCTCCGTGGATTTTTTAGGGTATTTATAGTCCAAAGAGCGCGTGGCAAAAATTGGAAGGCGAGGGGGTGAAGGAAACCCCCAGGCCGGTTGGCTTGGGAGGGTCCAGGCCAATAGGCCGATTAGCCTGGGCCTTCCTTTTAGCCTCTCGCATCTTGCTTTGTCCCCAAGTCTCCTCTGGTTCTTTGAAGTCTTATTTTCACTTGCACGTTGGCCTGTCACGTCAGTTGCTTTAGGATGAGATTGATCTTCAATGACTTTCCAAATCTCCGCTTGATCTTCTTTGATTCCTCTTTGATCCCGAAGTGATCCTTGCCATATCTTCACAAACTTAGCCCTTAAGTCATCTTAGAGGATTGCTTGCCAAAGATGGCGTTGGAAGGCTCCAGAAGACCCTAGGCCAATCGTCCTGGGCTCCTCTGGGCTGATTGGCCTAGGCCCTTCCTAGGCCCATTGGCCCTCGTCTTCATCTAGTTCGATGCTCATTCAGTGTTTTATCCAAAAATACACTTTTAGGTCCAATGCAAAAACAGAACATCCTCCAAAATATGTTGCACATGTGAAAATGACCGGTTTATTAGATGTAATCAATAGTTTAGGTATTAAATTCATGTCATTATTGAAGATAAACATAGATAAAAGTGTGTCAATAGCGAGCATCAACACCTTCCTCGTGGACCTATAAAAAGATCCTGTGCAACAAGTTCAAGGAAGCTCTGGCAATGATGACACACGAAATAGTTGATGATGGTACAAAGGAAGTGGTCCCAACTCATCCAGTCAACTTGCTGATCTGTGCACCAAATCTTTTAATAAGCTATAATTAATCTCGACACACCTGGTATCCATATTATACACCATTGGAAAACTTATCAAGTCTAGTTTCACATGGATCAAACGGTGCAACGTTTGGAGTTCTATGCAAAGAGTTATTGCTATTTTAGTGGAAGCTGCACAGAACACCAAGTTGTGTGCGACTCCTGACGGTTTATCTTTGTGTTGGTCTTTTCTACTCCCTGAAATCATGCAGTTCGTCATTAGAACTTATCCCTAGCTAGGAGGGTTGTTTCTAGGCTATAAATACTCATGTAATCAGCACTATGGAGATCATCTTGGTTATTTATCCAAACTCCTTTGTGTTGTTCTTCCTTCTTGAAAGGATTCTGAACTCAAGACTAGTTCTTGCTATTCTTGGACTTATCATCAGGGTGTTGGGACCTTGGTATGGCGTCTTCATCATCCCAATAGCGAGCTTGTTACCGTGAGGTCCTTGGGGTTGTGCATCCTGCTGTTGATAGGTTTCGCACACGATTGTTGCTGCGGGGTTCGCATCAGTTGGTAATCAGAGCTTCAGCATCACGGCAAGTTCCTCTCCCTTGAATTCTTGTATCAATTTCGGGTTCATTCCTATCTTGTTGAAGTTTCTGCCACCTGATGTGCAGAGGTTTCAGCAGGTAGTTCTTTGGGTTCGGGTTGCCTTGAGTTCTAGTTATCCTTTGTTTTCATATCCACTAGTTTTGCAGTTCATATCAAAAGTCTGGTCAAGAGCACAAACCATAGTTTCTTTTTGTTACAGTGGGCACAAGATTCTAATTTTTCTGTTTGCTGAAAAAGAAGAAGAAGAAAAAGAAAAAAATATTAAAAGAAAGTAGTACAAAAGAAGAAAAAAGAAAAAGAAAAAGTGCATGCCTCTAAACTACAATCAGAATTAATCGTGCTCCACAAATATTTTCTTTGTGCTGTTCTACTAGTTATTAATATTCTCCATATGGTTTCTTTCCATCACTTATCCATTCACCCTTTTTTTCAATCCAACTTTGCTTGCTAATATTAATCCTCATATCCTTTATCTTTAGGAATCTCTTCAACTTTAATCATATCACAGCAATCGGAGTTGTTGTCACTTCTGGAACTACAAAACTTGTCTAGCAGCTTTTGAATCGATTAAGAACGAAGATACAACACTTGAGAGGGTAAGGAAAGACCACGAGAAAAAAACAAAGAGAGTGTGAGGGAGTGATTCCACCCTGAGTGTTTTATGTTTGTGAGTTTTACTAACAACTTTTGTTTCAATGCAACAAAATGTCTCCAACTAGAGGTTCAAATGAACAGATGAATGCCTTGTTAGCAGAAATGAGGTGCATGATGAGGGCTGAGCTGGAGCCTGTACAATAGCAAATTGATAGAATGGAGGCTAATGTCAATGCAAGAGAACAACATGGTTATAGAGTGGAAGATTCAGAGGAGGAGGATGAACCGCAGCAAAGGCCACATTTTAGGCATGGTGATCGTCATCGAAGGCAACAACAATATGAAGATAATTTGGGTAATGTGAAGGTTCAGATTCCTTCTTTCCAAGGAAGAAGCGATCATGAAGTTTACTTGGACTGGGAGAAAAAAGTCGATATGATCTTTTCATGCCACAATTATTCTGAAGCAAAGAAGGTGAAGCTTGCAGCAATAGCATTCACTGATCATGCACTGGTC